>NC_086015.1:91637500-92262500 GCF_028858775.2 Pan troglodytes
TTCAATTTATGATGGATTTATTCTAACACAACCCCATCATAACACTTGTCAGTTAGTTATTAGGCATTTATATATTTATTTATTTTAAGACTAGCCAAGTGCAGTAGTGAGAAGGGGGAAAAAGAGTAGAACAAGGAGTTCAATCAGTAACTGACTGTAGTTATTTGGCCTTTTTAAACATTAAATAATCATCAAGAGAACATATTGACCTATGGCTTATAATAAGGAAAAAACTATTTAAACTACAAAAGACCAGCACTTCATGCCCCTAGAAGGTTAATAAAAGTGCAAATTGCTTTAAATTCAAGCACTAGCATTTGCTAATCTGGAACATTTTAATTATCCTCCTCTAAAAGCATTGACTTCTTATCATTAACCACAAAAAAAGGTAAGCCCTTTGGTTCTTTGATTTCAATTTTTTGAACCTCGATAATTATGCTTAGTTTCACCTTTTTGCCAAATCAAAACATAAGATGGAAGAAAATGACTGAAATCGGTCCAAATAGTACTTGAAATATGTTCATCAGTAAATATATTTTTAAAAATCCTAGAGGAGCTTTTATTTTGTAGACTATGGATGGGAGAGGACAAGTTATAAGTGATATACATAGTAAATAAGTGATACGGTATGTTGAAAGGTAATAATTGTTAAAGAAAGAAGAAAACAAATAGAGAAAGTTTTGAGGATTGAGTTTGTGGGGGTTGAGAGCGTGAGTTGTGGGAAAGGAGGAAGGTTATGTTGTGATATTAATAAGCATGATCAGTTTCTGCCCTTTTGAAAAGATACAGTCTGAGCAAAGACTAGAGGAAAGTGGTATGTCTGGGGGAACAGCATTTCACACAGGAGGAATAGCTGATGCAAAGACCTCAAGGCAGAATTTGTGCCTGATGCATTCAAGGAGCAGCCAACAGGACGGAGAATAGTACGAGGGGAACTCAGAGAGGAATTGTGTACATGTGGATGAGTAGGGGCCTACGGAACATCTTTTCTGTCTTTTATCTCTCCTTTGCTCTGGCCATCACTGCTTCACCTCGACAGGTAGGACCCAGTAGGTATCACTGCACATCTGGGGCTCGCAGGGCTTGCTCCTAAGTAAATGTGGAAGTGTGAAGTTAACATCCCCTGGAAAAGCCCAAAACCAGTGGGAGATGACTGCTGGTGAATAAAAATTCCCCAATCGTATCGTTAAACTAACATGAAGAATGGGCCTGAAGAATTCCTCAGCAGACAAAGCTAGTTAGGCCTCATAAATGACCTTAACCTTGCTTGATTTGCAAACATAAGTGAAACTTAATTGAGGCCATTTTTTGTAAATGTCTACATGAAAGAAAAATAGCATTTAGGTTTAACTGGTCAGAAGCAGGGACAGACCTTGTAATTTTACAACTAGGGACTTTCCAGTGGGATAGATCAAATAGGCAACAATATAACTGTAACCAATCAAATATTTTCTTTGCTTTACTTCCGTGTTTGTCCCATAAAAGCCTCCCCCTTCATTTCCTTGGTGGAGCTTCTGAACCACTCTGGTTTGGAGATTACTGATTCATGAGTCACTGTTTACTCAAACTCTTTAAAATTGTATTGCATCTCAGTCTGCTTTTGAACAATGTATAGGCACAATACTCATGACCTCAGAAGGACCTGGCAGGATTGAGTTGCCCAGAGATAACCATCTCAATGACACATCCGTGGGCATACTTTTCTCCTTCCTCTTGTTCCCTTTCTCTGAGTCTTGAAAGTCACTTTCAAAATAATAAGTTTCTTGCTTGTAAATGCTTGTCTGAGGCTTTGTTTTTTGGGACGATAGAAGGAAAGACAAAGCTAGGAGACTAGAGCATGAAGGATCATGTAGGTCACTTAAGACTTCGTAAAAACTTTAGCTTTCTTTGAGTTCAGGGTTTTGGACCAGGAAGCGAGATGAGCTGATTCAAAAGGAAGAAACTGAGGAAACAGAGAAAGAATACTCTTTATCAATCAAAAGAATACTCTTTATCAATCAAAAGAATGACTCTAGGTTCCAGTAGGCAACTAGCTGTTTGTCTCCCCAGGCAAAAATACAAACTCACAATCTTTAGTCTGGATAATCTCAAGAGAGTTTAAAACCAGGTTAAATAGCCATGCTTAAAGTCTCTTTTTTTCCTGTGGAAAATAAGAAGGAATGGCCTTTCCTTAAGATTGCCTTACATTCTGAGCCTAGTGGAAAAGTTCTAAGTAGGCCTCTGGGATTTTGTGAAAGTAGATGAGGAATTAAGCTGATTCTAAAAGAGAATACAGTACTTAATTTTTATTCTCTCAACTCCTCGATGTTACCACTGTGGAAGGACAGAAAGCATTGTAAAACATAGAGAATGCAATTAACACAATAAAAATATGTTAATACCAAAAAGTTTGCTTTATATTTGATGTGTCTATGAATGAATTTTAAAGAATGATTGTTACCCAAGGCTTAATGCTTTAAGAATCTGTTGATGAAACCACAAAATAATCTGATTAGACTTTTTTTATAGACCTACAGGAACTCTTGATGTTTATTATATTACCCTTCAAATTATATATTCATTTATTCTAATACAACATAGTTTTTTCTTCAGTATTAGTGCTAAAAGATGTTTTTGTTGTTGTTGCCTACAGTTCTTGTAGTATGAGGGATGTTGGTTTCTGACAATTCAAACAGAAATGATGTTTTTGAACCAAAACCAGAATTTATATGACAAAATTTTAGCTTTCTAGAAGCAGAATTCTCTTTTAATTTATGGGTTTAGTAGCCCTTATAGATACAAACCTTTGTACATATTTTTGAGATTTAGGAGGCTTTCTATAATTACATTGAGAAATCAAAATAAACTTTGACTATGTTCCTAGATTGGATTTCAACTTTACCCTAATATTATAATAGTTTAATACAATTCCAAGCAAATTCCAAGCTTATTTTGTAAAATAAAAATTCTTAGCATGTATAGCTAAGTATACTTATATATCTTAGCATATATAACTAAGATAATTGGAGAAATGAAATGATCTAGAGGAGAATTTGCCTAGCTAGATAATATATAATATTATGAAAATACATTTAAAAAGAAATAAAATAGTCAACAGACATAAGAAATCAATAATGAAACCAACAGTTAACTCAGAAATAAAACCTAGGTTTTAGTATCTACATAATTTAGTAGTTTATGAATATGTAATTACAAATCATTAGGGACCAGAGGAGTGGTCAATAAATGATCCTGAGACAATTGATTAGTTTTTTGAAACAAACCTATAATATGTGCTCCTTGTGGAAGCAGAATTCTAAAATGGCACTCAGGATGCTCCATCCTAATCCCTGGAAACTGAATATGGTAAAGTATCCGTCCCATAATTATGCTATGTTATTGGCTAAGTTGACCTTAAAATAGTGAGAAATCTGGAGGTGAAACTAATTTAATTCATTAGGATTTTTAAAGCAGAGTTTTCTACTTTCTACTATAGCAGAAGAGAAAGTTGGAGAGGTTGGAAGAACGAGAGAGAGTCAATACCCCCTCTCTGGATTGGACTATGGAATAGGCCAAGGAAGAAGAAATGGAGGTGGCCTTAAGGAGTTCAAAGAGATCCTCTGCTGACAAGCACCAAGGAAATGGGAAACACAGTGCCACAACTTCATGGAACTCAATTGCACCAACAACATAAACAAGCACAGAAGTTGATTTTTTTTTCTAAACTTCCAGATAAGAACCCAGTCCAGTCAATACCTGGATTTCTGTAAGACCCCAAACTGACAACCCAGTTTAGTTCATCTGGGCTTCTAACCTACAGAACTATGAGCTAATAAATTCATGTTGCTTTAAGCCACCATATATGTGATAATATTCAGCAATAGAAAAACTACCTGATCTAAGCTCCACATGACTCAAGAGTAATTGTCCTTCTAGCCCAACGTCTGTGGGTAGATTCAGAAAGAATCTTGAAGGAAAGGTGGCACAGCAGTTTCCTGAGGGGAAGCGAGCAGGTGGCTGAGTGCCCAGAGCTCCACATGTGGCCACAGGGCCATGGAGAGGGGACAAAACCAAAATAAGCTGAATTTGGAAGTGAATTCTAGTGTCATCTCTGTCATCTCTAATGTGAGGCAAATATAGAGGGAAGTCTACTTCCTTCTGCACTGCTTCTGATGCAAAATAAAAAAATGAAATATGTTCTCAGGAATGAGGATGGAATTAAAAAGGAAAAGTCATTTGATTTGTTTTCTAATAATTAAGGTGCAAGCATAATAGAATTTGGAGAATTTTTTGTCATTATGACTGCTGATAAAAGTGATGTTATAAATAACAACTTCTTACAAATGGGTAACACCTCATACTTCTAAAGGAGTATTCACTTATTTGCCTTAATTTAATACTCTTACTGATAATGCAAGCTAGGCAGGGCATGACCAGTATTTTTATATTTATTTTATTGAACAAAGAGCCAGTAAAATATCTACCTTTTATAAAGGGTTAATATAAACAATTGAGAAAACTGTTAGAAATATTAAATTTATAGATGGGCAAAAATAGCTGCATTTCCTTTTGGTAATATTAACTCACAATTTTTTTTCCACTTTGAATAAAGTAGTGGTAAATGAGAAAAATGATGACATTTCAGTTCACAAAAATTTAATTATGTATCTGAGCCATTAATCTGAAGATAATCACTGAAGGTAATCTTCATTATGAAAATTCTTGTCAGTAATGAAAAAAAAAAAAGAAAAGAAAACTACGTGGCCTAAAACATGTTTTTAATGATAAGAAAAGAAAATGTATGTCTTACAGTAAAGTGGAAATTAAAGGGTCCAAATCATACATACCACATATATTCATAAAAATCATCCTGCAAAAAAAAATCAAAGTAAATTTACAAAAATATAAACAGTGATTTACATAGTAAGGCAATGGGAGTTGTGATTGAATGAGTAAGTCAAATGCCCCTCCCATGTCCTCCTCTTTGAAAACCTCTCATTACCAGCAGCTGCTATTGAAGATGCAGGCCTAAGCTGTATCTGCCAGTAGGCATCTGACCCAAGATAAGCCAATCAAATCCTGTGTCCTTGTAATTTGAAACTGGAATTCATGGTAAAACTAAGGCTGGGTCAGTCATTTTCTACTTACCTATATTTGCATGTATACTAAAGCAGCAAGAACAAATTTACAGAGAAAGGAAATAAAACTAACAAACAAAAAAGGGAAAACAAGATTCCTGTAGCTTCTGACTCTTCCCTTGTACATTTCCTCTGCCGTGCGTTTCATCAAACTCCCTGCATCTGTTCAATCAGTGCCCTTTCCGGCTTTAGCTTGTTTGAGTAGGTTTATGTTTCTTACAACAAAAACATCCACAAAAATAATGGATAATTTGAATGTTCTTTAAGTATTTTTTATTTATTTAAAAATCTATATTAAAAATTTACCATCAGAGTGAACAGGCAACCTACAGAATGAGAAAAAATTTTTGCAATCTACCCATCTGACAAAGGGCTAATATCCAGAATCTACAATGAACTCAAACAAATTAACAAGAAAAAAACAAACAACCCCACCAACAAGTGGGCGAAGGATATGAACAGACACTTCTCAAAAGACATTTATGCAGCCAAAAGACACATGAAAAAATGCTCATCATCACTGGACATCAGAGAAATGCAAATCAAAACCACAGTGAGATACCATCTCACACCAGTTAGAATGGCGATCATTAAAAAGTCAGGAAACAACAGGTGCTGGAGAGGATGTGGAGAAATAGGAACACTTTTACACTGTTGGTGGGACTGTAAACTAGTTCAACCATTGTGGAAGTCAGTGTGGCGATTCCTCAGGGATCTAGAACTAGAAATACCATTTGACCCAGCCATCCCATTACTGGGTATATACCCAAAGGATTATAAATCATGCTGCTATAAAGACACATGCCCATGTATGTTTATTGCATCATTATTCACAATAGCAAAGACTTGGAACCAAGCCAAATGTCCAACAATGATAGACTGGATTAAGAAAATGTGGCACATATACACCATGGAATACTGTGCAGCCATAAAAAATGATGCGTTCATGTCCTTTTTAGGGACATGGATGAAGCTGGAAACCATAATTTTCAGCAAACTATCGCAAGGACAAAAAACCAAACACCGCATGTTCTCACTCACAGCTGGGAATTGAACAATGAGAACACATGGACACAGGAAGGGGAACATCACACACTGGGGCCTGTTGTGGGGTGTGGGGAGGGGGGAGGGATAGCATTAGGAGGTATACCTAATGTAAATGATGAGTTAATGGGTGCAGCACACCAACATGGCACATGTATACATATGTAACAAACCTGCACTTTGTGCACATGTACCCTAAAACTTAAAGTATAATTTAAAAAAAAGAAAAAAAAATTTAGAATTTTTACAATCAAGCACAAATATTTCATCCAAAAATCTATAAAAATATGCAAGTAAAAAAATGAAACAGAATGTAAGTGGATGGTCAAAATGAAAATATTTTTATACATATTTATCATCATTTAAGTCCCAAAAGATATGAGGTGGCATAGAGTAAAATACATATACTGTAGGTAAAATTAATTTCAGAAAATAAAAGTTAAATAAATTAAAGAGATGGTAGATATTATGCCAGGAAACTAGGATAAGAAAATCATATTAACTGAATATAGAATTTGATTCCAAGCTTTCTAGTTGCCAAAGGGAGGAAAAGCACAGAGTGATTTTCTATCCATTGTCTGATTAAAGGAAGCATCCTTGTTCTTTAGAAAAGACACATTTTTCCCTGTTTTTTAAGTCTGAATTGAACATCTTCAATATATACTGTGGTAGATTATGAAATGTGAACTTTAGAAAAGTGAAAAAGATAGTATCATCCATCTAAGACTTTAATTTTGTCCTGCAGAAATTTGTGACTTAGTGAGGTAAACCAATTTGCCTTGGGTCACACAGAAATAAGAGCAATTTGGTAAATGATACAGAAATATTTTCCTGTTATGTTAAATTCTTTAAATTAGCATTTTTGGAAGTCGTTTGTAGAGTAGTTCAAGGGAATTGAGTTGGTGTGTCGCTTTGAAATTATAAAGGCATGGCTGTTTGACATGCATTTCTTCTTTCTGAAAAATAAGCTTAGTTCCTAACTTGGTCTTGAATTGATAGCTCCCATCGTTATTGAATAAGATAGTTAATCCCTCAATGACTATCTGCAGTTCATATGTTTTGCGTTGTTGATTAAAGTGAGAGTCATGGGCTCCAAATGACGATGTGCAGGTGGCAAAGTAATGTCCATAGTATTAAAAAAAATAAAGAATGTTATTTGTATTCTTGGCCAAGTAGAGAATATTTTCACCTATCAACTTCGGGCAAAACAGTGCCAGTGCAAAGAGGAAAGATCATAACTCAGAGACTTAAGATGTGGACTTGCAAAGTGAATCCATGCTGGGCACAGTGGCTCATGCCTGTAATCCCAACACTTTGGGAGGCCGAGGTGGGTGGATCACTTGAGGTCAGGGGTTTGAGACAAGACTGGCCACCATGATGAAACCCTATCTCTACTAAAAATACTAAAATTAGCCGAGTGTGGTGGTGCACACCTGTAATCCCAGCTACTCTGGAGGCTGAGGCAGGAGAATCACTTGCACCTGGGAGGCAGAGGTTTCATTGAGACAAGATCGTACCACTGCACTCCAGCCTGGGCCTGGGTGACAAAGTGAGACTCTGTCTCAAAAAAAAAAAAAAAAAAAAAAGGAAAAAGAAAAAGAAAAAAGAAAGTGAATCCATGTTACTCAAGTCCCAAATGTATTAGGGTGTAACCATGAGAAATGTTTTTGGTTTATTTATTTATAAGATATAAAATACAAAGCCAGTGGAAAATTTCTAGGAAATAATATTGTGCAGTAAAAAAGAGAGTATAACAGTATATAACATATTGACCTCTTATCTAGCTTCAGACAGAACGGTTTTTTTGTGTTTTGTTTTGTTTTGTTGTGTTTTGTTTTGTCTTTGGCAGGACATTAAGCTTCATTTGAGTGATTATAGGTCTGAATTTTTCAAAGGTACTGGAGGAAAAGCAACAGTTTCATTTCTGTTTAACGGATACTACTTTTCTATGACTGCCAAAAACCAAGGTCAAGAAGGTGATTTGGCCAAAGGCCCAATGTAATCAAAGCCACTGTAGGTAAAGTGAAACATTTAATTATAACTCTCATTTTCCAAATGACTTCTTGACTAAATGGTTGCTCAAACATGAACCCAGGCTGCCAGGAGTGATTGTGCTTTCTGTGTGGACAAATGAAGGAAATTAAAGAAACCAGCCTGTTCGTGTAATTCTTGGCTGAATAAGAATCCATTCTTGAGCGAATATATAATAAGAGAGTAAAAATGAAGGCTAAACATGAAAGGGGTAGAGGACAGAGCCTGATAGACTGAGGTTAGGCATGCTTTCCATTGAAAATATTACATCAAGAGCAATAGAAGGTGAGAGGAAATGAAGACTGGATTTTAATATGCAAGTTTTATGCCAAAGCAATTGTTGCAATAATCGATAAAGCATGGCATAATATTAAGATTCTTTCTTTTTTTTAATTTATTATTATTATACTTTAAGTTTTAGGGTACATGCACACAATGTGCAGGTTAGTTACATATGTATACATGTGCCATGCTGGTGCGCTGCACCCACTAACTCGTCATCTAGCATCAAGTATATCTCCCAATGCTTTCCCTCCCCCCTCCCCACACCCCACAACAGTCCCCAGAGTGTGATGTTCCCCTTCTTGTGTCCATGTGTTCTCATTGTTCATTTCCCACCTATGAGTGAGAATATGCAGTGATGGTTTTTTGTTCTTGCAATAGTTTACTGAGAATGATGATTTCCAGTTTCATCCATGTCCCTAC
Source organism: Pan troglodytes (assembly GCF_028858775.2). Taxonomy (NCBI): domain Eukaryota; kingdom Metazoa; phylum Chordata; class Mammalia; order Primates; family Hominidae; genus Pan; species Pan troglodytes. The sequence continues at coordinate 91,646,398 of NC_086015.1, forward strand.
AAAGGACATGAACTCATCATTTTTTATGGCTACATAGTATTCCATGGTGTGTATGTGCCACATTTTCTTAATCCAGTCTATCATTGTTGGACATTTGGCTTGGTTCCAAGTCTTTGCTATTGTGAATAATGACGCAATAAACATACATGTGCATGTGTCTTTATAGCAGCATGATTTATAGTCCTTTGGGTATATACCTAGTAATGGGATGGCTGGGTCAAATGGTATTTCTAGTTCTAGATCCCTGAGGAATCGCCACACTGACTTCCACAATGGTTGAACTAGTTTACAGTCCCACCAACAGTGTAAAAGTGTTCCTATTTCTCCACATCCTCTCCAGCACCTGTTGTTTCCTGACTTTTTAATGATCGCCATTCTAACTGGTGTGAGATGGTATCTCATTGTGGTTTTGATTTGCATTCCTCTGATGTCCAGTGATGATGAGCATTTTTTCATGTGTCTTTTGGCTGCATAAATGTCTTCTTTTGAGAAGTGTCTGTTCATGTCCTTCACCCACTTTTTGATGGGGTTGTTTGTTTTTTTCTTGTAAATTTGTTGGAGTTCATAGTAAATTCTGGATATTAGCCCTTTGTTAGATGAGTAGGTTGCAAAAATTTTCTCCCATTTTGTAGGTTGCCTGTTCAGTCTAATGGTATTTTCTTTTGCTGTGCAGAAGCTCTTTAGTTTAATTAGATCCCATTTGTCAATTTTGGCTTTTGTTGCCATTGCTTTTGGTGTTTTAGACATGAAGTCCTTGCCCATGCCTATGTCCTGAATGGTAATGCCTAGGTTTTCTTCTAGGGTTTTTATGGTTTTAGGTCTAATGTTTAAGTCTTTAATCCATCTTGAATTGATTTTTGTATAAGGTGTAAGGAAGGGATCCAGTTTCAGCTTTCTACATATGGCTAGCCAGTTTTCCCAGCACCATTTATTAAATAGGGAATCCTGTACCCATTGCTTGTTTTTCTCAGGTTTGTCAAAGATCAGATAGTTGTAGATATGCGGCGTTATTTCTGAGGGCTCTATTCTGTTCCATTGATCTATATCTCTGTTTTGGTACCAGTACCATGCTGTTTTGGTTACTGTAGCCTTGTAGTATGGTTTGAAGTCAGGTAGTGTGATGCTTCCAGCTTTGTTCTTTTGGCTTAGGATTGACTTGGCGATCCGGGCTCTTTTATGGTGCCATATGAACTTTAAAGTAGTTTTTTCCAATTCTGTGAAGAAAGTCATTGGTAGCTTGATGGAGATGGCATTGAATCTATAAATTACCTTGGCCAGTATGGCCATTTTCACAATATTGATTCTTCCTACCCATGAGCATGGAATGTTCTTCCATCTGTTTGTATCCTCTTTTATTTCCTTGAGCAGTGGTTTGTAGTTCTCCTTGAAGAGCTCCTTCACGTCCCTTGTAAGTTGGATTCCTAGGTATTTTATTCTCTTTGAAGCAATTGTGAATGGGAGATCACTCATGATTTGGCTCTCTGTTTGTCTGTTGTTGGTGTATAAGAATGCTTGTGATTTTTGAACATTGATTTTATATCCTGAGACTTTGCTGAAGTTGCTTATCAGCTTAAGGAGATTTTGGGCTGAGACAATGGAGTTTTCTAGATATACAATCATGTCGTCTGCAAACAGTGACAATTTGACTTCCTCTTTTCCTAACTGAATACCCTTTATTTCCTTCTCCTGCCTGATTGCCCTGGCCAGAACTTCCAACACTATGTTGAATAGGAGTGGTGAGAGAGGGCATCCCTGTCTTGTGCCAGTTTTCAAAGGGAATGCTTCCAGTTTTTGCCCATTCAGTATGATATTGGCTGTGGGTTTGTCATAGATAGCTCTTATAATTTTGAGATACGTCCCATCAATACCTAATTTATTGAAAGTTTTTAGCATGAAGTGTTGTTGAATTTTGTGAAAGGCCTTTTCTGCATCTATTGAGATAATCATGTGGTTTTTGTCTTTGGTTCTGTTTATATGCTGGATTACATTTATTGATTTATATATATTGAACCAGCCTTGCATCCCAGGGATGAAGCCCACTTGATCATAGTGGATAAGCTTTTTGATGTGCTGTTGCATTCGGTTTGCCAGTATTTTATTGAGGATTTTTGCATCAATGTTCATCAAGGATATTGGTCTAAAATTCTCTTTTTTGGTGGTGTCTCTGCCCGGCTTTGGTATCAGGATGATGCTGGCCTCATAAAATGAGCTAGGGAGGATTCCCTCTTTTTCTATTGATTGGAATAGTTTCAGAAGGAATGGTACCAGTTCCTCCTTGTACCTCTGGTAGAATTTGGCTGTGAATCCATGTGGTCCTGCATTCTTTTTGGTCGGTAAGCTATTGATTATTGCCACAATTTCAGATCCTGTTATTGGTCTATTCAGAGATTCAACTTCTTCCTGGTTTAGTCTTGGGAGGGTGTGTGTGTTGAGGAATTTATCCATTTCTTCTAGATTTTCTAGTTTATTTGCATAGAAGTGTTTGTAGTATTCTCTGATGGTAGTTTGTATTTCTGTGGGATCGGTGGTGATATCCCCTTTATCATTTTTTATTGCGTCTATTTGATTCTTCTCTTTTTTTCTTTATTAGTCTTGCTAGCGGTCTATCAATTTTGTGGATCCTTTCAAAAAACCAGCTCCTGGATTCATTAATTTTTGGAGGGTTTTTTTTGTCTCTATTTCCTTCAGTTCTGCTCTGATTTTAGTTATTTCTTGACTTCTGCTAGCTTTTGAATGTGTTTGCTGTTGCTTTTCTAGTTCTTTTAATTGTGATGTTAGGGTGTCAATTTTGGATCTTTCCTGCTTTCTCTTGTGGGCATTTAGTGCTATAAATTTCCCTCTACACACTGCTTTGAATGTGTCCCAGAGATTCTGGTATGTTGTGTCTTTGTTCTCGTTGGTTTCAAAGAACATCTTTATTTCTGCCTACATTTCGTTATGTACCCAGTAGTCATTCAGGAGCAGGTTGTTCAGTTTCCACGTAGTTGAGTGGTTTTGAGTGAGATTCTTAATCCTGAGTTCTAGTTTGATTGCACTGTGGTCTGAGAGACAGTTTGTTATAATTTCTGTTCTTTTACATTTGCTGAGGAGAGCTTTACTTCCACGTATGTGGTCAATTTTGGAATAGGTGTGGTGTGGTGCTGAAAAAAATGTATATTCTGTTGATTTGGGGTGGAGAGTTCTGTAGATGTCTATTAGGTCCACTTGGTGCAGAGCTGAGTTCAATTCCTGGGTATCCTTGTTGACTTTCTGTCTCGTTGATCTGTCTAATGTTGACAGTGGGGTGTTAAAATCTCCCATTATTATTGTGTGGGAGTCTAAGTCTCTTTGTAGGTCACTCAGGACTTGCTTTATGAATCTGGGTGCTCCTGTATTGGGTGCATGTATATTTAGGATAGTTAGCTCTTCTTGTTGAATTGATCCCTTTACCATTATGTAATGGCCTTCTTTGTCTCTTTTGATCTTTGTTGGTTTAAAGCCTGTTTTATCAGAGACTAGGATTGCAACCCCTGCGTTTTTTTGTTTTCCATTTTCTTGGTAGATCTTCCTCCATCCCTTTATTTTGAGCCTATGTGTGTGTCTGCACATGGGATGGGTTTCCTGAATACAGCACACTGATGGCTCTTGACTCTTTATCCAATTTGCCAGTGTGTGTCTTTTAATTGGAGCATTTAGTCCATTTACATTTAAAGTTAATATTGTTATGTGTGAATTTGATCCTGTCATTATGATGTTAGCTGGTTATTTTGCTCGTTAGTTCATGCAGCTTGTTCCTAGTCTCGATGGTCTTTACATTTTGGCATGATTTTGCAGCGGCTGGTACCGGTTGTTCCTTTCCATGTTTAGCGCTTCCTTCAGGAGCTCTTTTAAGGCAGGCCTGGTGGTGACAAAATCTCTCAGCATTTGCTTGTCTGTAAAGGATTTTATTTCTCCTTCACTTATGAAGCTTAGTTTGGCTGGATATGAAATTCTGGGTTGAAAATTCTTTTCTTTGAGAATGCTGAATATTGGCCCCCACTCCCTTCTGGCTTGTAGAGTTTCTGCCGAGAGATCCACTGTTAGTCTGATGGGCTTCCCTTTGTGGGTAACCAGACCTTTCTCTTTGGCTGCCCTTAACATTTTTTCCTTCATTTCAACTTTGGTGAATCTGACAATTATGTGTCTTGGAGTTGCTCTTCTCGAGGAGTATCTTTGTGGTGTTCTCTGTATTTCCTGAATCTGAATGTTGGCCTGCCTTGCTAGATTGGGGAAGTTCTCCTGGATAATATCCTGCAGAGTGTTTTCCAACTTGGTTCCATTCTCCCCATCACTTTCAGGTACACCAATCAGACGTAGATTTGGTCTTTTCACATAGTCCCATATTTCTTGGAGGCCTTGCTCGTTTCTTCTTATTCTTTTTTCTCTAAACTTCTCTTCTCACTTCATTTCATTCACTTCATCTTCTATCGCTGATATCCTTTCTTCCAGTTGATCGCATCGGCTCCTGAGGCTTCTGCATTCTTCACGTAGTTCTCGAGCCTTGGTTTTCAGCTCCATCAGCTCCTTTAAGCACTTCTCTGTATTGGTTATTCTAGTTATAAATTCTTCTAAACTTTTTTCAAAATGTTCAACTTCTTTGCCTTTGGTTTGAATGTCCTCCCGTAGCTCGGAGTAATTTGATCGTCTGAAGTCTTCTTCTCTCAGCTCATCAAAGTCATTCTCCGTCCAGCTTTGTTCCATTGCTGGTGAGGAACTGCATTCCTTTGGAGGAGGAGAGGCACTCTGCTTTTTAGAGTTTCCAGTTTTTCTGCTCTGTTTTTTCCCCATCTTTGTGGTTTTATCTATTTTTGGTCTTTGATGATGGTGATGTACAGATGGGTTTTTGGTGTGGATGTCCTTTCTGTTTGTTAGTTTTCCTTCTAACAGACAGGACCCTCAGCTGCAGGTCTGTTGGAGTACCCAGCCGTGTGAGGTGTCAGTCTGCTCCTGCTGGGGGGTGCCTCCCAGTTAGGCTGCTCGGGGATCAGGGGTCAGGGACCCACTTGAGGAGGCAGTCTGCCCATTGTCAGATCTCCATCTGCATGCTGGGAGAACCACTGCTCTCTTCAAAGCTGTCAGACAGGGACATTTAAGTCTGCAGAGGTTACTGCTGCCTTTTTGTTTGTCTGTGCCCTGCCACCAGAGGTGGAGCCTACAGAGGCAGGCAGGCCTCCTTGAGCTGTGGTGGGCTCCACTCAGTTCGAGCTTCCCGGCTGCTTTGTTTACCTAAGCAAGCCTGGGCAATGGCAGGCGCCCCTACCCCAGCCTCGCTGCCGCCTTGCAGTTTGATCTCAGACTGCTGTGCTAGCAATCAGGGAGACTCCGTGGGCGTAGGACCCTCCAAGCCATGTGCGGGATATAATCTCCTGGTGCGCCATTTTTTAAGCCCATCAGAAAAGCACAGTATTCAGGTGGGAGTGACCCGATTTTCCAGGTGCCGTCTGTCACCCCTTTCTTTGACTAGGAAAGGAAACTCCCTGACCCCTTGCGCTTCCCGAGTGAGGCAATGCCTCTCCCTGCTTTGGCTAGTGCACGGTGCGCGCACCCACTGACCTGCGCCCACTCTCTGGCACTCCCTAATGAGATGAACCCGGTACCTCAGATGGAAATGCAGAAATCACCAGTCTTCTGCGTCGCTCACGCTGGGAGCTGTGTACTGGAGCTGTTCCTATTCGGCCATCTTCAAGATTCTTTCAAAAAGAGAGAGGAGTTGGCACAAGTCAATATGGGGACAAAGTTGGTGAGAATTCCTTACTTTAAGAATTTACAGTGTGAGAACATGAGTTGGGAAATAAAACTGTAATAAAATTACATTTATATTTATTTGTAAAATCACACCATGTTGGAAATAAAAATAAAAATACAGAAGTATAGGCCGGGTGTGGTGGCTCACTCTTGTAATACCAGCACTTTGGGAGGCCGAGGCAGGTGGATCATGAGGTCAGGAGATTGAGACCATCCTGGCCAATATGTTGAAACCCTGTCTCTACTAAAAATACAAAAATTAGCTGGGTGTCGTGGCACGCATCTGTAATCCCAGCTACTTGGGAGGCTGAGGCAGGAGAATCCCTTGAACCCAGGAGGTGGAGATTGCATTGAGCTGAGATCGCACCACTGCACTCCAGCCTAGAGACAGAGCAAGACTCCATCAAAAAAAAAAGTATAAATATTCCATTATCCAACAATTCCGGTTATAATAATCTATCCCACATAAATAACAGAATGTGAATATATGTGTATATATATATGTATGTACATATGCATATAGTTAGGTAGGTACATATACACATACACACAGTGATATGTACATATATATCTAAATTCCATTTCAGTATTGTTTATATTAGCAAAAACTGGAAGCAAACTAAGGCGCCATCTACATCATGCATCTTTTTAAAGGAAATGTATCATATGTAATAAACTAATTTTAAGCAAAAATGCAGGTTACATGCTGATATGTAACAAGAAGTGTTAGAAAGAGATTTGTAAAAATAGATACACATATTGATATATGTATTATGATGCCTGCATAAGTAAAGCAGAAAGTTAGGAAGTACATATAACTCTCAGTTTTTACCTTGGTGGGACTGGAGGGTGAAAGAAAGAACTTTAATCTCCTTACAAAATTTTTTAAAGAGCTAATGGTATGAGTAAATATGGGGTAAATATTTATTTTTTATAACTTTCTATATCTTATAACAAATTTGTAATGAGTTAGATATTTATCTGTATATTAACTATCTGGTTTGCACAGATAGACTGAATATTTCTAAAGATTTTAAAGGTAATATTAGGAGATAAACATCTCTAACATATCTTCCATTGGAAGAAGGAAAACCATGATTTTTACATGAATGTATCATTTTGTGTTTTATAATTTAACAAGGACACAACAGAAAAGGATATGAAGTAAGGCAGGATTATTTAATGCATATTGGTAAAAAAAAAAGACTAACACTGGTTAAAAAGATTAAAAAGTAACAGAAAAATGAAAACAAATGCATAAGATCTAAAAGAAAGGGACAGAAAGACTACCATCAGAAGATATGAGAAGATAGGTCGAATTATAAAAGCCATATTCAGGAAGTCATCAGATGATTTTTTGAATTATTAAATGGAGTGTCATAAAATTGATGAAAAGTAAGCCAGTTATATGCTTGCATGTACAAAAACAAAAAAATATATAAGGAAAACAAAGAGAAAAGATGCTTTAAAATCAATATAAAGTAGGATAAATATGGTGGATGAAAAGGTGCCAATCTAAAGGAAATGAGAAGGGTAAATGCAAGATGTATAATTTCCACTTGCCAAGTATTATAAAAGGACAAGTGGCAAGCTATGGCTGCACAGAAATCTTGCCTAAAAGAAAATGTAGAGGAAATAGAAAGCGTCAGGGTCCCACAACCCAAGAGACAAGGGAATGACATGTTGCTGAACATTAATAGACATAAGAGAAGCTGATCAAGGAATGATTCATATTCCACTTTTCAAGATGAGAAGCAAACAGGAGTAGTAATAAAATTAATAAAATTTTGTCTTTATTGTATTAATCAGCATTTCCAAGGAAGCTCATTTGTGAAGAAGAAAGAAAAAAATTGTGGTATCTAAAGGGAAAATATTTTAAGATCTTGTTTAAGTTTTCATAAAAGAACAAATCTGTGATCATCCATGTAGCCTCTTTCACATTTTATAAAAATTGTATACCCAAGGAACTGGAAAAGACACATTCATCTAACATGGTTATTTCACTATCATTCTGGCCTCTCTGCCTTTAATTTCCTTGCTTCTTTCTTTCTTCTTCTTGACCCATGGTTTTGGATAATTATAGTTCATTTCCTCAACCCCAATAAGATTCTTTAGAGTATTTTGCTGCTTTATTCACTATGCACTTAGCTAACTTATGTTTAGTTGTTCTAATTAAAATGATTATTAAAATTATCTCAGTAATAGAAGACTTCTAACACTGTGTCTCTTTATTGATGGAAGGAAATTAAAAAGAAAAATTTATAAGGCCTTAAGATGTTGACTAAATTTGTAGTTTTGACAGTTTCACAAATTAAATTATTTTTAAGCAAAATGAATGAGCAATGTAGTGACAAATGTAAAACAAACATTGTTTTGGCATTTCACTGTGCCTACGATGAAGCACATGGCCTCGGTGGGGGGAAAAGGAATCAGAACGGATATCAGGAACTAAGGAAGTGACATCTGATAAAGTGACTGCAGCTCCTGGGCTGTGCTGAAGAACCCCGTGTTCTTGCTCTGTCTCATACAGCCTTATTAAGGCTTCTTGCATGTGCGGGTCAGCAATAGGGAAGGGTGTACATATGTCAGCACAAAGTAATAAAGAATTTATTTACTGTGAATATAGATCCAAATAAATAAAATGCATACATGCTATGTACTATGCCACATACAAGGAATACAAAGTTAAACAGCAGGTGGACTTTTTCATAAAGCTTTCATAGTCTCTTGGAGAAAGACTGTGAACAGATAAACATAACAGAACATGGAAAGGGAGGAAGACCTGTACGAAAAAAATGTAGTTGGAATTAAGAGGCATTTCTGGCCTCCTTGCCGGCTGCCTTTAATTCTCACTATTCTACTGAACTTAGTTTTCTTTGCCTGTCCAAGGTACACAGCATTCTTGGCATCATACCCTTAAACAAATTTTTTTTTCTCTATAGATTGTTTACCAATCCTTGCTTGCCTTTTATTTATTTATTTATAAATTTTTATAAATAGTAAGTATGAGTATTGTTTGATCAAATTAAAGTTGCATTTGTGTGTATATGTGTCCACATACAGGTATCTGTGGCCACTACCTAGAGGATGAAGAATAGCAAATGCATTTTCTCTATCTTAATATGGGCCTATTGAATTGCAATGGCTCTGAATCCTTCTGGTTTGATCTATACAGAGGCCAAAAGAAAAAAAAAAAGTTCCATGAGTGGTAGTCTGAGAGATTTTCACCAAATAGAAAAATAAATATTCTTATTACATTAAAATTGGAATAAAGCTATAATTTGGGAAACATGGACCAGAATGTCCAAATATCATAAAAACATTGCAAAACAATTGAGGGTAAAATAGGTCTCAATAAGAATAGAAGCAAATAAAATGAATAAAAGAGTCATTATTAGAAAAATTATGAAATAATAATTTAAAACACTTATCAGTAGAGTCAATTGGATTGACGGTAAATTGTTATGATGCAATAATCCAGTTAACTCTCTAATTGAGACACATTTTACCCTCATGCGTAGATTACTGCCCATACCTTAAGGTTTATATTGTAAGTTGCAAATGATTAATTATTTAAAATAATACTTTATATTATTTTTATAATTTATAAAAAAATAGGTTTTTTTAATTTCCAAAAGAATCTGAAGTTATTTTATAGGTATAGGACATAATATATAATTTTAAATTTTATTTTCCATTAAAGATTGATAATAAAGAGCAGTGACATTAAATCAAATAGAATATTAAAAACTAGAAATAAACAAACATGCTTAACATTTGGCATTCAAGAAGTTACTATATATGAGTCAGGAATCTTTCCTCTTGTCCTGTTTAGTTTTATCTTATGTCAATACCTCTATCAGTTTGGATTTCTGTTTTTGCCTTCTTCTCTGCATTTTCTTTGTAGAAGCAGTCTTACCCCTTTCCATCTACTTTCAAGTCTTCACTCAGCTGCTTCCTCTTTCAGAAAATCTTTCCCCGGTTGATCCAAGTAAGAGCCTCTCCTGTATTACCATCTTCCATTACACTAATTATGTTGTACTGACAGTATGTGTACACAATGTCTTTATTCGTAGACTAAAAATTCCTCTCTGTAGGGGAAAATTTCTTATCTATTTTTATATCCCCAGAGAGAAAATACTTGATTAATTATTTTGTTAAATATAAGTGTTACTAGCATTATAGCCATTGACAAATATGTACGGGTGCACAGATTCACTTCTTTGCCACTAGATGGCACTGTTAATCACCGTGGTGCTCTTGGATAGTGCCTCAAGCCTTCGTGCAGTTTTGATACCCTAAAGCTCTGAAAACTGTTACCTTAACTCACTTTGGAAGGGCAAAATCTGACCTAACTTGAACTTATTTTGTGGAATAATCTGACTTAACCTGACGATAGAATATTTATAGTCTTTTTTTCTCTGTAATGTAAATATTAATATGACTGATTATAGGGTGCTATTCAAACCCCCGAGGATTATGTAACATTTAAATTAAGCTCCACATTACATTTCTCAAATACAAAAAGTTATGATTTCTGAAAACCAACTAGCTCAAGAGTTTTTGGTAGGTGATTCTTGTCCTCCACCAACAATCCCGTTATTTTTCAAAATATTTTAATAATGATATAGAAAAGAATTCATTAAATTATAACCTATGCATCTGTGATAGCTCTAATCTCACCTATCTTAGCACCCAATTATGTTCCTATAAACCTTATTCTTTTTGCTTTCACAATATATGTCAATGTAAAAATTAAACTTTGAGAACATATGTAACTTTTTCTAAAATTTAACTGGTTACAAAATGTGGTCTATATAAAGATACTTCTTAACTTTTCCTGATTAATCTTGATTTTGTACCTATACTCTAGTATAACCGATAGTTCTATTTGAAGTTCGCTGTTGTTCAACTCTCTTATGACATTTAAATTACATGCAAATGAGCTGGTCCCACATACATTTATATTTTTCTATATTATACAATTTTATAACTGTAGAAATATCTTCAGTAGTGCTTATTAGTATTCTAGTTTAAAATATTTCAACCAAACATGATATGAAAATAGATTTTGTAAAAGCTAACCCCACTCCTTTCCTCTTCTCCTCCAAGTTATAGGAATTTATTTTGAAATATTATCTGCCAAAATCTGTGAATACTGAAGTTAACCTTTCAAAATTTTTTCTTAGTAAGGTGACCACCAGATACCAGTTTCCTTGTTTCTTAATATGTGGCATTGCTTTTTCGTGTATCTTTAGTTGTTCTCAAATCTACGGCCTTATTTCTTGGCTTACTCTGAAAACTCCAATAAGGAACCAAGGGATGCACACATAATGTAATAGGAAGACCATCTGAGTATGAATTAGAATATCTGGGTCTTAGTCCCAGGGCACTTGCACAGTAGTTTGGCAAAATGATGCCTCCTGCAACCCTTCTGGTTCTTATAAAATGAGACTATAAAGTATGAATATTTCTGTCTGGCTTATCCATCTCACATTCTCATAATGATTAACAGAGTCATTCAGGTTGCTTCCTGCTTACCTGTAATAGTTACCTAGCTTGCTGAAAGAATTAGTGGTGGTTTTTCCTACTGTGAGGCCTGCATTTGTTAACTGGCTAGACTCAGACATTTTAATAACAATCTGAAACATCTCTTCGCACTTTGTAGTCTGAGGTAATCCAACCTGGAATATTTTGATTATCATTCCAGCTCCCTAACAAGTTATGCATTCTGGCATCCTTCCTACAAACCTTAGCATGATTTTGCTCTCTAGCCATGGAAAACATCAAAATGGATTTTGCAGGTAGAATCCACAGGTCAACCAAAAGTGTGGATATCACTATGGTTAAGAACACACTCTCTGGAGCCTAGGTCAGTTTTAAGTTCTGTCTCTATGATTTACTGGCCTTGGGAAAATTACTTAACCTCTCTGTGCAGTTTCCTGATGTACAAAATAGGCATAATAAAAATATATTCCTCATAAATGATTTAATATATCTAAAGCACTTACAACTGTGCTTGGATCATAATAAATGTTATGCATGTGTTACGTGTAGTTTTATTATAATTTGAGATATAGTGTAATGACTATAAAAATATGAACTCTGAAACAAAATGGTCTGTTCTGAAATCCTGGCTACGTCACTTACTAGCTAAACATCCTTCCATGAGTCACTTAAGCTTTTTCCCATCTGTAGAAAAGGAGGTGTATAATAGTATATATACCTCATATGTGGATTGTGAAGATTAAATAATGTCTGTAGTAAACATAGTGTCGTGCATAGCACATAATATACATTCAATAAATGTTATTTTTATTACTAATGGATTAAAATTAGAAGGGTCTTAAATATGTCTCCTAGAATTCTGACAAGGGCTACAAGTGTTACATTGCTCTTATTTTATGACATAAGTTAGACAGGTAAGACTGGGAAAAAATGATATTTAAACTGTTACAAGTTAAATATAAACTGTCCATGAGATCCCCAAATAGAGATTTCAATTAAGAATTTGACATGAATCTTAGAAAGGTAATGTTAATGAAGTTAAAATTTTAGAAACCATCACTATGGAGATGATATTTAAATCCATGAAAAAAGAATCACCCAATAAAACATTAAACAGACCCATAGAAAATTAAATCACCCAATGAGAGATTAAAGTCAGAGATTAAGGAAACCTTTTCTAAGCCCGTAGGAAATCCTGAATTTGGAAGTTAAATTGAGGAGTTAGAGAGCAAATGAGACAGAGAAACTGAAAACAGCAAGTAAACAAGCAAAGAGATGAACAACAAATGCAGAACAGTGTGGAATCTTAATATCTAACAGAGGCCAGAACAAGCTATTTGTCAAAAGCTGCTGTACAGGCAATTGAAGTAGGGAGGAAAGTATTCACTGGGTTTCATTATTTAAAGGCTGATCCAGCTTGACAGCAGGTTTCAGATAGAGTGGTGAGGTGAGGATGGAAGTTACTTTGTTTGTTTTGTTTTGTTTTGTTCTTGAGACAGAGTCTCATTCTGTCGCCCAGGCTGGAGGGCAGTGGCGTGATATCGGCTCACTGCAAACTCCGCCTCCCAGGTTCAAGCAATTCTCCTGCCTCAGCTACACGAGTAGCTGGGATTACAGGCGTCTGCCACCATGCCCGGCTAATTTGTGTGTTTTTAACAGAGATGGGGTTTCACCAAGTTGGCCAGGTTGGTCTCGAACTCCTGACCCCAAATGATCTGCCCTCCTTGACCTCCCAAAGTGCTGCGATTACAGGCGTGAGACACAGCACCCAGTCAATGGAAGTTACTTTGAAACAGACTAAAAAGTAAGGAAGTGGGCACAGTAAGTTTAAACAACTTTTTGCTTACATTTAATAAGAAAGGAAGCAAAGAAGTTCAGGAAATCACTGTATAGGAATTTAGAGCCAAGGGAGGGCTTTTTGAAGAAAAATTCTGCTAAAATCTTATTATAGTTATAAATTGTATGCATACTTAAAAAGTTAAAACTAAAAAAAAAATAAGTAATTAAGGAAAGCGGAAGAGATACGATAAAAGGCCATGTGAAGAAATTTGCCATTGACAGAGAAAGGAATTTATTTATTATTATAGGAGGTAGGGAGGATGACAAATTTAGACTCAACCAATTTTGGGTGATGAGGATAGAATGGGACTCAAATCTAGCAGTTTGTATATTTTTTAGGTATTATATGAATCAGTGTTTTGTGAGAAAAAGATAAATCACTTCAAGATTTTACAACAGAAGAACATAATGCAGGGAATTGATTGAACTGGTATGAAGGAGCTGAGCATCCACATAGGGAAACTGAGATAACAGAGACTGTAGACAGCAGGACATAACTATCACCTCTGCATTAGAGAAGAATGGAGGAGGAGGTATTACTAGGTCCAGGGACAAAGGTCACCCCACAGAACCTGGAAACAGAGCCTGTCCACCCAATGAGAGCAGGAGTTGATACTGCTACTCCCAGAGACACTCCACTACAGCTTGATGACAGAGGACAAGAACAGCCCTGGCTTCTTGCTTCCTGATGTTGCACAATCTCCCACCAGTGCCTCACACTGGCAAACCCAGCAGGCAACAACTTGTGAAGGAAACCTGGGAAATTCAGGCTTCAGGAGTGATGTCTATGCCATAGAGAAAAGGATGGAGCTGAAAGCAAACAGGGCCAAGGTGTCCACAAGTGTAAAGTGATCTCATTGGTGTGAACTGAGGAGAAAAAGAGATGAGAAGTGGGAAGTTTAAGGATCAAGAAAAAATGTGACATATGGTCATTGTGAAACAAGCACATGAACTTAATAGAGAAACAAAATGAGGCTAATTTTAAGTTAAATTATATGAAATTGCCATATTGTTAGGTCAAACATAAAATGTCGTATGGTTAAGACTGATAGTTTTTGCATTTTAATGTAAAAAACATAACTAGAAAATCATTGTATGCATTGCCATAATATGTATAATGTATTATTAGATAATATTTCTGTCATCAATGGTTGGCAGAGTCATTAAATTATGTTATAATTTAGCTCAGAGGCAAAATCAGCAGTCCTTAAAGAATGGCATTTATTGTGCTAAATTTACCAAGGCTTAAGGTATGGTCCTTATCCTTGCAGGCAAGAAATGAAAATTTTATTAAGATAGCTAAAAATAATTTGGTTATAGGGGACAAACCAATAATAATCAAATCACCTGATACCAGTGTATGATGAACACGGAATAACATGTTTCTGATTTATAATGAGGACTACAGCTTTCCAGTCACTGGGCTGTTCACATCCACAACCTAGAGCACCACACTTTTTTCTTCTTCAAGATGTTTGAGAATCCACTTTGCTAATCAGAAGTTTGCTTAGGCCTAGTAAGCACAGAATTCACAGAATTAAAGCAAAGGTAAGTAGATTGACTTGTGGGCAGTTTATCAATGCCAAGGTGAAATGTGATGAAATATCCTAGCTCCTCCCTAGTACAGTCCTCTCTTATGATTAGTTTTTTTGTGTGTCTGCAGGCTCAGAATCAGCACCACCTTGGCTGTGCCTGATCTACATCATCACATTTTATCTTACTGACTTTACATTTTTCTTGGTCACCCTTTCTTTTAACAAGCACATCATTGGCTGATCTAGGGTTAAATAAATTTTATGATTTCATGGCTTGAGTCTTCTGTTATTATGAGTTGAAGATTCTGTTGCTGACTTCTCAAGACAGCTATATTCCCCTTATTTCTAAGTTCTTGGGTATGAAGTGGGGAGGAGTGGGTGCATTAGTCTATTTTCATACTGCTATGAAGAAATACCTGAGACTGGATAATTTATAAAGAAAAAGAGGTTTAATGGGCTCACAGTTCCACATGGCTGGGGAGGCCTCACAATCATGGTGGAAGGCAAAGGAGGAGAAAAGGCACGTCTTACATGGCGGCTGGCAAGAACATGTGCAGGGGAACTGCCCTTTATGAAACCATCAGATCTCATGAGACTCATTCACTCTCAAGAAAACAGCACAGGATAAACCTGTGGCCATGATTCAATTACCTCCCACTGGGTTCCTCCCACAGCATGTGGGGATTATGGGAGCTACAATTCAAGATAAGATTTTGGTGGTGACAAAATCAAACCATATCAGGGAAGTATGTCATTGTTACCTTCGTGTTCCACAAAAAATATTGTTTGCTAGAATCACTGAAGAGAGTTTAATAACAATGAGCCCAAATGTGGAGTGTGTGTGTGTGTGTTTATGTGTGTGTATGTGTGAGAATTTAGGAGAATTTAATTGAATTCATCATAAAATGAGTTTTGGATCTCTAAGTTATTTAATAATCATATGTATACTTTGCAGTGAACAAAAGCCTTTCTTCAGAACATTTAGACTTATTCAAAGAATTAAAAATTATGATTCAGTAGAATATTTGACAATATTGTTCAGTGGAGGAGAATATAGTTAAAATTGCTAAAACATGTTTGTCTTTTGGAAGTAAAATTACATACAGTTTGTCCTTATTAAATGCCAAATAAATTCATATCCTGCTATTCTGTAATGGGAAAGAACTATGTCTAGTTCCATCATCTCTACAGATCATCATCTTGCAATACATTTCATTCCTCAACAAATTTAAGTAGCAATAAGACACAGAGTAGCTTTTCAGTGAGAAACATCAAAAGATATCCATGATCAAGCTTGTTCTTTCTATGCTATTAAGCACAACAATTTTATGGAAAGGGCTCATTGAAGTTGAAATTGAGAAAAAGATGCAATCATAATTTTTGAAACCAAGAGAATGCTAGAATAAAATTTTCTGGGCATGGTTTATAGCTTTTCTACTGTGAGAAGCCATAAATTTAGACTAAGAAAATGGTGGCTAGATATAAATATATTGATTTATAAGATGGTTAATAACAAAACTTTAGTTTTTAGCAATCAATTAGAAAAAAAGTGAGTAGAAGGAGATATATAATATTAGGAGCCAATTATTCAAAGTAAAGAATGAATGAGAAAATATTTGGCTATGTCGATGCCATACATCTCTTTGGGGATTTTAGTTTTCAAATCAATTTGATGTACCCTTTTCCCAAGAAACTTCTGTGAGATAATAAATGATGTGTTGGCTAAACATTTAGAAAAGCTTCTTTATAATATTTTTAAATTACAAAGAGCAGACTTAGATTAGCTTTACGTCAGCATTCTATTACATGAGGCATGTGCAACCACTAAGAGCAAGTGCAATAACCTTTTTAGTAATCGTCACCATTGGATTAAAATTCCATCTATGCTTAATATTTTGTCCAAATATTAAAAGCTTTACAAAATATTCTAGAAATAAATACAAATTTCTGGTACTGGCTGACAGAGTGTTATTTCCTTTAAAACATGCTAGTTATTTGAAGTCCATTTCATAAATATTAAGCTCATAGTTTCCATGCAAGCATGACCTACTAAAAATATCTAATTTAATGTTTTTACTGACTAAACTTCTTGCAAAAATAATGTCAACCCTGTTAACAAAATAACTGTAAGTAATTTAATACCGGTACTAGGAGTATTACCCTTGATTTATATCAGATTCCACAAGGAGCTTATCTAGTTTTTGAAAAATTAAAAGGAAAATAACCATGAGCCATGCAATGGATTGAATGTTTGCTTCTCCCTAAAATTCATATGTTCAATTCCTAACTCTCAATATGATGGCATTAACAGGTGGTGTTTTGGGAGGTGGTTAGGTCATGAATGAAATTAATGTCCTTATAAGAGGAACACTAGAGAGTTATCTTGTCCCTTTTCCCTACTGTGTGAGGCTATAACCAGAAGCAGGCAATCTACAACTGAAAAAAGGGCCCTCAGCACCAGAATCTGACCATACTCACACTCCAGCCTCCATAACTGTGAGAAATAAATTTCTATTGTTTATAAGCCCCCCAGTCTGTGGTAATTTGTTATAGTATGCGGCACTGTCTGAGGCAAGCCATGTAACTGAACATTAGCAATAAAAAGTTCTCCTAGAGAATCAAGTTTTTACTACTAAGTTACAGTTTTATACTAATGGATTATAAAACAGAACTGATTCTTGCATGTATTTTTTCAAAAAATATTTATAGAGATTATGTCAGGAGGTTGTTAGACATGAACAAAAATGAATCATACTCAGATCCTGAGCTTACAGTCCAGTTAGAATATGACACGGCCATAAATAATCATAGTAGAATACACAAAGTGATGACAAGTGTCTGCCTAATTTCTGACACAATAAGTGCAGTCAGCCTTCCTCAAAACCATGTCCTAGTGAATACATAAAAGCCAGCCATAGACAATAATGCCAATTGGAGGCATTTCCCAGAATCCACTTGCTTGCTATTTGCTCTGAGCTCTCATCATTTTTGGCTGTAAATGTAGGCTTTCAAAATTACATTGTGGCTCTATGGCTTGACACACTACTTGTCATTCCTTCTCTGGTTTACTGACTTTAGCTACCCACTAACTCTTGGCTTGGTTTGCATCTCTGAATTTCCTTTTCCCAAAAACTCTGTTAATAGAAATGTCTATTACTGATCCTGAACATTTAAGCATGACTTAGGAAAGGGAAGGAGATTCAGATAAAAGATTATGGGAAATTAAAGGCAGGGAAATTAGCAGAAGGGGAGATCAGAGGAAGCTTCCTAGAAAGGGTAGTACTTAAATTCTCTTTTTTTTTTTTGCATTAGTTGTGCTCTATAAAGTCACTATGAATACTGAAATTGCAAATAGTTAACTGTTACTTCTTGAAGAATACAGGATTAGTTTGCTGCAAGCATCTGGTAAAATTTTTTCCAACTGATTTATAAATAACCTTGTTTTATTTGTATTTCTGTTTAGAAACATCTTATTTAATGTACACTGTTGATTCATTAACATTGAAGTCTTGGCCAACAGCACCACAACTCATGCCTAAACAAAGCTAGTATAACAGGTGTATTTTCTCTATGAGGCACATCTCGGCCTTCTTGCACTGAGGAACACCAGACAACACTTAAACCCTATGCGTGAAGGTCATTTTAAACAGTGAAATTGCCAACCAAAGGAACAAAAATGAAAAAAAAAAACCTATGGCATTAAATAGACTGAGAAAAAGGCATCTGCTCACAGAATGAGAGCTAAAATAAGAAGGCAGCAAACTGCCTTGTTGTACCTCAGCTGAGAACATTGGCATCTGGAGATTCAAATTTTTCACCATTCTGTCCATGTCTGCAAATTACTGTGGCAGTGCCCTAAGTATTTATTTTGGAATTACAAATGAATTTTAGTGAGCAGACAAACTTGCAAATATAAAATCTGAGGACAAACTATATTTATTCTAGGCCCATGAAGTTTGGGTAGGATTTCATCATTAGCGGTTGAGAAGAAAGGGTATTCAGTAATAGGCAATAGTATCACCAAATGTATGATTAACGGAAAGTATATGGCTAGAATTCCTGGAGTTTGTGCAGAAACTGGGAATAAGAGTGGCAAATCAGACCAGGAACAGAGACAAAAAGGTGCTAAACTATTGGATAATTTGAATTTTACACGTAGAATGAGAGTTTAAAACCTTTTATGTGGATTCACAACCTTTTCATCCAAAGGAGCCCTTAGAAATCCAGAATGACAATGCATAAGCAAGGAACAACTCTAGTTACAGAAAATGTGGGGGTCCTGTATCATCAATTTAAGCAGAAAGTTGAACCCACTGCAAGTCCTCATAAAAGGGTGAATATGGTTTGGGGATTTGTTTCACAGGTGATGGAAATCTGAGAATCAAAGAAGGATGGTGAGGCACCTGGAAGCCATCTGGATGCTATTACCACCTCTAGAACAAAGGGCTGCAGGAAAAAGGGAAAAGGTGGTGTTACTGGCACTGAAGAACCAGCACTACAAGGGGAATCTGAAACCAGATGGACCTGTTCTGCAGGACCTGGAACTACAAAATAAATATATTATTTGCAGGAGACACTATCCATGCCAGGAGAGCCTGCCAGGGCTTCCCATACGCTAAACACTTCCAGAAGGCAGCTGACTTTGGAGACTAAAAGATACTTTCTATATGGTAGAAGCTAGGGAGGCACAAGTGTGAGGAATGGTTCCAGGGACAAATAGGCCCAGCACCAGTGTGGGACCTGAGCCACGTATGTCTCACTTCTCTTAGTTTGAATATATTAGAAAACCTCTGCATTAATCAATTCAAGATTATTGACATATTTTAGTATGTACAGTAA
This sequence comes from Pan troglodytes, assembly GCF_028858775.2. Lineage (NCBI taxonomy): Eukaryota > Metazoa > Chordata > Mammalia > Primates > Hominidae > Pan > Pan troglodytes. The sequence goes on from NC_086015.1 coordinate 91,665,882, forward strand.
CATAATCCATATGTGAATAACAATGCATATGTCTCATGCTAAAGTATTGTGCTAGGATATCAGAAGAAATTATATATACATATTATATATATATATATATATATAAATATATTCCTTGGTACCAGTAACACCACCTTTTCAAATGTGTGTGTGTGGGGTGGGGGTGAGGGGGAGAAAAAGAGAGGGAGAGAGAGAAAGAGAAGGAGAACCCAGAGTTAGAGTTTTAGAGTTAAAACTAAAATCATGGTTTCTTTTGTCAATAGTTCACCAAGTCTAAGAATTTGCTCTCAAATTTAAAATAGACAAGACAGTTGAACATATTCAATTGAAAAAGAGTAGGTGTTTAGATTACAAATTGCCTGTGTTTTTACTGAAGTATTAAAAGCTTGGGTTTCAAAATATCAAGACTGGTAAAGTTGTAAATTTTTATATAAAGTACATTTCTTAATTATATCATTTAGCTATACTTTGTAATGTCTTTTTTGCTGGCTAAAGGACAATTAGTCTCATGCTGAGATCATGCCATTGCACTCCAGCCTGGGTGACAGAGAAAGACTCCATCTCCACAACAACAACAACAACAACAACTATATATATATATATATATATATATATATATATATATATATATCCCTGCATTTCTGTATGCATTGATGAATTGATCTCAAAATTTATTGTTTAAAAAATGTCTGGGAGGCGGCCGGGCACAGTGACTCCTCCCAGCACTTTGGGAGTCTGAGGTGGGTGGATCACACGAGGTCAGGAGTTGGAAACCAGCCTAGCCAACATGGTGAAACCCCATCTCTACTAAAAATACAAAAATTAGCCAGCCATGGTGGTGTGCGGCTGTAATCCCAGCTACTCCAGAGGCCGAGGAAGGAGAATCACTTGAACCTGGAAGGTGGAGGTTGCAGTGAGCCGAGATCATGTCACTGTACTCCAACCTGGGTGACAGAGTGAGATCCTGTCTCAAAAAATAAAAATAAAAATAAAAATAAAAAATGTCTGAAAGGAGAAGTAATGGCCCCCAAAGATGTCCACAGCCAAATACTTAGAGGCTATGAATGTTACCTTAGAGAGCAAAAGAAACTTTGCAGACATGATTAAGGTTAAGGACCTTGAGATAATGAGATCATCCTGGATTATCTGGGTGGGCCCAGTCTAATCATAAGAGTCCTTAAAAGTGAAGGACTCTTCAGCTGTGGTCAGAGAGTGATGTCAGGGTGAGAAGGATTGGGTATCTCATTGCTGGTTCTGAACTGTAGGGAATAATGTACAAAGACCAGAGACAGGCCTCTAAGAGCTGGAACAGGCTAAGAAATCCCCTAGAACAGGCAGATTATCCCCTAGAGCTTTTAAAAAGGAATTTAGCTCAGCTAATACCTTGATTTTAGCCCAGTGAGACCTATGTTAGAATTCTGTCTTAGAGAAATCGAAAATATATTTGTTCCATTTGAAGTCACTAAATCTGTGATAATTTGTTATGGCAGCAATAGAAAACTAGTGTAATAGCAATTCAATTCATTGCTAATTCATTTCTTCATGCTTCTATAGCCACACAATTTTATTAGGAAGGAAATCTCAAAGAGTTAAGACCAAGTTTTATCATTTTAAAGATTTTTTTAAAAGCTGAATGACATTAAAAGAGAAAACTTTTCCTAGAACACAGGTCTCCTGATGTCTAATCCATTAAGCCACACTGATTTCTTTTAGTATTATCTGAAATATGTCCTATTTTTATACATCTTGAAAACATGAGCTATTTTTCTATGAGATTATTATTTTCAAGGGAGACGGAAGTTGTGGTTACAGCTGTGCTCTTCTTGGTGGCACAAAGCTGAAACTTTGTAATCATTATTAGTCATACTTCACCCTAGCATGCTTCCATTCTTCCCAGCTAAACTAAGGTTCATGAAGATGGACAGGGGCTGTCTCATCCATCATTTCCCTGCCCCTCACATCTCTACTACCTCTAACACAGTGCTGGGTACTTGGAAGGCACTCATTACCTATTTGTTGAATGAAAACAAAAAAGTGACACAAATACTTTTCTTTAGGAAAGAAAATAACTCTATCTAATATTCCCAAAATAAACTCTACTAACATTTTGGTGATATAAATCTATCTATAGACAGAGATTAAGTCTGAATATATACATATACACATATATATATGATTATAATCAAATCAGTATGTGGATATTAATGTATACATGAATTCATCCTCTTAAACTAGGGAAGCTACACTTTGTCCTAGGCTCAAATGAGTAGACAGATGACTGTCCAAAGATCACCCATTATTTCACAGTTCAACCTAGAAGCTATTTGTGATATCCAGAAACTGATACATGACTTAACAGATAATCAGTAATATGATATTAACAATGAAGAAAAAAAAATTACCCAGAACCAGGAAATTAGACCTAGGTAATATGGCTCAACAAAAGCCGTGTTTACAACTATACAAGATAATTGAATATGCTGGAATTTATGAATGATGTGGGTGGATGATATGGTTTGAACATTTGTCCCCTTCAAATCTCATGTTGAAATGGGATCCCCAATGTTGGACATGGGATCTAGTGGGAGGTGTCTGGGTCATGAGGGCAGATCCCTCATGAATGGCTTGGTACCATCTCCCTGTTGATGAGTGAGTTTTTGCTGTATTAGTTCACACAAAGTCTGATTGATAAAAAGAGCCTGGCATCTCCCCCCTCTCTCACCATGTGCTCCCCCTTCACCTTCTGCCATGACTGTAGGCTTCCTGAGACCTCACCAGAAGCAGATGCTGGCACTGACACTATACACTGTCTGCAGAATCTTGAGCCAAAATAAACCTCTTTTCTTTATAAATTACGCAGCCTCGGGCATTCCATTATAGCAATGCAAAATAGAATAACACAGTGGGTTAAAAACACTTTCCTTTGAGGAAAATGGGGAGACTCAAAAATTTTATTCACTAAGCTCTGTTAGCCAATCTTGCATCCTTGTTTAAACCTGGTTCCTTTGAACATATTGCAAACATACTAATGTAAGTTCAGTGAGATTTGTATGGTATAGTGTTCATTATGTTCAATATTCACACAGTCATATGTGAATTTCACTCACATAGTGTCAGAAATGAGACACTGACAAAAATTTGTTTTAAAAATTGATACAAGGGGCCTCATACTAAAAAGTATAAGTATGTGGTTCTAAATCCTAGAGTGGCCTAATGTCAGGCATCCACTGATGGCAACAATCCTAAGGCCCTGCTGGGTAGTTCAAGCAGCTGGATTGTCTGAAGACAGAAGGAATTTAAAAAGGCAGAGTAACAACTACCTCCAGAAACAGTGTCAGGCTAAGAGGATTGAACAAGGAAAGACAAGGAAACACAACTAATGGGAAAAATTGAAAACTGGGCTTAGAAACTGTGCTTGCAAATATATAATCAAAAAGGAGGGGCCCAAGTGAAGGAATCTTTGATCTGTAGGCAAATTCCCTGAATGTGGAAACAGATAAAACAGGAAATCAACCAAGGCTGCCCTTGCTGATGTCACAATCTTAGACATTACTACACCCAGGAGTACCACAGAGTAATTGAGTGAGCCAGTGCATCCTTCTCTATCCTGATAAAGATGAATGCAATGAGCCAGGAATAAAATGAGTTAACCAAGAAGATACTGAATACACATTCATGTTATTACCTCAAGGGCCTATTAACTCATTCTTTGTAGCTGCCATAACATTATGTGTTAAGTCTTAAAAGAAGACACGGGACTCTGATCAAGCATAGCATATTATCATAATAATATCCTACTTCTAGGGATTAATAAAAATATAGTAGACTCTGGATATAGAAATGACCCATCTCAATAATTCTGGCTGAAAAATTAACCCCAGAAAATGCAAAGCTCAAACAAAACTGAAAAATCCCTATTTAGTCTGTACAGTATACAATAAGTATACTGTGTACATTGAAAGAGAGTGAATAAGGTACATGTAAAATTCTAGAGCTAGTATACTTATAGCTGATAGAAATCACTCTCTTCCCTCCATAGGACTTAGAAAGCTGTAAGCTTTATTGGGAAATTATCTCTATCTATCTATCTATCTATCTATCTATCTATCTATCTATCTATCTCTATCTATCTATCTGTCTATATCATCTACCTAATCTATCTATCTATCTCTCTTATAGTTTCTAGAGAGGAAAACAATTTAAATGAGGACCAAAACAGGTCAGACTTTAGGAAACATCAAGCAAATATTTAAACAAGTACTATATTTCAGATCATGAAATGCTTATTAGATTGGATGTTGTCACTAGCCTCACAAAGGTGGGTGCACTTTATATATAGCAGATTACATCAGATAATCTTAAATCTTCAAGGATGTCTGTACCATATATTCCTTGGAATTATTTAGGAATGCGTTTTCAGCAATGATGACTCATGTACTACCGGGTCCTGGTGGAGAGACACACTTTCTCATTCTGAAGCTATGAATACTCTCACATAAGGGTCAGCAGTACCGAATAAACTACCCAATCCATTTTCCTTCTGCCCTTAGAAGACATTCCAGCTTATCATGGTTTTTTACCTGGTGAGGTGACCTGCATTTTTATTCCTGAGTGGTCTGAGTCATTATCAGTCCTGCCCAAACGGGGGTGTAATTTTCCATTGACTATAAGGCATGGGAAGTACCAAGAAGTACTTCCATTATGTCAAACATACCTCTCCTTTCTCTAAATTTCCCACAAAATTCAGGATTAGTATCCCCAGGAAGTATCTCCTTTACTTCAAACATACCTCTCTTTTCTCTAAATTTTTCATAAAATTCAAGATTAGTATTCCCTCAGGCAATACAGTAAAACCTCTTTATATGTCTTTGATTCAGTGGCATAAAGAATCCATATTGAAGAGTTGGTGGTTTCAACTTCTAGTTCAATGAATTCAGGGTTGTGTCCCCTGATGGAAGCATTCCTCCCTTTAGAATGAAGACTTCTAGACCATCGGAGCCTAAAGTATTAGGGAAAGAAACGGTTGCTTGCGAATTTCTAGCAGTAATAGTGAGAGGAGTCACTCTTATTTCTAAACTTTGATTCCAGAACCCATGAATGCTGGCTAGGGGAGAATCATATATTCAACGCTTACTTACAGCATATACAAACCACATCCTAAAATACATTGCTTTAGCTCTGTAAGGTGTTGCCACCCAGTTGGTATTATAACGGAGTCTTCAGAAGGCCATCCACCATTTTATCAATCCAGCTGCTTCAGGATGCTGAGGCATGGTAAGACCAGTGAATTCCATGAGTATGGGCCCAACACAACACTTCACTTACTGTGAAATTAGTTCTTCTCTTAGAAACTATGTTTGGTGATCATGGTATCTCTCCTGCCAGGTTAAGACATTCTGTAAGCCCATGCCTAGAAGGCATTGTAGTCAGGGAAGATAATCCAGATCCTGGGTAAGTGTTTGTTCTAGTAAGAAAAAAAGTATTTTCTCCTCCATCATGAAAACGATCCATTTTAATCATCCTGCCATTGGGTAGCTGGCTGATCCATTTGGATAATGGTGCCATATTGGAAATTCAGTGATAGTTTCTGCTGCTAGCACATTGGGTATTCAGTAGTGGCTGTCACTAGACCAGCCTTGTTGAGTGAAAGTCTAGGTTGCTGAGACTATGTGTAACCTCCATCTCTGCCATGCTGGCTGTTTCATTCATGAGCCTGTTGACCAGTGACAGGAGTAGCTGGTGAAATTGGCTAATTGATGTTCATAGAATGAAACATCCTAGCCATTTGATTTAAATCTTTTGTTGCTGAGGTCACCCTTTAGTGATATTCATAAGGGACACAAAATCTTTACATTCTGTGAACATTCTGAGAAGTTTAACCACATGTCTATTCCCTATGTCTCCTTGTAACTAATTTTACAATCATGTTCCTTCCATATTCTAAACTATTCAGCAATATCATTAACCACAGCCCCTAAGTCAGTGTGGACTCATATCTGGCCAGTGAAATAAGCAACCAGATGCTCTGCTCAAAGTTTTTGCTGGTAAAGGTTTCCCTTCCATTCCATCCTTCAGGACCAACTCAGAGAGGGACTGTAGTTCTGCAGTTATTCACTTTTGGATGTTTTATGATATTGTATAGAATCATCTCTAGGCTGGGTGCGGTGGCTCATGCCTGTAATCCCAGCCTTTGGGAGGCCAAGGTGGGTGGCTTACAAGGTCAGGAGTTCAAGACCAGCCTGGCCAACATGGTGAAACCCCGTCTCTACTAAAGATACAAAAAGTAAGCCGGGCGTGGTGGCATGTGCCTGTTATCCCAGCTACTCAGGAGGCTGAGGCAGAAGAATTGCTTGAACCCAGGAGGTGGAGGTTGCAGTGAGCCAAGATCATGCCATTGCACTCCAGCCTGGGTGCATCAGGGTGAGACTCCTTCTCAAAAAAAAAAAAAAAAAAAAAAAAAAGAATCATTTTTAAACCAAGCCAAAGCTGTTCTTTCCTCAGTCATTGGTGCTCATGAGGTAATAGGAGAGGGTTGAGAGAGATAAGGTAGTATATCTAGCAGGAGTAGAGGCCAAGGGTATTTGAGTCACCTACTTTCTCACGCAACTTACTTGTACCTTGAAGACCTTCTTGAACAGGTCTTATGGATACCACTTCCATTTGATGAAGAAGTGCTGCCACTCAAAATCAATTTTACAGTTTGGTGAAACAAATAACGTCAAGCCCATAATGTAAACCTTTCATGGCAATTTTCTGGCTTTCAGTCAAGCATTCTGTGTCTACCCAACACCATCTTCATAATCAGCTAGCATTCATGGGTGTAAAATCAAACAATGACAATGGGACTGACTTCTTTCATGGTTACCTTTAGTGATTCTCCAGTAACAATTTGGTTTCCTATCCCTACTAATTTAGGTTATTTTAGTCTAGAAATCATGCTTCCAAAAGGGAGAATACTTCCACTAGGGGACCCAACTGTAATTTTCTTGAGGTTGAGACTGCTGCTGGCCAATTGGTACTCTTCCCTTTCAGAAATGGAGCTTACTTCCTCTCCCCTTTAATGTGAGCTGGATTTAGTGATTTGCATCTAGTCTATAGAATACAACAGAAGTGATATTATGTCACTTCCAAGATAAAGTTATAAAATGATTGAAGCTTTTGTCTTGGGTTCTCTTGCATGTTCCATCTCTCTTTGATCACTTGCTTTTTGGAAGCCAGATGTCATCTCACAGGGACACTTATGGAAGCCTATGAAAAGACCCATGAGGTGAAGAACTGAAGACTTGGATCAAGTCCAGCAAAGAATTAAGGCCTCCCAACCAAGATATGTATGAACTTGGAAGTGGATCCTTCCTTAGTTGGCTCTTCAGATGAGACTGTAGCCATACTTGACAGTTTAACAGCAACCTCAGGAAAGACTTTCAGCCAGAATGTTCCAGCTAATCAGCCTCCAGATCTCTGACCCACAGAAACTGTAAGATAATAAATTGTTGTTTAAATCTGCTAAGTTTTGGCATAATTTATTATGTAGCATCAGATAACTAAAACTAACCAACATTAAAGTTGACCTGACCTACATTCACCAGGGGTTGGAACTTTGTGGCATTTGATCTCAATATGTACACAGCTCAGTGGAAGATCAGATTACACAGGATGATCTTGCGAACAACTGAAAGAGCTTCTGCTTTGACTTGCATTAAATTAGACAGCTATTAGAAGGCTTTAAGCAGAATAGTGACATGCTATAATATATATTTAAAAGTACCACTCTAGTTGCTAAGTTTAAAATAGGCTATAGAAGGCTAAAGCAGAGAGACATGTTAAGAAAGTATTGCAGTAATCTAGGTGAAGATGATTGTGTCTCAGAATAAAGTGTTAACAGTGAATGTTGTGAAAATGTTTGTATTTTGGATATATTTTAAAGTAGAATAAACAGTATTTTCTGATAAATTCAATATGGGTTGAGGAAAAAAAGAGAAGAATCAAAATGGTTCCACAGTTTCACCTGAGCAGCTGAACATTTGGAGTTACCATCTATTGAGATGTAAGTTGAAATCATGTGAAAAAGAGTCCAGGAGTTTATTTAAACATTTTGAGTTTGAGGCATTTGTTACATTTCCAGGCAAAAATATCAGGTAGGCATTTGGATATATATGAGCCTGTACTTTGGATGAAAGCTCGAGTTGGAGGTATACCTTTGGGAATTACTAGAAAATATTTGATCGTTAAAGCCTGAGGACTTGACAAGCTCACCAAAACAGTGTGCAGAGATAAAAAAGAGAAGGGTTCTGACCCTAAGATCCTCTAAAATTAAGAGGCAAGGCAGAGTAAAGAGGAGGCACTAGGAAAAGAAGATGAGAATGAATACCCAGTGGAATGGAAGGACCATTATCCATTTCATCTGGATTACTGCAACAGCCTCTTTTCTTCCCATTTCTACACGCTCTCCCTTCCATTCCACAGTCCCCAAAGCAGCAAAACAAGAGTGAGTTCCTTTGTAAATCAACCTACAAAGCACTCTTGTTTTAATGCCTTTGGTAGCTTCTTTTTGCACATCTAAGCCTTGGTCTTGTATCGCCAAAACTTTCAATGGTATTAAGAATCAGTGCTTTATCTGGAATGTTTTCCTTTGGCCCTCCTGATTCTGATCTTCCGTGCTTCTGACATTGACTATGTTAAATTCAGACTTTCTCCTTTCTGTCCTGCATATTACATGATTCGACAGATTTAGATGTTAGCATTCTGAACAACAGCATTTCAACTGACAGTTTGCTTTTAGCGTAGTTCAACAAAAAAGAACTGGGCATTTCAAGTGACACACTTGATTTTTTTTGATATACATACTAGGAGCTGGTCCCTCTTCTGTGTGACGATTTGCAGAAAACCCCTTCAAAATAGGCTCAATAGCCCTCTCTATATATTTTAGCACTTAAAATTGATTAAATATTTATTATATAGTTCAGAAAAACATAGGCTAGTTTTCCAAAACAAGTTACTTACAGGCTGGTATAAATCACACTTTATCATTTGAATTTTATTCCCATAGCATTATCCATCACCTTAGTTATTATCAGTTAAACAAAGAACTTTGTTTTAGACAATAAAGTCAACATAAAAATATATATATATACGCTTCTTTCTAGGAAATTATGTCTACTGTTTTACTACTCTTACCACTTCTTTTACATTTTGCCATTTGTAATTTTATAAATGTCAGAACAATGTTTTATTGCATTCCTTGTTAGTATTGAAGTCTAGGAAATAATGAGAGCTACAAGTTTAATTCTTTAACATAAAACTTCTTTGTTTGAGCCATATACACTCACAGATGGTAACAAGACCAGAAATGTCATTTTGAACAGAAGAAAAAAATACAATCTTAGCAGTAATAGCGCACTTAAAAATGATGTAGGATCTAGCAGACAACAGTCATTTAATGAAAATTGTGGATGCTCTGTGAAATGCTTTAGCTGCCAATGGAAAATCCTTTTTTATATTTTGTTTATTGCCTTTTCCTTTTCTTTCAAAATTCCCTTTTATTTGTTTGTTGGTACATAGACTCCTAACACTACTGAGTTCCCTTACATAGCTGTTGTTTTTGTTTTCCTTTGAGAATCGTATATATTCAAGGAACCTAGGGATGCAGGGCAATTTTATTCTGGCCCTTCAGCAAGTCTGATTTCAATGTTACATGTTACTTCCATCCTCAGCATTCTCTCAGGCAGTTATTTTTTAAAAAATGTGTTTTCCACTTGCTTGATGTGTTTTTTATACTTTCATTTGCTGTCATGGATCATTCACTTTCCAGAAGTGCCTTCACTCTGAGAGGACAAACAGCCAGTGTTGCCTAGCTACATGCTTTACCATTACGTTTTAGAGCACCCTCTTGGAATCTAAGTAGATTCATTCGTCTGAATAAAAAAAGGCATATCAGATTTCACTGTGCTCCTGATCTCCTCAGAAACAATCAGATACACTTATCTCACTTTGAAAAAAAATAAAGGAAATAGATCTTTTCTGTGTTCTGATACTTACAGGTTTATGTACAACTGCAGTGCTTGATGGGCCCATGATAGTTAGGGAGCATTAGATCTTCCATTGAGGAGTATCTTATGTTTACAAATTCACTTCATGACTAAATTTAGATAATTTTTGACAGGTGTAAAAGTAGACTATTTCTTTTTTTGAGAAAATGATGTTTTAGGATGCTCTTTTCTTTCAAGTGGGTACTTTTATATTTGTGTAGAACTTGTCTCCATATTTTTAATGGGAGAATAAAAAAGACTTTATACTAGTAACATAAAGACGGGGAAAGTTAGAAGCAGAGAAAACTGAATTTATTCACTACATTTTCACTATTTTAAATCTAATTTTCAGTGCAGTTGTTGTATTAAAAGCCACTTCATTGCTTTATATAAGTACACATGTAGCTGCTCAAACAAATGCTTCTTGGAATGGTTCTGTTATCTTATGCCAAACTCTGAAAATGCAAACCTGCTAAACCTAAACCTGCTGTCCCCCAAACCAGCTGCTTCTTTGGTATGAAGTTATGATAGATGCCTATGTGTGCGTATTTTTATTTCAGACTGAAATCTGTGAATCATCCTTGGCTCACGTGTTCTTTAATCTTCAATAGTAAACAAGTCATGCAAATCCTAAGTCTGATGGTTATACTTTCAGATTTTGAGATTTGTGTCTTCCTTTCCAAACACAAATCTCATCTTTACATTCATGACCTTCCACCTAATTGCCTACAGTACATTCTTATTTAACAGTGATGTCCCATTAAATTCACCAAACTGTTTCTCTGATTAGAAATGATTAGTAACTTCCCACAAGCTACAATTTATCCTTTATCCCACGATAAAGTTTATCCTGGGAAGGAAAGTACCTATAGCTTATCCAATACTGTTTCACTATTTCATGGTAAAAATCCACATTCCCGACCAGGCTCATCTCTTCTTTGCCTTTCAAAATGTTCTTTCCATCTTCAATATTTTGGTATTTATTTCTTTTCTCCAACCCTTTAAAATTTTTCTGATATTTATTTTACTTCAATTTATTCATTTAATATATTATTTTGTTTTGTTATTTTATTTTTTAACAAAGTAATACTTTTGAAAAATCAAATATTACTAAAGATTATATAATGTGAAAGTAGCAAATCTCTTTCACTTTTCTCCTTCATCCATAATACTATTTTCTGGCATTATCCATCTTTTTATTCAAATGGCTAATTTTACTTTTATTTACAGACATTTTCCTAAATAATCTTTATATTGGTATTTCTTGGCAAAAGTACTTCAGGCAATCTCTTCTTATTTCTAATCTTGGTAACTCAGAACTAAGCTCTCCTCCCTTTTCCTACCTTTAAATGAAGCAATGCATTATGTTTACGCCTCCTTTTTGGGCAACTTTATTATTTTTCCCCTAGAGTTTATCTCATTTTTTACTGAACTTTTAAAATGTACCCATTGTTAACATGTTTGTTCTAAAAAATTCTGCCACCTGCCTATTTTTCATGTATTCTATCTTTTCAATTTCACTTCTTTTCTTGATGTCATTATTTTCAGGGTCTTTTCTTTGGTTTTAATATGGACTGGTTACTTTTTAGGGTTACTCAACTGCTGTCATACAGTTACTCACTTTGCCTGTGAGATAGATTCCTTCCTTTCTAAATCTCAAATTTTATATCTTCATTTTATGAGTCACACTGTCGAATAGATTTCCAACAAGGGACACATACAAAACAAAAATTTGTATTTGCATATCTGCAATTTGCTTTACTCTAAGTTGCTACTTGATTGATTTTGGATTATAGAATTCTAGGTTAAATATAACTTCACTCAGAATTTTGAAATAATTTCTCTATTGTTATACCGTAAACTTTAAATTTGCTGATAAGTTATCTATTGCTATTTGGACTATTGATTTTATGTACATGACCTATTTTTATCTCTAGAATATTTTAGAATTTTTCTTTAATGCTTGTATTCTAAATTTTCCCATGATTTGCCTTTACTTATGTCATTTTCCCCCACCATTTATTGTTCTAGGCATCAGATAGCTCACCAAATGTCTTGTGGCATTTAACTTTAGGCAAAATTCTTTTACTTTTATATTTGTTAATTTATTATTTTCTCTGTCCTCTCTATAACTTTCATTGTTCTTCATCATGTTAATTAGTAAGCTGTTAGGCATCCTGAATTTATCATTTAAATTTATTATCTTTGTTTTCTAATTTATAAATCTTTCTTCTATTCCAATTTTAGATTCTCTTTGATTTATTCTCCTATAATAATGATGAAATAATTTTACCTATACTATTTTAAATTTCCAGTTCTTTCTTACTATTTTCTCATTTCATGCTGGCTCCATTTTTATAGATTTTATTTCATAGATATAATTTTTTGCTTCATTTTTAGTAACCTGCACTGTTTCTACTGGCTCTTTTTTGGTTTTGCTTTAATCTCTCTTTCATGTTTGAGATTTTTAAATAGAATTGTTTCATAAGCCTTAAATAGCCAGTCATATTGATTAATTTATAAATATTTATTGAGCACCTAGTATGTGCCAAAGAATACTGTTTTATAAGATAGTAATACAATTTTTGAAAAACTTTTTAAAAAGAAGCATTGCCCTAGGATGGAGATGTTTAAAAGCTGATTGTGAGTTCTGGGTTTTATAATAGTATTTGCAGAACTGTTGTTATTGAACTAACTCTACCATAAATAACAACACTCAATTCTGGAAATATTAATAACATAAAAAAACAGCTGTTTGAAAACTGGAAAGCAAACAAAACCAGGTTAAGAAAATAAATAAGGAGGATCTATGCTTTGAAAAAAGGGAGACATAATGAGAGAGATTTTCACCCAAGTACTTTCACCAGCACTGGAAGATAAAATTCAAGCAGAAAATTACATATTATTAACCTGAATACACAGAGTATAAAGTTCAGGGCTTTCTAAACGACTAAAAATTGAGGCCAGACGCGGTAACTCACGCTTGTAATCCCAGCACTTTGGGAGGCTGAGTTCTATGGATCGCTTGAGTCCAGGAGCTAGAGACCAGCCCGGCTAACATGGGCAGAACCCCGTCTTTACAGGAAAAAAATATATATATATATTAGCCAGGCGTTGTAGTGACCACCTGCAGTCCCAGCTACTCAGGAAGCTTAGGTGGGAGAATTGCCTGAGCCCAGGAGGTTGAGGGTGTAGTGAGCCGAGATCTCACCATTGCACTCCAGCCTGGACAACCAGAGTGAGACCCTGTCTCAAAGAAAAAAAAAATTTTTTTTTGAAAGACCCAATCCTGGGAAAGAAAAAAAGAGAACCATGTAAGAGAAGCTCCAAAATCTACACATAAAGTCTACTCAAATCGTTTGCTAACCCTAAACTGTGCTTGTACAGAAAAAACCCCTAACTTGCCCAGTAAAAAGCAACAGTTGTAGGGTTGCCAGAGATAAGCAGAGAATTTAGCTACTTTCCGGTACAGAGGTGACAGTTTTGAGCTCAAGTCTTGCCAAATTTAAAAGACCCAGGAAACACTTCGTTTTCCACTCACACCGAAGAAAGGACACATTTCAACATAGTTTCTCAGTACTAAGGAATTTATCACAAGACAAAGGGCAAATCTAAAAATGACTTGTCCTAACAGAAAATAAAACCATACCTTTACAAGTTCAAGGCAAACCACCAGTCATTTAACAGCCTGCTTAACAAAATTCAACATTCCCTAGAAGAAAATACCAGAACCCAAAATATTTACAACTTATTAACAATGTCCATCATAATATGAAGCATTTACTAGATACACAAATAAACAGAAATTACGATGTAGCATTAGTGTAAAAATCAATTTAAGAAATTCACAAGTTACCCAGATACGGGAATTAGTATACAAAACTGTAAAATAATATGTTAATCCAGGTTCTGCAAGAGCACTTGCCAAGATACATTAATATGTGCAAGGAATTTATTAAGGTTAATTATTGTAATAAATTAATGGAACAGAGTTGTGAAAAGCTGGGGGTGGGGGGGCAGGTGCCATTGGACTGTGATGCAGGCCTGACTTTGAGTGAAGCAGAGAGAGAAGAAAGCTTAGGTGGTAGCATATTATACTGAACTGTAGTCCTATAGAAGGCTTATGCAGTGTTCAGGCCAAATTTGCCTATCAAAGGAGTCCCGCATATTCCAAAAGAAGTCTCCCTCAGCATTGCTATCGTGCTCATTCCTAGGCTGGGAGCAGCGTGTGGGGGTATATTGTGCTCTCCACACTTGGAGAGCTGGGCAATATGATCTCATGGCTGTCACTGTCCACTCTTTCACAACAGAGAGTTACTCTCTACATGGATTTGGGAAGCAGTTCAGCCATGATTCCAACGTATCACTTTTTTGAAGATAAGTTTAGAAGAGGAAGATTAGCCTGACTTGTAGTTCAATAGGATCATTCCTGTATTTCTTGGCAAGAGTACCCTTACTTTGGAGACCCAGCTAATTTTGCAGAGCCCAGAATGGTCAGGATAGGAAGTACGAATTACCCAATGAAACATTGAAAGCGGTGGTCAAAAGAATTACTCTTGCATTCATCTGTTGGTCCTTGAAGTCATGTGTTATTATCTTAGGGACACTGTATCATGCAAAGGTCTCTGATTTAATACATTCCGAAGGTGACACCCATCCTTTCATATTACTGCCATTGAGCTGGTGCTTCAGCTGTGCCTTTAGAAAGCCATTCCAACATGCTAGATAGATCTAAATGGTGCCGTATTGAGAAGTGACAGCCTGCTGGCAGCCCTCGCTCACTCTTGTGCCTCCTCAGCCTCCGCGCCCGCTCTGGCCACGCTTGAGGAGCCCTTCAGCCCGCTTCTGCACTGTGGGAGCCCCTCTCTGGGAGGGCAGAGGCCAAAGCCAGCTCCCTCTGCTTGCCGGGAGGTGTGGAGGGACAGGCACTTGCGGGACCCGGGGCTGCATGCGGCGCTCGCAGGCCAGCGCAAGCTCCGGGTGGGTGTGGGCTAGGCATGCCGCGCACTGGGAGTGGCCAGCCGGAGCCTCAGGCCCCAGGCAGTGACGGGCTTAGCACCCGGGTCAGCAACTGCAGAGGGTGCGCCAGTTCCCCCAGCAGTGCCCCTGGGCGCCGGGGCCTCAGTTGCCTCCCCGCCTGGCAGGGCTCAGGACCTGCAGCCCGCCATGCCCGAGCCTCCCCACAACCGTGGGCTCCTGCCCGGCGTGAGCCTCCCCGACAGAGTGCAACCCTCTGCTCCGCAGCGCTGGGTCCCATCCACCGCCCAAGGGCTGAAAAGTGCAGGCACTCCGTGTGGAACTGGCGGGCAGCTCCACCTGGCGGCCCTGGCCTGGCATCCACTAGGCTAATCCAGCTGGGTTCCTGAGTCTAGTGGGGACTTGGAGAACGTTTATGTCTAGCTGGAGGATTGTATATGCACCAATCAACACTCTGTGTCTAGCTAATCTAGTGGGGACTTGGAGAATTTTTCTGTCTAGCTAAAGGATTGTAAATGCACCAATCAGCACACCGTCAAAACCGACCAATCAGGTATCTGTAAAATGGGCCAATCAGCTCTCTGTAAAATGGACCAATCAGCAGGATATGGGTGGGGCCAGATAAGGGAATAAAAGCAGGCTGCCCAAGCTAGCAGTGGCAACCCAGGTCCCCTTCCTGACTGTGGGGGCTTTGTTCTTTTGCTCATTGCAATAAATCTTGCTGGTGCTCACTCTCTAGGTTCACACTGCTTTTATGAGCTGTAACACTCACAGTGAAGGTCTGCAGCTTCACTCTTGAGGCGGGTGAGACCACGAACCCACCGGGAGGAATGAACAACTCCAGAGAGGAGGAACGAACAACTCCAGACGTGCGGCCTTAAGAGCTGTAACACTCACCGCGAAGGTCTGCAGCTTCACTCCTGAAGCCAGCGAAACTGCGAACCCACCAGAAGGAAGAAACTCGGAACATGTCCAAACATCAGAAGGAACAAACTCTGGACACACTACCTTTAAGAACTGTAACACTCACCCCCAGGGTCCGTGGCTTCATTCTTGAAGTCAGTGAGACCAAGAACCCACCAATTCTGTATATGGTATGTGTTATGATCAGCAAATCCAGTGGTCATATATCCATTCCCATACTTCTTTTACTGTGAAATGAGTCCCCTGGTCATGCTGTGTGAATATCTATAAGTCCCTGCATAGACTGGATAAAGCTTCATGGGCAGGAAAGAACACCTCATACCTGAAATTGGCAGCCGCCCTTCTGAGGATAAACTTCTGGTTCTTCAGTGAAGAAGGGGCTTGATGTAGTTGAGTTATTAGGTGGCCAGTTGATGTCCTTGAGGAATTGTGCAATATGTGATGTGCAGTATTGGTCTTTGTTGCTGACATGGTCGACAATAACAGATGTAACTAGATAGACCTTGGTAAGCAGGAGTCAGTGGTGTTGGGCTGATGATAACCTCTGTATCTGCCACCATGGGACTCCAATCATTTTGCTATCAGGTCAGTTTTGATGGCCAATGATAAAGGCTAGTTTAAGTGAACTGATCTATATGATCAGTACTTCTTTAGTGGTAGATGCTTCCTGTTGAGCATTAATATGTTATACAAAAATCTTCACTTTTCATGATTATTCGAATGACTTTGTTCATCTAAATAACTCTCCGATTTTTTAGTTCTTTTCTAGGTCTTAACCCGGAACGGTAAACAAATTCTCACATCAGGTCACTTCTCATTCAACCAAATAGGATGAATAGTGCATACTTACACCTGTGCCCATTGGGAAAATTTCCTCTCACCAGTGTCTTTCACGTATACTCATGTATACTCTTGTATGTGGCTATGGTACAGCTGCTGTTGATTTTAGCTTTGCAACCATGCATCAAGCTAGCTCATATATAAGCCAAGTTTGGTCGGTCTTCTCCTCTTATTTTCATGAGGAACAGCCCATAGAACCTGTGAACTCAATGTGAACGAGGTGATGGGTTTTAGAGTTTAACAGGCAGGACACCAATCAGTTACCCTCCCTGCGGTCAAAGATCTGGTAGTTACCCAAAGTAATGTGTAGTCACTAAAAATAATGATAAATATTTTTAAAGATTCTAAAAGACAAAATAGATACAGTAGTTGATGAGATGGGTCATTTCAAGATCTTTCAAAACTGTGAAAAATAACTAAATGGAAATCATAGGACTAAAAAATAAAATATTTAAAATGAAAATTTTATTGGGTAATTTTTATAGCATATTGGACACAATAGAAAAAGGGATCAGTGATCTTTAAGACTTGTCGACTGATTTCACCACATTGAAGCACTGAGAGGAAAAAGTTTTGAAAAAAGTATAAAGAGCCTCAATGACCTGAGGAAACATGACAAGCAATTTAACATACATGTAATTGGAGGTTCAGAAGAAGAGAAGAGAGAATGAGAAAAATATCTGAAAGATATTAGGTAAACATTTTCCAATTTTGATTACAGATACCAATCCATAAATGGAAGGAGCTTAGCCAACCATAGATAGGGTACATATGAAGAAAACTACCTAGGCCCATCAGCCAAATTGTTGAAATCCAGAAGTTAAAAAAAATCATAAAAACAGCTAGAGTAAAAACATATTGCATAAAAGAGAACAATAATATAATGGCAACTGACGTTGCATCATAAAAGTAGATATTGAAAAACAAGTGACACCTTCCAGTGCCTAATAAAAAAGAAAACATCTGTCAACCTAGAATTCTATATGACATTAAAATATCTTGGAAAAATAGAAGTAAAATAAACATTATTTTATATAAACAAGGTTGGGAGATTTTGTTACCAGCAGAGGAAGTCATATAGGCTGAAAGGAAGTTACACCAGGTGAAAACTCAGACTTCCAGGAACTCAGAACCCTAGGCTGGACACAGTGGCTCTTCCCAGCACTTTGGGAGTCTGAGGCAGGCGGATCACCTGAGGTCAGGAGTTTGAGAGCAGCCTGGCCAACATGGCAAAACCCCTTCTCTATTAATGGTACAAAAATTAGCTGGGTGTGGTGGCGGGTACCTGTAATCCCAGCTACTGAGGAGACTGAGGCAGGAGAATCATTTGAACCCGGGAGGCAGAGATTGTGGTGAGCCAAGATAGCGCCACTGCACTCCCAGCCTGGGCTACAAGAGGGAGACTCTGAAAAAAAAAAAAAAAAGAAAAAAAATCTAGAAATTGTAAATAAATGGGTAAATATAAAGGGTCATTTTTCCTTCTTTTCTTAAATTCCTTAAAAGGCAATTCACTGGTTAAAGAAAATTTATAGCAATGTGTATGGGGTTTATAACACATGTACAAGAAAAATAAATAATAACAACAGCACAAATGATAGGAAGAGGCTTAAATGGAATTATATTTTTGTAAATTTATTACATTATATGTGAAGTAGTATCATGTCAATTTGAAGTAGAATGTGTTATATTAAAGATTTATATTGAAACCCCTAAAGAAATTTACTTAAACACAATAAAGTAATATTGAAAATAATAATGTGGGAGATAGAATATAATACTAAAATATTAAGTTATTTGAAAAGAGAAAAACAAGTAGCAAAAAGATAAATAGGCAAACAAGTGTAATCAAAAGGCAGAGATAGGGTTGATTGCTATTTACAGGAGGCTCTTTATACATTAAGATACAAACAGGTGGATGATATATCACCACAAGATATACTGGGCAAACATCAAACATAATAAAGCTTATGTAAGCTATGTCCTTATTAGACACAATAGACTTCAAACAAGGAGATTTACCTGAAATAAGGAGGGTCATTTTGTAATGATAACAACTCCAATTAATCAAGAAGACATAAAAATTCTAAATACATCCACCTAAGAATAGATAAATATGCAAACATAGTTGAAGATTATAATACACTTTTCTAGCAATTGATAAAAACAGTCAGTAAAGATATGTTAGTATGGATATGAAAGATTGTAAAATCTATCAACAGTTTAACCTAACTGACATTTATAGAACATAACACCAAACCAGTTCATTATTTGAATCTTATAGGGATAGATGCATTTTGGAATACATAATTACTTGTACGTTTAGAAAGACAACTTAGTATACATAATATTCAGATCTACTATATCTTTATCTATAATTATCTAAAAATCTCTAAAAACTACATTTTTTGATAAGCTTGAAGCCAAAGCTATTTTAGTGGCAGAACCTGACCCGACGTGAGGCACATGTTGTTTCTCAGCTTTCTCTTAGTGACAGTTGATGCTGCAACTAACTAATGGTTTACTGTTTGCTTGTTATTTTATGGTTTTATAACAGGGTGTCCAATCTTTTGGCTTCCCTGGGCCATGTTGGAAGAAAAAGAATTGTTTTGAGCCATACATAAAATACACTAACACTAATGATAGCTAATGAGCTAAAAAAAGAAAATTGCAACAAAGTCTCATAATTTTTAAGAAAGTATGAATTTGTGTTGGGCTGAAAGCCATCATGGGCTGCATGTGGCCCACAGGCCGCGGGTTGGACAAGCTTGTTTTATAATTAACTATACCATGAAAGGTTTGAGAAAGCTAAAGATGCCCGTCAGCAACAGTTAAAGAAAAAAGAAAGCATCTGTCAAGATCTAAAGGGCAGAAAACAGACTATTGCAGAGGCCTCAAAACATAAAGTTGAAGACTTTAACGGATTTCCTGACACTAACAAGGCAATAACAGTAAACCTTATTTGTTCACCAAATGTGCATCAGTGAAAGTACAATAACACCAGAAAAAGCTAACATTGAAGAAATGATGAACATTAATGATGATTTGGCTGTTAGGCATTTCTTCAAGGGAAAATTATGAGATGGGAATATTGCTGAAATAGGTTTTACTATAGTGAAGCAGGAAGATAATTGTGAGAATGATGCTAATTTTGTGGGAAAAAATCTAGGTGATATGGTGAAACTGACCTGTTAACTGTTGGCCTCAAACAGTGTTCTACAGATTGAGGGCAGTTGAAACAATTAGAAGCTGCTTGGATAGATACCATTGTTAATGCTCCAGATGACATTGAAAGAAGGCTTTAAAAGGCCATATCTCCTGAAAGCATTATGAAATGAAAGAAGCCAGTCAAAAAACACCACATACCATATGATTCCATACTTACAAAAGTCAAGAATAGAGAATTACATAGAGACAGAAAGTAGATTTGTGAGTGCTTATGGCTTTGAGGGAATGGGGAGGAAGGAGTGATAGCAAAAGAGTATGAGATTTCTTTTTAAGGTGATAAAAATATTGTAAAATTTATCTCAGTAGTTGGACATCAGCAAGATGGCGAAATAGGAGATTACAGCCCTCATACCTTTACTGAAACATCAGTTTTGATAAACAACCGCTCATGAAAATATCTCTGTGGAAACTGGGGATTTTGGTAAGACAATTCTAGCACCCCAATCAAGCAGAAAATCTAATAATAGATGTATCAAAGATGATTAAAAAAAACAGTTTCACTTTACCTGCATCATCCCTCCCCAGAGGTGACACAGCTAAGTGCCAAGACAGAATCCCTCAGGCTGTGATTTCTTCCATAGGGTAAAGTGAGACTGCAGTGAGCACCTAGTTTCCCCAGCCTCACATATGTTGCCCAAGAGACCCAGATTACTGAAGGGATCTTCATGGCCGAATAGCTTTTAGGGAGCTAGGAGAAGTAAAAAGGGTCAGTAGGTTACAGCAATCACCGTGCGGATTTAAAAAACTGGCTGCAGATCCTACTAACTGAATTGTGAACCCCACCAAGAAGCTCGCCCACAAACTTCACTGGATGTCTGACCTGCACGCCCCACCAACTGGTAGATACACATACAGCATTCTGAACACACTCCTGAGACAGCACAGGTGAGGCTCTGTGGATAGACTAGTACATGGGCCCTTGCAGACAGCACAAAGACAGCAGCTAGCTTGACTCTGAATGATTGGGAGAAGGTACACAATCTTGAACACTTTAGGGGACCGCCCTAGGGAAAATAAACAAGAGGCTATGAGCACCAGGCCCGACTTTGCAGGATTGAGAGAAGGCACAAAATTCCTAAAGCATTTCTCTCAAGAGAGAAAAGGAGCCACGAGGAAGTCACATCCATAAGTAAGGACTTGGAGAGACTCTTAGAATCTTTAAACTGGGCTGATTAGCGAAGAAATTTTTCTCCCAAAGACAGTCAGTAAAGACTAGAGGAGGGGACTGCTTGTTCAAATGTGAAGAAAGAACATGAAGGATCAAAGAAACATAACATCACCAAAGGAACAAAATAAAGCTCCAGTGCCTGAACCCAAAGGATGAAAATCTATGAATTGCCTCACAAAGAATTCAAAATAATCATCTTGAAGAAGCTGAGTGAGCTATGAGAGATCAAATCAAATAAAGGATATAAGAAAAACAATGAACAAAATTTGAAATTCAACAAAGAGATACAAAGCGTTAAAAAAATAACAAAGAGAAATTCTGTCCCATAAGAATACAATGAACGAAATGAAAAAAAAATCAATAAAAAGCTTTGGTAGCAGATTCAGTTAGGCAGAAGGAATCAGTGAACTTGAAGACAGAAATTTCTATTCAGCAGAACAAAAATAAGAACGAAAAAGTGGAGAAATACTAGGGGACTGATGAGACAATGAAAAAGTGAAACAATATACAATAGTCCATCCTTTTCTAGGGTGGATTTGCCTTGAGACCCCCAGTGGATGTCTAAAACCATGGACGGTACCAAATCTTACATATAGTATGGTTTTTCCTATACATACATACATTTAATAATGTTTAGTTTACAAATTAGCAGTAAGAGATGAATAACAATAACAAAATAAAATAAAACAATAACAGTGTACTGTAAAAAAATTGTGTGAATGTGGTCTCTCACTCTATTTCTCTCTCTGAAAATATCATATTGCACTATATTCACCTTTCTTCCTCTTTGAATTATGTGATGTGCGTTAACAAAATGCCTAACTGATGAGTAGAAGTGAAGTGAATGATGTAGACATTGTGACATAGCATTAGACTACCACTGACCTCCTTATGATATGTCAGAGAGAAGGACCCTCTGCTTTAGGTGATCCTGGATTATCCAGCCAAAGTGATATCAATGGTTGGATGTCAGGAGTAAATGTTGTCAATGGTTAGGGATCCTTGAGAGCTGAAGGTCTTTTTGGTGAAATGTTTTGTTAGAACCTTGTAATAGAAGCTGTCTCTTTTTAACTACTCAAAGTGTTGCTTCAGAGACTTTACTTCTCAGGTGATCACACCATTAATTTGAATGCTGCATTCCCTCTGAGGATCATATTTCACAATTTTGTCCTTTAAGGTCTGTGCAGTTTGAAAACCTTTGGCAAATTTAGGTAATGTCTACATTTCTGATTCAGCTTCAGTTTCTTCTTCTTCCTCTTGTAGATGACTCAACAAGTTCTTCCAATTTCTCATTTGTTAACACTTCTCAATGGACTTTAATATGTTCTTTCACATCGTCATCAAACATATCAGAACATTTTTCTTCACCAACTTGTCTTGCTGCATGAATAATTTTTCTAACTTTTCCCATTGTCTGTCCCTCCAACATCCCCCCAACCAAGACTTTAAAATCATGTATGATCTCATTCCATAAGTTAATCCGGCAAGCCTTTAGGTTTTATTTCATCCCTGGCAGTTTGATGAAAGTTATTGCATTAGCAATAGTGAATGATTTCCAGCACCACATTATGTCCAGATTAAGGTCTGAATTAATGCTGATAGAATGTGATCAAATACCAGGTGAGTATGCGGCCTTGACAAATGAAATGATGCCCTGGTCAAGGGGCTGAAGTGATGCAGCATTTGGAGTTTTACAGACAACCTTGACATTTTTATTTTCATACCAAGCAAATTCATCATCAGCTCTATAAATAGCTTAACATCACTTCAGGTCATATTTTACCAACAAATGACTTTGCGTCAAATTTTTTTAAAGTTCTTTCTAGAACATTTACATTGCAGAAATGCAGAAAAGGAATTATTGCTACTGAGAACAAAGTGACAATTGATATCCGAGCTGTCCAGTAGATATATACACTTAAATTTTCTATTTTCTGGTAGCCACATTAAGAAAAGAGAAACACATAAAATTAAATTTAACAATAGTTTTATTTACCCATTATATTTAAAATATCACCATTTCAACATGTAATCAATAAGAAATTATTAATGAGACATTTTACATTTTTTCATATTGCATCTTTGAAATATAACGTAATTTTATCCTTCCAGGAAAATGCATTTTGTACTAGTCACATTTCAAAAGCTCAAAAGCTACATATTCCTAGTGCTATCATATTACACAGTGAAGATCTATGTAACTAGAGGTGTATCTAATGTAACATGGTAGTAGTATTGGCAAAAAACCTCAAAATTGAACACTAAAAATAAACAGGACTAATGGAAAAAATAAGAATGGAATATATATATCACTCAAAACCCATGCAACTTTGGTAAACTGAGCCACAATGAATCAATGATTTGTATGTGGAAAAATAGCACAAAAAGCCCAGTGAGGCAGCTCAGCTTCCAGAATTAATTTTAAAAGTTCAGAGTAGTTATATTGGCAATATTTTACATAGAATCGAGCTGATCTTGTCAAGGGAGTATGGATGGAAATATTCTGTTAGCTATATATTTTTTTTCTTTTAGATGCACTTTACCTGTTATTTCTAGTTTGCTGGGAGTTTTTGTCATGGATAGATGTGTATTTTTGTCAAATGCCTTTTCTGTATCTACTGAAATAATCATATGGTTGTTTTTAGAGTGTTGATATGGTTAACTGAATGAATTATTTTTAATAGACTATTTTTAGAGCAGCTTTAGTTTAGCAGCAAAATTGAGTGGAAGATACAGAGATTCCCTATATATTCCCTAGTTCAATACATGCATAGCCTCCCCCATTAACATCCTGCACCCAGGTAGTACATTTCTGACAATCAGTTATCCCTGCACTGACATATTATTATCACTCAGAGTCCATAGTTTACATTAGGATTCACCCTTGGTGTTGTACATTCTACGAATTTGGACAAGTATGTAATGACATATACCCACTAAAATAGTATCATTCAGAGTAGTTTTACTGCCCCCAAATCTCCGTGCTCTGCCTATTTATCCCTCACTCCACCCTCACCAAACATCTGGCAACTACTGATATTTTTGCTGTCTCCATGGTTTTGCCCTCTCCAGAATGTCACCTAGTTGGAATCATACAGAATCTAGATTTTTCAGGCTGGCCTATTTCACTTAGTAATACACATATGGCTCTTCTATGTCTCTTCATGGCTTGATAGCTCTCTTTTTTAATGCTGAATAATATTTCATTGTCTGAATGTACCACAGTTTATTTATCTCTTCACCTCTAAAGGATATCTTGGTTGCCTCCAAGTTTTGCTGATTATTTTTTGAAGCTGCTATAAACATCCATGTGCAGGTTTTTGTGTGGACATGAGTCTTCAACTTCTTTGCATAAATACCAAGGAGTGGGATTGCTGGTTCATATGATAAGAGTATGTTTAGTTTTATAAGAAACTGCCAAATTGTCCTCCAAAATTGCTGTTCCATTTTGCATTCCCACCAGTGATGAATGAGAGTTCCTGTGTTCCACATCCCTGTCAGCATTTGGTGTTTTAAACTTTGCCCACTCTAATAGGTGTGTAGTGTTGTCTCCTTGTTTTAATTCACATTTCCCTAATGACACATGATGTGGAGAACTTTTTAGTTAAATTAATTATTTTTGAATGATTAATCAGCCTCATATTCTCAATATAAATCACACATAATCTTGTATTTATCTTATAATGCATTACTGTACTCAATTTACTAGTATTATATTTTGGTGAGGATTTTTTCTTCTGTGTTCATGAAAGGTATTGGTTCCTTGTTTTTACTTCTTGTAATGTATTTGTATAAATTTGGAATGAGATTGTTTTTGTATGATTGGTATTATTCCTCCATAAATATTTAGTAGAATTTTTCACTGAAGACGTCTGTGCCTGATGTTTTCTCTGATGGGATGGTTATCTATTCCTTCTTATGGGAGCTTTAGTAGTTTATGACTTTCTAGACATCTCATTTTATCTAAGTTGTACATCACACACATTTTTTGCTCATAGAGTATGACAAGAGTATGTTTAGTTTTGTAAGAAACTGCCAAATTGTCCTTCAAAATTGCTGTTCCATTTTGCATTCCCACCAGTGATGAATGAGAGTGATGAATGGCACTTACATATATTTCTTAAGCCTTCTCTTTAAGGAACTTCAATTTATAAGAGAAAGACAAATAACTCCATTAAAAAGTGATCAAAGGACATGAACAGACACTTCTCAAAAGAAGACATGGCCAGGTGCAGTGGCTCATGCCTGTAATCCCAGCACTTTGGGAGGCTGAGGCAGGCTGATCATCTTAGGTCAGGAGTTCAAGATCATCCTGGCCAACATGGTGAAACCCATCTCTACTGAAAATACAAAAATTAACCAGGCATGGTGGAGCACACCTGTAGTCACAGCTACTCGGGAGGCTGAGGCAGGAGAATCGCTGGAACTAGGGAGGCAGAGGTTGCAGTGAGCCGAGAGTGTGCCATTGCACTCCAGCCTGGGCAACAGAGTGAGACTCCATCAAAAAAACAAACAAACAAACAAACAAAAAACGAAGATATACGGCAGCCATCAAGCATATGAAAAAAAGCTCAATATCACAGATCATTAAAGAAATGCAAATCAAAACCACAATGAGATACCATCTCAACCAGTCAGAATGGCTATTATTAAAAGGTCAAAAAATTACAGATGATGAGGAGGTCATGGAGAAGAGGGAATGCTTATACACTGTGGGTGGGACTGTAAATTTGTTCAACAATTGTGGAAGACAATGTGGCAATTCCTCAAAGACTAAAGGCAGAAATACCATTCAATCCAGCAATCCCATTACAGGGTACATACCCAAAGAAATATAAATCATTCTACCATAAAGACACATGCACATGATTGTTCATTTCAGCACTATTCACAATAACAAAGACATGAAATCAAACTAAATACCCATCAATGACAGATTGGATAAAGAAAATGTGGTACATATACATGATGGAATACTATGCAGCTATTCAAAAGAATGAGATAACATCTTTTGTGGGAACATAGATGGAACTGGAGGCCATTATTCTTAGCAAACTAACACAGGGACAGAAAACCAAATACTGCATGTTCTTGTAAGTGGGAGCTAAATGATGAGAATTTATGAACACAAAGAAGGAAACAATAGACACTGTGGTCTACCTGAGGTGGGAGCGTGAGAGGAGGGAGAGGAACAGAAAAGATAACTACTGGGTACTGGGCCTAATACCTGGGTGATGAAATAATATGTATAACAAAACCCTCTGAAATGTGTTTATCTATGCAACAAACCTTCATGTGTACCCCAAACCTAAAATAAAAGTTGAAAAAATAAAATTATAAACAGAAAATTTTCTGTAGAATGTCTAGTGTAACTCAGTGTATATCATAATTCTTAAAGCAGATATTTCTACTTACTGTATAAATAACTTTTCATTGTTAATTGTATGTAACAGGTTACATTAGTTAAGTACAATTTTACCTCTAATTACAAAGTTTTCTATTACTTTTCTTTAATTTCTAATTGAAAGTTCTGCTTTGTATAACAATTTGCTTACCAAGCATACTTATAACTTTAAAAAAATCTGTATCATTTACTTATTATGCCAATCAGAATAAAAGTGTTAACAAATAATTTTTTAAAAAATCTTGCTTAGAAGTTATTATGGGTGACCATCACCTACATTCTAGTAACATATGCTGATGCAAAAATACTGAGAAGATGGATTGCAATTTTTGCTTATATTCTCTCCTTAAAACATAAATTTAAGCATTTGTAGTCTTAAATGTATATTATCTTCTCCGCCACCATAATAGAATCAAATATGTTTTCTTCTAAGCTATAGGTTTACATGAAAATTGTTCATTAGTTAGGAATTTCAGTATTGAGTTATTTAGGTCACAACTTCACTGACTTAGATTGTTTGGCAAGGTATTAATTTATTCAGCAAATGTCACTGACAGACTATACATTAGGCATAAGGTGAGAATTAAGTGGTGATCAAACCAGAGGTTTTTCTAGCTTTATAGCACTTACAGCTTATTAGTAGATAAAAATTGAAATATTCACATCAAGAAATGTACAATTGCTATTCCAAAAAATCCTATAAAAGAGAGATATATGCCTGCATAAGACCCTGTAACAGGAGAATTCCATCTGGTTAGGAAATTTAGATGAGGCTTTTCCAAAGAAGTGACACTAGAATGAGATTTGAGGAATGAGAAGTTAAGTCAATGGTGGGTGAATGTAATTTAAGTAGGAAAGCCAGCATATGCCAAGGACCTGTACCTGGTGGTAGTATGTGAGGTGTGAAGAGTAGATAAAGGGCAGCTTAGCTGGAGCAAAGTCATAACTTGAAGGAGCAGGGTAACATGGTTGGCTGGAAAGGTCAGCAGGGGCCAAACCCTTCAGAGACGTGCAGGTCATGACAGTAAGTTTTACCTGTAGGTTCGGTATTGTGGGATTGCAGCTCTCCCCCTCCCATCCCCCCAAAATGAGAAATCATTAAATCAGATTGTCACATACATAAAGTTTACTCTGGCTATAGTGTGAAGAATAGGTAAAAATCAGGGTAAATGCAGGAATGCCAATGGTGAGATGGTAGCCTAAACTGAATGGGGGTGGGACTAGAAGATAGGCTTGGAGAAATTTGGAAGGAATTTGAATTTTCAGGGAAAATTGGCATCACATTGAGATTGGTAAGGCATGAGTATTGAGATGTGATAAGTGCCTGAAAGGTCTCCTAGTTTCCTTGCCTTTGGTTTGGATGCAAAGATGATGGTTCCATAAACTGAGATAGGAAAAAATGGAGGAAAATAAAGTTGCAGGTTATTTTAGTCTGCTCAGGCTGCTACGACAAAGTGTTATACACTAACGGACTTAAACATAGACATTTATTCCTCATAGTTCTGAAGGCTGAGAAGTCTAAGATCAAAGTTCTGACAGATCTGGGTCCTGGTGAAGACTCCCTACCTGTTTTACAGACGGCCACCTTGCTGTGTCATCACATGGCGGAGAGAGAGAAAAAGATCTGGTCTCTCTTCCTCTACTTATAAAGTCACTAATCCCATTGGGGGCCCCACCCTCATGAACTCATCTAAACCTAATTATCTCCCAAAGGCCCCACCTTCGAATGCCATTACATTAGGGTTAGGGCTTCAAGGTATGAATGTGGGGGGAGTAAATACATTCAGTCCATTATACAGGTAGAGGAGGACTATGAACAAGATCTTGAATGTGAGGCTCTTGAGATATACCAGTGGAAATGAGGAAAAGGCAGTATGATACATATCTGATCTCAGAGGAGAAATTTCATCTAGAAATATGAATTTCTTAAAAGAGATTACTTGGGCTTTAAATATTTTAGATTTTTTTTTTGATAAAGGGAAAGGACCTTACTTTTATTGGATAGCATATGTAGATAACAATATTGGGTTTCAAGCTTCCATCTATTCCCACAAGTCTTTGAGGTCTATTATTACTTCTATTGTATAAATAAAGACATTGAGCATCAGAGAATTTAATTTGCCTAAAAGTATTCAGAAAGTGAAAAGTTGGAATTGGACAACAGGCCTTTTAATTTAAAATCCTAGATTCTTTTCCTTCAGTTAAGACAGTCTTGGGTGCCTTGAAATATTTATATGTACCTAAACACTTTGCTTAAGCATTTCCAATACTCTATATTGCATTTTAAAAAATTATTTACACAATTCATGAAAAAGAATGTGCTAAGAAACAGTATACTTAATTCTAATCCTTTTTAAAAATTCTATACATTTTAAAGAAATAGACTTCATTCGACTTATGAAAACCCATTTTTTCCATCTTCAGTTTCACATGACAGCAGAAAGCCAAGTGAGAGAAGCTATGACTAGAAAAAGAAATTTCAAATCTGCTTTAAAGAGGCAAGTTTGTGATTACTTTGCATACTGATGGAAAGAAGCATTTTTGATTTATCCAAGAGATGTGACCCATTTATTTTCTAATTTTTGAATTTTTTTACGGACTTATCTTTGCCAATATACTAAGACCTTTTCAAGGGCAAGGTTCTTGTCTTGTTTATTATTCTTGCCTTCATTGTTATATCACTAATATTTATGACTATCTCTGGTGTATTAGCAATTACCCAGGAAATGCTGTGGATACATAAACTGGATTCTGAACATCCTTCAAGGTGTTATGTGACCACGATTTTCATGGGGTTTCTCTAACTATCCTAACTCATAGCCACCTCTTCCTTCTCTAAATTCTTAGTCTGAATCACATGTGTAATCATAAGTGTATGTTTTGTTCTAATTATTGTATTATATTTCTGTTTCCTAACAACCAAATTGTTAGATCCTTAAGTAAAAGGACCACATGTTATAATTGTTTTGGTTATTAGTTCATTGACTGAAACTTTAATTGGGAACATTTAGTAAATCCTACTTTTTTCTGTCTAACCTTTTCTAACTCCCCCAGGCTAAGCTGATGAAATGATTGCTTACTAGCAACCAAATTGTTTAGTTCACAATTGAATTTCTGTCTTCTTGGTTAGATTTTTATCTCCTCAACGGTAGATATCTTAGAGAGCACTTTGTTGATTGTAAAGGGCAAAAACAAACTAGAAACATTTTCAGAAAACAAAGAATGTATTACAAGGATGCTCGCTGGGCCCAAAGGTAGCAATAATGCTGGACTTCAGAAATAACTGGAAATAATACTGCTAATCCCTACAAAAATATCTCTAAATATCAATTTATCTTATCTGGAATCATCTCCGAATTTCTTGCTCTCATTAGATACCTCTTTTGTCAGTTTTCTAATCTACTGGGTAGAAATTTGTCCCTGGACATCTTTGGGGATTTAACCATTTCTGCCTGGCTTCACAGGGGTCCTTTGGGAAGGCAGCCAGAGGCACTGGGAAAAGGCCAGAAGGAAAAGGAAATCTCCAGCTGAACTTTGTAACAATTTGAACTGATCGAGAAGTCTCCTGACCGGAACTTGGGGGAGGGCATGAGTCTGGTGTGCAGATTCCGAAGGCTGGGAAAGAAGGACAGCTATACTTGCTTTTGCAACTGGGAGGCGGGTAGCCTGGGGCAAATTCTCAGCCCTGCTTGCCCACTGCCTGGAAACAGTCTGGTGCTGTTGTAGGGGCATGGTGGGAGTGACACTGGCCCTTTGAATTGCATGGGAGTAGGGTGAGGCCTGTGACTGCCGGCTTTCCCTCACTTCCCTGACAACCCTGAATGACACAGTAGAGACAGCCATAATCGTCCTAGGAACATAACTCCATTAACCTGGGAACCTCATCCTCATCTCTCACAGCAGCCGCAGCAAGACCCACCAAAGGAGAATCTGAGCTCAGACATACCTAGCCCAGGCCTTACCCAGTGGTCCTTCTCTACCCACCCTGATAACTGAAGACAAAGGGCATACACGCTTGGGAGTTCTAGAGTCCTGCACACCACCTGTTCCTCCGCATACTACAGTTGATGCTCTCTGGAAAGCACCAACTCCTGGCAGGGGGCCAACCAGCACAAAAATAGTGCATTAAACCACCAAAGCTAAGAACCTTCACAGAGTCTATTTTATCCCCCTGCCACCTCTACCAGAACAGGTGTTGGTATCCATGGCTGAGAGACCCACAGGCGGTTCACATCACAGGACTCTGTGCAGACACCCCCCAGTACCAGCTCAGAGAGTGGCTAGATCCAGAAGAGAGATAACAATCACTACAGCTTGGCTCTCAGGAAACCACATCCATAGGAAAAGGGGGAGAGTACTACATCAAGGGAACACTTGTGGGACAAAATAATTTGAACAATAGACTTCAGCCCTAGACCTTCCCTCTGACAGAGCCTACCCAAATGAAAAGTAACCAGAAAAACAACTCTGGTAATATGACAAAGCAAGGTTCTTTAACACCCCCAAAAGTAACACTAGCTCACTAGCAATGGACCCAAACCAAGAAGAAATCCCTGATATACCTGAAAAAGAATTCAGGAGGTTACTTATTAAACTAATCAGGAAGGCACCAGAGAAAGGTGAAGCCCAATGTAGGGAAATCCAAAAAAAAAAAAAAAAAATGATACAAGAAGTGAAGGGAGAAATATTAAATGAAATAGATAGCACTAATGAAAAACAAAACCTCAGGAATAAATGGACACACTTTTAGCAATGCAAAATGCTCTGGAAAGTGTCAGCAATAGACTAGAACAAGTAGAAGAAAGAAATTCAGAGCTTGACGATAAGGTCTTCAAATTAACCAAATCCAATGAAGACAAAGAAGAATAAGAAAATATAAACAAAGTGTCCAAGAAGTCTGGGATTATGTTTAGCAACCAAACCGAAGAATAATTGGTGTTCCTGAAAAAGAAGAGATCTCTAAATATTCTAAAATATATTTGGAGGAATAATTGAAGAAAACTTTCCCAGCTGTGTTAGAGAACTAGACAGCCAAATACAAGAAGCTCAAAGAACACCTTGGAAATTTATCACAAAAAGATCATCACCTAGGCACATTGTCATCAAGTTATCTAAAGTTAAGATGAAGGAAAGAATCTTGAGAGCTATGAGGCAAAAGCACCAGGTAAACTATAAAGCAAAACCTATCAGTTTAACAGCAGATTTCTCAGCAGAAACCCTACAAGCTAGAAGGGATTGGGGCCTTATCTTCAGTCTCCTCAAACAAAAAAATTACCAGCCAAGAATTTTGCAGCCAGCAAAATTAAGCATCACAAGTGAAGGAAAGAATACAGCATTTTTCAGACAAACAAATGCTGAGAGAACTTGCTGCTACCAAGCCAGCACTACAAGAACTGCTAAAAGGAGCTCTAAATCTTGAAACAAATCCTGGAAACACATCAAAACAGAAAGTTTTTAAAGCATAAATCTCATAGGACCTATCAAACAAAAATACAATTTGAAACAAAAAACCAAGGTATACGGGCAACAAATAGCATGATGAATGGAATGGTACCTCACATCTCAATAATAACATTGATTGTAAATGGCCTAAATGCTCCACTTAAAAGATACAGAATTGCAGAATGGATAAGAATCTACCAACCACTATCTTCTGCCTTCAAAGACACACCTAACACATAAGGACTCACATAAACTTAAGGTAAAGGGATGGAAAAAGATATTCCATGCAAATAGACACCAAAAGGAGCAGGGGTAGCTATTCTTACATCAGACAAAACAAACTTCAAAACAACAGCAGTTAAAAAAGACAAAGAGGGACATTATATAATGACAAAAGGCCTTGTCCAACAGGAAAATATCACAGGCCTAAATATATATGCATGTAACACTAGAGCTCCCAAATTAATAAAACAATTACTAATAGATCTAAGAAATGAGACAGAAAGCAACACAGTAAGAGTGGGGGCCTTCAGTACTGCACTGACAGCACTAGACAGGTCATCAAGACAGAAAGTAACAAAGAAAGAATTTGTTCTTTAAACTATCCCTGGAACAAAAGGACCTAACAGATATTTACAGAACATTCTACCCAAAAACAGCAGAATATACATTCTATTCAACAGCACATGGAACTTCCTCCAAGATACACCATATGATAGGCCACAAAATGGGCCTCAATAAATTCAAGAAAAGTCAAATTATGTCAAGCACTCTCTCAGACCACAGTGGAATAAAACTGTACATCAACTCCAAAAGGAAACTTCAAACCATGCAAATACATGCAAATTAAATAATCTTCTCCTGAATGATAACTGGATCAAAAATGAAATCACGATGGAAATTAAAAAATTATTCAAACTGAACAATAGTGACAAAACCTATCAAAATCTCTGGGATATAGCAAAGGTGGTATCACGAGGAAAGTTCATATCCCTAAATGCCTACATCAAAAAGTCTGAAAGAGCACAAACAGACAAACTAAGGTCACACTTCAAGTAACTAGAGAAACATGAACAAGCCAAACCCAAACCTAGCAGAAGAAAATAATAACGAACATCAGAGCAGAATTAAATGAAATTAAAATGACAACAAAAAAATTCAAAAGATAAATGAAACAAAAAGCTGGTTTCTTGAAAAGATAAATAAAAGTGATAGACCACTAGTAAGACTAACCAAGCAAAGAAGAGAGAAAATCCAAAGAAGCTCAATTAGAAATGAAATGGGAGATATTACAACTGACACCACAGAAATAGAAAAGATCATTCAAGGCTATTATGAACACCTTTATGCACATAAACTAGAAAACCTAGAGAGATAGATACATTCCTGGAAAGATACAACCTTCCTAGATTAAATCAGGAAGAGTTAGGTACTCTGAACAGACCAAACACAAGCAGCAAGATTGAAATCGTAATAAAAATTACCAAAAAAAAAAAAAAAGTCTGAGACCAGACAGATTCACAGAAGAATTCTACCAGACATTCAAAGAAGAATTTATACCAATCCTATTGACACTATCCCATAAGACAGAAAAGGAGGGAACCCTCTCTAAATTATTCTATGTAGTCAGTATCACTCTAATATGAAAATCAGGAAAGGACATAACTAAAAAAGAAAACTACAGATAAATAACCCTGATGAATATAGATGCTAAAATCTTTAACAAAATACTAGCTAAGTGAATCCAGCAACATATCAAAAACGTAATCCACTATGTTCAAGTGGGTTTCAGACCAGGGATGGAGAGATGGTTTAACATACACAAGTCAATAAATGTGATACACCACATAAACAGAATCAAAAACAAAAATCTCATGATCGTCTAAATAGATGCAGAAAACGCATTCAACAAAATCCAGCATTGCTTTATGATCAAACCAGAGCCAACATAATATTGAACGGGGAATAGTTGAGAGCATTCCCTCTGGAAACTGGAACAAGGCAAGGATGCCTACTCTCACCACTCCTCTTCAACATAGTACTTGAAGTCCTAGCCAGAGTAATCAGACAAGAGAAAGAAATAAAGGGCGTCCAGATCAGAAAAGTGGAAGTCAAACTGTTGCTGTTTGCTGATGATATGATTGTTTACCTAAAAACCCTAAAGACTGCTCCAGAAAGCCCCTAGAACTGATAAAAGAATTCAGCAAAATTTCTAGATACAAAATTAATGTACACAAATCAGTAGCTCTTCTATACACCAATGGTGACCAAACTGAGAATCAAATCAAGAACTCAACCCTTTTTACAATAGCTGCAAAAAAAAATACTTATGAATATACCTAATCAGGGAGGGGAAAGACCTCTACAAGAAAAACTACAAAACACTGCTGAACTGAAAGAAATCATAGATGACACAAACAAATGGAAACACATCCCATGCCCATGGATGGGTAGAATTAATATTGTGAAAATGACCATACTGCCAAAAGCAATCTACAAATTCAATGCAATTCCCATCAAAATACCATCATCATTCTTCAGAGAATTAGAAAAAACAATCCTAAAATTAATATGGAACCAAAAATGAGCCTGCATAACGAAAGCAAGACTAAGCAAAAAGAGCAAATCTGGAGGCATCACATTACCTGATTTCAAACTATACTATAAGGCCATAGTCACCAAAACAGCATGGCACTGGTATAAAAATACGCACATAGACCAATGGAACAGAATAGAGAACCCAGAAATAAACCCAAGTACTTACAGCCAACTGAGCTTTGACAAAGCAAACAAAAACGTAAAATGGGGGAAAGGACACTCTTTTCAACAAATGGTGCTGGGATAATTGGCTAGCCACAAGCAGGAGAATAAAATTGGATCCTCATCTCTCACCTTATACAAAAATCAACTCAAGATGGATTAAGGACTTAAATCTAAGACCTGAAACTATCAAAATTCTAGAAGATAACTTTGGAAAAACCCTTCTAGTCATTGGTTTAGGCAAGGATTTCATGATCAAGACCCTTCATATTCTAATGGGGAGTTTTAACTATCTTTACTTTGAAAAATAGAAAAAAAAATCATTTCAAAAATCCTTGTAATATTTTTAAGGCTTCAGAATTTAGTATGAATAAACATGAAAGGAATCTGAATTGTGTCCCTTTTGATTTTATTTTTAAATTTTAATTCCAAGTACAATCTTCTCCAGCCTGTGGTGTTCAAAAGCACTGCTATAGAATTGTCATTTCAAAAGTGTATCTTCTCCAAGAAAACAGTTTTAACTTATATGCATCTTTTTCTCTCCCCTGAGGAGAATTCTAAGCAATGCCTTCTATACTAAATTGATTGCATCCAGATTTTCTTGCTGCCCTGAACCATTTTACAGGCTCTGTGATTATCTGCAATTGCGAGCAGAAAATACCATTTTTCTGTGTGCTCCCTCAGGTTTTCACGTAGTTATGATGCTGAGGGTGGTGACCTTGAGTTCTCTTAGTCTACGGCTATTGCCACAATCTCAATGTTTTCTTAACATATTTATTTTGTGTATATACATTTCATATAATATATTATGTTATATATAACATGTTATATGCTGTATAACACATAATTGTTCTACATAAACACATAAAGTAGTATATGTTTACATATATATTTATTGCTAACTTAAAATGTTTGGCTTAGGAAAATGCCATTTCCTCATTGGTGGACCTCCTGCAGAGGGGGTCATGGCAGGCTTGGAGTTATCTCAAATGGTACATTTTTCCAATGTAAGGCCTGAAAATGGGAAAGCTTTTTTTCTTTTAACATGTTGTAAGAATAGAGTTTATTAATCTGATAGTGCTATATTTGAATGCAAGTAACAAAAAAGGTGTTTAAGTGAATTCACCCAGTAGAGGTTATTTTTCACATATAACAAAATATCTAGAGGCAGAAAGTTCAGGGGCTCAATAAAGACACACACACACACATACACACTAGAAAACCTTGAATAGGATTGAACTGTTCACCTCAGCTCTGAGAGTGATAAATGCTTTCTGTGTAGTAGCTGTTCTTATGTATGGCTAACCTGGACTTATTGGAGAAGAAAAATTGTAATTTAGCTGGGGGATAAGGCTAAGGAAAAGCTATTATAGACATAAAATTCACATTTATCAATAGCTAGAGGAATTAAGGACACAAGAAACTACTTAACTCAATCATTTCTTAGCATTCCCGCTTGTTTGAACATTTTTTAAAAGTCACTCCTTAAAAAGTAAAAAGATATGTTTATCAGACACAGTAGAAAGAGGAATATTTAATGGTGCCAAGAGTCTACCCCTAGACATAAGTCTCGAGTACCAGATATTCTCTGTAAAGAGGGAGTGGTTGGTGATAAGTGCAGTTTAAGTGTTACCCCTGGCCAGGCATGGTGGCTCACATCTGTAATCCCAGCACTGTGGGAGGACTAGACAGGAGAATCCCTTGAGCCTAGGAGTTTGACACCAGCCTGGGCAACATAGTGAGACCCCATATCTACAAAACTGTTATTTTTCAATTAGCTGGGTGTGTGATCGTGTACTTATAGTCCCAGCTTCTTGGGAGGCTGAGGTAGGAGGATCGCTTGATCTCAGGAGTTCTAGGCTGCAGTAGCAATGATCATGCCACTGCACTCCAGCCTGGGAGACAGAACAAGATGACATCTCAAAAAAAAAAGTGTTGTCTCTAAGACATTTTTATTTCTGTATATCTGGGCTAGCCCATAGATGCTAAAAGGGTAAGCTAGGTGAGGAGATCCAATTTAGTAGAGATCCCCTGCTTATCAGTTCTTCATCCTGCCTCTTCCCTCATTCCATTGCACTTCCAGAAACCAGTCTGTAGCACCTTGGTCCATCTCCCCAAGGTTGTTAGAGCAAATACTTCACATTATATTTTTCTGCTTCATTTATTCTTTATACACATTGATTAGAAGTCAGATTCTAATTATTATTTGCTTACCTATTTATCTTGCTTGTGAGACAATGTTTAGTAACCAGAATCCAAACCGTCTTTGCTGTCAGATCAGCAATGTTTTTCTCATTGTGGTGCTTTCAGTCCATAAGAATGAAACTTTGTTTGCCTTTCCTTATTTCTCAGGAAGAACAAATCACAAAGATAACTTTAAGAAATTCCTTATGCATTCTTCAGGGGTGATGCTTTTTTAAGGTTTTTGGCATTGATGCTATTGGTAAAATGTACTGGTTTATGTTTTAGTTTACGTTTATCTTTGTTATTCTTGGTATTAGCAAATTAAAATTTGTTGAGGCTGTGTATGTAAGACTGTTACCTTTATTTGTGTTTTCAGTGTGAAGCATATCTGGTCTTATCTAAAAAAAATCCAGACAATATTAAGAAAATCAGACAAGTAATAAAGCTAGTCATTTAGAATTAGATCAAATAAAGTGCACTTTTAAGTCCAGGTTTGGGGGTCCAAACTGCCACCACCATGGAATAGTAAAAAATGCATGGAGGATTCAAAGCCCATAGGTTGGGGCTGAGATGCTTGTATTAGCAAAGAGAGGCTAACAGAAGAGAATGATAAGATTAACTTAAAAAATTCTCACATTTATCTTAAAATCTTCATGTTACTATGAAGTTCTCATAATTATTATTGTAATATATTTTATCTTATACTTATCAGATTTCTTTATTATTAAACACATCCCTTTTATTGTGTATTTATTTCTATTTTTTCTGTGATGAATAATGCCTAAATGAACATATTCTTGTAAATAGGTTTTTTTTATTTTATATATGAGTTTTTCTTTAGAGGACATTTCCAGAAGTCAAAGGGTTCAAATGGTATAAACTTTGTTTTAATCCCTTTAAGTGCATTGCCAAATTCCCATTCAAAAAAGAAATTGCCTCCAGGAAAAAACATAATTTCACCATACCTTGTTTAGCATTGCACTCTATCATTTGTAATGGGTTTTATGTATTTTACATTAGTTGAATCAAAGCAATGGATAAGTAGTAAATGTACTCAAATGGGAAGAGCATCTGCACATTTACGGCTTATTAGATATTTCGCAATTAAGAGATTTCATCTGCAAGGCCCTTGTTAAATGTCTGTTTGTTGTTTTCTGTATTCACATGATAGTCAGCTGTGACCTAAGAGGTATTGCTCAATCATTTTGTGATTATGGTTTTCTTTGAAAATCTGATAAAGAGTATCAACAATTTCTTAGAATTATGGACACATTCACAGACACAACACACAGACACAACACACACACACACACATAGAACTAAATATTATTTCAGGAAATTCATGTATTACCTCATGTTTCTTCATTTTAATATCCTTAACAAAGATGATGAGCTATGGGTAGGTTAAGAGTGAAGGAGAGGATAAAAGGAAACACCTCTAGCTCTGAAGTGTCTGCAGAAGATTAGACCAGGCCACGTGGGACTCAGCAGTGGAGATATTAAGATCATTAAATCAGTCTGAGGATTTTTCTGGATTTTCTGGTGGAGGCCAGGGTAACTAGAGAGAAAAGGAGCCACTGAAACTAAACACAGTTCCTCAAATTTAGTCATACTCTGGACTTAACACCAGAGTTAATTGATATGAAGCCATTCTTTGCTATGTCTTTGACTCTCCAGTTTTCAGCCATAGGACCGTGTTTTAAATATAAAGGAGCTAGTTTTAAAGTTGTGGTGCTCACTTTGGAGTATCTGAGAAAGCCGACTAACTTCCTCACTCTTCCCTTGAAGCCCCAGTCCTCCATACAGAAGTCATTATTTGGTGAAAGACATTAAACATCTACATCTACAATAATGACTTATTT
Source organism: Pan troglodytes (assembly GCF_028858775.2). Classification (NCBI taxonomy): domain Eukaryota; kingdom Metazoa; phylum Chordata; class Mammalia; order Primates; family Hominidae; genus Pan; species Pan troglodytes. The sequence goes on from NC_086015.1 coordinate 91,704,693, forward strand.
GCATACTAATGAGATGATCATCTATTCAATGTTTCCTATTCACACATTTTCTTTTCGCTATTTTTTTAATCTGCAAAAGTTTTAGAACATTCTAAATAGTTACATGAAGTATTTTCAAGTTAAAAGAAACATATGATGTCGTAATAGTTTAGTGAGTGAATCAATCTTATTGTCTGAATGAGAAAAATCCCAGTCTACTATTTGGCTTAATAGCAAATAAAAGATGCTGCTTGAAATAATTGACTGAACATAAAAAAGGAAACTATATTTATGTTTCTGGTGTTTTATTATATAATGTGTAACTACATTCTTCACAACTGTGCTTTAAAACCAATATTATTATTGTATTAAATAGATTTAAGGGATACTTTCTATTTGCTAAAGTCACAATATTATCAAGTCAGTAACTTGACGTAGTGAAATTATTTATATTGTTAACTATGTTAACATCTTACTTCTAAAGTTGTTGGGGCAAGAACAGAGGAAAATGCATCAGACGTGGGCTGTAGTCAATTGAAAAAGTATTTTACAATCATAGTGTACTATAGATTTGGTGTACAAATATCTTATGATATTTACTTCTTTTTTTTTTTTTTGACAGAGTTTCTCTCTATTGCCCAGGCTGGAGTGCAGTGGCCTGATCTCAGCTCACTGCAACCTCCACCTCCCAGGTTCAAGTGATTCTCCTGCCTCAATCTCCCAAGTAACTGGGACTATAGGCATCTGTCACAATGCCTGGCTAATTTTTGTATTTTTAGTATAGATGGGGTTTCACCATGTTGGCCAGGCTGGTCTCAAAATTCTGGCCTCAAGTGATCCACCTGCCTTGGCCTCCCAAAGTGCTGGGATTACAGGCATGAGCCACTGCACCTGGCCTGATATTTACTTCTTAAGTTCTTCTCAATCACTGCAATACTTAGGTACAACTGTAATAAGATTTTGCATCTGTTTTTTCATTCCAAAGTAAATTATTAGCAAACAGAAGAGGAAAGAAGTAGTCCTGTGTACAATTAACAACAATTACTTCAAAAGTGACAAATGGCAACCTGACAAACAGAATAGAGAGTAAAATTAAAAAGCAGAACAGAATTACTAATCTACACAATGCAACCTTTGGATGCTTAAATAATCATGCAAAATCATCAAGAAAATGCGTTTAGTATTCTCATTCTGAGGATGCAACAAAGAGCATAAAATGTTTTATAAACATTTTAATTCAACACACATAAAATACAAAAAAAATGTGGACACTACAGTGCATATGCCTCAGGTATTTGGAAAATGTCACTTACGTAGAATATCTCAGCATTCCTTATTGATAAGGTACTATTGTATCTATTTTTATTTTATTTATTTATTTTTGTTTTGTTTTGTTTTGGAGACAGAGTCTCACTCTGTCACCCAGGCTGGAGTGCAGTGGTGCCCTCTTGGCTCATTGCAGCCTCTGCCTCCCAGATTCAAGCAATTCTCCTGCCGCAGCCTCCCAAGTAGCTGGGACTACAGGCGCACACCACCATAACTAGCTAATTTTTGTATTTTTTTTTAGTAGAGATGGGTTTTTGCTATGTTGGCCAGGCTGGCCTTGAACTCCTAACCTCAAGCGATCTGCCTGCCTCGGCCTCCCAAAGTGCTAAGATTACAGGAGTCAGCTCCCACACCTGGCTTAAGTACTATTGTATTTAAAACTAAAACTGCGTGTGGTTTTACAAGAAAATTAAAGCTTGGAGAATAATTAGCTAAATATTTGAGCCAATCTTCAATCAATAGAGTACAAAGTTGAGGATCTTTCAGTGGAAACCTTACAAGCCAGAAGACATTGAGGGCCAGTATTCAATATTCTTAAAGAAAAGAAATTCCAACCAAGAATTTCATATGCGCCCAAACTAAGCTTCATAAGCAAAGGAAAAATAATGTCCTTTTCAGACAAGCAAATGTTAAGGGAATTTGCTACAGACCTGCCTTACAAGAGTTCCTGAAGGAAGCACTAAATATGGAAATTAAAGGCTGTTACCAGGCACTATAAAAACACACTGAGGTACACAGACCAGTGACACGATAAATCAACCACGTAAACAAATCTGCAAAATAACCAGTTATCATCATGATGACAGGATCGAATCCACACATACCAAAACTAAACTTAAATATAAATGGGATAAATACCCCAGTTAAAAAACACAGAGTGGCAAACTGGCTAAAGAAACAAGACACATTCGTATGCTGTCTTCAAAAGACCCATCTTACATGCAATGACACACATAGGCTCAAAATAAAGGGATACAGGGAAATCCACCAAGCAAATGCAAAACACAAAAAAGCAAGGATTGCAATTCTAGTTTCTGACAAAACAGACACTAAAGCAATGAAGATTAACAAAAAGGCGAAGAAGAGTATTAGGATATTAGCTAAGAAAATTAAAGCTTGGAGAATAATTAGCTAAGTATTTAAGCCAAATATTTGGTTCAATTCAACAAGAAGGTCTGAAATATCCTAAGTACATATGCACCAAACACAGCATAAAGGGTTCAATTCAACAAGAAGATCTGAAATATCCTAAATATATATGCACCAAACACAGGAGCAACATGATTAATAAAGAAAGTTCTTACAGAACTTCAAAGAGACACAATAATAGTGGGAAATGGTAATACCCTTCTGACAATATTGGACAGATCATCAAATAAGAAAGTTAACAAAGATATTCAAGAGCTAAACTCAGCAATGGATCAAATGGACCAGATAGATATCTACAGAACTTTCCACCAGAAACAACAGAATATAAATTCTTCTCATTGCCATATGGCACTTACTCTAAAATCAATCACACAATCAGAAGTAAAACACTACTCAGCAAGTGAAATCATAACAGTCTCTTGGACCACAGCACAATCAAATTAGAAATCCAGACTAAGAAATTCACTCATAGCCATACAATTACATGGAAATTAAATAACCTGCTCCTGAATGACTCTTGAGTAAATAATGAAATTAAGGCAGAAATCAAGGAGTTCTTTAAAACTAATGAGAACAAAGATAAAATGTACCAGAATCTCTGGGACACAGCTAAGGCAGTGGTAAGAAGAAAATTTACAACACTAAAACTCACATCAAAAAGTTAGAAAGATCTCAAATTAACAATCTAACATCACATCTGAAAGAATTAGACAAGCAAGAACAGATCAACCTCAAAGTTAGCAGAAGACAAGAAATAACCAAAATTAAAGCAGAACTGAAGGAGATAGAGACACGAAAAATCATTCAAAAGATCAATGAATCCAGGAGCTGGTTTTTTGGAAAAAAATTAGTAAAATAGATGGACCACTAGCTAGATTAATAAGGAAGGAAAGAGAGAAGATTCAAATAAACACAATCAGAAATGATAAGAGGGATATTACCACTGACCACACAGAAAAACGACAATCGGACAATTATGTGTCTTGGAGTTGTTCTTCTCAAGGAGTATCTTTGTGGCGTTCTCTGTATTTCCTGAATTTGAATGTTGGCCTGCCTTGCTAGATTGGGGAAGTTCTCCTGGATAATATCCTGCAGAGTGTTTTCCAACTTGGTTCCATTCTCCCTGTCACTTTCAGGTACACCAATCAGAAGTAGATTTGGTCTTTTCACATAGTCCTATATTTCCTGGAGGCTTTGTTCATTTCTTTTTATCTTTTTTCGCTAAACTTCCTTCTCGCTTCATTTCATCCATCTGATCTTCCATCACTGATACACTTTCTTCCAGTTGATCGAATCGGCTACAGAGGCATGAAGGAAAAAAGTTAAGGGCAGCCAGAGAGAAAGGTCTGTTTACCCACTGAGGGAAGCCAATCAGACTAACAGTGGATCTCTCGGCAGAAACTCTACAAGTCAGAAGAGAGTAGGGGCCATTATTCAACATTCTTAAAGAAAAGAATTTTCAACCCAGAATTTCATATCCAGCCAAATTAAACTTCAGAAGTGAAGAAGAAATAAAATCCTTTACAGACAAGCAAATGCTGAGAGATTTTGTCACCACCAGGCCTGCCCTGCAAGAGCTCCTGAAGGAAGCACTAAACATGGAAAGGAACAACTGGTACCAGCCACTGCAAAAACATGCCAAATTGTAAAGACCATCGAGGCTAGGAAGAAACTGCATCAACTAACGGGCAAAATAACCAGCTAACATCATAATGACAGGATCAGATTCACACATAACAATATTAACCTTAAATGTAAATGGGCTAAATGCTCCAATTAAAATACACAGACTGGCAAATTGGATAAAGAGTCAAGAGCCATCAGTGTGCTGTGTTCAGGAAACCCATCCCATGTGCAGACACACACATAGGCTCAAAATAAAGGGATGGAGGAAGATCTACCAAGCAAACGGAAAACAAAAAAAGGCAGGGGTTGCAATCGTAGTCTCTGATAAAACAGACTTTAAACCAACAAAGATCGAAAGAGACAAACAAAGCCATTAAATAATGGTAAAGGGATCAATTCAACAAGAAGAGCTAACTATCCTAAATATATATGCACCCAATACAGGAGCACCCAGATTAATAAAGCAAGTCCTTAGAGACCTAGAAACAGACTTAGACTCCCACACAATAATAATGGGAGACTTTAACACCCCATTGTCAACATTAGACAGATCAACGAGACAGAAAGTTACCAAGGATATCCAGGAATTGAACTCAGCTCTGCACCAAGCGGACCTAATAGACATCTACAGAACTCTCCACCCCAAATCAAGAGAATATACATTCTTCTCAGCACTACACCACACTTATTCCAAAATTGACCACATAGTTGGAACTAAAACACTCCTCAGCAAATGTCAAAGAACAGAAATTATAACAAACTGTCTCTCAGACCACAGTGCAATCAAACTAGAACTCAGGATTAAGAAACTCACTCAAAACCGCTCAACTACGTGGAAACTTAACAACCTGCTCCTGAATGACTACTGGATACATAACGAAATGAAGGCAGAAATAAAGATGTTCTTTGAAACCAACAAGAACAAAGACACAACATACCAGAATCTCTGGGACACCTTTAAAGCAGTGTGTAGAGGGAAATTTATAGCACTAAATGTCCACAAGAGAAAGCAGGAAAGATCCAAAATTGACACCCTAACATCACAATTAAAAGAACTAGAAAAGCAAGAGCAAACATATTCAAAAGCTAGCAGAAGGCAAGAAATAACTAAGATCAGAGCAGAACTAAAGGAAATAGAGACACAAAAAGCTCATCAAAAAATCAATGAATCCAGGAGCTGGTTTTTTGAAAAGATCAACAAAATTGATAGACCGCTAGCAAGACTAACAAAGAAGAAAAGAGAAAAGAATCAAATAGACCCAATAAAAATGATAAAGGGGATATCACCACCGATCCCACAGAAATACAAACTACCATCAGAGAATACTATGAACACCTCTATGCAAATAAACTAGAAAATCTAGAAGAAATGGATCAATTCCTCAACACATACACCCTCCCAAGACTAAACCAGGAAGAAGTTGAATCTCTGAATATACCAATAACAGGCTCTGAAATTGAGGCAATAATTTATAGCTTACCAACCAAAAAAAGTCCAGGACCAGACGGATTCACAGCCAAATTCTACCAGAGGTACGAGGAGGAGCTGGTACCATTCCTTCTGAAACTATTCCAATCAATAGAAAAAGAGGGAATCCTCCCTAACTCATTTTATGAGGCCAGCATCATCCTGATACCAAAGTCTGGCAGAGACACAACCAAAAAAGAGATTTTTAGACCAATATCCCTGATGAACATCGATGCAAAAATCCTCAATAAAATACTGGCAAACTGAATCCAGCAGCACATCAAGAAGCTTATCCACCATGATCAAGTGGGCTTCATCCCTGGGATGCAAGGCTGGTTTAACATACACAAATCAATAAACGTATTCCAGCATATAAACAGAACCAATGACAAAAACCACATGATTATCTCAATAGATGCAGAAAAGGCCTTTCACAAAATTCAACAACCCTTCATGCTAAAACCTCTCAATAAATTAGGTATTGATGGGACGTATCTCAAAACAATAAGAGCTATCTATGACAAACCCACAGTCAATATCATACTGAATGGGCAAAAACCGGAAGCATTCCCTTTGAAAACTGGCACAAGACAGGGATGCCCTCTCTCACCACTCCTGTTCCACATAGTGTTGGAAGTTCTGGCCAGGGCAATCAGGCAGGAGAAGGAAATAAAGGGTATTCAATTAGGAAAAGAGGAAGTCCAATTGTCCCTGTTTGCAGATGACATGATTGTATATCTAGAAAACCCCATCGTCTCAGCCCAAAGCAACTTCAGCAAAGTCCCAGGATACAAAATCAATGTGCAAAAATCACAAGCATTCTTATACACCAATAACAGACAAACAGAGAGCCAAATTATGAGTGAACTCCCATTCACAATTGCTTCAAAGAGAATAAAATACCTAGGAATCCAACTTACAAGGAACGTGAAGGACCTCTTCAAGGAGAACTACAAACCACTGCTCAATGAAATAAAAGAGGATACAAACAACATTCCATGCTCATGGGTAGGAAGAATCAATATCGTGAAAATGGCCATACTGGCCAAGGTAATTTATAGATTCAATGCCATCCCCATCAAGCTACCAATGACTTTCTTCACAGAATTGGAAAAAAACTACTTTAAAGTTCACATGGAACCAAAAACGAGCCCATATTGTCAAGTCAATCCTAAGCCAAAAGAACAAAGCTGGAAGCATCACACTACCTGACTTCAAACTATACTACAAGGCTACAGTAACCAAAACAGCATGATACTGGTACCAAAACAGAGATATAGACCAATGAAACAGAACAGAGCCCTCAGAAATAATACCGCATATCTACAACTATCTGATCTTTGACAAACCTGAGAAAAACAAGCAATGGGGAAAGGATTCCCTGTTTAATAAATGGTGCTGGGAAAACTGGCTAGCCATATGTAGAAAGCTGAAACTGGATCCCTTCCTTACACCTTCTACAAAAATTAATTCAAGATGGATTAAAGACTTAAATGTTAGACCTAAAACCATAAAAACCCTAGAAGAAAACCTAGGCAATACCATTCAGGACATAGGCATGGGCAAGGACTTCATGTCTAAAACACCAAAAGCAATGGCAACAAAAGACAAAATTGACAAATGGGATCTAATTAAACTAAAGAGCTTCTGCACAGGAAAAGAAACTACCATCAGACTGAACAGGCAACCTACAGAGTGGGAGAAAATTTTTGCAATCTACTTATCTGACAAAGGGCTAATATCCAGAAACTACAATGAACTCCAAAACATTTACAAGAAAAAAACAAACAACCCCATCAAAAAGTGGGCGAAGGATATGAACAGACACTTCTCAAAAGAAGACATTTATGCAGCCAAAAGACACATGAAAAAATGCTCATCATCACTGGCCATCAGAGAAATGCAAATCGAAACCACAGTGAGATATCATCTCACACCAGTTAGATTGACAATCATTAAAAAGTCAGGAAACAACAGGTGCTGGAGAGGATGTGGAGAAATAGGAACACTTTGACACTGTTAGTGGGACTGTCAACTAGTTCAACCATGGTGGAAGTCGGTGTGGCGATTCCTCAAGGATCTAGAACTAGAAATACCAGTTGACTCAGCAATCCCATTACTGGGTATACACCCAAAGGATTACAAATCATGCTGCTATAAAGACACATGCACATGTATGTTTATTGCGGCACTATTCACAATAGGAAAGACTTGGAACCAACCCAAATGTCCAACAATGATAGACTGGATTAAGAAAATGTGGCACATATACAGCGTGGAATACTATGCAGCCATAAAAAATGATGAGTTCATGTCCTTTGTAGGGACATGGATGAAGCTGGAAACCATCATTCTTAGCAAACTATCGCAAGGACAAAAAACCAAACACCGCATGTTCTCACTCATAGGTGGGAATTGAACAATGAGAACACATGGACACAGGAAGGGGAACATCACACACCAGGGCCTGTTTTGGGGTGGGGGGTGTGGGGAGGGATAGCATTAGGAGATATACCTAATGTAAAATGACGAGTTAATGAGTGCAGCACACCAACATGGCACATGTATACATATGTAACTAACCTGCATGTTGTGTACATGTACCCTAAAATTTAAAGTATATTAAAAAAAAAGAAAAACTACAATCAAAGAATATTATGAGCACCTCTATGCACGTAAAGTAGCAAATGTAGAAGAAAGTGATAAATTCCTGAATACATACACCCTCCCAAGATTGAAGAAGGAAGAAATTGAATCCCTGAACAGACTAATAGTGAGTTCAGATATTGAGATAGTAATAAATAGCCTACCAACCAAAAAAAAAAGAGAAAAAAGAAGCCCAGGACCACAAGGATTCACAGCTGAATTCTACCAGAGTACAAAGAAGAGCTGGTACCATTCCAGCTGAAACTATTCCAAAAATTAAGGAGGATTCCTCCCTAGCCGATTCTATGAAACCAACATCATCCTGATACCAAAACCTGGCAGAGATACAAAAACAAGGAAAATATCAGGCCAATATCCTTTATGAACATCAATGCAAAAATACTTAACAAAATACTGGCAACCCAAATTCAGCAGTATATCAAAAAAGCTTATCCACCACAATCAAATAGGCTTCATCTCCAGGATGCAAGGTTGGTTCAACACACAAAAATCAATAAATGTGATTCATCATATAAACAGAACTAACGACAAAACCACATAATTATCTCAATAGATGCAGAAAAGGCCTTCGATAAAATTCAACATTGCTTCATGTTAAAAACTCTCAATAAACTAGCTATTGAAGCAACATACCTCCAAATAATAAAAGCCACAAATGACTAACTCATAGCCAACAGCCTACTAAATGGGAAAAAGCTGGAAGGATTCCCCTTGAAAACTAGAAGACAAGGATGCCCTCCCTTACCACTCCTATTCAACATTGTATTGGAAGTTTTGGCCAGGGCAATCAGGCAAGAGAAAGAAATAAAGGGCATTCAAACAGAAAGAGAGGAAGTCAAATTTATCCCTGTTTTGTAGATGACATAATCCTATATCTAAAAATCCCCACAGTCTCAGCCCCAAAGCTTCTTAAGCTGACAAGCAACTTCAGCAAAGTCTCAGGATACAAAGTCAATGTGCAAAAATCACCAGCTTTTCTATACACAAACAACAGGCAAGCCGAGAGCCAAATCAGAAACGAATTCCCATTCACAACTGCCACAAAAAGAATAAAATACCTAGGAATACAACTAACAAGAAAGGTGAAAGATCTCTACAAGGACAACTACAAACCACTTCTTAAAGAAATCAGAGACGACACAAACAAATGGAAAAACATTCCATACTCATGGATAGAAAGAATCAATATCATTAAAATGGCCATACTGCCCAAAACAATTTATAGATTTAATGCTATTCCCAGAAATCTACCACTGATATTCTTCACAAAGCTAGAAAAAAAGAACTATTTTAAAATTCATATGGAACCAAAAAGGAACCCGAATAGCCAAGGCAATCTTAAGCAAAAAAGAAAAGCACTGGAGACATCACGCTACCTGACTTCAAACTATCCTACAGGGCTACCGTAACCAAAACACCATGGTACTGGCACAGGAACGGACACATAGAACAATGGAAGAGAATAGAGAAGCCAGGAATAAGAGCACTTACCTACAGCTATCTGATCTTTGACAAACCTGACAAAAACAAGCAATGGGGACATGATTTCATATTTGATAAATGGCATTGGGAGAAGAGGCTAGCCATATGCAGAAGATCGAAACTGGACTCCTTCCTTATGCCATATACAAAAATTCACTCAATATGGATTAAAGACTTAAATTTAGAACCCCAAACTATAAAAACCCTGGAAGACAACCTAGGCAATATCATTCATGATCTAGGCCTGGGCAAAGATTTCATGATGAAGACAACAAAAGTAATTGCAACAAAAGCAAAAATTGACAAATGATATCTAATTAAACTAAAGAGCTTCTGCACAGCAAAAGAAACTACCAACAAAGGAAACAGCCTACAGAATGAGAGAAAATTTTTGCAAGCTGCGTATCTGACAAAGGTCTAAGATCCAGCATCTATAAGGAACTCAAACAAATTTACAAGAAAAAAACTCCCCCATCAAAAAGCGGGCAAAAGACAAGAACAGACGCTTTTCAAAAGAAGACATACATACTGCCAGCAGTCATATGAAAGAAAACCTCAATGTCACTGATCATTAGAGAAATGCAAATCAAAACCACAATGAGATATTATTTCATATCAGTCAGATGGATGCTATAAAAAAGTCAAAAGATAACATGCTGGCGAGGTTGTAGAGAAAAAGAAATGCTTATACACTGTTGAGGGGAGTCTAAATTAGTTCAGCCATTGTGGAAGATAATGTGGTATTTATTCTGAATATTATTTATTGTAAAAAGATTATTTTAACAATATCAAATAAATAAGAGAGAAATTTATCCATTGTCTCATCAGTTTTGCCCCATAATGTGTGTGTGTGTATGCATTATGTAGAGCTGTAATTGTAGTGGATATATCACATTTTGTAATATTTACTCACCATTCTGACGCATAGATTCTGAAACTCTAATTTAATGTCAGTTTTATATTCTTTTTTTTAAGTTCAGGGGTACAACTACAGGTTTGTTACACAGGTAAACTTGTGTCATGGGGATTTGTTGTATAGATTATTTCATCACAAAGATTCAGAGGTATAGTAAGGACTGAAAAGAAGGTTGAAACATTTGGTACACCAAAATTTTTGTAGCGATGACAACACTAAATCTTAGTGAGAGAAACAGAATTCTCAACATTGTCTGAAGTGATATATTTCCTCAATTAGGCCAAAGTATTCACTCCCTCCTGATGCCAAGCCCATTGGTATATAATTTTGCAGTGCTCCCACCAAAGTTGGGGTATAGTTTCCACCCCAGATGCTGGGCTCAGACAAATGAAATATTTGGCCAATATGATACTAGCAGATAGGTTTTAAGCAGTAGCTTGCAACACACTGCTGGCCTGGCCCCCTTGAATTTTTTCGTTGCTGTGAGAAGGACATGTCTGGTCTACCTACTCATCCAAGGAGAATGAGAGAGACATGCAGCAGCCTCAGGAAGATGGATGGTGTGGTGCAGACTATTGTGGTGATGAGCCATACCAGCCACCACAGCCTCCTTACAGACAAACAGATCTGTGGGAATGAATGATTGTTTTCCTTTTTTAAACCACTGAGTTTGGAGGTTTTTACATAACATTGTTGTTAGCTGATTCCATTCATGGGTTGGAAGGTCAGTATTGTAAAAAATGTCAGTTTTCTTCAAAAACCTCTAGTTTCAATACATTACAAGTGAGGGTCCTAACAAGTTTTTGTTTTGTTTGTTTTTGGTTCTTAGAAATTGAAAGAATGATTCTGAAGATTCATAAGGATATGTAAAAGATAAAAATACTCAGAGAAATTTGAAAAAGAAGACACAGAGTAAGTAGACTTATACCATCAGACAATAATGTTGAAGTGATTAAAACAGTAAAAGGCAAAATGACCAACAACACAGAAAGAGGAGCCCAGAAATTGATCCATATATCTATTGTCACCTGACTTAGCAAGGTGTTGGTGAAGTGTGGAGGAAAAGGAATAATCCTTCAACAAATAATGTTGAGACAGTAGGAAAAATATTCATGTGGAAAACAATTACTCTTGACTCCTACATTACCCTGTACAAAAAAATTAATAGATATCAGATGGAAGATCTATATGGGAATAGATACAAACAAAAGCCTTTTAGGGTAAAACATAGAAGCAGCTCTTCATGACCATAAGCAAAGATTTCTTGAACAAGAGAAATGCAAATTAAAATCACATGCAGAAGATTGAAACTGGACTCCTTTCTTATACCATATACAAAAATTAACTCAATATGGATTAAAGACTTAAACATAAAACCCCAAACTATAAAAACCCTGGAAGACAACCTAGGCAGTATCATTCAAGATCTATGTATGGGCAAAGATTTCATGATGAAGACAAAAAGCACTAATCATCAAAGAATAGAATGATACTACATAAAATTAAGAAGGTCTGTTCATGAAAAGACACATTAACAAGCTGAAAAGACAACCCACAGAGTGTGATGAAATGTTTGCACAACATCTATCCAAAGAGGGACTTGTCTCCAGAAAGTACAGATATTCATAGAAGTCAGTTTAAAAAAAAACTCAAAACAGAAAAATGGCATTAGGTTTGAATATAGTTTATAAAGGAGAATATTTAAATAGTCACCTACATATGGAATAAAAATGTGAAAGTGGACAATTAGCACATGAAAATATCTGGCGTTAGTCGTCAGGAAAAGTCAAAACTACTACGAAATTCTGGTATATACTCACAAGAATGGCTAAGTTACAAGGGCTGACAACATTGAATGTTAGGATGTTGAGCAGCTCAAATCCTTGTATGTTGGTTTAGAAACATAAAACGGTAGCCATGTTACAAGCTGTTTAGTGGTTTCTTATGAAGTTAAAACATTTTTACTATGATACAGCCATTTCTTTCCAGGTTTATCTAGGATATTTAGGGTATCTTAGACAAATAAAATACTATGTCCAAATATAACTTGTACAAAATGTTCCTAGCAACATAATTCTCAATAGCCCTAAATTGGAAAGCCCAAATGAACATTAGTAAGAGAATGGATAAGCAAAATGTAGTACACTTATGTGATGGACTACTTCTCAGCAATAAAATGGAGTAAATTACCACTAACACACAACAGCAGGATGAATCTCAAAACACATTACAGTGAGTGAGAGAAGGCAGACACATATTGTAGAATTCTGTGTTTATGAAGTTCTAGAACAGTAAAACGTAAACAGCAAAATGGTGATTAAAATAAGAATAGTAGCTACCTCTAGTGGTGGGGGGGATGGGATGGTGTATAATTAGCTGGAATTTTGGAAATATATATATATATTTTTTTTTTTTTTTTTGAGACAGAGTCTCACTTTGTCGCCCAGTCTGGAGTGCAGTGGCGCGATCTCTGCTAACTGCAACCTCTGCCTCCTGGGTTCAAGTGATTCTCCTGTCTCAACCTCCTGAGTAGCTGGGATTACAGGCACACACCACCATGCCCGGGCTAATTTCTGTATTTTAAATAGAGATGGGGTTTCGCCATGTTGGCCAGGCTGGTCTTGAACTCCCGACCTCAGATGATCTGCCCACCTCGGCCTCCCAAAGTGTTGGGATTACAGGCGTGAGCCACCACACCCGGCAGGAAATATGTATTTTATACATATTTTAGATATATCCATCAAATACATATCTACCTAATGGCAGAAAACAAGCAGGATATTGTAGATTATATGAACATATAAATTTATCAAACCTCATTAACAACAGTGCACTTCACTCTGTAAAAATTATACCACTGAAAACGGTGAAGAAGTATCTTCTCCAAACAAAAGTGTATGCACATAATCAGACTTATTGTAGATTGGTGTTTTGTTTAAGTACTTTTGAAGTTCCGGTATACCGTTATAGTATTCAATCAGATTTCTTTAAAAATTACTGGGTGCATATCATGTTCCTGATTTTATGCTTAGGCGCTATAAAGAGATATAATACTTAATTTATTAAAAATAGGAGTTATAGCATAGTTAGAGAAGACTTAATACCAAAGAGAAAATTTAGAGAAAAAGTAATAGTAGTACTACACTAAACATGTTGGACATTGTGATTTATAGTCATTAGGGGAAGCATTCTCCAAAGATGTGGCATTTTCTTGAGCTTCAAAAGAGAGCTTTTTTGTCAATATATGTGGAGAAGTTACAGGACTTTCTTAGCTGGTACAATTAATAGCAGATAGAAAAAGATAGTATTGAAATTTTATGCTTCATAATTTAACCCTTGGAAATAACTAAGGAAAATATAAATTTTAAACAGATATATAAAATTATACACACACACACACACACATATATATATACACACATATTCTTAAATTCCAGGAAAAAAACGAAATAATTATTTAAAACTAATTGAGTGATGGATTACACTTTCCCAGGAATTGTTAGAATTTGTTAAAGTTGCTTCAAATTTAAAATGTCTGCATTTACACAAACTAAATTAACAATATTTTTGATCTCTAATTATTTTAGATAAGTAAATATATTAACTGGTATTTTTATATAATATCATATATCCAAATAGACATATCCCATGTCCAAATAATGAATTATAGGTAGAGACAACATTCAGAATAAGAAAATATGGGGAATGATTGCAAAAAGATAGTGAAGAGTAGGTAACAAGAGAGCAGGTAGAGCTTTGAGAAATAAGATATCCATGAGAAATAAATAGATACTGGTCTTTAAGAAAATTTCTAATATTCAATTTTAAATTATTGTCTGTACTTTGCTACGCCTTAATCCATGACTTCAGTAAATGTCTTGTATAATACAAAAAATTGTATTAGGAGAAGAAAAGTGTTCTGCCAACCGAAGCAGGGCATTGGAGATAGAGATGACCCAGAAAAATATAATTTAAGCCCATCCCCTCCAAGCTTCCTTGAAAATATTAGGAAGAGATGGTAATATCCCAAGTACTTAGTACAGATACTCAATCATGTTTAATTGTATCAAAGAAACAGTCTTAACCCTAAAGCTGGAAAACGAGACTTTTCAGGAGGTCAAAAAGAGTTAAACATATGAAACAGATATCCAAATGGTTTGACAAATAGACTACACACAGTCTGAGGATTTTCAGTAACCTCAGTCACTCCCAAAATATCCTCTTCATACCATAAATGAGCTAAAGAAGTTTTACATAATATTCTGAATTTCTCTGAATGGAATGAATATTCTGAGTTCTGTGGTTAAAGCGCTAATGTTTCCTTGCAGGTCACAAATGTGCTACTGATAAATGTAACCAGCTCATTATTGAACAAGCTGGTTTCCAGGGTGTGCACAGTGGCAGCTTTTCTTTTCTCATATTAAAAGATATCAGTCTCTACGTTCACAGGCAAGAACAAGAATAAGCAATGCACTTCCTATTTCTAAAATTCCCCTTGAAGTATATTTTTCCATTCCTGGTCTTCTTGTACAGAGCACGCAGGGGTTCTCATTCTCATTGTTGGAATGATTTTTCTATCTTTTAGTAAATTCATACTTTTCTTTACAATGTGTAAATACTTTGGCTGAAATCCTAAATCAAAGGAAAATTTTTATCCAACATTATGGTACATATACATATGACTAAGACTTAAAATTCCCAAACCTAGGTTTATGGTCATCTCTAAAGAATTCTGCTCTCAGAATAATTTAAAATATTTTAATGACTCTGGGATGTACTGTACATACAAGGGGTATGAATTTACCAGCTATATACCTACATATACAATAAATATATAGCATTTTTCTAATTTCCCAAAACCGAATTTACTCTTAAGATTCTATCTACTTAATAGCAGAAAACAATTTTTGTCATTTCCAAGTTAACATTGTCATTTCAATTATCAATTCAGTTAAATCAGTGTTTTTCTCCACTTCTTTCTCTTCCGTATGTATCATCTATGTTCCCAATAGGTTGGGGCTTCTTATATATAGTCTTGGCATTAAAGATAGATGATCACTGTTTTTACAATGAAATATTGAACGCCTCGTATAATTTATTGAATACACTACACTGTAGAATATCAGCTGTTTACCTTCGTGACCATGGGACTGACTTGGAGCTGTTGCTCACTGCCACTGCCCAGCGTTGCAAGAGAGTATTATGCTGCATATCACTAGTCCAAGAAATGCTCAAGATTTAAAATTCAATGTATGGATTCTACCAAATGTGTACTGCTTTCACACTATTATAACATCAAAAAATTTTAAGTCAAAACATCCTAAGTAGAGGACTGTTTGTACAAGCATCTAATACTTTTAATACTTCTTAAATTCTACTATGAAGGCTGGTTCAGGCTCTCGCTCTCTCTCTCTCTCTCCCTCTCATGCACACACACACACATACACACACACACTTACTTTCTGGAAGGTCTCTATTTGTTCCAAATTTTCTGCTTTACAGGAGATGAAAGCATCTGAATAGGAAAAGAGGAAGTTAAATGATCTCTTTTTGTTAATAGTATAATTCTTTACCTAGAAATTCCTTAAGTCTCCACCAAAAGTCTCCTGGAACTGACAGACAACTTCAATAAAGTTTCAGGATACAAAATCAATGTACAAAAATCAGTAGCATTTCTGTATATTAATAGCAATACATTCAAGCTGAGAGCCAAATCAAGAACACAGTCCCATTTACAATAAAAACACACAAAAATACCTAAGAATACATCTTACCCTACAAAAAGAACACAAGACACTGCTGTAAGAAATCAGAGACAACACAATCAAATGGAAAAACATTCCATGCTCATGGATGGGAAGAATCAATATCATTAAAATGTTCATCCTTCTTAATCTACAGATTCATTTCTATTTCCATTAAATCACCAAGTCATTATGCGCAGAATTAGAAAAAGCTATTCTAACATTCATGTGAAACCAAAAAAGAGCCCAAATTGCCAAAGCAATCCTAAGAAAAAAGAACAAAGCCAGAGATATCACATTATCTGACTATACTACAAGCCTACAACAACCAAAACAGCATGGTACTGGTAGAAGAATAGCCACATAAATCAATGGAACAGAATAAAAGAAAATCAAGCTGTACACCTACAACCAACTGAACTTTGACAAAGTTGACAAAAATAAGCAATGGAGAAGCAATGTAAATTGAAATTCTCTATTCAATAAATGGTGCTAGAAAAACTGGCTTACTATATATAAAAGAATGAAACTGGGCCCCTAACTCTCACCATATACAAAAATTACCTCAAGATAAATTAAAGATTCAAATGTAATACGTCAAGCTATAAAAATCCTAGAACGAAACCTAGGAAATACTCTTCTGGACAAATAATTTATGACTAAGTCTTCAAAATTAATTTCAACTAAACCACAAATTGAAAATTGCAATCTAATTAAACTAAAGAGCTTCTGCACAGCAAACGAAACTATCAAAAGAGTAAACAGACAACCCACAGAATGGCAGAAAATATCTACAAATTATGCATCCAACAGAAAACTAATATCTATAATCTATATGGAAATTAACTGAATAAGAAAAAACACAGATAATCTCATTAAGAAGAGGGAAAAGGACATAAACAGACACTTCTCAAAAGGAGACATATAAGTGACTAAGAATCATATAAGAAAAAATGCTCAACGTAGTTCAACATAACTAATCACCTTGCTTGATCTGCCAATTTTACTTTTTTTCCCAAATATATCATTCCCTTGTCATTGTTTTGTTCTTATTTTGATTGATTCTGTAGGACCCAGGCTGTTTTGGTGTTCTTGTTCTCTCACTGGCTATTGTTCCTGAATCTGTTTGGATGTTCCTCTGTACTTTGTCAACCTCTATACATAAAGCTTCCCAACTCTCAGTTTTGGAACTCTTCTCTGTCTATATTTATTCTCTAGGTCAGTGGTTCTTATGAACTGAATTGGGTCCCCCCAGAATCCATATGTTGAAGCCCTAACTCCTGATGTGATGGTGTTTGGAGATGGACAGCCTTTAGGGAAGTAATTACGATTAAATGAGGTCACAAGAGTAGGATTTTAACCCGATAGCGCTAGTGTTCTTATAAAATGAGGAAGAGGTATCAGAGAGTTCTCTCTCTTTCTGGGCACAGAGAAAAGGCCATGTGGAGACACAGCAAGAAGGTGGCCATCTATAAACCAGGAAGAAAGGCCTCCCCTGAAACCAACCATGCTGGCAGTTTGATCTCAGACTTCTAGCTTCCAGAACTGTGAGAAAATAAATTTCTGTTATTTAAGCTATCAAGTCTGTGGTATTTTGTTATGGCAGCCAAAGCTGACTGCCTACAGTGCATCATTCAGTATTACCTGGAAGACATGCAGAAGGTAAAATGTGCTGATTCAGTAGGCCTAAATGTAGGGCCCAAAAACTTGCCTTTGTAACAAATTCCCAAGTGATGATGATGCTGCTGGTTCTGGCACCACACTTTAAGACTCAGTGCTCTAGGTGATTTCGTCCAGACCATGGCTTCAAATACCAACTGTGATGGTTGCTTTCACATGTCAACTTGACTGGGCCATGGGATGACTAGATATCTGGTTAAACCTTGTTTCTGGGTTTATCTGTAAGGATATTTCTGGAAGGGATTAACATTTGAATTGGTGGACTGAGTAAAGGAGATTTTTCTCCCCAATATGGGTGGACATCATCTAACACATTAGGGCCTAAATAGAACAAAAAAGTGGAAGAAGGTTAATTATCTCTCTCTCTGCCTAACTGCTTGAGCTGTTACATCAGTTATTTCCTGACCTTGCACTGGAACTTAAACATTGGTGTTCCTGGTTCTTAGGACTTCAGTCACAGACTGGAATTTACGCTTGGCTTTCCTGGGCCTTTAACCTGAAGGGAGCAGATTGTGGTGCTTCTCAGTCTCTTTAATTGTGTAGGCCAATTTCTTGTAATAAATTTTATTTAAGAAATGGGTGGGGTGGAGTGAGGCAGAGATGATGGAGACAGACAGAGAGAGACAGAGAGAGAGATACACAGATATAGAATAGAAAATTATACATATGTATATGTTTATAATAATATATATATATATGTATTTCTCCTACTGATTCTGTTTCTTTGGAGACCCTTGACTAATAAACTAAGTACATATGCAGGTCTCTAAATTGTATTTGGTTGGAGCAAAAGTAATTGTAGTTTTAATACATCTGAAGACCAGAACTTTCTCCTGAAGTCCAGACTTGTATCCAACCGCCTACTTGACCACTCTACTTAAATGTGTAGAATTTATCTCAAGTTTAATTGTTCTAAACTTAGCTTAGGATATTCCCCTCAAATTTGTACTTCTAGCAACAATACCATTTAGGCAAATGACAATTCCATTCTTTTAATGCCAAAACTAAAAACCTTGAAGACATACCCAAGTCTGCTATTTATCTTATACCACACATTTAATCCAGTTGTAAGTTTCTTCAGTGATTTCCTCAACCTACTTTCACATTTTGATGATTTTTTGCCACTCTTGGTGCTACCTTTCATGTCCAAAGCACCATCATCTTTCTTGTTGATTACTACAATAGCTTTCAAAGTGGATTTCTTCCATCAGCCCTTGTTATTCCTGTCTCACCCCAGTCTATTATTCACAATATGCAGAGGAATTATTTAAAAATATAAGTCAAATTATGCTACTCCAAGATCCTGTGATTATTTCTCTCTCTCTCAAAGTCCTTACAATGGTCCCAGAGCACACGCAATCCCATGGCCTAACAATTTCTTCTGCAATTGGAAACATTCACTCACTCAGTCCTACTCACAGTGGAACTTTTGGTTTTTGAATATGTCAGTTTTATGTCCTTCCCTTTACTTGCTTTTCCTCATGCCAAGTACTTTTTGCCATCTAAAACATCATATATTTTATGACTTTATTTTTGTTTCACTGAAGTAGAATGAAAGTTCCATGACAGAAGAATTGTGTAATCTGTTTTGCTCACCTCTATATTCCCAGAGTTCAAAATAGTAGGTGCACATAATAGGTCTTCAATAAATATTTGTCGAATTAAAAAACAAGTAACATATAAAACAAATTTAAAAAGTGAAATCAGGTATACAATAGGAATTTTCTTCTCTTCTTTAAAAGGCAGTGTAGCAAAATGACGAGGAGCATGAACTTAAGAGTCTGATTGTCTGGGTTTGCATCCTGGCTCTGTGACTGATTTGACCTTGGGTAAATTACTTAATAGTTTGTGCCTCAATAGACAACTATAAAGTGGAGACCACAATACGCCTACCTCACAAAACCACAATGAATATTAAAATATATTAATATGTATATAAACTCTTTAAATTCGTTCCTGGAACAAAATAAATTCTACTTAAACAAGTTCCTGGAACAACAAGTTCTTATTGTCCTTCAGAAGCAGACTTGCTGAATCAAAATTATTTAATGAAGACTTTGCTCTTTCCTGGAGTAGAAAATGGAGTGGCCATTAAGGTTGGCATAGCATACCTTTGTTCCAGTGGTAACTCTGACCATTAGAAAATGACATTTCTTTGCTCAATACTACAGCCCATGGGATCCAAGAGCAGGATGAAAACCTGGCTAATTAACACAACGTTTATTTTCTCTGTAGGTGTTTACACTGTACTGTGATTGGAACGCTGCTTTCTCTTCTTGGGAGATATACTAAATGTAGTAAGGGAACTGGCAGATGTAGAAATCAGTATGGTGGGTGATGGTATAAGGAAATCTCAGTTTTATACCCTGCTCCATGAGGATATAAAACTTGTATCAAGCTCAGTGTTTTCCCAACCTAGCTATAAATTACATATTCCTCATTTTGTCTGAGACCATAACAACTTTAATGTCCATGTTCTTACAAACAGTCTCCTCAAGGCAATCTAGGCTTCTTCTAGTATGAACCTCAAAATCCTTCCAGCCTCAGCTGGACGTGGTGCCTCACACCTGCAATCCCAGCACTTTGGGAGGCTAAGGCAGATGGATTGCTTGAAGTCAGAAGTTCAAGACCAGTCTTGCCAACATGGCAAAATGCTATCTCTGCTGAAAAATACAAAAAATAGCCAGGCATGGTGGCACACACCTGTACTCCCAGCTACTTGGGAGGCTGAGGCAGAAGAATCGTTTGAAACTGGGAGGCAGGGGTTGCAGTGAGCCGAGATCATGCCACTGCACTCCAGCCTGGGTTAACAGAGCAAGACTCTATCTCAAAAAAAAAAAACAACAAAAAAAAACAAAAAAGAACCCACCACTTTTAGCCTCTACCAACTACAAAGTTAAAAAGCCACTACCACATTTTTAGTTATTTGTTATAGTTAGCATCCCACTTCATGGTGCCAAAATTGTTATCAGTCAGGATTCTGCCCAGAAACAGAATAAGATATGTATGTACATAGAAAGAGATTTATTTTAAGAAATTGGCTCTTGTGATTATAGAGGTTGGAATGTTCACAGTGGGCAAGGTATGCCAGCAGTCTGGAGACTTGGAAAGAGCTGATATCGCAGTTCAAGTTCAAAGGCCATCTGCTGCAGAATTTCCTCTTGCTTAAAGGAGGTGAGTCTTTTGTTCTATTCAGGGTTTTAAATGATTGGATGAGGCTCACCCACATTATGGAGGCCAGTGTATTTTACTCAAAGTAAGCTAATTTAAATGTTGATCTCATCCATAAACCCATCACAGAAACATCCTGTATAATCTTTGCCCAAATATCTGGGCGCCATGCTCAGACAAGTTGACACATAAAATTAGCCATCACCATGTAGCAATATTTATACCAAAATAAAGAAAAAATACTAGTGATTCTTAACAATCTTTTTTTCTGCAACTGATCATGAGGTTGTAGTTGGTGTTTAAAACCATGTTTTCCCGATACTGATGACGCCAATCAAATAAAAGTCTTTGGGGTGAAGACAGAGAGTGCTGAATAATAGGTATTCTAAATTTTTTCTCCATGTTATTCCAGTGTATAACTAGGTTTGAGAACCACTACTTGAGAAAAGACATGGCAGAGCTATTAACTGCTGCCACTGACTTTCAATTCTACTTAGTTTTGGGGGATCATGGAAAAAAATATTTAGAAATACTTCCCCGAAGTAGAAGGGGTGTTTTGTATTATTGCAGGAAATAGAGAGGGTATGACATTTTGAATAGAGCTACTTGAAAACACAGATATTGAATAAAGATAGGGGGCAGGACACTTGAACCCAAAACTTGGAATAAAGGAGATGCCCACTGGGAGCCCCTCTCCTTGGGAACAGTCTTCTGAGACCCAAGGGATTGTTCAGATGGCAGAATACTTAAGAGCCTCCCTCCTAGAAGTAGTCATTGTTTGAAATTATTATTTCTTCAGTCAAAAATTCACGCGTGCCTTCACAGTTACTGTAAATTCTGTCAGGGGATAGGGTACTAAGTTTAATCCAAACACATTCCAAATTCCAAGAAATCAGAGGTTCCAGGAAGTGTGTAGACTTTCCTTTGAAACTTTTTTTGATGATTGGGAGAATCAGAAGTCCTTGAGAAAGATCCATGAAGATAGGAGTGAGCTCATTTTTTTGAGAAAGAGAGAAAGGAGAAATAGAATAAAAGTAGTAATTCCAAGCCTCTCTATTACTCCAATCTGGGTTACAGATATTGTCCCTTGGAAGAGGGGGAGGAAAGGGCTCTATGAATACGTGTTACATACATTTCAAATTAGTTCAAAATGCTTTTGTCCATAAATATAAAAAAAATCAGACTTTAATTTTCAAATTAAGTCAAAAAGGCATATATCCCGTGCATTTTGTGAGGTTGGTTTAACTTTACACATTTCTTGATTTTTTAATAGAATTAACTTCATGCATTGAACACTATCACCATAATGAATCAAGCTGATGCACTGTTTTCAATGGGTTGATAATTCCAAAAGTACTTTCCATAGAATGGGCAAGCAAAGTACATATCTTTCCCTTCTTTCCCTCTATCTCTTTTTATTAAAAAAAATCTGAACCATATTTCATTCAAAAGTTGTATTATTTCCATAAGAGGTCTTTAGGGAAGACATGCCTAGCAATTAAGATGCACTTAACTTACACCTATAGTTTTTCATATAAAAATCCCTTCAGTAAACATGCATGGCTTTCTTATCTTTATCATTCAAAAACTAAGTCTATACATATCCAAAGGCATCTTGAAATCACCCTTTTCCTTCAACACTCAAAAACACTTTTTATTGTTGGGTTTTGTCTTTAATTTGTAATTAACTAGAAAAGGGAAAATGCTCTATATGTGTTAAAGGTTTTCATGATGGGTTTTAACACCATCTATCAAATTAAATTTTGGAAGAAGTTATTTTTCTCCATAATGATTTTCCATTGTGCTTGGTTATTTTAATTTATTTGGAAATAAATTTATTAAGCTGTCTTGAAAAAAACTGTGTTTATGTGTGTGTGTGTGTGTGTGTGTGTGTGTGTGTGTGTGTGTGTGTGTCAAATCATTCTCTTGTTCAGGTATTCATGGGAGGGTTTTGTTCAGCAGCAATGAGATTATTAATAGCACCCTGTGATCCCTGTCCCACAGCCATGGTAACCATCTGATGGTGCCACTCTTGGGCATGGGGGATTATTATGTGATTATAAAGCTCCAGTCGCTTCAATAAGAAAGACTAATTCTAGATATCAGTTTATCACTCACCTGTCAGCCATTATGTGATGCTCACTTCAGTATTGCAATTTCTGATAGATGTAAATATCCTCTGGAAATCTTTATCTCTTTTCTTCATTCTTTGATAAAGGCTCTTTACATTTTTGCATTGGATTAATATGTCACCATTCTCATTAATATTTTAGTGTCCATTTTATTAAGTTTTCATAACTTTCATTTCAGTTCCAGTGTTATTGGACTTGTTTGAGGAACTATAAAAGATAAATTTGATCTAGACAAAACAGAGTTTTAGTCCTTTTTCAATAAAATATGTATGTACTCTAAAAGCCCATATTGATAGCTTTTTATACTCCTCCACTTTAGGAAGTTAAGATTAACTGATACATTCCTTGTGTATGGTTCAATACATTAAAAAGCTTCTGAATTTAATTTATAGGCAAATTTGGAAGACAAAACTTTTTACCCAGGGAATCTCTAAGATCATTACCTTACCAAGCAAAAATAATACCAATTTAGGGTATCTGAGCATTTCAACTCTTCAAACAAATATACATTTTCCGTGTTTCCATGGTACTGACAATGCTATCATTTGTGATTAAGTCCTTTGATTATTTCCTTTCTATGCCATGCATTTTCAAAGACGATTTATGATAGGTGAAGAGCAAATTAATAATCTTCTTAGAGATCATATGTTTCATAAGATACTGTACCCTGATAACTCGAGACATGCTAGGTTGACGGTAATCTTTAACGCTCAAAAAGAAAAACAGAATTGAAAGAAGACCGACCATTTTGCATTCAAAGTTTTTTGTCATGAAAATATTGCCAAAACTTGGCCTTTTCCTTGGTGGTATTTTATCCTTAATGGCTTGTAAAAATACCTTCTTATAAACAATGCAGCTGTCTTCATAGTTTTCCAGGTTCAGCGTAAACATAGTCTGTTGGGGAAAGATGGCTTGGCAATCTTGGAAATGCAAATGGTGACAGCAGGATAACGCTGCCAATTTTCTGGTGGATGCAGAATAAATGTGAGCATTAAAAAGATAAGATTTAAGCCAAACACATTAGTTCTGGGCCAACTTTCTCTAAGTTGTTACAATGCATACAAATTTTTCTGTTTAAGGCACATTTTGTTGTGTACATTGCCATGTTGTTTTAATCCCAGAACACAGTGCACACTCTTGGCAGGCTCACATTCACCTTGATGTGATCTACAGAATTGCATGCTTGTCTATGTTTGAAAAGAAACTCTATTTTTAGCCATTTTCAAAGATACTGATGTGTTCTACGCAGTAGTTAGTATCCGAGGGTATTACTGCGGTAACTTAGGCTAAGGTAATAATAATAAATTATTATCTCTAGGAGACTAAACCAAGAAGAAAGGATAAATTGAAGGGAAGAACAGCACATAAGAGATGCATGGGCTATAGAAATTGTGATTCTAAAACATAAGGTGGGGAAGGGCATAGTAAAGAGGTGATCCTGTAATAAGAATGCAGAGAGAGTCATCAGGAAACAGACTGGAAATACAGTTCTATAATCTGGAAAGCAAAATACCATCTTTACCATGGGAACCTCCAAGAGCATCACCTTACCAAACAAGCAAAATAACATCAATTTAGGGCATTTGGTAGTTTAAGATTGAGATCATTAAAATAAAACCCTACCATTTTTCTTTTTTCATTTCAATATGGAAGTAAAATTGTACAACTCTTGTAACCCTTCATTGCCATGACATCTTGGTAATTAACACAATTCGGGAGTGTGGTGAGAGGTCCTTGGGGCAGGGAAAGCAGGCATTCATTCTAGTGAATTGACAAGTCAATCAATAATGCAAGAATTCAGATTTTTCATGTAGTATTCTGCCTTATCAGTATGATTTAGGAGGAAACTGTTAATTCTTGTTACCATTTTTGATTTTGTGAATCAGAACATCACCAGGTACTACAGGTTGAGTTCCCTGGTAAACATTCTTTGATGGAGGTTAGCTGTGGAAAGGTTATTCTGGAGGCTCTTGGGATGAAAACCTGGAAGGCTGCAGGATTAGGCAAAGGAAGAAGTGAAATCTGAAGTTTTAACAGGAGCCTCAGTCAAACCATAGGGTGTTCTGAAGCTAAGGTAAGCCTTCAGAGTTTACTTGAATTGACGTCAGAGGGCCCAGACTTTATGCCTTCCCCTCAATCACTTATTGGATGCAGGCTGTCCTGGGAAGGAGGGCAAAACGCGAACAAGGTGAATCTTCTCAGCTGAGGAAATCCCATAGCGACTGTCCCCTGAAGGCTATTGTTGGTAGCACTCTCAGCAGGCAGGATGTGATGGGGAGTTAAATCATTTATTCCTAAAGAGGATTCTGCATGGCACATCAAATCATCTGCCAAATCCAGAAAATAAAAAGTTATTAAGAAATAAGTTCATGAACGAGTGAATTTATCACACAAGTTCTCTTACAATAATTTCAATCTTATTGAAATATGTAAAATACCTTATTTAATATTGCTTTAGCTTGAAATGATGTTAGGAGGCAATAACAGTATGAATTTGACTGCAAGTAACAAAGCACCCAACTCGAACTGACTCGAACATTAAGGAAATATGTTGACTTCACATAACTGGAAACGTAGAGTGGGGTTCAGAACTAATTTAGCTTAATGGCCCCATTCCATTTCTCTGTGCTTCCCTTAGCTTGATCCTTTGTGATGAGGCAGTTGTTTACGAATCTCCATAGCAGTCTTGGCCTCAAATCTACCATAAATTTATGCATTTGAGACTGTCTCTTATTGCAGCATATGGTCCACGGTAAGAAGTTGGGGTTTAAATTTTATGCTCAGCGCACTGAGAGCCATCAGAGAGTTTTTCTTTTCTTTTCTTTTCTTTTTTTTTTTTTGAGACAGTGTCTCACACTGTTGCCCAGGCTGGAGTGCACTTGTGCGATCTCAGCTCACTGCAGTCTCTGTCTCCCGGGTTCAAGTGATTCTCCTGCCTCAGCCTCCTGAGTAGCTGGGATTATAGGTGCCTGCCACCATACCCAGCTAAATTTTTTTTGTATTTTTGGTAGAGATGGGGTTTCACTATGTTGTCCAGGCTGGTCTCGAACTCCTGACCTTGTGATTCACCTGCCTTGGCCTCCCAAAGTGCTGGGATTGCAGGCGTGAGCCACTGCACTCCACCTAGTTTTTCTTTTAAACTAAAATTTATTTAAGTAAACATATTAGTTTTATAACTAGGTAAGTTCAGTTTTTAGTACACTGTTATGAATTGTAAGCTTCAAATGTCTCCAAATGTGAGACAGCCATGTAAAACTCATCACTGTTCATATTGCTGTATCAGGAATTTGTTAAATGTTAACAAATGGCATACTTACACTCTCTAGAAATAGAAGACAAGGAAACAATTTACTCATAAAATTCACTTCTAAATAAACTATACTTATAGAAAACTATCTTATGAATTACAATTCTGGTTGCACTTCCATTTGAACAATTGTATAGTCACTTAACTCTAGCAGCAAAACCAAATGAGAAAATTCATGCTTTAGAATAGAGACAAAAATCTGTGGATATAGGGAAGAGGCCTTTTATAGCAAGAACAAAAATGCTATATATAAACCAGATAGAAATCAAATAAAATGCAAATAATTTACAAATAAGATTTAAATTTGTGTGCTGTAGATTTATTTTTAAAACTATTCTGATGTATAATACTATGATGCTTCCATTTCAGCTGTTATATAATTACTTAAATAACAGCAATAACACCATAACAGAAAAAGTTCAAAATTATTTTAGAAGACAAAAAGAATTTGTATTAGTCCATTCTCACATTGCTATAAGAAACTACCTGAGACTGGGTAATTTATGAAGAAAAGAGGTTTAATTGGCTCACGATTCTTCAGGCTGTACAGGAAACTTGGCTGGGGAGGCCTCATGAAACTAACAATCATGGCATAAGGGAAAGAGGAAGCAGACACATATTCACATGGTGGAGCAAGAGAGAAAGAGAGAGTGTGTGTAGGGGGAAGTGCTACACACTTTTAAACAACCAGAACTCATTGAGTTCACTCACTATAATGAGATCAGCAAGGGAGAATCTATCGCCACGACCCAATCATGGCCCACCAGGCCCTTCCTCCAATATTGAGGATTACATTTCCACATGAAATTTGGGTGGAGACACAGAACCAAAACATATACGAATTCTTGCTGTGTTTGTATATTTTTTATACAACATATTGTATATTTTACATTATACAACATGTTGTATATTTTGTTAACAACATAAATATTGTAAATACACAAAATGTACGTGGAATTAAATGAAATTAAACCATAGCTTCACAATGAAACAATCCACAGTTACAAAAATCATCTTACGAATTATAATTTTGTCAGTCTTCCATTTGAGTAAATGGTACTTTAAAAAAAGCAATAGAGTGAAATGAAAAGAGAAAAAATCAAACTAACTTTAGTACAGAAGCAAAAAAAAAGCATGTCGGTATGGTTTTGGGAGTAAGCTCATTAGAAGGAGGGATAAACAGGGAAAGTGACTCATGTCTGTTGCAGATTGTGTGACTACAAAACCAAATGCAGCCCTTTGTATTTGCTCTGTAGCAATATTTCTTGTTGTCAGTGAGGAAGTGATAGACTAGGGAAGTCCCTTGTAGAGGATTCCAGGGAAGGTTTGTCCTTGCCATCTAGAAGAGGGAAGACAGGAGTCCTCTTGTCAGGGACCCCTCTGTAACATACAACGTCTGACACCAGAATATGTAAAGAACCAAAGCCTGGGCAGTGACTCACCATTATTATGGGATAACTGAGTTAAAAGGAGACCCCAAGGGTTTTCCAGTGCCAGGAGCATCAGGACAAGCTCTGTTTCATGCAGGACTCACTGCATCAGGATGGAGTTGTCCTAATGGCAGGGTCATCTCCCAGGGTCATAACGCCATTGGGTAGCATCCGTGTGTTGGACACCAAACCCTGGATCCCCACACAGCCTGATTTCACTTCTTCCTCAAGAATCTGTGCATCTGGAGGTTACCTCGTGATCTTCTCAAGCTTCTGCCGAATGTCACACTTTGAACATCTAGGACATAACTGAGTCATAAGAACACACTTTGAACCATTCATATTTAAATTTTTCCTCAATTAATACTTGTCTTCAGTTTGCTTTTTTAAAAAAATTATCAAAGATTCTTGCAGCACTCTCAACCTTTTACTGTGAGCTTTTCTTTCATAGGAAACAAGCCGACATTGATAATTGCCAGTGATTATTTTCAATTTTTTAGAAAAGTATTGACTTATATTTTATAAGTATTCAACTCTTCAGATGTGTGGCTAATAAACTGCTTTGGAGATTTTCTGTTTTTCTGGAAAATTTCCTCTAAATTGAATATTTGGTGAAAATTTATTTTCTTTTCTTAATGTGGTTCAGACTGGGCATTTTTCCTGGTACTTTTCTTCTCATTTTCTAATTTTTTTTTTCTGAGTGTAGAAAAGTTTTCTTACTTTGGAAACTTTACTATGACCTCAGAGTGCACCACTTATGTTATCTTTCAGCTGATTTGGTGTATATTTGGTTTAACTTTAAGAGTTTTTAAGCAAGTATATTTGTTTCCTGTTGCTGGTATAAGGAATTACCACAGTTTCTTAGTTTAGTAGGTTAAAACAACTCAAATTTATTATCTTGACATTTTAAATATAAGAAGTCTGAAATCAGTTTCATTAGGCTAAAATAAACATAGCAGGGCTACATTCCTGCTGGAGGCCTTAGGGGAGAATTCATTTCTTGTTTTTTTGTGTGTGTTTTTTTCTCAGCTTTTAGAGGCTGCCTACATTTCTTAGCTTGTGACCACATCACTAACTTCTGCTTCTGTGATCACATTTTCTTCTGATTCTGACCTTCCTGCCTCGCTCTTACAAGAGCCCTTGTGATTACTTTAGGCTCATCCAAAATGATCCAAGATAATCTCTCTATCTGAAGATCCTTAACTTAATCACATCTGTAAAGTCCCCTTTTCTGTGTAAGGTAAGGTAGTCACAGGTTCTGGGATCAGGATCTTTGAGGAAATGTTAATATTCGGTAACTATTTTACTCAGTCTAATCAGTTTCTTCAAAACATCTTCTAACAGGTGTCTACATTCTGATGCATTTGTTGTATTGGATTCCATGTTCCAAATCATTATGTCTTCTTCGAAAACAGCATGTGTTCACTCAGAGACTTAATCTGGCTTTGTCTTTTAGAACTTGTTCTGTACAACTTTAAGTTCACTCATTGTTATTTTCTATCCTTCTGCTTCTTGTGAAAGCAGTGTTATCTTTCTCTGAGGATGAGAGTTTTCATCATAAGTGTATTTTAGTGCTGTATGAAGTTGTTCTTTATTCTTATGATGTAGTTCAATGTAGTTTGCTTTAGTTACAGCTTTTTTTGAAATTGGAAGTGTTTAGATGCATCTTTTGATGAATGTACGCTCTTTGTTACATCTACCATCAACACAACTTGTTCTAATACTTTAGATT
This sequence comes from Pan troglodytes, assembly GCF_028858775.2. Lineage (NCBI taxonomy): Eukaryota > Metazoa > Chordata > Mammalia > Primates > Hominidae > Pan > Pan troglodytes. The sequence goes on from NC_086015.1 coordinate 91,734,502, forward strand.
TTTCTTACCTCAGTTCTTTTCCTAAAAGTCTATATTTTAAGTTGAGGTAAAGAACTTTCCAGGACTTTATCTATTGCTTCCAGTTTTGTTGTTGTTGTTGTTGTTTTGTTTATTTTTTATGTCTGATAATGTGTTCTCAAGTTTGGCTTCCAGTAATATTGGGACATTGATTCAAGGCCTCCAAATAATTTTTTATGCATCTAAGCATTTATTTTTGTCAGAAGGGCAAAAATTCCAGTAATCAGTTTTCTGTTCCTAACAGTTGAGTTTAAAAAGTAGAATTCTAAAAATTAAACATTCTATATCCTTCTATATGTAAAAACCACCACCATTTTCCACAACAATCCATAGGGATCTGGGCCTGGTCTAAGGTTCCCTATTCTGCCTGGCTCAGTGTCTCCAGGAGCAGAGTAACACAGAACATCACAGCCATTGGCCCCAGAAGCCTTGGGTGGGCTTCATCAGGTATCCATGACCCTCTGACCACAGAGAACTCAGTAGGCATTACCCCCTGACCCACACCAGTGCCTAACAATCAGAGAAGACCTTACAGAGTTGGGGTAGAGAGGGAACTAGTACCGTAGAAGAGACGCTCCCAAACTTACTCACATGGTAACAAACAGACGGGGTTGATACAGCATGTCCCCAGAGTGCTTACAAGCTGAAGATCATGGCCGGGGTCTCTGGCCAACACAGTCCTGCTTGCTGCCCCATGGACTCAGGGCTTCAATGTGTTGTTGCATTTGTAATCAATTTAGGCATCACTGGGGTTGGGAAGCTCCATGGTCAAGTAATTGAAGGTCGCTAACCCTGTTCAGTGCTCCATCTTCTCTTGAATATATTTTTCATTCTTTGGCCCAGGGTCTCATCCTACTAACAAAGCTCCAGAAAACATGCAGCTCAGTGCCTCTCCTGGTTTGTTTTTGGTCTCCTAAATGTACATGTGGGGTGGAAGGTGCAGGATGGGTGGGACCCCACAACGCGTTTCAAACGTGGTGTGCTGAAGGAAGCTTGTGCTGGCTGGTGAGAGCCAACTGTTTATATCTCTTCCTAAATCCATGCTAGGCCTCCTATGACCTGAAGTCCTTCACAATAGGAGTATTCCACCACAGAACTTGGCAAGTATTGCAAATCAAGGCTTTTTTTTTTTTTTTTTTTTTTTTTTTTCTGGCTAGCCAGTTGGTAACCATTCACAAGCACATCACTGCCTCAGGACTTCTAAATCTCAGCTGTGTTCTTCATCTGTCCCCAAGTTTGTGGTGTTCTCTCTCATGCCTTTGCTCACTACAGTACTACAGTCATCACCATGCTAACATAAAGCAGGCCCACAGATGTTTTTCTCTTGGCTTCTTCTCATTCCTCCTGTAGGGAACATGGTGGAAGTTCTGACTGACCTCCGCACAGTCTTAAGTGATCTCCATAGAACTTGGCCTGGTCCTCTCTGTACCTAACACACATCACATTCATTTCTATCTAGCTGAAGTTTTCCCCAAAGCTGTATGTCCTCAACCACTTCCATAAATCTGTGTCCTCTCAGAGTTCAAAAGAGAAAACAGAACGAAAGCATTCTTGCTTGTTTTATTTTTCTTGAGTTTCTATTTCTTTTTCTCTCTCATTCCTGCATTTAATCTGGGTGGTGAGGAGACTAATGTTACTCTCCCCTGCCCCGCACATACCCTTAACCTGTCTGGCCACTTGCCTTTTCCTTTGGTCTATATTTCTTTCCATAGGCTCTCTCTTCTAAACCAAAGGCAAGAGTGCTCTTCAGCTTCCTGTTATTAGAATTAGTATATGCGTAACATAGAATATATAGCATATAGTAGGACTTTTTAAAATTTGGAGAAATACATATCATGGTTTTAAGAAAGTGAGCTTTGAGACTAAGAGATCACGCAAACTAAGAGCTAAAATAGTATATGCATAACAGAATGTGTAGCATACAGTAGGACTTTTCAAAATTTGGAAAAATATATACCATGGTTTTAAGAAAGTGAGCTTTCTTAGAGCTGATCAATAACTTTCTTAAGGCATCATTTTCCCTCTTCCTTCCTGAGGTAAAAAATGTCATGGTTTAGCCTTAATAGTAGGGCTGAAATAAAATATAGGGTAGAGAGGAATTAAAAATCATATAAGTTTAATATTTGAAAATGTTATCACTGATGTGATTGTATTCTTTCTATTGAGGAAAAATGAGGAAAAAGGCAGATAAAACATTCTACTTCAAAATATCAGAAATGTATATGAATTTTGTATATTTTGAGGTATTTATTTTTATATGCCCATAGTTCCTAAACTTTTAAATTTAGAAGTATAAAATGTGTGTTGAATGTCCAAGAAATGTAAAATAGTTAAATAATGAAAACATAGATTAATAGTATGCATTTACCAAGGTAACTTTGCGTGTTGTGGAAATGTGTTGCAGAAAATATTTTATCCACTAACATAACCAGGAAATATTGTAAATAATATTCACCATGACTTTATTTTCAGTATTGTAATTAATAAAATGTGGCTAAATAAATCTCTAAATACGCCTAAAATATTTTCTTCAATTAATTAAAAATATGCATGAAAGAAAAACCAAGAGTAAACTAGTTGTAATGCATTGATTAGTCGTATTCTGATTCTTGCATTTGAAATAGCCATAGTTCTCTTCAACACTACCTCAACAATGCCCACTGAAATTTCATAATACTTTCTCATTTCAAGTTCCGCAATACTCTAAAAATTATATTTCCAAATCATCATTCTGATTATGTTATCATGCCTTTGCAATTAGTGTGATATTCTGTCTCTTTATAATCACTCCAATCCCATCTATCTCATTTGCATCTATTCTCACTCTCATCTATGCATCCTCTTATCCAGACTCATTGAACTAGTTCTTACAGCTGATAGGTGTGAGCTTTTTAGTAGCTTACTTGAGCTGTACCAAATGTTGCTAAGATCACTAAGATAAATTTCAGACAGAAACAACTAAGCTTAGATTTGTGCAGTGTGTCTTCCTACAGTGAATTAGTCTAGAGGGAGAAAACTGATCCAAGATGAGCCAATTAGGTGTTTTCTTCTAGAATTTTCAATTGAGATGAAGAGAGCCTAACTCATCTAGTTTTCCAGAATGTAGGAAGTACACATCTGAAAACTACAGAATATGCATCTTGCCTGTGTTCTGAGAATTTGAAAGGGTTGTTCTTCAGAAAGAGAAAGTATACCAAAAGCGTTAGAGACAAGGGACCATTAAAGCCTCAGAGTTTATCAGTCCTTGATCCCAGTGCTCCTGTGCTTCTGCTCTTAACTTTTGTGGACACACTCCTAAATTATCAAAATAAATCCTTGTTTTGAAGCTAATTTAGATACTTTCTGTGGCTTGCAACCCTAAAATATTCACAAGTACATGCCCTGATCAAGAGTCAGGCAGGGCTCAGTGGCTCACGCCTGTGATCCCAGCACTTTGGGAGGCTGAGGTGGCCGGATCATGAGGTCAAGAGATCAAGACCATCCTGGCCAACATAGTGAAACCCTGTCTCTAATAAAAATACAAAAATTAGCAGGGCATGTTGGGACACGCCTGTAGTCCCAGCTACTTGGGAGGCTGAGGCAGGAGAATCGCTTGAACCCAGGAGGCAGAGGTTGCAGTGAGCCGAGATCGCACCACTGCACTCCAGCCTGGGTGACAGAGTGAGACTTCATCTCAAAAAAAAAAAAAAAAAAAAGCGTTAAAGGTGAAGAAGATATTGACAATTTTAGAAGATGCATACACTTCACATGTGTTTCAAGATCACTTCACTAATATCTTTTGATTAAATTATGCAATGATTATTTCCAAGACGTATCATGACTTTCTTCATTTTCAGATCATCTTGTCCAGTCCTTACCACTATATTGATATGTGTTATTTGCTATTTTCTACGGTGAGCCATCATTGGAAGTTGTTTTCTCATTCCCAGCTCCCCTTGCATGCAGCTATTTTTGCCAAATGAATATGAGCAGAAATGATGTCCATCATTTCCAGGGTAGGACCTATACTCTGGTAGTGGGATTTTTCCATGTTCCAAATTCCCATCTGACTGGCTATACACAGACGATGCCCTGGAAATTGAGGAACCAGATATTCCAATTGCCTGGGTTCCTGTTTCACCACATCAAAGATCACCTGTTAACCAGGGGTACATTTAGCCAATACCTGAAAACTGTTCTTCTATTATAGGAAATATAAGTTAAATAAAATGTGGGGATTTGTTTTTTCTCACTAAATGTACTTGACTATAGGCTCCACAGCATATAGAATGCTAGAATGCTGAAAGTCCAAAACATACATTTGTTGATTAAGGGTATAAATCTATTGAACTAAAGTCGTATGTTTATGCACTTGTCTTAGAGGAGTGTTAGATATGAATTCTAAATTTCTTTTCAAAGAATCAATATGTCAGTATGTTCAATTCTTTGCCTTCTACTTTTAAACTTAACTTCCTCTTAAAGCAACCTTTTGCAATTACCTGCTCCACCCTGACTCATTCCAATTACCTGCTCCACCCTGACTCATTCCAATTACCTGCTCCACCCTGACTCATTCCGATTACCTACTCCATCCTGACTCATTCTGATTTCCTGCTCTGTCATAACCATTTTTCCCACCAAACCTCTCACCCCGTCACTCACTTTAAATTAGCCAATTGGAATTAGTTTAGCCTGTGCAGTCTAACCCTAGTCAATAGGGGAATGACAAAGCAGCAGGGGCCACCTGCTTCAGGGATAAGAACCCCTTCCCCTCCCTTGTCCAAGCGTGCGCTCACTATTGCTCCATCTGTAAGGGCCCACCCTTCTGTAGAAGTACCTTGCCTTGCTGAGAATTAAAAGAAAATTTTATATTTGAGTGCTATTTCTTTTGCGGCACTGAAACTTTATATATAACAGGAGTAAATATTTTATATATCAATACATAGTAGAAGTAATTACAGTTATCTTTTCCTTCTCCCAAGACATAATAGGATTCCCCTTATTTAAGGGTGTTACAGGGAGTTATGTGGTAAGAAAGCAGATTTAGAAAACTGTAATTTGAAGGGGAAGAGAAAGTGCCAAATACTTTATGGTCTTGCTGCAACTGTGCTATTAGGGAAGTTAATGAATTGTAGTTAAGTCTTTGCCCCATGAAAATGCATATTTTGGGTTTTAACACATGAAAATGTGATTTATCCATGGCTTTAGAATGTAGCTTTTTCCTTAAAAAAAAAGAAATAATAATCTGTGGTCCCAGCTGCTAGGGAAGCTGAGGTAGGAGGATTGCTTGATCCTGGGAGTCGCAGGCTGTGGTGAGCTGTAATTGCACCACTGCACTCCAGCCTGGGCAACAAAGTGAGACCCTGTCTCAAGAAAATAAACAAACAAGCAAAAATAAGTAACAAAAAAAAATAAAATTAATTTTATTTGGGGGGAAATATTATAGGACTGGCGAATAGTCACTGCTTGGTTAGGCTCTCTTGTCCTTCGTAGTGTGCCACCTAAGGAGTATCTGAATAATATGGTGTTTTGATATTTGCAGAGTTAAAAGGGCTAATAAAAGGAAGAAGAAAAAAATAAACTTTAGTGGTGGAAAAATCATGATGGCAAACTAGCATTCCACCTAATTATTTCTAGATCTGGCCTAATTTATATCCCTCAAAATAAACCCTCTATTTAAAATTTTAAAAAAATAGAAACCTAATTTAAGATTTTTTTCCCATTAAACTTAAAGAAACTTTTCATAAATTGGGACATTTTAAGACAGATACAATTGGAAAGCAGCATGTTATATTCAATAATATATGATGACAAAATAAACTCACTCAAAGGAATCTAAAATATTCCTAAATTTTTTCTAGAAATTTTCACTCATTCTTAACCTTCTTTATGTGAACATTTCAATGCATTTTAAAATATCTGTTGTATAATGATTAGCTTTCTGTTTTTTTATTGTATTTCAGTTAGCAAAGTTTGGAATGGCAAAAATGCAGTTTATTTTTGTACCATACTTAAGGTTTTAATTACAGATTTTCTTTTTTATCTTTAAATCAAACCCAGTAAAAACAGAGACAAAATTTATTGGTGTTATAGGCATTGGAATAAACCCATTTAATATCTGTAGCCATGAGTAAAAATGTAGATGCTCTTTATAGAAATCAAAAATAAATCTGACAGCATGAAAAAGTCGGGAAGGAAATATCAATAGCTACCAACTACATGAAAAATCATTATCTACCAAGTACACTAACTAGACATTGATCAAATGATTTAATGATTAATTTAGTTAATTTTACACTTGCTTTGAAAAGACGACCCATCAAATAAAAAAATGGCCGGCTGGGTAAATTAAACTTTTAATTTTCATTTGAATACATAGTGCAAGCTATGTATAGTTGTGGCAGAACTATTTTTCTATGTATTTGTTTTCTCCTAATCATGGTCAAGTGTTGGGAACTTATGCCCAGAATATTCATTATTCCCTCATTATCAATAAATCATAAATATATATTGTTACATGCATCTTGATCTTGGTTTGGAAAAATGAAATTCAAATAAACAGAAAAAAATGGATTTACATATTCTTCTTCTTTGCTCTGTTCTCAACAAGTAGTGATTATTTGAGACTTTACATCACAGTCATTAGTAAGTATTTTGGAAAGAGTAAGAAATACAATAATGAACATTGGGACTGTTATATTAGTTCTGTCGTTAACTTTCTTTGTGAGACCAGTCAAGAAATTTAATCTCCGGTTCTCAGGTTTTTAATGAAGATAATTTTTCTACCATATCTCAAGAGTTGTTATAAAACTAAAAAGAGATAATGTTATATAAAATCCTGTTGAACATAACTATTTTTTAATCATTATACTTCAAGGTTTGGAGCAGATACACTTTCCATTTTCTTTCCTTCATGAAAATGAGTGAGGAGTCTGTTTTAAAAAGAATAAGAAATGATCAAGAGCAAGGGGCTCAAACCCCACGAGAAATCACCTATTCACCAAAAGAGGGGAAACTACCTCTTGACACACAACGTGTTGAAAGCTCTTTTTAAAAGCTCTGTTTAGAATACCATCTGGTCCCAGCATGCTTCATAAAGCAAAGAAAAGAGAGGATGATGGGGCTTGGCATGTCTACAGCTCTCCCTGTTAGTGAAGGAATGCTTGCCATAATACTGGCTAATGGATGAAGAGCAAAATGCAAAACAATGAGCAGCAAGTGGGACCCAGTTCATTAGGCAATGTCACCTACATGTAAATGGGGTCATGATCAACAGTATGTCAAAGACTAAGCATGCTTATGGGCTTCAGGATGTAGAAAACATCCTGAGTATCCGCTAATAGGGTCTGGAGTAATAGACTTGAAAAGCAGCATTACTGAAAGAGTGAACAGATTGCTGGGCTGAACTACCATGGTGAGAGCCAGCAGTGTGGTGCCAAAAACAGTCAGGACTGTTATGATACCTGAGTTAACATAGAGATGATGCCAATGTGCCCAAGCATATTTTTTAGAATTAGAATGGCCCTTTAGTTAGAAATAATAATAATAAATAGGCAGAAGTAGTTACCTTAAGGAATCATGTTAGCTTAATGCTTTCTTTAAGGGGATACATTGTATAGGAGAATATACTATTTACCTAAACAGTTAGTATTGGTATTTGCCTCACCATTCAAAACTCTCTAAATGGAAAACAGCCATATTATGACAGGAGTGTCAGACAGCTTTTTTTTTTTAATGCTTCTCATTTCATTTTTTTACTCTTTTTTAGTTCCTTTACAAAATAAAAGTTCACTCTTTAATGTCATAGAATCCTGGTTATTGGATCTTGTAAATCCTTGGGAAAAAATCTCATTTTTCCACTTACTGTCATACTTATGGGTAAGATACACGCCATCTGTCCAAAAAACACGTGTGTACATACATGCATACACACGCCTGTGCATACATATGCACGTGTGTATGCATACATATATATATGTGTGTACACACATACATAAACATGCACGTGTGTGTGCATACATACCCACATGCACAGTGAATCTCAGAACCACCTGTGCAAACAAATCTTACAGTCTGAGATTATCGTGAACCTCCGGGGAAAGGTGGCTAGTTTCTAAGTCAGAATTGCAGAATCATTTGATGTCCATAAACAGTAATTTTCCTTGACTCATTCTGCAATTAAAAGCAACTGAAGTGATACAATGGGAATACTTGGTGAAATACTCAGATACAGCATTCAGAACAAGATGTAGGAAGAGGGAGAATGTAGTCATGATAAATATCTTCATTTGCAACAAAAATCACATAGCAGAGATTTGCAAGTAGAAAGGAATGCAGTGATTTGTACTGATTTTTTTTTTTTTTTACCAACACACAAATGAACAAAGGAATGTGAACAATGAAAGAGCTGAACTGTCAAAGCAGCAACCTCATTAGACCTGGGTAAGAAATTTTCTCTAACAACTATGGCAAGTTGTTTCCTCACTGAGTTGGAGAGGGCAGGGAGGGAAAATATCTGTAAGTTTAATATGATTATTAAAAAGCCTAATGAATAATTATAGTCCATTAAATTATTGTCTTGAGGATTTTACTAACATCTCCTGTAGGTTCCATCCCACCTACTTTCCCTCTCCTCCCCTTATGCCTTTTTTCCCCAACTGTACTTTATAGATACTAACCAAAAGAAAAAAGTAGTTAGGTGACAGGATTTGCTTTATATACAAAAAGATGTTCTGAATGTTTTATGGTCAGGAGAGGGTAGGTTGTGCTGCAGTAACAATCTCCAAAACTCAGTGGCTTGGCACCTCAGGTGTTTGTTTTTTGCTCACACAAAGTCTGCTATAGTTTGGCATGACTTCAGAACAACAGGCCCTATGAAGCAACTCAGTTCATGTTGCTTTCACTTTTTGAACTCACCGTCTCAATATATTGTTTCCTCCACCATTACCATAGCAGGCATACAGACAGAGACTGGAAAATTCATCATGAATTCTTCACAGTCTCAGCTAAAAATTGACAGACATCAAATCTGTAACCACCTCATAGACCAGACAGAATTAGTCATAGGGCCTTGTTCATCTGCTAGGGAGTTTTAATGTGCTGTTCTTTCTGTGCATAGATGGGGAAGATAAGTAGATACAGAAAAACCCTCAAAATGGTTAGTAAAATACTTTCCTCTTGCAAAATTTTCATCTGCTTTTATAAACGTTACCTGGACAAGATTGGACATTCTATATAATTTGCAAAATGTCTTTTCTGGACAGTTTATCTCTTGCTTGCTTCCATTCCAAAATTGATTACATATTATTACAAATAAAATTAAATTATTGGTTGCTTTGAGATTCATGTAATTAATGATGTTTTTATTTCTTTCTATATCATCTATGATGTGCTTTTACAATATGATTTGCATATTTTATAAGGACAAATCAGAAAATACCATGACTTAATTGCTATATTCTTCATCCTTGCACTTTGTGCATATACAATACAATAAACATTTTTACTGAAATTATGCTATTCTTGGTCAGTTAATGTGCTTAAATAAAAGCATGTTTTAAGTTACTATTTCCAAGTTAAGTAGTGTATCAATCAAATTAGTACAACTGAGCTGATTCTATTATAAAGGCATAAAAACTGATACATTAATATTGGGAAGATAGTAGTATCAATAAATAATAAAATTCACCCATAAACTTAATGTTCATTTACATTAAGTTCACTAACATGAAAATACGTAGTTCACTAACATGAGGATATTTTGCTCATAAAATGAAAATGAGAATGACTTTTACCGGTGAGTTCAGGGGCTGTAGTAAAGCCTTCTAGCAGAATGTATCCTATGTTTAACAGAATATTTGTCCTTGTTTTCCTTTCTGTCTCAGCCAGTCATCTTGAAAATGGTGACAATATTCAGTGTCTTTTTTTTTTTTTTTTTTTTTTTTTTTTGCAATTCATTACCAACTCTCTCCTATCGTTTCACTGAAACTCCTCTGGTAAACTGCACCATCAATCTTCATATCTCTGTATTCATTGGACACGTTTCGGTCCTCATTCTACAATGATCTCATTGCATTTCACAGTATTGATCTTTTCTTACTCTGGAAAACTACACCCTTCTCTTCTGTGATACAATATTTTTCTGATTTTTCTTCCAATCTATTTGATCTTTATTCTTGGTTTGCTTTGTCAACTTTTTTCTTCCTCTCCCCATTACGTAGTACTGATTTCCATGATTCTCATTTCTGCTTACTGAGTCTTTGTTCTTTTTAAATCTTCCTTTCTCTTCTAGGTGATGATTTTACTGTCATATTTTTAACAAAGACTATATGCTAGTAACATCCATATCTATGCATCTAATTTTAATCTAGCATCTGGATTTCATATCTTCACATGAAAGCGCTTAATGGACATACCTTTCTGGAAGTTCTCCAGATACTTCCAGTTCCACAAGTTCACTTCATCTTACCCTCCAGATTTATACACTTGAATATTATCTCATATATTGGCACTACTGTCTACACTGTTACACAAAATAGTCATCCTAGATGACTGTTTCTTATTGTTTAAATCAATCAATTTATAAGACCTTATAATTTTATTTACACAAAATTTCTCATATCTAGTGGGTCTTCTTTATCCAAATAAACAAGACCCTAGCTCTGGTTCTCAATATTATCTTACCTAGATTACTGCAATACTTCGTCACTCAACTTGCCAACTCTAGAATTCCTGCTCTCAATACATATTCTCTGATTATTTTATTACCTCTGCCTGGAATATATATTTCCTAATTCTTTCCCAAGTCTTCTTTTCATTGATTATTACTCTTCCGTTAAGTTTCAGCCCAGGCGTAACCCTCTTTGAGGGGAGGCTTTCTAGACTTTCAGGGGAATCCTGGTCAGGCCAACTTTGTTTGTTTATTCATTTCTTCAGCTTATGTAATGTTTACCTTGCTGCATTTAACATTTTCTTTATACATCTCTCTTTTTGGTGAATTGCTGGCTCCTTAAAGGCAGACATCCTTGAAGTACTGGTGCTGTGGACGATGTCATTTCCATTCTAAGAATTCAGTAAGTGCCAGTTGAAGTAGACTGTCCTCTCCTTGCCAGCTCACCTATGCCCGCTTCACCTCATCCTTCTCGCAAATAAATCTTTCACCCCCTTACTCTTTTCTCTGGGAAGCTTCATTAAAAATTTTATATTTATGTTTAATGGAAAGAAAATATGCACCAGAACTTTATAGAAGCCATACATTTATCTTCCATTCGATTCAATCAACTTCAGTTAGCCAAGAGGTAAAAATAGGTCCACCAGATGAGAAAGGCCTTTCTCTATAGGCTCTATAAGGAAGATCAGGCTGAGTAGGGAAGGGTAGGATACATGAGTGAAGGAATTAAAATTTAATGTCTTGTTAACCTTTTTCCTTTTTAGTTGACACATCATAATTGTACATATTTATGGGATAAAGAGTGATATTTCAATATATGTCTATAATGTTTAATGATCAAATCAACGTAATTAATCATCTTTATCACCTCAAACAATTATCATTTCTTCCTGCTGTGAATATTCAATATCCTCTTTTAGCTTTTAGCTTTTTGAAAACACACACTAAATTATCGTTAGCCAGATTCACCCTAGAGTGCTACAAAACAATAGAACTTACTGCTCCCATCTAGCTGTAGGAAGGGACTGGGGCTAGTTACAAGTCCACAGTCTAATTTTACAAAGTTTTTAACCACACAAAAAGTACTGTGATAATAAAGCCATTCCAGTTACAAACTTTTACCCTCCTCTTAAAATCGAATGATCTTAGAAAACCCTGCCTTCATGCCAACCACAGTTTCTACGATTTCCTTTTTCTGGGTCCTTTCTTTCATGGCCATTAGCCATTGCCAATTTTCACTTTTTAAAATGCTGGGATACAGGAACAAGAAAAGCAGATTTTTATTCCTTTCAGGGATTTCTCACTCTTCTTAGCCTTACTTCTAGGTCTCTGCCTATTTTCACCGAAGTAACTGTTGATAGCATTTCCTTTCTTTGAAAACAGTAATTAAAGATTCCTGTTTTCTTGGTAGGCATCTTGTTTGGAATCACTATTTTCAGTGGTAATTAGCTCATCAGAGCACTCAATACCAACAGTAAGTTAATATATTACTTCTTTTACAAATCAGCTACAGTGAACTATGTATCCAAATATTTACTATAGCAAATAGTATATGAATCAAGATTAGACAACAAATTTTTTAAGACAGTAAAATGTTATTTGCATGATAATAAATAGGTACACTGAGGTAATTGATATTTTTTCTGTCAGTGTGATAATTTACATCTTCCACTAGGTTCAAACTGATCCAAAGCATGCAACAATATATTATAGGCAATCTTAACCAAGAAGAGAAAGAGAAATATTTTCTTAGAGAAATGTTCTTCTTCAGAGTAGTAAGAAATATTTATAGATAATGTGGATGAAAATCCAAAAATAATATTTTGAAATGTTCCATACAAGTTTTTTTTCTGGATATCATATTCAAATAATATTAGCACTGTTTAGACATCATGATCCTGTGTCTGCAGGTTTTATTTTATGAAGGAGGCTAACAGATGGAGCTACCACTTTGTCCTAACAGAGATTTTCTTAATTTCACAAGAGGTAGCCAGAAAATATAGACTGGAAAGATGCTTTTCCATACACCCACTCAATAGTAGTTACAAAATGTCAAAGGAAAAAAAAATAACTCAAGAGTTTTCACTTCTTCAAGCCCCATTTACCAAACCACTAGCATTACTTTGTTGCTCACTGCTCAGATTTTTATTATCCCCACTTACAAATGGTACCTGCACAGCCCAGAGACTAAATCGTTCCAAAATATCTTGTTTGCAGATGCTCTCTTGCTTGTTTTCACTCAAGCATTGATTAGCTAATACTCTAAATAAGGAGTCTGATTTACTTTCTTTTGACTTGATGTGATTATCTGTTTAATGACTCATATTAAATATTTAACAAAAATATTTATATGCATTACACAAGTACAATTTTGAAAATATTAGCCTTAAGTTAATTACTTATGTTTAATCTTTCCACTTCATGGGAATATAGTATAATAAATATCTTTACTACAATCATGCCATACTTGGGAAATGTATGTTTACAAAAAAAAATTATAAAACTAAGTATTGGTAACTATTCCCTAGTAGAACAGGGTATCATTAAAATCACTATATGTGCTATACATGCAGATATAAATGTAGGTATCTTTAGAATGTAAAAATTCATATTTCCCTTAAAATATTTAGATGTCTAATTGGATTGGTGTAAGTAAACATGAGTAGTATGATCCATAAACATGTGGTTCCATTTTAATATAGTAGTTTTTGAAGTACAATAAGTCAAATTATTTGGTAGCTAAGTTCACAAAATTTTTAATCAAATGAAATGTTCAAGATAAAAATAAGATACATGAAAGATAAGATAAAAATATAAGCTGATATCAGAAACACGCTGTATTATTTAAGATAAAGAATGACTGCAAGTAACAACTTAAATCATGGCGTGCCTCAAAAACAGAAGCTTATTTGTGTTTGAATAAGTATTATTCTAAGATAAGCAGTATAGGGCTGATATGTCAGCTCTACTCCCTCAAAACGCCAGTCTCCTCCCAGCTCAGGGTTCATCTTTCTAAGGTGTGGCGTTTGTTCTCACAACCCAAGATGGTTTCTGAATTTCTTGCAGCAGAATAAGACAAGAAAAAAATTGTCATGGTGTAACTTCCTTTTAAGGAAAATTCCTAAATCTCCCACATAAAACTTCAAATTCATTGGGTAGAAATTAGTCATATGGAGTCATTTGGAGCCAAAGGGAGACTGAGCAGTGTTCTTAAACTGGATGTTCATATGTTCAGGTACAAGCCAGAGTTTCTAGTAAGAGGGGAAAATGAAAGAATAGACATGAAGGACAACTAAGAGTCTACTGATCTTAAATTTTAATTACCATTTATAGAATCTGCCCTCAGGTAATTTTTAATATTTCATATTCAGAAATATTAAGCTAATAAAAATGTTTATTTGAATCATAATTGATAAATGTTTTACTAGGTTAAATAATTTTTTGAAGTGCATAATTATATTAAATGGGCCAGACATCATATTGTTTAGTATTCAGTTAATTCATTGCCTGATATATTAATATATATTATTGAGAACACTTTAAGGGATAATCAAATTGGATGTTGATTAATTGTTACAACATCCTTGGAGAGGGACCTTTGAGCAATGTGAGAATTATACAGATTGTACTCTGCTTTGCTGAAGTTAGAAAAAGGTACTTGAAGAGACTAAAGTCCTTATGTGGTTTCGTGGAGTGGAATTACCAAGAGACTGCTTCCTAGTAATTTGGGGATATTCCTGTTTCATTTACTATACCTCCTGTATAATGTGTTTCACTGTATTGCTTTCCGTGTTTTCTGTAACAGTTAAGCCCAAGTGAAAAATAAGGGTTTTCATTAACTTCACAATAATAACACTCTTCATTTTTCATGATTAAGTTTGTTATATCTTTACAGCCACTGTTAACAAATTATTTATATTCATTTTACAAATAGGAACCTGAGACTCAGAGCTTTTAAATCATCTAATAAATCACAAGACCTAAGTCGAAATCATGAACCGATGGACCTCAATGGTGTTTTTGCATACCGTTGCTTCCAGAAGACATGAGGTTCTTTCTCATTTCTGTTAAGCTTCTTCTACACTAGAGCAGAGTACATTTTAAATCCAAGGAGTGAGGTTTTTTTTTTTTTTTTAACAACTTCTCTTATTAAGTTCAGTGTTTGTGTAATAGGGACTACTTTTTTTTGAAATATATTAATGTTTTTTCTCATTCACATTTCTTTATATATCCTTTTTCTCTAGTGATTCAGAGCAAGTGTTTTCTCAGAGCTGGCTTGCACTGATTTGGGAAAGCTGGTGATTAAATTTTCAGAAAATCTTGCAAACTGTTTGTTAAATGGAGGCATGTTAAAAATTAAATTCTGGCTGGGTGCGGTGGCTGACGCCTGTAATCCCAGTATTTTGGGAAGTCAGGGTAGGTGGATCACTTGAGGCCAGGAGTTTGAGACCAGCCTGGTCAACATGGCAAGAAACCCCATCTCTACTAAAAATTCAAAACTTAGCCAGGCATGGTGGCGCGCACCTGTAGACCTAGCTACTCGAAGGCTGAGGCATGAGAATCGCTTGAACCCAGGAGGCGGAGGTTGCAGTGAGTCGAGATCTCATGCCACTGCACTTCAGCCTAGGAGACAGAGTGAGACTCTGTCTCAAAAAAATAAATAAAAATATAAATAATTAAGTTAAAATTAAATTCTATGAATTTACACTAACAAATTATATTAAAACAAAAATAATAAATACAACTCATCCTTCTTAATTATTTTACTATGTTTTATTAATATCTATCCTTGAGAATGATTCATGTGCTGAGGAGTAGAGTGTGTATTTTGCAGCCATTAGATGAAATTATTTTCTAAACATCTATCATGTCCATTTGGTCTACAGTACTGATTAAATCCAATGTTTCTTGGTTGACTTCTGTCTGGGTGATCTGTTCAGTGCTGAAGGTGGGATGTTGAAGTCTCCAGCTATTTGGGTCTATCTCTCTTTTTAGCCCCAGTAAGATTTGTATTATATATCTGTGTTTTACAGCGTTGGGTGTTTAGATATTTGCAGTCGCTACATCCTCCTATAGAATTGACCCCTTTATCATTAAATAATGACTTTTTTTTCTTTTTCTTTTTCTTTTTCTTTTTTTTTTTTTTTTTTTTTGAGAGAGAGTCTTGCTCTGTCACCCAGGCTGGAGTGCAGTGGCGCGATCTTGGCTCACTGCCAGCTCCACCTCCTGGGTTCACGCCATTCTCCTGCCTCAGCCTCCCGAGTAGCTGGGACTACAGGCG
The DNA here is from genome assembly GCF_028858775.2 of Pan troglodytes. Classification (NCBI taxonomy): domain Eukaryota; kingdom Metazoa; phylum Chordata; class Mammalia; order Primates; family Hominidae; genus Pan; species Pan troglodytes. The sequence goes on from NC_086015.1 coordinate 91,750,449, forward strand.
CCCACCACCACACCCAGCTATTTTTCATTTTGTATTTTTGTATTTTTAGTAGAGACAGAGTTTCACCGTGTTAGCCAGGATGGTCTCGATCTGCTGACCTCATGATCCGCCCGCCTCGGCCTCCCAAAGTGCTGGAATTACAGGTATAATGACATTCTTTTATAGTTTTTGTCTTGAAATATATTATATTTGATATAAGTATAGCTACTTATGTTCTTTTTTGATTTTTATTTTCATGAAATATCTTTTTCCATCCCCTTTCTAAGTGTGTCTTTATATGCAAAGTGTGTTTCTGTAGGCAACAGGTTGTTGGGTCTTGTTTTTTATCCATTTAGCCACTCCATTTACATTCCATGTTATTATTGATAAGGAATGGACTTGCTATTGCCATTTTCAAGTTTGTTTTCTGGTTTTGCGGTTTTCCCTTCCTTCCTTCTTGTTTTTCCTTTTATGAAAATGATTTTCTCTGGTGGTGTGTGTTAACTTATTTCTTTGCATCTTTTGTGATCTTCTGTACGTTTCTTCAAAATTTAAGGTTACCATAAGGCTTGCAAATAACATCTTATAACAGATTATTTTAAACTTATGACAACTTAACTGTGATTGCAAAAACAATTTTACAAACAAGTAAAGAGAAAATTAATTAAAACTGTACATATTAACTGCATCCCACTTGCTTTTTAACTCATTTCAATTTATATTCTATTATACTATATCTTAAAAAGATGTTATATTATACTTACTATTTTTGATCAGTTTATCTCCTAGTCTTCCTACTCAAGTTATGACTAGTTTACACACCACAATTACAGTGTTATAATATTCTGTATTCGTCTGTTCACTTACTGTTACCAGTGAGTTTCGTACCTTCAGATGAATTCTTAGGGCTCATTAACATCCTTTCCTTTCAGACTAAAGAACTCTCTTTAGCATTTCTTGTAACATAGGTCTGGTGTTGACAAAATCCCTCAGCTTTTCTTTCTCTGGGAAAGTATTTGAAGAATATTTTCACTGGATATAATATTCTAGAATAAAATCTTTTTTTCCCTTTAGTCCTTTGAGTATGTCACACCACTCTCTGCTGGCCTGCAATGTTTCCACTGAGAAATCTGCTGCGAGACGTATTGGAACTCCTTTATATGTTTTTTGTTTGTTTCTCTTTTTTTTATTTCTCTTGCTGCTTTTAGGATCCTTTTTTATCCTTGACCTTTGGGTGTTTAATTATAAAACACCTTCAGGTAGTCTTATTTGGGTTAATCTGCTTGGTGCTCTATAACCTATTTGTACTTGAATATTGGTATCTTTCTCTAGGTTTAAAAATTTTGTTAATATCTCTTTGAAAAATTTTCTATCTTGATATCTTTCTCTGTCTCCTCTTTAAGGCCAATATATCTTATATATGCCATTTGGAGGCTTTTTAAAAGAACTTGTAGATGTGCTTCTATCTTTGAAAAATGTTCTATTGTGATCTCTTTCTCTGTCTCCTCTTTAAGGCCAATATCTTTTATATATGCCATTTGGAAGCTTTTTTTCAAGAACTTGTAGATGTGCTTCATTCTTTTTTATTCATTTTTCTTTTGACTCTGCTGACTATGTATTTTCAAATACACTGCCTTTAAGTTCTCTAAGTCTTTCTTCTGCTTGATCAGTTCTGCTATTGTAAGATTCTGATGCATTCTTCAGTTTCTCAATTGAATTTTTTAGTTCCAGAATTTCTACTCGATTCTTTTTAATGATTGCAATCTCTTTGTTAAATTTATGTGAAAAGATTCTGAATTGCTTCTATATATTACCTTGGATTTGGTTGGGCGTTCTTAAAACAGTTATTTTAAATTCTCGGTCTGAAAGGCCTTACTCCAGCATTGATCACTGGTTCGTTATTTAATTTGTTTGGTGAGCTCATGTTTTCCTGGATGGTCTTAACACTTGTAGATGTTTGTCAGTGAAGAGTTAGGTATTTATTCTAATCTTTGCAGCCTGGACTTGTTTGTATCCATCCTTGAGAAACCTTTATAAGTATTTGAAGGGAATCGAGTGTTGTGATCGAAGTCTTTGGTCACTGCAGACATACGTGCATTAGGGGGCACCCCAAGCCCCCTAATGCTGTGACTCTTGCAGATTCATAGAGGTACTGCTTTGGTGGTCTTGAGTAAAATCCAGGAGAATTCCCTGAATCACCAGGCAGAGTCTCTTGTTCTCTTCCTTTATTTCCCCCCAAACAAACAAGAGTCTGTCTGTCTCTGTGCTGAGCTGCCTAGAATTGGGGGAGGGGTGATGCAAGCATTCTGGTGGCCACCACTACTCAGATTGTGCTGGGTTACACCTGAAGCCAGTGCAGTACTGGGTCTTCTTTGCCCAAGGACTCTTAATTAGCAGGTGATAAATCCTGCCAGTACTGGTTCTTTCCCTTCAGGGAAGATGAGCCTAGAAATGCTGTCCCTGAGTTAGGGCTTGGAATTAGGGGCTTTAGAAATCTGTTTGGTGCTTTATTTTGCTGGGGCTGAGCTGGTACCTAGGTAGCAAGACAAATTCTTTACTTTTCCCTCTCCTTTTCTCAAGCAGAACCAATCTCTGCTCTGTGTTCACCACCACCCCAGGCCCATGGCAACTACAGTCTAGCTACTACTGACATTTATTCAAGGCCCAAGGGCTCCTTATTTAGCAGGTAGTGAGTCCTGCCAAGCCTGGGTCCATCCCTTCAGGGCAGTGGGATCCCTTCTGGTCCAGGATGGGCAGAAAAATGGCCTCCAGGAGTTAAGACCTGGAACTGAGGACTTTGAATGTTTATTTAGTGCTTTATTTTACTGTGACTGAGCTGTTATCCTGGTTGCAAGATAAAGTCCTCTTTACTCTTCCCTCTCTTCCCAGACCTGTGAGCAGCACTGCCTAGAGTTGGACGAGGGATGGCACAGGCACTCCCTGGGCCACCTTAACTGATATTTCACTGGGTCACATCCACCCCAAGTCCAGTGGGTCTCAGCCCAGCACAATACCCGGACTTGCTCAGAAATTGCAGTCCTTGTGGCATAGACTGCTTTTCAATCTTATTTAGAACCCCAGAGCACTTTAGCCTGCAGTGATGGGGCTAGCCAGAACTCAGATTCCAGCCACTGGGATGAACAATACTCCTCTGGCTAGGGCTGGTCTAAATTCTCTCTCCATAGGCCCTGGTTGAACTCTGCTCTATGTTGCTTTCTGCTGTGACAGGGCAGCATGGAGTTCCAATGCAAAGTCCCCAAAATCACTCTACTCTTCCTCTCCCAAGTACTCAGATTATCTCTCCCCACATGACAGGTGCCACTGTTGGAGGATCGGGGAATGGTGGTGTCAGCAACTCAAGACTGTCTTTCCTACCCTCTTCCATGCCTTTGGTTGACGTGATGTTAAAAATCAAGTGTGATTGCTCATCTCATTTTAGGTTCTTTTGAAGGTACTTTCTTGTGTAGATAGTTGTTCAATTTGGTGTTTCTGTGTGAGGAACAATTACTGGAGGCTTCTGTTCACCCATCTTGCTCCACCTCATCTGTCTCTTTGTTTAATGTGGCTCCTGGAAAGTTTAAAATAGCATACATAGTTAATATTTGTGGTTTGGATTATATTTTAATAAAGACTGCCAATCTTGATAAATAACCCTGATTGAGTATTCCTCTCACATGTGCTCTGTAGGGGTCTAGAAATTTCTTAGTTCTCTGGTGGAGTAGTATGTAGAACTAACAAACAAATGAGCTGATGAGCAGAGGTTTTAGATAAGGATGACTGCCAAGATCAAAGACTGAAGGCAATGACTGAGTCCCTTGCCTGAGTCAAAGCAGTAAATGCAATCTTACGGTTCAAAGATCACAATAAGTTTCTTACATTACAACTGAATTCAGAAAGGGCAAAACTTGATATGCAGAGGTAAGAAGGGCAGCATCTACCAAAGAACAGCATGGAGTTCCATCACAGTCTCAAACCTGTATGTTTCAACCTAAGCCTTTTGTCCCCTTGCTGAAAGCATATGAGCTCAACTCACTGTCTTGTGCCAATAATGCTTTGGGGGTCTTGACCAAAACAGAGAAATAACTTTATATTCTTGTACATATATAAAATTCAAACATAAATATCTCTTTCAAGAGAAATAATCTCAATTTTATGTTAACATAACTGTTAATAGGTACTTTTCATTTGAATTATAATCGCTATCTCTGATACCTAGATTTTTTTTTTTTAATCACAATAATAGCTTCAGAATTTTAGTAAAGATCTACTTTCAAGTGACATTTCATCATGTTGAGATCTGGAATCATAATAACCTTCCAAGATCAAACATTAAGTTGTCCACTGATTTGTATTCATAAATTTTGGTAAATTCCATAATTATTAAGTTGATCTTAAAACTCTTGTTTAAAATTTGTTTGCTATATTGAAAATATTATTTAAAGATATGAGAATCATCCTATGATTACACATTAATACAGTAGTAAAATATTTGCTGCCAAATTTTGAATATTGGTTTGCATTTTGATGATTTCCACATGCAAATTAATCATTTTATTATTAAGAATATCCTTATCTTTAAAATCAGTGATTTTTTCTATCTTCCACAACTACTTTTTATCTAAAATGTCCTATTTAAATCATCTCATAAAGATGGTGCAATTAAGAGGCATTACTTAAAGCAAAATATAGTTTTATTATTTTGATACCTGTAAAAGAAGCACATGCTTTTGGAACCTTCTTTTCAAATCACAATACTGTTATTTTAGACCCAACTGTATTGAAAGGTATGAAAACAGTTAGTTATCTGCTGTCATCAGTCATAATGTCATCTTGTGAATTTTAAAATGAAATGAATTGAAATATAAACGATAATAATCCAGAGGCCTCTTTGTTATGGTTCCTACAGTTAATAAAGAAACCAGTTGTCAATGTGATAGCAGTAAGTCAGGAGATGGGGATTTTGTTTGATAATGTAAGTTTCAGGGGAGAAAAAGAGAGCATAGATCAAATCAAAGTCATTTCAAGGTAACATTATTTTGGAATTTATTCATGCAAATATATTCTGCATTGGTTTGGCATGGAATAAAAAAACTTTGATGCCCTAGGCCAGGGACTATATTACTTGTTATTCCTTGCATCTCTTCCATTGAATACCTATCAGAAAATTTGAGATAAATTTTGGATGAGCATGGGAGAAGCAGCTGTTAAGGCTTGAGAATGGCATAAAGACTCCCAAATTATTCATTTAGCTTTTCAGATTTGTATTTCTATAAAAATAAAAATTAAAGATGAAGTTTTTAGAGTATTTTCTTTGTGGATGATTAAAATATTGTTTATGGTGAATAGCGGGATTGTCAAACTACTGTCACAGAAATCAGGTCTCAGTGCCAATAACAACAGGTATTCTAATATTTTCACATTCCTTGAGTCCTAAAGTTTGGGAGCAAAGACAGAATTTACTATGCAATTTTGGAAGCTATGGGTAAGAGAATATACAGTTCTCCCCAACAACAAAAAAAAGTTTTGAAACTGTTTTATGGAAATGTTATTTGAATCCCAATAAATGTTGATGGGAAGTAAAAATATTTAAGCTTTGGGAAGATACAATACTTCAAACTATTCCAAACTCTAAAGAACAGTATAAAAAATTACGTAGATAATATTCACTAGGTAAAGCAGAAGGAGCCCAGCCTATGGCTTCAAAAAGCAATATTTTGAGCTTTTAAAATGTGATATGACCCTGAGCAAGCCACTGAGCTTCTCTGAACCTAGATTTCATTTTTGTGAAATAAAAGTAACAATTCCTACCTAATCTACTTCAACTTATTGTGAACTACACATAAGGAAATATGTGTGAAAGACTTGGTAAATTTTATATTGTGTTGATGTTAGATCATCATTGCATCATGAACTTATGTTGTTCTTACAAGTTTTACCTATTCATGGGCTTTTCAAGCAAATACTGCTGAAGGATTTATAACAGACCTTACACGACTAGGAATGTGGGATATATTAAGATTCTTTTTTCCTCTTCCTTTCTTCCCCTTTCATTTTTTCTCACTTTTTAGGAAAAAAAAGAGAAAAATATAAACAATTTCACTCTAAAGAGAGCAGCATACGTTTTCCTATATTGAAGACATTACCTGAATAAAGCAAAAGCATAAGAAAAATTAAAGAAGATGCTGAGTATTTGGAAAAGATTGAGTTATTGAAATAAATATGTTGCTCAGTAGAAGAGTGAACACACTTAATGTAGAAAAGAGAAACAACTAATGCTAGAAAATGCTAAACCAAAAGTTCCTACAGACATTAGTTTCCATAGAATGGTTTTGCCTTAATTAACACAAAGAAATGAGGTCATTCTCACGTGACAAACAAATTGATAAGTCATATTAGTAACAAATGAAAGATGAATATATCCTGAAAGCCATATATATGGCTTTCTTCTTACCCGTTTATTTTTTCATCTCACTCCAAGTTTAAATTTTAAAAATTAATCCTTATTTTTGTTCACTTGTAAGTTCATGGACTGATAATTCTATTGCATTGCTGGAACTACAAGAGAAATATTTGCATCTAAGAAGAAAGAAAAATAAGAGTTAGTTATATTCTTTCCTCTGTAGCTGGTTTAACTAATGGATTGAACCATAAGAAATCCGCACATTTGACTCCATTTATTTTATTGCTGCTCCTCTAGTCACTGCTTTCCTGGCCTTTCCATAGTCTCTTGCCCTTAGCAAATGCCTCCTTTTCATGGCAGACATGTCAACTACTCTAAATGATGACTGAAGTTCCTTCACTTGACTCAGTTGAGGGAGGAAGTAGCCACACAGCACATAAAATCTTTCTCTGAGAAACTTCTGTATGAATTGGTTTTTCCATTTATCTCCTTGAGGTAGGTGATGAGCTGCAGGTCACAAATTGCCTGTCACAATATGATATATAAGATCTTCTGAATCCATGCCTCAGTTCTCTTGTTCTCTCAGCCTTTGAGCTTCTCTGTGACAACAGGACAAATTTTAAACATCTCATTTAGCAACCATTGTCTAGACTTCAGCTGTAAAATCCAAAGCTATATAAATAATGTAATTCTCACTAAAAACAAATTCTTAGTTAAAAAGCAACTTCTATCTTTAAAAGTTTCCAGAAATTAATTGTGCTGTCAATATGTATTTTTACCTTATATTTGTTTTCCATTAAGAAAAAGTTTCCTTCCCAGCATGTTGCCAGATATAGTCTATAATTACAAATCTAAATCTAATGATATAGAGCAATTTTGATTGCCTACTCTTTTTAGTGCCATTCTTTGAAGAGTACTCTTTGCCATTTCTGTCTTGTGGGGTTCTATAAGGAGAAAAGGTGGTTAAAGGTGTCCACCTATCCAACAAGAGGGTATGTAGAAGTTCTCATCTTACTTTGTCGGTGGCTCTGATGAATAGAAGTTTCTGTTTTATTTTGTTGGAAGCTCTGGACTCATCAATGCTCAAATTAGCTGCTCTTTCCACCATGGCACATGCTTCTCAGTAGAGAAAAGAAATTCTCTCCTACATGCTTGACAAAGATTATTTAACTTAATTATCACAACAACCCTGGTTATATCGTATGATGCTGAGGTTAGGTACAAATGATCCAATCTCCAGTACCAAGCATAATACCAGACACTTTTTCAGCCATTTCCTCTCTCCCTGCCACTTCTAGTAGTCCCTAGGGTCTATTTTTGCCATCTTTATGTCCACAAGTATCCAATATTTAGTTCCCACTTACAAGTAAGAACACATGGCATTTAATTTTCTGTTCCTGTCTTATTTTGCTTAGGATAATGGCCTCCAGCTACATCCATGTTGCTGAAAAGGACATAATTTCATTCTTTTTATGACTGCATAGTATCCAATGGTGAATATGTAGCACATTTCTTTTATCCAATCCACCACTGATGGGCACCTAAGTTGATACCATGTCTTTGCTATTGTGAATAATACTGCCATGAACATGCAAGGGCATCTTCATTTTTTAGAGAATGATTTGTTTTCTTTTGGAAATATACCCATTATGAAGTTGCTGGATCAAATGGTAGTTGTCTTTTAAGTCCTTTGAGAAATCTCTAAAGTGCTCTCCACAGTGGCTGAATTAATTACATTTCCACCAACAGCATATAAGGGTACCTCTTCCTCCACACCTTCGTCAATATCTGTTTTTTGACTTTTTAAATGTTTATGTTTATGTTTATTTTAATTTTTGGGATACATGTGCAGGATGTGCAGTTTTGTTACATAGGTAAACATGCACCATGGTGGTTTGCTGCACCTATCAACCCCTCTCCTGGGTATTAAACCCCATACCTTAGCTATTTTTCCTAATGCTCTTCCTCCCCCCACCCCACCCTCTGACAGGCCCCAGTGTGTGATGTTCCCCTTCCTGTGTCTACGTGTTCTCATTGTTCAGGTCCCACTTATAAGTGAGAACATGCGGTGTTTGGTTTTCTGTTCCTGCATCAGTTTGCTGAGGATAATGGCTTCTAGCTCCATCCAAGTCTCTGCAAATGACATGATCTTGTTCCTTTTATGGCTGCATAGTATTCCATGGTGTGTATGTGCCACATTTTCTTTATCCAGCCTATTATTGATGGGCATTTGGGTTGATTCCATGTCTTTGCTATTGTGAATAGTGCTGTAATGAATGTACATTAGCATGTATCTTTGAAATATAATGATTTGATATTTCTTTGGGTATATGCCCAATAATGGGATTACTGAGTTAAATGGTATTTTTGGTTCTAGATCTGTGAGGAACTGCCACACCTTCTTCCACAGTGGTTGAACTAATTTACATTCCCACCGACAGTGTAAAAGCATTCCTATTTCTCTGCAACCTTGGCAGCATCTGTTGTTTTTTGACTTTTTAATAATTGCCATTCTGATTGGCATGAGATAGTGTCTCATTATGGTTCTGACTTGCATTTTTCTAATGATCAGTGATGTTGACCTTTTCTTTCATATGTTTTAGGCCACATGAATGTCTTCTTTAGGGGAGTGTCTGTTCATGTCCTTTGCCCCTTTTTTTAATGGGGTTATTTGTTTTCTTCTTGTAAATTTGTTTAAGTTCCTTGTAAATTATTATTCTGGATATTATACCTTTGTCAGATGGATAGATTGCAAAAATTTTCTCACACTCTGTAGGTTGCCTGTTCACTCTGATGACAATTTCTTTTGCTGTGTTTAGTTTAGTGCTCTTAGTTTAATTAGATCCCATTTGTCAATTTTTGCTTTTGTTGCAATTACTTTTGGTGATTTTGTCATAAAATTGTTGCTTGTGCCTATGTCTTAAATGGTATTGCCTAGATTTTCTTCTAGGGTTTTTATAGTTTTGGGTTTTATATTTAAATCTTTAATAATAATAACAGCCTCTCTGACTGGTGTGAGATAGAATCTCATTGTGGTTTTGATTGGCATTTCTCTGATGATTAGTGATGGGGAACATTTTTTTCATATGTTTGTTGGCTGCTTGTATGTTTTCTTTTGAGAAATGTCTTTTTACATCTTTGACCTATTTTTAATGAGGTTATTTGTTTTTTTCTTTTTCATGAAGTCCCTTATAGATTCGGGATATTAGACCTTTTTCAGATGAATTGTTTGCAAATTTTTTTTTTTGCAAATGATGCCTTTAGCTTTGCGCTTTGGGCTTAGAATTGCTTTGGCTATTCTGACTTTTTAAAATATTTCATATGAATTTTAGATTTTTTTTCAATTCTGTGAAAAATGAGATTGGTAGTTTGATAGGAATAGCATTGAATCTGTATATTACCCTGGAAAGTATGGTCATTTAGCAATATAGATTCTGCCAAACCATAATCATGGAATATTTTTCCATTTGTGTGTGTCATCTGCAGTTTCTTTTGGCAGTGTTTTGTAGTTCTCCTTGTAGAGAACTTTCATCTCCTTAGTTAGATGTATTTCTGGGTATTTTACTTTTGTGCATATGGCTATTATAAATGGGATTGCGTTATTGATTTGGCACTGAGCTTGAATGTTATTGGTGTATAGAAATGTTACCGATTTTTGTATGCATTGATTTTGTATCCTGAAACTTTAATGAAGTTGTTTTATTAGTTCCAGGAGCTTTTTGGCAGAGTTGCTAGGCTTCTCTAGGTATAGAATCATATTCTCAATGAAAACAGATAATTTGACTTCTTTTTTCTTATTTGGATGCCTTTTTTTTCTTTCTCTTGACCGATTTCTCTGACTAGCACTTCCAGTACTATGTTGCATAGGAGTGGTCAGCATGAGAATCCTTGTCTTGTTGCAGTCTCAAGGGAAATGTTTCCAGCTTTTTCCCATTCAGTAACATGTTGCCTGTGGGTTTTTCAAAGATGGCTCTTATTATTTTGAGGTATGTTCCATGATGTCTACTTTGTTGAGGTTTTCTTAAAAATCATGAAAGGATGTTGTATTACATTGAAATCTTTTTTTGCATCTATAGAGATGGTCATAAAATTTTTGTTTTTAATTATGTGTATGTGGTGAATTACATTTATTGACTTGTGTATGTTGAATCAAATTTGTATCCCAGGAATGAAGCCTACTTTATCATGGTGAATTAACTTTGATATGTGCTATTGAATTTGATTTGCTAGTATTTTGTTAAGGATTTTTGGGTCTATGTTCATCAGGTGTATTGGCTTGTAGTTTTCTTTTCCTCACTCTGTCTTTGCCAGCTTTGCCAGGGCGATGCTGGCTTTGTAGAATGAGTTGGGCAGGAGTCCCTCCCATTCGATTTTTTGGAATAATTTTAGTAGAATTGGTACTAGCTCTTCCTTCTATGTCTGGCAGAATTTGGCTATGAATTCATCTGGTCCAGAGCTTTTTTTCATGGGTAGGGCTTTTTTTTTTTCTGATTCAATTTCAGAACTCGACATTGGTCTATTCAGTCTTTCAACCTTGGGAGGTTGTGTTTTTCCAAGAGTTTATGCTTTGCCTCTATATTTTCTAGTTCTTATGTGTAGAAGTGTCTATGATAGCCTCTGAGGATTTTTTGTATTTCTGTAGGATCAATTGCAATGTCATGTTTGTCATTTCTGATTGTGCTTATTTGGTTCTCCTCTCTTTCTGCATTCTTAATTCAACTAGCAGTCTATGAATCTTGTTTATCCTTTGGTTTCATTGATTCTTTTTATGGATTTTTGGGTCTCAATTCTGTTCAGTTTGGCACAAGACCAGTATTTTTAGAGGCAATGTAATGCTCTGAGCCTGCACTCCATCCAAGGGAAATAAAAAAGCAGAAACAACAATATTTTTTTCTGATTTTATGTGTGTATGTGTTTTTTTAAGTAGTTTAATTTGTGATTTAAAGCTCAGCAGCATTGTTGACACTTTGCTCTTGCTCTTCGTTCACACATCCATTACATTTCCATGGATTGATTTTTTTTAAAACATACTGTTGTAGAGCTTTTATTGTCTGAGGCTTGGATGACCCAGTAGCCTATGCTAACTATACTCCAAGTCTTCATTTTTTAATTTCTTCAACTTCCTGACTGCCATTATCAAGTTGTTATTCACAAATCACATTTTTCTCCTCCTTCTCCCACTTGAAAAATTTTAGTCTTAGTGCCCATAAGACAGAATTTAAGTTTTATCATATAATCTTGCACAATTTATGATGACAGATCTTTCTCTTTTCCATCAACTTTAAAGGACACATTTTTCTGCACTCCAATATATTTTTTGCTTTACGTAATACTACAAACATCTGGTACTTTCCTATTTCCAACTTTGATTTTACCGAAGTCCTCAACCTTTTCTTTCATATTCCTTCCTTTTCTTCTATTTAAACAGTAGTTATTAGTCAAAATATGCAAATAAAATGGCACTGGTCCAGGAATGAGGTCATCTTTGTTTATCCTTGGCATTAAAGAAATTTTAAGAAACATTACAAACTACAAAAACAAAAGAATATGTCCTCAAAGACAAAGTCGATGTTCTCTTCTGTGCGATCTTAGTATGTTATTTTACTTGGTCTTGTTTCCTTATTTTAAAAATGGTATGCTCTAGCTAGGCATGGTGGCTCATGCCTATAATTCCAACACTATGGGATGCTGAGGCGGGTGGATCACCTGAGGTCAGGAGTTAGAGACCAGCCTGGCCCGACATGGTGAAACCCCATCTCTACTAAAAACACAAATATTAGTTGGGCGTGGTGGCAGGCGCCTGTATCCCCAGCCACTCGGGAGGCTGAGGCAGGAGAATCTCTTGAACTCGGGAGGCAGAGGTTGCACTGACCCGAGATTGTGCCACTGCACTGCAGCCTGGGTGACAGAGCAAGACTCTGTCTCAAAAAAAAAAAAAAAAAAAAAAAAAAAGGTATGCTCAGATTAGACTGCATCTGTCTTTGGCCCTACTTCTAATATTTTATTAATCTAGTCTCCTACATGAACTTTTCCTTGAATAATCCAGCAAAATTACTACTACCATTACAAAATTAATATTTTCAAATCATATTTAAATTCTCATAGCACTGCCTAAAGCCCCTCCTCTATTCACTTATTTAACACTTATTCTTTATTCCTCTGAATTACCAGCTTAAGTTTGCCGAAGACTGATATAACGCTTCTAGTAGGATATATATAGACTTCATAGATCTTATCACTGTTCTGTACATAGAACAGGGACTTAAAAACAAGTTGTGTTTTTTGAGTTTAGAAAAACCAATAGGTAACTAATATTATTTGAAATTATTTCCATATAATTATAAAAAGTATTGGAAAGACGGGCTGGACAGCACCACCACCTCCCCTTCTTCATTTCTGTTCCAGGACACTTATTGTCAGCAGGAGAACTGAGATTTGTGGATGGGAATTTGAGTGAGAAATAGTAATGGTTCTTTCTAAATTCAGAGAGGCCACACAGAGTAGATAGAGGAAAACCTCAGTGCAAATGTTGCCGCTGAATAGTATCTCTGAATTTTAGAGTTTACCTTGTTAGGTTGACAGGAAGTATAGCAACTAAGGATAAATGATATCAGCCATGTAGCAAGGTGTTCAGTGATTGCACAATGAATTACAAAAGTAATGTTTCAAATTAGTCGGCAAAAGGTTCATATTTACTGAACATTTAAAATTTTTAACTTAATGCTGCCTTCCTTTTAGATTTATAATAATCTTTTATTTACTATATTAATAGAGCAAAACAATAATTTGCATAATCTACTTAGACAAAAGTGAAAACTATTTCACACATGAAAAAGTAATTTATTTAAAAAATTTAATTATCAACAATCACAATTTAATTTTTTGGATGACTTGCTCACCTTATCAGAGCTTATTTTCCAGAGTGAAGCAATGGAGATGGTTTAATACAAATATAAGAAACATTTTGATATTAATAAGAGCTGATATAGATTCATTTCTAAATTGCCTACAAAGAGTTAAGAGAAATTCTGTAAAACAGCCACTCTGCATCATGTGATTTTCATTTTAGAAATATCTATATGCATCCAGGCACAGTGGCTCATACTTGTAACCTCAGCACTTTGAGAAGTTGAGGCAGGAGGAACGCTTAAGTCTTGGGGTTTGAGACCAGTATGGACAACACAGCGAGACCCTGTCTCTACAAAAAATTTAAAAATTAGCCAGGCATAGTGGCATATGCCTGTAGTCCCAACTACTTAGGAGGCTGAGGTGGAAGGATCACTTGAGCCTGGGAGATCAAGGCTGCAGTGAGCGATCATCATGCCTTAGCACTTCAACCTAGGTGACACAGTGAGACCCAGTCTAAAATAAATAAATAAAATCTGTATTTATTTAGGCCAATTTCAAATTATGGTAAAAGAGAATCCAAACACATGATAGCTAGACTGAACTTTAATGATTAAATTTTCAAGGTTTTTTTTAGAGTTTTTAAGAAAAAAATGCTTAGCAAAAGTATTTTAGTGAGTCCCTTTCTTTGTGATTTAAATCAGTATAATATGACTTAGAAACAAAGGTGTTTAGAAGCACGTCTATTTTTTTCAGTGGTGTGAGCATAAACCACAAAGTATCCAGATATATTATGTTTTGAAGAGGTACTTTTGTAGTGATGAATCTTTATCGAGATATCTAACCCATCAAAAATGATGTGATAATAGTCTTTCTTTTATGTATTTTTTGAAATAACACATTCTTGATGTTTCTCCAATCCGTCCTAGTAAAACAAGTACCTAATGAAAAAATGAAAGACACATGAACAAAGAAAAGTAGATGAGATCATTAGGGCCTACAAATCAAACAATGGCTATGAAATACAAAGCCAAGAGTGGGTCCATTAATGACTGCTAAAGTGAGAGCTGGAGAAAAGATTGGGTCTCTTGAAGGATGAAATAGTTCAAGGCAAAAAGAAAGATTGGTTCAGAAATATCTACCTCAAGTTCAAGACTGGTGCAAAAATTACAATTATATAAAGGAATGATTATTCTCCATTACTGGTGTTTTACTTCATGTATCATTTTCCTTCTAACAACAGCCAACACAATTCTGAGAATTTAGTATGTTCTCTACAAATTCTTGATGAATTGGATTTAACTAAAACAATAACTTTTTAAAACGTCAATTTAATCATCTTTAATTAGAAAAATATGTTGGCAGTTTTAAAAATTTCAAAGTATAAGTTATTATTGCTTGTTTATTTTTCTCATCACAAACTCAATTTATGTTGCATTGAAAGGGTCTGAAGTTGCAGGAACATGCAGAAATGGAAGTTGGACAAGATGACTGCTTAAATTCCTAAAAAGTACTTTATGGGCATATCTGAGAAAATCATTGATCTACCCAAGTTTCAGCATTTTAGTAAAAGTACTGATTTTAAAATAATCAATTATTCCAGACCAATATATTTCACTCTAAAAGTTAAAAATAAATCAAGTCACTAAATTAATATTTACTACTCAAAATTGAAATTTGATTACTATTAAATTAATGAACATATAGTCTATGTGCCTAACATATATTTCAAAACATTATCTTTTAAGTGCCATTAAGTCGAAATATAGGTTATGCTGTCCTCTTCATATAATGGTCCAAGGTATATAAACAGGAGTGTCTTGAAGTCATTGTATAAGTAGTTACCACTTAGAGGAACCATGTACATGACAATTTCAAGGGTGATCATGAGCTACTCTATATACTTACAAGAATAGTTAATTTGACTTTGTGATGGGGATTCAACTTTTAGTTCGATGCACATTAAAGATAATTTTAATACTGATGTTAGACTATCAGACATTACAATGCAAGATTTTATTGGGGGGCCTTTTGCTTAGGCTAATATGTAATTGCATGGTTGAAAAACTTATTTCAAATACTTACTTCAGGTCAAATAGCCTAAAAATACACCCTAATGATCATTCTTTTTGGGAGAAAAGGTAGAGCAAGATGACCAAGGAGAATCTTCCAGCAATTGTTCCCTTACATGAACACTAAATTGAACAACTATTCACACAAGAAAGCACCTTCATAAGAGCCAGAAATCAAGTGAGTGATCACAGTACCTGGTTTTGACATCATATCAAGGAAAAGGGCATTGAAGGGGCAATGAAGACATTCTTGCATTGTCTACAACACCCCTCTCCCATGCCCCAACAGTGCCATTTGGTGAGGAGAGAGAATCTGTGTGCTTAGGGAAGGGACAGAAAAGTAATTTTAGGACTTTGAATTGGAACTCAGTGTTGCTTTCTCACAGCAGGACACAACCAAGGGCAGTATTCTGACTATGCACGTGGAGGGAGTATTTAGACTAACCCTGGGTAGAGAGAAATCCTCTGCCCTACTGGAAAAAACTAGAGATTTGGCTAGCTTTATGATTGGCTGACTAAAGTGGCCTGGGGTCCTGAAAAAATCTGGAAGACAGGCAACAAGGGTTGCAGTCTTTGAGCAACACCTGGTGCTACAATGAGCTCAGAGCCAGTGGACTTAAAGAGCAGTGGGACACCAGCTGTGGCAGCCAAGGGAGTGCCTGTGTCACTCCTCTTGCAACTTAAGGCAGCGGAGAGACAGACCCCTTCCGATTGAGGAAAAGAGAGGGAAGAGTACAGAGAACATTGCCTTGAGACTGAAGTAGCAGCTTAGCCAGAGTAAAATAAAGGACCAAATAAATTCCTGAGGCCTGTTTCCAGGCCCTAACTCCTGGACAACATTTCTAATCCCATCCTGGGCCAGAGAGGAACCTGATGCTCTGAATAGAAAGGCCCAATTCTGGCAGGATTCATTAGCTGATGACTAATGAGCTCTTGGACCTTGAATAAACATCAGTAGCCAGGAAATAATTGCCACAGGCCTTGGGTGAGACGCAGTATGGTGCTGGCTTCAGGTGTAACCCAGAACAGTCCTAGCAGCGGTGCCACAAGAGTGCTTGCATCACCCCTCCCCCAACTCCAGGCAGCTCAGCACAGACAGAGAGACTCCATTTGTTTGGGGGAAAATAAGGAAAGAGAACAATTCAGGGAGAATTCTACCTGGCAATTCAGGGAGAATTCTCTGGGACTTCACCCAAGACTACCACGGCAGTACCTTGATGAGTCGTCAAGGGCCACAGCATTACCAGGCTTGGGGTGCCCACAAAATGAACATACAGCTGCAGTAACCAGAGACTTAGATCACAACACTCAATTCCCTATGAATACTTGGAATGCCTTCTCAAAAAGACAGGTACAAACAAGTCTAGACTGTGAATATTAGAACAGACCTAACTCTTCAATGCCCAGACATCAATGAACATCTACAAACATCAAAACCATTCATGGAAACATGACCTCACCAAATGACGTAAATAAGGAACCAGTGAGCAATTCAAATGAGAGAGCTATGTAGCCTTTCAGATAGATAATTTAAGGTAACTGTTATGAGGAAGCTTAATGAAGTCCAAGATAA
Organism: Pan troglodytes; assembly: GCF_028858775.2. NCBI lineage: Eukaryota > Metazoa > Chordata > Mammalia > Primates > Hominidae > Pan > Pan troglodytes. The sequence continues at coordinate 91,767,319 of NC_086015.1, forward strand.
GACAGGGAAGGAATACAGATTCTGATTAGAGAAATTTAGTAATCAGCACATGCTTACATGTTTAACAAACCTGCATATCCTGCACATGTACCCCTGAACTTAAAATAAAAATTGAAGAAAAAATAATAATTGCAAAGAATCAAGCAGAAATTCTAGAGCTGAAAAATGTAATTGACAATGTGACAAATTTAATAAATTTGACCCTCAACAACATAATTGTTCAAGCAGAAGAAAGAATTAGTGAGCTTAAAGACAGTGTATTAGAAAATACTTGGTCAGAAGAATCAAAAGAAAGAAGAATGAAAAAGAGGAAAGAATGCTTATAAGTTCTAGAAAATAGCCTTCAAAGGGCATATATGAAATATTGGCCTTAAAGAGGAGTCAGAGAGACAGAGACCAGGATAGAAAGTTTATTCCAAAAGATAATAACAGAGAACTTTCAAAACCTAGAGAAAGATATGCATATTCAAGTACAAGAAGTTATAGAGCACCAGGCAGATTTCACCCAAATAAGACTACCTCAAGGCATTTAATAACCAAACTCCCAAAGGTAAAACATAAAGAAAGGATCCTGAAAGCAGAAAGATAAAATAAACAAATGACACATAAAGGAGTTACAGTATGTCTGGCAGCAGACTTCTCAGAGGAAACCTTACAGTCCAGGAGAGAGTGGCATGATACATTCACAGTGTTGAGGGAAAAATAATTACATCCAAAAAATATCATATCTGACAAAAATATCCTTCAAACATGATGGTGATTGGAAGACTTTCCAAGACAAATGAAACCTAAAGGATTTTGTCAACACCAAACCTATTCTACAAGAAATACTAAATGGAGGTTTTTCAGTCTGAAAGAAAATGTTGTTAATAAACAATAAAGAGTCTTCTGAAACTATAAAATTCACTGGTAACCATTAGTATGGAGACAAATACAGAATACTTAAATGGTATAAATGTGTTATATAAAACACTCGTATTTTGAATAGAAAGACAAAAAGGCAAATCTACAAAAATAATAACCACAACAAATTATCAAGAGATAGTGTAAAAAGATGACAACCACAAAAAATCAAAATGTGGAATAGAGTTAAAGCATAGAGGTTTTTTTTTACTTTTCTCTTTGCTAATTTATTTGTATGTTGTTGTGGTTGTTTTTTAATCAGAGTTAACCTGCTGTCAATTTAAACCAATTGATTATAAGATATTATTTACAAGCCTATGGCAACTTCAATACAAAAAACCTACAACAGATACACAGAAAAAAAGCAAGAAATCATAACGTACTACCAGTAAAAAATCACTTTTACACAAAGGAAGATAAGAAGGAAAAAAGAAAGAAGGAGGGTTACAAACAACTGGAAAACAAGTAAGAAAATGGCAATAGTACATCCTTACCTGTCAATAGTAACCTTGAATGTCACTGGCCTAAACACTCCAATCAAAACGTATAGAGTGGCTGAATGGATAAGAAAGAATTCCCATCTATATTTTGTGTGCAAGATATTCACCTCACCTATAAACACACACATAGACTGAAAATAAAGGAATGGAAAGCGATGTTTCAGCAAAATAGAAATCACAGAAGAGCAGGAGTAGCCATACTTATATCAGATAAGATCTATTTCAAAATGAAAATATAAAAAGAGGCAAAGAAAATCATTACACAATGATAAAGAGGTCAAGTGAGCAGTAATATATAACATTTATAAATAAATGTGCACCAAACACAGGAGCACCCAGGTGCATAACACAAGAGAGAGATAGACCCCAATAAAATAATAGCTTGGGACCACAAAACTCCATTTTCTGCATCGGGCAGATCATCAAGACAGAAAATCAACAAACATTGGACTAAATCTACACTATAGGCCAAATATAATATATATTTATAGAACATTTCATCTGACATCTGCAGAATATACATTCTCCTCAGCACATGGATCACTCTCAAGGATAGATCAGATATTAGGCCAAAGAAAACAAGTCTTAAATTTTTTTAAAAAAATTGAAATTCTCTCAAGTATTTCTCTGACTACAATGCAATGAAACTAGAAATCAAAAACAAGAGGAACTTTAGAAACTATACAAACAAATGGAAATTAAACAATACAATCCTGAATGACCAGTGAGTCAATTAAGAAATTAAGAAGAAAATTGAATAATTTATTGAAACAAATGGAAATGGAAATGCAACATATCCAAACCTATGGGATACAGCAAAAGCAATATTAAGAGGAAAGTTTACAGCAATAATTGCCTACATCGAAAAAGTAGAAAAACTTCAAATAACAACCTAGCAATGTATTTTAAGAAACTACAAAAGCAGGAGGAAATCAACCCAAAATTGGTAGAAGAAAAGAAATTACAAAGATCAGAGCAGAAATAAATGAAATTGAAACAAAAAATACAAAAGGTTAATAGGATGAAATGTTGGTATTTGAAAAGATTTAAAAAATTGACTAAGAACAAAAGAGAGAAGACACAAATAAATAAAATCAGAAACCAGAAAGAAGACATTAAAACTGATACCATAGAAACTCAAGGGATCATTAGCATTATGAACAACTGTGTGCCAATAAATTGGAAATTTGGAAGTAATAGACAAATTCTTAAACACATACAACCTACTAAGATGGAAGCATGAAGAAATCCAAAACTTAAATAGACAAATAACAAGTAATGGGATAGAAGTACTAATAAAAAGTCTTCCATCAATGAAAAGCCCAGGACATGATGGCTTCACTACTGAATTCTATCAAACATTTAAATAAATATCACTAAACCTATTCACACTGTTCCAAAAGATTAAGGAGGAGGGAATACTTTCAAATTGATTCTAGTATGCCAATAGTACCCTGATACCAAAACCATAAAAAGACACAACAATAACAACAACAAAAAAAAGAAAAAAACAACATGACAGGCCAATATAGCTGATGAACACAGATGCAAAAATTCTAAACAAAATACTAGGAAACTGAATTCAGCATCACATTAAAAATATTATTCATCCTGATCAGATTCGATTCATCCTAGGGATATAAGGATAGTGCAACATATGCAAATCCATCAATGTGATACGTCATAACAACAGAATGAAGGATAAAAACTATATGATTATTCCAATTGATACTGAAAATTTGTTTGATATAATTCAACATCCCTTCATGATACAAACTCTCAAAAAACTAGGTATAGAAGGAATATGCCTCAATATGATAAAAGCCATATACAACAGACCCACAGCAAGTATCATACTGAAAGGATAAAACCTGAAAACATTTTCTCTAGGATTTAGAAAGAGACAATGTTGCCCACTGTTATTCAACATAGTATTGGAAGTCCTAACTAATGCACTCAGACAAGAGAAAGATATAAAGCGCACCCAAATTAGAAAGGAAGAAGTCAAATTATCCTTGTTGGCAGACAATATAGTCTTACATATTTATTGAAACCTAAAGCCTCCACCAAAAAAACTATTAGAACTGATTAGCAAATTCAGTAAAGTTGCAGGATACAAAATCAATTTACAAAAATCAGTAGCATTTCTATATGTTAATAGCAAGCCATATGAAAAATAAAGTAATCCCATTAACAATAGCTACAAATAAAATAAAATACCTTAGAATGAACCTAACCAAAGAAGTGAAAGATTTCTAAAATTAAAGCTATAAAATATTGATGCAAGAAATTCAAGGGAAAACAAAAGAAAGATATTTTGTGTTTATGTATTAGAAGATTCTATGTTGTTAAAATGTCCATACTACCCAAAGCAATTTGTAGATTCAATGTAATCCCCACCAAAATACCAATGACATTCTTCGTGGAAATACAAAAAAAATCCTAAAATTTATGCAGAACCATAAAAGACTGAGAATATCCAAAGTTATTCTGAGCAAAAAGAAGAAAACCAGAGGAATCACATTACCTGACTTCTGATTATACTACAAAGTTATTGTAATCAAAACAGCATGGTACTAGCATAAAAACAGACAGACTAATGAAACAGAATAAAGAACCCAGAAATTACTTCCATACATCTACAGTGAACTCATTTTTGACAAAAGTGCCAAGTACATACCTTAGGAAAATGGTGGTCTCTTCAATAAATGGTGCTGGAAAAACTATATATCCATGTGCAGCTGAATAGACCTCTATCTCTTTCTCTCACTATATAGAAAAATCAATTCAAAATGGATTAAATACTTAAATCTAATACCTAAAACTATGAAACTACTAAAAAAACATTGGGGAAGCTCTTTAGGACATTAGTCTAGGCAAGGATTTCTTGAGTAATACTCCAAAAGCACAGGAAAACAAAGCAAAAATGAACAAATGGGATCACATCAATTTAAAAGCTCTGTACAGCAAAGGATACAGTCAACAAAGTGAAGAGACAACCCATATAATGGGAGAAATATTTACAAACTACCCCTCTGGGAATGGATTAATAACCAGATTATATAAAGAGCTCAAACAACTCTATAGAAAAGAATCTAGTAATCCAATTTTAAAATGGGCAAAGTATCTGAATAGACATTTTTCAAAAGAAGACATACAAATGGCAAACAGGTATATGAAAAGGTGCTTAATATCATTCATTGTCAGAGAAATGGAAATCAAACCACAATGAGATATCATCTCACCCCTGTTAAAAAGGCTTTTATCCAAAAGACAAGCAATAATGAATGCTGATGAGGATGTGGAGTAAGTGGAACCCTCATACACTGTTGATGGGAATAAAAATTAGTACAGCCATAATGTACTAGTTTACAGAATGAGGTATGAGTATGAGAACAATATGAGGTTCCTCAAGAAACTAAAATCGGAATCACCATGTGATCCAGCAATCTCACTGCTAGATAAATATCTATTTAAAAAGGAAATCATATATTGAAGAGATTATCTGCACGCCCATGTATATTGCAGCACTAGTCACAATAGCCAAGATTTGAAATCAATCTTAGTGTTCATCAACAGATAAATGGATAAAGAAAATGTGGAATGGAGTGTTACTGAGATATAAAAAAGAATGAAATCCCGTCATTTGCAACAACATGGATGGAACTGGAGGACATTACACTGAATGAAATAAGCCAAGTACTGAAAGACAAATTTCACTTGTCCTCACACATATGTTGTAACTAAATTTAAAATGACTGAATTCGTGGCGATAGTGTAATGCGGTGGGGGATAAAGTAGAGATGGTTAGTGGGTAAAAAAATATAGTTAGATAGAATGAATAAGATCTAGTATTTCACATCACAACAGGGTGATGATAGTCAACATTTATTGTAGCTTTAAAATAACTAATGAGTATGATTTGAATGTTTCTACCACAAATAATTGATAAATGCTTGAAGTGATGGATACCCCAACTACCCTGATATAATTATTACACATTGTATGCTTATATCAAAACATCACATGTACTCCATAAGTATGTACACCTATTATGTACCCATAATAATTAAAAATAATTTTTAAAAAAATTATGCTTTCTCCTGTAGAGAATGCTAGTCAATGTGTTATAAGGAATTTAATGAAGAAATATAAAACCAAATACTGCATGTTCTCACTTGTAAGTGAGAGATAAATGATGAGAATACATAGATACAGAGGGGAACAACAGATGCTGGGGCCTCCCAGAGGGTACAGGATGGAGGTTGGGAGGAGGGAAAGGATCAGGAAATATAACTAATGGGTACTGGGCTTAATACCTGGTGATGAAACTACATGTACAACAAAGCCCTGTGACATGGATTTACCTATATAACAAAACTGCACAACTACCCCTTAACTTAAAAATTAAAAAGAAATAATTCAAAATATTTGCATCCACAGTTTACTTAAATATATATCATACCAAATGCAAATTACTTTTAGATGAATTTTATTATTTTATTATTAAAATATGTAAATTGTACAAAAACACTTAGGTATAACATAAATTTCTATTCTACATGCTCTTATACACACTTAAAATGACGTGTTCACAGAAAATTCGAAGTATCTGAACAACATATTATTAACTCATTTTTACATAAGAATTGAAAATTAACCACCATATTCAAGATATTTTAGGGTATAAGTACAAAAGCACCTCACTACAATATTACTTTGTGCCTCATATTTACAGATTATTATGACTTTCAAGTTGCATTCATACCTGTTGTCCATTTGAGGGCAAGCACTGAGTCTAGTTATTTTTCTTCCTGCTTCCCAGCCTAGAATTTGGCCCATTATATTCTTTCAGAAAATGTTTGTTAAATGTACATAAAAGAATGAATAGGACAACAAGAAATGACTTTCTAGCACAATATCCTGCCAGAAGGCAGCTATTTTTATTTCCATTCTATAAAGAGGAAGTGAGGACACTCAGAAGTTGGCTGACCTAACAGGTGTTTTCATTTGAGACTGTAAGTTGATTTCATCCCAAGGTTCAATTGTCCAGTGAGTGTCATTTTCAGTGATCTACTTGCATAAGAAATGGAGGAAGATTCTGGGAAGAAGATATTCTAGGAAAAGAGATAATAAATTTGCACAAGTTGTGTGCAAGAGTAATATCACGACCAACAAACACATGGCAACAGTTTATGAATATTTAATATATACAGGGCACAGGAATAATGAGTTTACCTTCATTTCTCATGTACCTGACACTAAATGATTTCCAAAGTGTATTGCCATATAATTTTCACTACAACCTTATCAAGTAGATGCCATAGGGAGGGACCAGTTTTATGGATGACATGTCTGTAGGTAGTAGACAGTTACTATGAACTTTGATAGGAGACTTGTCAATGTCGCTTGGGTGCTGGTCATCCACACCCATAGTGTTCCTAGTATAGGAGGAGAAGATTGGCTGTGACCACTACAGAGCAGATTCTGATAGTGTCTATGCTGGAATGTGGCTCTGCTCAGACAGTTATAGGGTCTCTGCTGTAAAGAAGTATAATGATTTACCAAAATCCTAAGAGGGGAATAGCTAAGTCCCAGCTTGAGTGAGACCAGTTTATGTTCTAAGGCATATCAGAGGTCTTTGTCAGGGATACATAGGGCTGACTACCCCATGACTTCTCAGAAGTTAAATACAGACTCTGACTCCTTATTTATGACTAAGGTGCTAAATCTAGTGGGCACAAGTTCTTCTATCCCTGACTCATGGTTGCTAAGGACTGGGATTTCAGCCCTTTCCATGAAGCCAAGAAGTTCCAATTTTCACCTAGAATTCCAAAAAAGGAAAACAACCAGCCAGTCTTCTGTTTTTTTTTTTTTCTTTTTTTAAAAAAGTAGATTTAAAGAGACTACATGAAAGGTCACAAGGTTATAAAAGTGAGGTATCTACAGTTAATCTTAGTTACTCACAAACCTTGCTGTTTGCTCTGCTCTATCAACAATCTTCTTGGAAAATTATGTGAAGATGCTGCCCTTACATTCAGTGTCCTGTGACTTTCATCTGTCTATTTATGGAAGAGTGGTACAGCCACAATGATATCAGATTGAGTTAGTTAAACTTCTCCCGGGTCAATAGTTTGTTCAGTTACTGGTGTGTAGTGTCTCAATTGACAGATTCAGGGAGCCCATACTAATAGTTTAATGAATTATATTAGGAATATAAGTAACTCAATGACAGAGAAGGAAGGAAGAAACCAGTCAGGCAGGGTAGGTCTTCATTAAAACACCTTCAAACCAAGAACAGCCTGAAAATAAAGCTCTAGGCCCCAGATAAGAAAGAGCCCACACCAGCAAAATTCCTTCACTTTAGCTCCTTCACTTCAGACCCTGACTGGTCCTGGGTCAAGATCTGGGGCCAAGCCTTCACTTCAGCCCCTGATTTGTCCCAGGCCAATGTCCCATGCCATGCCTTCACTTCAGCCCAAAGTGGTCTTTTACACTATGGTGCCTCTTTCTGGGTGGTGCTTTCTTCAAGACAGTCCACAGACGAGTCAACACACTCCTGCCCCTTCACAGTCTGCAAAATTTCTGAACTTAGCCCCACAGCTAGCAACCCTCTTTCGGGTCCCCTCTCTTTGCTGAGAGCTTTTATGTTGCTTAATAAATTCAAATATTCCTTACTCACTATCTGGTGTCCGTGTGCCTCATTCTTCTTGGTCATGGGACAGGAATCAGGAGCTCACCTGCAGTGGGAGTAAAAGAGCTGTAACACTCCCCTCCCACCCAGTGCACAACAAGAGCAAAAAAGTTGCAACACCATGACATTGGAAAATGTCAAAAAGAATGATTTCTTATGTTTCTATAAAGACCAATTTACAACATCTATTTAGAGACAGATGAAGGGATCACACACACACCAAATTCTGTTTTTTTGTTTGTTTGTTTGTTTTGTTTTTACTTTGATTGTTTTGTTTCAGAACCCTGGAAGTAGGCAACTGGGATCTATCCCAGGAGAGAAATGTACATACTCTTGCAAATGCCTCTCCCTTTCTCTCCCCATCCAAGAAAAGAATTCTTCATAATTTGGAATAAAGACTGTCAATGGTTATACTAAGGGGAAGTATAAGAAGACCCCAAAAGGAGGACTCACATCTTAAACCTATAATACAACTATGTTGGGAAGACTTTCAATGAAGCCCAATAAATAAATAAGCCCACATGAGAAGGAAAGAAAAATGTATTGGAAAAACATTCTCCTCTTTAATATCCTAAGATGCTACTATTGGTCATTTGTTTCTTTGTGAATGAGCTTCCCTACTGTATTTTGGGATTGAAATGATAATGGGATACTTAGGGTAAAGTCTTCCCATTATTATTTTTCTTCTAGTGAAGGAATTTTATTTTCAGTGGTATTTAATTTTACTTTAGAATTTAAATAGGTCTACCACACTGCAGTAAAAATGCATAGATAACAGAATTAATCAAAATAACTTGGAAGAATAAAATGTGGCATAAAATCTTAACATAGCTGAGAGTTTTAAGTTATTCTGTAGAGGAGGGTGAGGAAAAAAAACAGTTTTGGAAAATTACCATAAAACATTGAAAGTAAAATAAGGAATGTTTTTGATATAGCTTCAAGGAATAATCACATGTTTTTACTTACAGTAAGATTTCATAAACTGTTATTTCATTACAATACTTTATTTTATAAAAAAAAACTGAACACCACACAAATATCTGTAACTTAAAAAATATTTGTTGTTACCCAAGAGCTTTAGTACTATAATATTTAGCAAAAAAAAAAAAATGACTATAGCTGATGACTTTATGTCATTAGCTACCCCTGAAGTTGCTGCAAAAATGAAGTGTTAAGAGATAAAGGTGGAATTTGGTAGAAGACTCCAGGAATAAAGGTATCTTTTTTTTGTGGCGGGGAGGGGATATCTGTCAGATCTCTATAGTGCAGAGAATTTAACAGAGGTGACCTGACACTCTTTTCCATTAAAGCAATGAGTGGCAAACTCTCTCAGCTGGATATCTGGATTTTGTGAGTCTTTATCTTCACCAATATAAAATCTATCATGTAGTCAAATTATGATATTATTTTAATATTTTAGTGCCAGAAGACTGATGCATATTTACAAACTAAGTCAGCTAACTGAATTACACAACAGAATTTTATAATTTTAAAAGAAAGAAAGGAAAAGGCACTATATGCAATAAAACACTATAAAGTTGTGGTCAAAATAATTAAGTCACTTGTACTGTGTTCACCCTGAATGAAAGTATGCATAATCCTCTCTACCAACTAATAAAACCTTGTATGGAACACCTAAGCCTGCTACAGATAGGTGGTAACATTAATCCTCTGTTGTGAGAAATAATTAAACTTCAGTAAATTACTCTAAAACCAAGCACCAAAAACATATCAATCAAAGAGATTATAAACTACAAAAAAGGGCACTTTGGGGTGTGGGTTTAAAAGATGATGTAGCCAAATTAGAAGACTTACAATGGAAATTGTAGCTATTTTCCTATTCAGTATTATTTCACCCTACAATAACTTTAACCATTTTCAATTAATGTGAGGTGGGCCTCTCAAAGCAATTTTAGGGTATGTCTTGTTTAATGTGCATTAAAGACCAAAAAACTTGTCTAAGTTGCATGATAAAAAATGTTCAAAAAAAAAAATGTGATTCGAGCCCAGCCTGGCCAATATGGTGAAACCCTGTCTCTACTAAAAATACAAAAAAATTAGCCAAGCATGGTAGTACATGGCAGTAATTCCATCTACTTGGGAGGCTGAGGCAGGAGAATTGCTTGAATCCAGGATGCGGAGGTTGCAGTGAGCCAAGATCATGCCACTGAACTCCACCCTGGGTGACAGAGTGGAACTCCATCTGAAAAAAAAAAAAAAATACTAGCACTTCCAGAACTTTGTCAGAATATTCAATGCTTACTGAAATAATTCCTATGACCTTTCCTACTCTACCTAAAATTCTAAATAAATTTGGGGAAAGGAAGCTTATAGAACGGAGTGGTGTGGGGTAAAACATTCAAAAAATATGCCTGACAATTGAATTGAAAATTTTTGCTTGTTTGTATATATAGTATATACCCAGAATCACTGGGTAGGTAAATTAAAGTGATTATAAAATCTGGGTTTATGGTTACATAATAATCATTGTTTAAGTAAATTGATGCTATAAGATTGCTAAGTGCTTAAAATAATTTATCAAGCAAAGTAGACATGGGGCCTTGAAAGTAGAATGCTGAAGCCAAATAAGAAAAAGATACATAAATATTACAACCATTTCAATTTCAAGCCTCTACTTGACAATAATACAAGACATGTCATTAATCTAACAATCCTCTAATGCCCAGCCTTGCACTCACACTCCATACTTATTCCAAATTTTACACTTTTATTGAAGAAACATAATAGTGCAGTAGAAAATTTAAATTTTACACTTTAAACAATAAAAAGAAAATGATGCTATTGAAGAAACTAACAGTGTTGTAGGGGAAAAACTTAGAAATTCTTCTAGAATTCAAAAACAATGATAAATGGTATAACATATGCCAATGATGAATAAAATAATGTTTTTGATGAAATAAGAATAAATAGAAGTATATTCTAAGATATAATAGAAGAAAACACATTTAAGGTGAAAATTTGAGACAAAAAGGCTCAGAAGGGATTTTTTGCCTCCAGATAGTAAATGGATGATATGGTTTGGCTCTGTGCCTCCACCAAAATCACACCTTAAATTGTAATCTTCATAATCATGTCAAGGGCGAGAGCAGGTGGAGGTAATTCGATCATGGGGGTGGTTTCCCCCCTGTGTTCTCATGATAATGAGTGAATCTCACAAGATCTGATGATTTTATAAGCATCTGGCATTTCCCCTGCTTGTATTCACTCTGTCCAACCACCCTGTGAAGAAGGTGCCTGCTTCTCCTTTGCCTTCTGCCATGATTGTAAGTTTCCTGAGGCCTCCCCAGCAATGAGGAACTGTGAGTCAATTAAACCTCTTTCCTTTATAAATTATCCAGTCTCAGGTATTTCTTCATAGCAGTGTGAGAGCAGACTAATACAGTAAATTGGTACTGAGGTAGTGGGGAGCTGCTGTAAAGATACCTGAAAACGCAGAAGCAACTTTGGAACTGTCTAACAGACAGAGGTTGAAACAGTTTGGAGGGCTCAGAAGAAGGCAGAATAATGTGGGGAACTTCCTAGAGATTTGTTGAATGGTTTTCACCAAAATGCTGATAGTGATTTGGACAATGAAGTCCAGGCTGAGGTGGTCTCAGATGGAGATGAGGAACTTCTTGAGAACTGGGACAAATGTGACTCTTGCTATGCTTTAGCAAAGAGACTGGTGGCATTTTGCCCCTGCCCTACAGATCTGTGAAACTTTGAACTTGAGAGGGTTGATTTAGGATATCTGGTGGAAGAAATTTCTAAGCAGCAAAGTGTTCAAGAGGTGACAGAGCATAAAAGTTTGGAAAATTTGCAGCCAGACAATATAGTAGAAAAGAAAAACCCATTTTCTGGGGAGAAATTCAAGCTGGCTACAGAAATTTGCATAAGTAACGAGGAGCTGAATGCTAATCGCCAGGACAAGGGGGAAAATGTCTCCAGGGCATGTAAAGACCTTTGTAGTAGCACCTCCCATCACAGGCCCAGAGGACTAGGAGGGGAAAATGATTTAATGGGCTGGGTCCAGGGCCCCCATGCTCTGTGCAGCCTTGGGACATGGTGTCCTGCACCCCAGCTGCTTCAGCTCCAGCCATGGCCAAAAGGGGCCAAGGTACAGCTCAAGCCATGCCTCAGAGGGTGCAAGCCCCAAGCCTTGGCAGTTTCCCCATGGTATTAAGCCTGTGGGTGCATGTAAGTCAACAATTGAGGTTTGGGAAACTCTGCCTAGATTTCAAAGGATAAGAAGTTTGCTGCAGGACCTGAGCCCTCATGGAGAATCCCTACCAGGGCAGTGGAGAAGGAAAATGTGGGGTTGGAGCCTCACACAGAGTCTTCACTAGGGCATTGCCTAGTGGAGCTATGAGAAAAGGGCCACCGTCCTCCAGACCCCAGAATGGCTGATCCACCAAAAGCTTGCACCATGTGCCTGGAAAAGCCACAGACACTCATCGCCAGCCTGTGAAAGCAATGGGAGTGGGGCTGTACTCTGCAAACCACAGGAGCAGAGCTTCCCAAGGCCATGGGCGCCCACCTCTTGCATCAGCATGCCCTGATGTGAGACAGAGTCAAAGGAGATCATTTTGGAACTTTAAGGTTTAATGACTGCCCTATTCGATTTTGGACTTGCATGTGGCCTATATCCCCTTTGTTTTGGCCAATTTATCCCATTTGTAATGGGTGTATTTATCCAATGACTGTACCCCCATCATATCTAGGAAGTAACTAACTTGCTTTTGATTATATAGGCTCATAGATGGAAGGGACTTGCCTTGTCTCAGATGAGACTTTGGACTGTGGACTTTTGAGTTAATGCTGGAATGAGTTAAGATTTTGGGGAACTATTGGAAGAGCATGACTCTGTTTTGAAATGTGAGGATATGAGATTTGGGAGGGTACAGGGGCAGAATGATATGGTTTGGCTTGGCTGTGTGTCCCCCACTCAATTCTCACCTTGAATTGTAATCCCCAGAATACCCAAGTGTCAAGTGCAGGGCCAGGTAGAGGCAATTGGATCAGTTTCCCCCATGCTTGTGATAATAAGTGAGTTTCACAAGGTCTGATGGTTTTATAAGCATCGTGCATTTCCCTAGCTTGCACTCACTCCATTTTACCACCCTGTGACAAAGGTGCCAGCTTCTCCTTTGCCTTCCACCATGATTGTAAGTTTCCTGAAGCCTCCCCAGTAATGCAGAACTGTGAGTCAATTAAGCCTCTTTCCTTTATAAATTACCCAGTCTTGGGTATTTCTTCATAGCAGTGTGAAAATGAACTAATACAATGGAGTATATTGCAAAAAATACTCAACTGAAAACAATTTAGAAGTCAATATAATACAAACATCACATATGTAAAGTTACTGGACAGCTAATGAATCAAGGAGGACCAAAAGTGCTGATTCCAAATGAAATGACCTTTGCTATCTGCTTTCTCTAGGGCATCTTCTTATTCTGAACACTGGCAAGAGATCAAGAATGTGGGCTTTTAATGAGTAGAACGTTCCTCATAAGGAGGAAAGAAACAGCAAAAAATAGTCTTGAAAAGTGGGAATATGAGACTTCAGGTGCCTCATACCCATGTCTGTTTTCTTATCAAAATAATTTCTAAATGCTGAAGTTGTATGTGTGGGAAACTAAAGAAATAAACCACAAACCTGCGTTCATTTACTATTGCTGCTATAAAACCACCACATATTTAATGGGTTAAAACAACACAAATTTATTATCTCACAGTTTTGGAGCTCAGAAGTTTATAAAGGGGTCTCACTGGATTAAATTCAAAGTAGCAGGGATGCATACCTTCCTTGCAGGTTCAGAAGAGAATGTGTTTTTATTCCTATCCAGTTTCTAGGGGCTATCTACATTTTTTGGCTCATAAACCCCTTCCATCTCAAAACCCAGCAATGGCTGGTTGAGTCTCACAAGGGAATCACTCAGGTTCTGACTCTTCTGCCTCCCTCTTTTCTAATTGAGGACCCTTGTGATTACATTGGGCCCACTTGAATAATCCAGTATAATCTCCTTATCTTAAATTCAGCTGATTAACAAACACAATTCCTTCCTGCCACATAACATAACAAATTAATGGGTTCTGGTGATTAGAATATGGATATCTTTGGGGGTACAGTATTTTGGCTTATCATCACCTCTGAAAATCAGAACAGTTTTCTGCTGGGAAAATGGATTCAATTCAAGACCTCCAATGAGAACATACCCTGTAGAATACTTCAGCCTCTCAACTAAAAACCCAAAGAAGCAGACTGCATTTCAGAAATGGAGGCCAGAGGTTGACTGACTTTTGTCTAAACAGTAACTCAACCCAATTCAGATATCCTTCGATTTGAGATATTCAGCCTCCACTCTGTCTAGGAGAAGAAAGGAGAAGAAACCCTCCCTCTCTAGCAGAAAATAACATCTTCTTGAGCTTCTATAATTTTTAGACACTACTTCTCACATGCATTCAAAAATTACTGGGCATGTTAAGAGACAGTGCCATATGACCAAAAACCAAAAAAGGAAAAGAAACAAAAGCATAGATGATTTAGACATTGACCTTAGCAGACAAAAGCTTTGAAATAACTATGAGCAAATTGTGTAATGAAATAGATAAAAGGAAAGAATTATCATCAGTCTTCCTTCCCAAAATACAGTATCTCAAATTGAGAATTTATAGATGGGTTACTGTAGAAGACAGTGTTAGTTAACTCAGATTGACAGAAAATATCTACATTCTGTAAGCAGACTAAAGAGAAATTTCCTCCAAAGTGATGATATTTTTAGGCAAACAAAAAGCTGAGAGATTTCATTATCATCAGACGTGTACTGAGAGCAATATTACAAGGAGCTGTTATTGCAAAAGGAAAATCTGATGGAAAAGTAGAATACAGGAAAAGAATAAAGATAAAGAGAATGAGAAATTTGTGGAGCCGAATCAATAAATATATACATACATACTATAACATAAAAGTAAGTGTTTTAATCACATTAACAACAAAATGAAAATAAGATATTTTTAAAAATGCAATGACCCTCTATACAAGTCATTTTGAAGGTCATAACATTTAGACAAATGGAAAGGTAGAACATTCTTTTGGGAAAATATTTAACATTTATTATCATAAAAATACTCATTTACATTTAAATAAAAAATCATTATTTGTAAATCAGACAAAAGAGAAGAAAATCAGTTTTACAACATAAAAATACTTAAAAACTAGTATTGTTTAAAATAAAATAACATTAAGCATATTTTCTAATAAAATCTACACATTAAATAATAAAAACAAAATACCTCAACTATCTTTTTACTGAAACAATTGGCCACAATATATAATATCTAAGTAATGGATGTTATATTCAAAGTGGCATTATTTGGGAAGCCTACAGAAACTAGAAATATTATACATTGGGAATCTTTTTTTATAATGTAACTCATTGAAGGCATAGATTACTATAGATATAGAAGGAAGAACAAAGGAAAGTAGGGCTGTAATGAAAATGAAGTAAAACAAAAAGCAAGGTACAATCAATATGTGTAATATAAATATGTTTATGTAAATTTTCTGGAAGTATATACAGGAAACTGCTGAAGATCTTTACTTTTTGGTAATGAAGCTCAGGCTAGGGGGAACTTTCTTAAAAATGAATAAAAATTATTTTTTTATTCTTCATTTTAAATGCTTTTGTATTTTTAAAAAAGCTGTCACTTTGAAAATAATAATTTCAATAAAAAGAAAGATGAATTGAAAATGCAAAGGGTATATTAAATTTTGTGTCACTTTGGAGTTATTTGCTGGACAGTGTGATGAGAAAATATTTAAAGATATCCTCAGCAGTACTGGAATATGATGTGGATACAACTGAAGTGGTACTTCACTCGTGAGTGGGGCTTATTCATGAGAAATGTGATGGGCCACAGAAAACTGGCCTGAAAAAACAACTAGCTCGAGACTTTTCCCAACCCTCAAATAACTGTTCAGTTTAGTGTCAAAGTTTCACTGTGAAGCAGCACATGGAGGAATGGCCGTCATTGATATGCACTGCTTGTTTTCTAGAAATCAAACTTGAGCTCACAAGAGCAGCTGACAATAATGGATGTTTTAGTGGGTAAGTGTAGTCTTGGCATGAGATCTTGTCTTTATATCTTCCTGCATTATAACCTACCGTAACCTAATGTAACGTTAAAACATCTCAAAAAAAGACAATCTGGAGCTCTAAAAAATTTAAGAGACCATGAAATAATGTGGTTTCCTTAGGGACAGAACTGGATGTAGTCATCTTGGTATTAAATCGCATTCTCTTTCATTTGATCAGTGGTTTAAGTGTCGAACAAGAAAAAAAGACTTCAGGTAAAAACTTCCCTTACATTTAATACAATTTGCCCCCTACATTCACATTTTGAATACCCTAAAGAAAGAAAAGAAAATATCACTAGTGGAAATATGATAGAAAATTAAAATTAAAGATACAGTAAACATACTTAAGAAATTCTGGAGTCTTTTTAGGTCTATTTTTTTCTGTGATGTTACTGTGTAACATCAATATATTTCCAAAGGAGTAAAAAAAAAAGTCAAAGCAAAAACAGAAACAAAATCTGTGTATTCCATGGCTTAAAGAGAACTACCACCATCAGGAAAAACTGTGATACTTCTGAACTTCAATCTACTAAATGTATTTATTTATTTATTTAGACAGTCTCACTCTGTCACCCAGGCTGAAGTGCAGTAGTATGATCTTGGGTCACTGCAAACTCTGCTTCACAGGCTCAAGCGATTCTCGTGATTCAGCCTCCCAAGTAGCTGGGATTACAGGCATGTGTCAGCACGCCTGGCTGTTTTTTGTGTTTTTAGTAGAGATGGGGTTTCACCACGTTGGCCAGGCTGGTCTCTAACTCCTGGCCTCAAGTGATCCACTCACAGTGGCTTCCCAAAGTGCTGGGATTATAGGCATGAGCCACTGTACCCATCAAAATCTACTGTGTTTAAACACTGACAGGAAAAGATAAGGAGGACCTGTAATGTCATTCTACTCCATTGATAGAGGAACGCAGATTCCTTTCCTTCTGCTCCTCGCCATTTTAAAATTACTCATTTTGGAACTCGGGATGAATCCCTGAATGAAGGAAAAAGGAAGTAAAAATGATGGAGAGCCAAAGAACATGGTATGAGGGATATTTTGTGGTGAGACTTTGAATTTAGGCAGTTCTTTTCATTTAGCAAATGCCGGGGTACAATAGAAGGAGAAAGTCAGTTGCTGATATGGTTTGGCCCTGTGTCCCCACCCAAATGTCATGTTAGTTTGTAATCCCCAATACTGGGGGAGGGACCTGGTGGGAGGTGATTAGATTATGGAGGCAAATTTCCCCTGTTGTTATCGTGATAGTGAATTATTACCAGATCTGGTTGTTTGCAAGTGTGTAACACTTCCCCCTTTGCTTTCTCTCTCTCCCATCACCATGTGAAGATGTACCTGCTTCCCCTTCGCCTTCCACCATGATTATAAGTTTCCTGAGGCTTCTTCAGCCATGCAGAACTATTAGTCAAGTAAACCTCTTTTCTTCATGAATTACCCAGTCTCAGGTAGTCCTTTATAGCAATGTGAGAATGTACTAATACAGTTGATATGTATTTATCCTATGGTCAAGGGAATGAGATAAAGGGGCCCTATGGATTTAAATTGTCCAATCCTGCTCACCAGACTGTGAAAGAAAGTGATGAAGGTTTAACAATAAAGATATATGTGTGTGTGTGTGTATGTGTATAGCTATATAAAAACTATATATAGTATACATGTATATAGTATACATGTGTACATATATACACACACATCTTTATTGTTACACATTTATCACTTGTGTGTACACACACACACACACAGACATATGCAAAACATATGTAGAAAAGTGTATAAAACTTTTTTCCTTACCAATAACTTTTTCTCAACCAATCTAAGTCCCCATCCTCCATACAGGAAGAAGCTATTTCTGTTAAACAGAAATTTTGATAAGCCATGTAGAGTAGTATATCAGAGATCAAAGAGGCACTCTTAAGTGACCATTGATGCTCCCAGACAAAGTGACAATTGATGAGCCTATCTATCATTTGAATGGAGAATATAAGGTGAAATCAGAGCAGAATTATTCAAAACCAGAGAAACAAGTTTATATTACACGTAAGGGAGGAAGAAGGAGAAATGAGATGGCTAGTGAACTTGAGCCAAAAAAATCGACAATCCTGAGAAAGCATATTCAGTTTTGCACTTGGGTACATAGTGAAATCCTGCTGTTCTCCTTCTATATAAAATCTCATTAAAACAGCATTATTTGCTAATGCATTGTGATGTTAAATGTGTTTAGAATAGTGAATAGAGTATCCAGGTGGTTTGGAGTGAAGTGGAGACCATCTGTAAGAGCGTTGTCACATTTTGATTATGCAGGGGCAGAAGTTCTGTTCAGTAAAACACTTAGGCAATGTTTTCCTATTCATCCTCTTCCCAGACACAGAGCAGCCTTGCTCTCTCCCTTCCATTCTTGTCAAAGCTGCTCTAAGGAAAGGCTTTGACACTGATCAGTTACAACATAGTATGAATTAAACATAGTGTGCTCTTTTTGAGGTAGTATCACTAAAAATGTTACTTGAATCATGAAATGAAATGTACCCATGCCTACTTTACATAGCACTAGATATCAGTGAGATACACAAATCTTTTGATAGAATCATATATTTAGGATAAGAAACAAGTAAACCTTTCTATTCTACTTCTTAAACAATTCTTTTCAACAGCTTATTATTAATGTCACACTAACTCAATATAATCAATCAGTCCCTACACTGTCTGGGAAAAGAAGTTGGATTTCCAGAGTATTATTTGATCTGAGAACCTCATGTGAGATTTACCAGAATCCACCAGCAAGATGCCATCTCCACTGAGTGGGGTTAGAATTTACAGTAAGAACACCAGTTATCCTGCAACTTGTAGTGTGCCCTTCCCAAAAAAGTGAGTAATGTTGAAATTTAGGAATTCCAACTCCCACCATTTCACTCTCAATCCCATTTCTCAATGACTTTAGTTGTGCGAAGTTAACTCTTCGAAAGGGAAGTGTGATTTCTTGTCTTTTCTCCCCTTGGGAAATTCTTCTTTTCTAGGAAAAAGGGGAAAAATTAACAGTTCTCTTAGACACAGCTGATTATTTTATAAATCAAACATCCAAAAAAGTATAGCATGTTCACTGTAAAAGGCCTTATGTTGGTACCATTTTTCTTACTGCCTTTGAAATAGAATAGGAGATAAAAAGTTAAATGATTTAATTTTCATAATCAAAATATACATGCTGCCAAGGTATAAAGACAATGGAAATTTGACCATCACTGCATTCTAAAGAATTTTTCCCATTTTCTATCTGTAGATTAATTAAATCCAAAAGGAAATTTGAATTTAAATTTTGATAAAGTAAAATCCTATTACTAAAGTTTTTAAATCATCCTCAAGGTGAAAAAATAACAAAAAAATTGAAAATAGGAACAGTTTTAGTCAAACAGATGGCAAAAGTCTTTACAAACACCAATTAAAGTTCTCATTTGTTCTTGAAATGTGCAAGTAGGTCATTTAGATAATCCATTTTATGTCCTTGCAAACTTTATTAATCTTGATTTTCAGAATATTTTTAATTATCTCCATTATGCAAGAGCTTCTAGACTCCCTTGTATGCCTAATTTTATGAACAAGATAACTGTTGTTAAATTTTCGCTAAAGGCCAGACATCAAAAACAGTCAACTAAATTAGATAGTAAATAGCTAAATTTCTGGGACTCCATGGAGCTTCTTGAAAGAAAAGATCCAAAGCAAAACTGGGCCTACATTTGGTGAACCAAATCAAAGCACTCTTGGCATTAAAAATCACTGGGAACTGCAGAGAAATGTGCTTGACTTGCATAACTTGTAATAATCTGCCATAAGTATTATGACTTACATTGAATTTCTACAAATAATTATGAAGGAGTTTCACTACAAAGGAAAAACAAAATGTGAAATGTTAGAATATCACTAATTATATTGATAATTATACAAGCTCTAATATTTTAGATTAGTGGTAAATTTTAACAGCTGTTATTCCTCATGTTTCAGGAAATACCAATTAATCAGTAGAAATTACATATTGTATCACGTTTTATAAATGGTTTTTTCTTTTAGAGAGATGGAGTCTTGTCCTATTTCCCAAGCTGGAGTACAGTGGCATGATCATAACCCACTGCAACCTGGAACTCCTGGGCTCAAGTGATCCTCCCACCTCCGCCTGCCATGCAGCTGTACAGACATGAGTAACCATGCCTGACTAAAACCTTTTAAATTTTTGTAGAGATGAGGTCTCACTATCTACCCAGGCTGGTCTCAAACTCCTGGCCTCAAACAATCTTTCTGCCTCAGCCTCCCAAGTAGTACAAATAGCTTTTGACAAAATCGTGCATTCTATTATCTCACTAATTTCCTTTGCTAATTTTTGTAGAGACTCTTGAAATAACTTTATTAATTTGTTTATGCACTAATAATTTTTTGAATTGATACATTAAAATGTTATGCTCACTAATGCTATACATTCAGTTAGTTAATATTAACTGGGATTAATTTATTTCCAAAACATATCTACAAATTAGATTATAATTTTTGCACTAAAGTGACCTGTCATTGAGATTTATTTAAGGCCAATTATTCCTTCAATTGATACAGCGCTATGAAAATCTTTTATAATCCATATTTCAAAAATTTGAGATTATTTTACAATGAACAGCGATAATGATCCTCAAGAAGGTCATTAAAGAAATAATCCCTTCTTAGTGTCGTCTTCAGATACATGAAGACTCAAAGATCGTTCAAGGCAATTCTAGTTAAGTGTGAGTTTACTTCTCTTTTACTTCACAGTACTTCAGGCTCTTGGATTTTTTTTCCCAGAGTTTATAGGGCTAAGTTTTCTAAGTGGCAAAAATATGGCCTTCATAGAGGTACTTGAAAATCATACTGAATTTGTTTTGGCTTTTATAGTCAGAGAAATAAATATAAATAAATGAATGCATATACACATATACTTCCACATACACTAATTGTTCTATCATATTTTTAACTGTTATACATTAAACCCAAATTTTCTTCTGACCTTTGTTTATATTGAAGTGATTCAAAACATACAAACCCTTCAGAAATATCCCAATATTTCAGAATTGTTGTAAAAAAGATGAATAATATATAAACACCTGTAAAGTAGTTAAAATATTAAAATAAATAATCAAAGTTTTCTCTGAGAGGTTGTCAAATACTTCTTATATGAGATTCAAAAAATATCCACATTTTTTTCTTCTTCCATTCCCAAAGGTAACGTACTAATGAGCCTGGTCAGCAGTTTGAGGTGGCAGTGAGCTATGATCATGACACTGCACTCCAGCCTGGGCGACAGAGTGAGACCCTATCTTAAAAAACATGAGCCTGATCTAGGATTTTCTGTACTCAACTGACACTGACTCCCTCTGTGCACATATCTGCTATCGCTCCAAACAACCAAAATCTATGATGAAATCTAATACTAGTTCCCTTTGTTTTACATTTGCCCATCCTTCTAAACTGTACATGTGACTAGAATTTAGTCTTATGTAATAAATTTGCAGCCACAGGTTGAAAAATCATAAAAGAAGATCATTTGAATTTGAGTTTTCTCTTAAAGACTTGGGTATTTACATTAAAACAAATGTCAAACAAATATAGGCATATCAAATACATTTCTCATAGAATTTTAAGATTATTTTAAATATATATCTATTGTAGAAATGTTAACACCATACAATAAAATTTACCTCTGCCTTAATACTTACTTCAAAGTGCCCAAGAATGTAATAAAATACATCCTGCATATAATTCATAATTGTTTAAAAAATTATGTTAAAACATGATATGTAAGGAGACCCCCTGAAACTATTGCTACGGAATAGAAGATGAAATGCTCCTGATTATTGTAAATACAAAATTGCATACAGGATTGTGTAAAGACAATGACAGGTTGGACTGCCAGAATGAGCCAACAGCGTGTGATGTGCTTCCCCCTGCAGAGAGCCTATGAATGGATGTGCAGTCAGGGAGGTTTCACATCACCAAGATTCCTATCCCAGAAAAGCAGATGTTCATAGCTCTGGGAATGGAATGTGACCAGATTCCTCTCTATAGAAACTTTCACTCTTTTCAAGGACATTATTATATTCAAACTTAACTTTGATTATGCCATGTATATATTAACACCATCAAATGAAAGGGTCCTGTAAAGATTTCTTCAACAGAAATTAGAGATGTCAAATGTCTGTGACTTTTACCCGATAGTAAAGTTACTTTGGTTACTTTAAATGAGATGACTTTATAAAAAAAAATCTTCAAGGGGTTCAAATTTAGAGACTCAGGTTCAGAGAGATTGATGGAGTCCACCCACTGCCATTCTGAAACTAAGAAATATTAAGTGGCTTCCTCAAGGTGACACACAGAAAGAACAGAAAAGCTGAGAGGAGAACCCGAGTTGTCTAGCTTTCAATCAGGTGTCCCTTTTTTAATATATAAATTATCTTATTAACACACACACTTTACTGATGAGACAACTAATAATCAATATGGTATGTATAGGAATAAATCATGGCA
The DNA here is from genome assembly GCF_028858775.2 of Pan troglodytes. Classification (NCBI taxonomy): domain Eukaryota; kingdom Metazoa; phylum Chordata; class Mammalia; order Primates; family Hominidae; genus Pan; species Pan troglodytes. The sequence goes on from NC_086015.1 coordinate 91,790,082, forward strand.
TTAGAACTAAAATTAAGCAGCACATTGTGGTCAAGAAGCTTTAGGAGGTAGAGAAAATGGGAAGTGTTCTCTGAAACCTAGAAGACAGGAGAGGTTGACTTTGACATAGAGGAGATTTATGTTCTAGCATTTGGGCATGCATGCAAAATGGCTACATGAGAGACTAATATTTCTTGGTTTCAGTATAAGACCCACCTGTAGCTGACTTGTGATGGGCAGGTGTCGCAGGGATTTTGTTAAGTTTTTGCTTTTTGAAGAGGGAAAAATTAAGGGCTGCCTTAGATGACATTTTAAAGTAAGCATAATTCATCTCAAATTTAAATTAAGGAATTAAATTAAATTTCTTACATCTCATAATTTATCCTCATATTCTGTGATGTCTCACCTTGACACTTCTGCTGCTATATTATTAATCTAACCCACAACTGATGTACACTATTGTATTAGTCTGTTCTCACACTGCTAAATAAGACATACCTAAGACTAGGTAATTTATAAAGGAAAGAGATTTAATTGACTCACAGTTCTGTAGGGCTGGGGAGGCCCCAGGAAACTTACAATCATGGCAGAAGTGGAAGCAAGCACATCCTTCTTCATATGGTGGCAGGAAGGAGAAGAATGACAGCCGAGTGAAGGGGGAAGCCCCTTATAAAACCATCAGATCTCGTGAGAACTTACTCACTATCATGAGAATAGCGTGGGGGAAACTGCCTCCATGATTCAATTACCTCCCACTGGGTCCCTCCCACAACACATGAGGATGATAGGAGCTACAGTTCAAAATGAGATTTGGGTGGGGACACAGTCAAATCATATCAACTATTCCTGTTTCCTCTTTTTTCAATATTTTCCTGCTTCTCCTCCTTCCATTTCTCAATTTTTAGGTTTTTTTCTTTTCCTAAAAGAAAATCAAAATTTCTTATCTTAGCCACAAAGGTTGATCAGATCTCCTAAAACGCTTCCAACTGTTTTATCTCAGTGAATCTATATGGTAGCTTCTAAAGTAGTATTGGGGACAAAGAACAGGACAGAGTACCTTCCATCAAATCATAGTATGTGGTATGCAAGATGTATAAATGTATGTAAACTTGCATAAAATGGGTCCTGGGCAAATAGACAAAAAGAAAGGGTTAATTTGTTCTCTTTCCAAAGATGAATTTATCATTTACATATATTTATAAGGATTACTTATGATATATAATTGCCATAAAGCATAAAACTTCTAAACACAATCCACACTTATTCATTTAGCAAATATTTAATGAGTGCCAAAATAGGACAGGAACTCTGTTACATATTCTTAAATAAGTTGATGTCTGAGAAAAAGACTATTGAGACTGACTTAAATGATTAACATTAAATCAAAATAATTACATATTTATGTACAAAAATAATTTTATTTACATATACTTGGTGTCTTCACATGAGTTTTCTTCTGATATACCATTGTCATATCTACAAATAAAAATTAAAATACAGTACAGGTATTATATCCAGTATCACTCCCCTAACTTAAGAATTTTAATTGTTTTAAATGTTCTCCAAGAGTAATTAATGAAAATGTAGAATTGTATAAAAATTCATTAGGGAACTATTTGATACAAGATGTGCATCTTTTTGTCACCTATACCTTGCTGCTTACAGTGTAGTTTTGTAGCCAGCAATAACAGCAAAAACTGGGAACTTGATAGAAATTCAGAATCCTAGCCCAGATTTAGTGAATCAAATCAGAACTGTATAGATGTTTCCCTAGTGAATAGTATCACATTCATATTTAAAAAACACTCACTGACTTAAGACAAGAACTGGATTGGCTGTATCTAGTCTCATCACATGGTGTAAAAAGTTTCATGCATGACGCAAAATATAGGAAATGAGAATTACACTTTATTTTGCCATAATGTTCATGAAAAATAGGTTCTTAATTTTTACCAGCTCAGTATACCATTTCCACAAATACTGAGAAGAAATGTCAGAGAACGTGCATGATATTCTGGATATTTGGAATCTATTCTGGCCATCAAGAAACCTACTCATTCATGAAGGTCTTAGGTACATCCTTGAATTCGTCAGAATCGACCCACCAATTGAATTTATCAGTGTTCAGTTTTAATTGCAGAAATAAACTCTGATCTAACTGAGATCTCTCAGAGTCACATCCTTGAAAATCTTATAATTTTTCTTAAAATTTTTAAAAAATTTAATACAGATCTATTTATTTTTCCTATACTTCTTCATGTGATTTTTGGTAGGTTTTGTGTTTTAGTCTCCATGACCTCACAAGAAGGAAAGAGAATTTGGGCAATGTTCTTCCCATTTATCTGCTAATAAGACTGACCTAAGTTTAAATATACAGATTTCCACATGCACTTCTCCAGACCAGTGCCTGCCACTACCTAGACCTAATAGCACGACTCTCTAGGGAAAGACCAATCTTTCTTTTCCTGCCTTATTTTCCTCTCTTCATTTTATCCTTCACTTTATTGTTGGCTCACCAAAAAAAAAAAACAAAAAACAAACAAAAAAAACAAAACACACACACACAAAACAAAAAATTGGAATCATATTACTCATCATTCTGGCCATACTCAGACCAGTGGCCGCTTACCCTTGGAGTAGGATGATGTAGTGACAGCATTAACACAATAAACACTCTTAATGAAGAACATTCAAACCAGAATGCAATTTCGTCATTTCTGCTTTTCTTAGACAGCATCTTTCTCTCCATCTGTCCTGAGTTTAGAGCCAAAGTCTGCTCTAGATAAATTTAGTGTCTGTGGGAATGGATGTGGAGGAGTTCAAAGACCAGCCTCCTGGGTGGGTTGCCAAAGAATAAAAAATGTAGAAAAGCTTCTTTTCTTGCCATCAGGGAAAGAAAAAAAAAACCTCTGTCTGTGGGAACCCCACCTAATGTGGCATTAAAAAGCACCATACCACTCCAGGACTCAAACTTGTCTTCTTCTCTTTTTCTTAGGGTTAGCACCCAAAATGGAGATCTTTTTTATTTCTCAGGAGGTGACATCATCGATTTCTCCCAAAACCCACCTGGGAAAATGGTCGCACTTCACAAAGCACTGACACCATCATACCCCAGCTCCTTGCCTTGCTATTCCCAAAGACAAAATCGTAGGCTTTTTTACTTTATGGATTTTGCCTCAAATCTCTTTGGGAAAATAAAAGATTACAAATAAAAAAGTATAAGAATGTTATACATTTTTATGGCTCTTACCCTATATTTTTTACTCTCTCCAAACCGAAAAGGAAAGCCACATTTGTCCCCTACTTTTATCTTCCTGAGGTAGACATACTATAAATGTTCCTCTTCTCTGTGTGTTTCCTTCATAGTACTCTCTTTCTGCTCCAAAAGTGCCATCAAAACATATTTTTGCATTATTTCCAATAAGTAATTATTTGTGAGTTTCCAGACCATTTTGTAGAGAGTTAATTACACCTTTGTTCTGCCTAAGGAAGTTTGTATTTGTACAAAACAATATGCTGAATGGTTACAGGTGGCTTAGAAAGAAACCTTAAATACAGCAAGAAAACACAACTTCACATTTGTAAGAAAATAGGAAGGGAAAATTAGGGGTGGGGGGGAACAAAATAAAATGAAAGTGTCCGTAAAAGTCATACAAAATTACATTCTATGCATAGCTATCTTTTACTTTAATCTGGCTTTTTTTTCTTTGCAAGGAACAGTGTCTCATTGGAGCAATTTCAAGGAAAAGAGGAATTAATGTGGACTGGAAAATTGTCAGGCACTGAGGACTGCTACTCTGCACTGGGTCATAATATACTTTTGTACTTTCTTATGACATCTCGGGTTGTTTTTACTGTGGTTATTGTTTCTCTGAGTTTATTTTCATTGCCTCGCTTATTACTTCCTCTACTGTGTTATAGATGTTGCTATCTCATTACTGTTGTGTCACTTGGTCTCTCTACCTGATTTCGTCTGATAAAATTTTTTGGCTTCTTCTACCCCTTCATCTCCTACCATCCTGCTGTCAACTGCCATGCTCTTTAGGCATTTTCCAGAAAATCAGATCACTGAAAGAATGTGTCTTTTTATACCAGCTAAGCACTAACTAGCCCATAAGTGGGCTACTTTGACATAAAACAAACAAAAACAACAAAACCCCACTTCTCATTTAATCACGGAAATGAAGGTAGAAAGGTAGATAAATTTGAAAATGAAACAAAAGCCAAACAAACAAAAAAAACCACTAGCTTCCCAGATAAGGTATGGGTGAGACAGATTATTTTAAAGAGAGGCTTGTGTAGAGCAGGCATCCTGACATGTACAGTGTATTTTACTACTTTGCATTCTGTACCCATTTTTACATAGATACAGATGCAAAGATGCCTGTATTCGGTAAATTGCCCAACTATTTAGATGTCCAGCTACATTAAATTCCAAATTATCTCCAATAGAAACAGTCATAGTTAAGTCCAGCTTCTTCAGTTAGAGCAATACCATTGAGACATTTCAATTAATTGGTTTGATTAAATGTGGCATTAATATAAAATAATATTTAAAAATTGTGTTTAAAACACAAATAAAACCAGTGCATAAACAACAAAACCCCATGTACCCACCTTTAGTTGAAGACATTATAATGTGGACTTATCTTTGAAATTGTCTGTGTGATCCTCCTCGATCACCTTTTCTCTCTTCTCCACAAAAGGTTTAGTGTGGTTGTTATTTACTTGTTTAGCATCACAGCTTTTTTTTTTTTTTGGTTTGATTTGGTTTGGGCTTTTTGTTTTGTTTTGTTTTGTTTTGTCTTTTAATTTTTTTTGAGACAGAGTCTTGCTCTGTCGCCCAAGTTGGAGTGCAGTGGTGCAATCTCAGCTCACTGCAACCTCCACCTCCTGGGTTCAAGCAATTCTTGTGCCTCAGCTGGGGTTACTGGCGTGCCCCACCATGCCTGACTAACTTTTATATTTTTAGTAGCGGTGGGATTTCACCATGTTGGGCAAACTGGTCTGGAACTCCTGGCCTCAAGTGATCCATCCGCTTCAGCCTCCCAAAGTGTTGAGATTACAGGCATGAGCCACGGTGCCCGGCCTGGTCATATATTTTTTAACGTAATTGTGTCCATAAAGAATGTCCTGTTTAGTTTTGCAGGTGTTTGGACTTTACATAAGTTGGAGAAAACTGTGTGCAGTCTTCAGAAACATTATTTTAATATTATGTTCTGGAGACCTATTTATGCTATTGTATATGACAGTGTGTCTAGCTGTGACACGTATTTTTACTAATGTCCAACAGCAATGTATCAGTATAACAAAATTTATCAATCCAGCCTATTATTTATGAGCATTTTCAGTTGTTTCCAATATTTTGGAATTAAAACGGTACTGCCAAGAACTTGTTTCTGATGCACATGTGCAAACGTGTTTCTAAAATATGCAGATTGACCATCTTTGATCTAAAAATCTGAAATTCATATTGCTCCAAAACTCAAATCTTTTCAAGTGCTGACATGGCAACACAAGTGGAAAATTCCACACATAGATACTCAACACAAACTTTGTTTCATGCATAAAATCATTTAAAATATTGTATAAAATTACCTTTTTGGCTATGTGTATAAGGAATATATGAAACATAAATGAATTTTGTGTTTAGACTTGGGTCCCATCCCCAAGATATCTCATTATGTATATGCAAATGTTCCAAAATCCCCCCAGAATAATCTGAAATCTAAAACACTTCTAAGCATTTCAGACAAGGAGTACTCAACCTGTATATCTTGGGAGCAAAGCTGTTGAGTCATAGAGTGTACACATCATCCACTTTCCTAGATGTGGCCAACATGGAGAAGGACTACTCAGATTCTCCTTGAGAAAAGACTTGCTATCCAGCTTTGAGTAATGTAATTCACTAACGGTGTTTCTTCAACCTCTGTTCTAGTCTTTGGGTTAAAGTTTTCTCAGAGTGGCTGCTGGATAATAACTGAGCAGAGTACGGAAAAGGTCCCAGACATTTCTAAAAACAGCAAAACTTTTAATGGGCAATCCTTGCTTCAGAGTTTCTGTTGCACTGGCAGAGATTTTGTCATGTCTCTATTGCCAGACGACAGCTGCCTCTCTGCTCTACCGTACTTCCACTCCTATGTGTGTGTGTGTGTGTGTGTGTTTTTGTTGTTGTTTTGTTATGTTTTTGAGGCAGAGTCTTGCTCTGTCATCCAGGCTGGAGTGCAGTGGCACGATCTCGGCTCACTGCAAGCTCTGCCTCCCGGGTTCATGCCATTCTCCTGCCTCAGCCTCCCAAGTAGCTGGGACTACAGGCGCCCGCCACCATGCCCGGCTAATTTTGTGTATTTTTAGTAGAGACGGGGTTTCACCGTGTCAGCCAGGATGGTCTCGATCTCCTGACCTCGTGATCCGCCCGCCTCTGCCTCCCAAAGTGCTGGGATTACAGGCGTGAGCCACCGCGCCCAGCCTCCTATTTGTTAATCTCTGCATTTATTTCTCAGAATGACAAACCTGCTACACTAAAGCATTCCAAATTATTTTCCATAGTGGTTGAAACAATGGATACACCCACTTTCAATATATGTGCCAAGTGTACTGTATCTTTAGAAATACTTGGCACTATCCAACTTTCAAAATTTTACAAATCTCATGAGTGAATAATTATTTTTATTTTGCTTTACCCTTATCATTAATAAGATTAGGGGTGTTATGTTGTTTGGTTTGTTTTGCATTTTTTATTCATCTTTTAGTTTTCCTCTTTAATGAAGTGCTTGTTTATGTTTTTCCTTTTGAGTTGCTTGCTTTCCTTTTTGTTGATTTGATTGATATCAAGCACTGTTTATTTGTTAAGTGTTTTCCAGTTATAGAGTTGTAAGTATTTGTTTCCAGTTTGTGTTTTGACTTTCTACTTTATTTATAGTGCTTTTAGATGAATAGCACCTCCAAATTTTAATGTTCTCAAATTTATTGATTTATGAAGTTGTTTGTGTTTGGAGACAAGTAAAACACTTCAAAAAACTAAAAGTTTTCCTCCTTAGATAAGGAAAAAGACAAGGATGTGTACTCTCAGCATTCTTAACACACCTCTGAAAATTCTAGTGAGTACAATAATGCAAGAAAATGAAATAAAAGGCATACAAACTGGAATATAATAAGTAAAACTGTTTTTATTTGTGGGTGACAAGACTGCCTACATAGAAAATTGAAATGAATCTACCAAAAAAAATCCTCAAAATAATATGTGAGTTCAGCCAAGTCACAAGATACAAGAAAAATATACAAATTATTTTTATTTTTATATGTTAGCAATGACTCTGTGAAAGTCAAAATTTAAAATAAAATACCATTTTCAATATCTAAAAATATGCAATAGCTGTCAACAACATAGACAGGACTTATATGCTGAAAACTGTAAAACACAGATCAAAGAAATCAAAGAGAATCTAAATAAATGTGGAGACAGACTATGTTTATAGATTGAAAAAGTCAGAATAATAAAGATTTTACTTTTCCCCAGATGGAAAAATGTTTAGCACAATTGTTTTCAAAGTCCACACGATTTCTTATAGATACAGATAATGTTATACTAAAATTTATATGAAGAGACAAAGGAACCAAAATAGATATAAGTGATCATGACAAAGAAAAATAAATTTAGAAGAATCTGTTTACTTGATTTTATGAGTTATTATAAAGCTCTGGGATATTGACAGGAAGATATAAACATACATCAGTAGAACACAATATGGAAGACAGAAATGGGCCTGTACAAATATTGCCAAATGATTTTTAAATAAAGATACAGAAGCCATTTAATGGAGGAAAGATGGCCTTTTCAATATGTGCGACTGGAGCAGCTAGACATCTCTAGGAAAAGAGAAGAAGGAAGGAAGGAAGGAAGGAAGGAAGGAAGGAAGGAAGGAAGGAAGGAAGGAAGGAAGGGAGGGAAGAGAAGAGGAGAGGAGAGGAGAAGAAAAGAAAGAGAAGAGAAGGGAAGACAAAGGAAGGAAGGAAGGAAAAGGAAGGAGAAAAAAAGAGAAAAAAAGAAGTAGAAAGAAGAGAAAGAAAGAGAGAGAGAAAGAAAGGGAGGGAGGAAGGAAGAAAGGAAAGAAGGAAGGAGGGAGGGAGGGAAGAGGAGAGGAGAGGAGAAGAGAAGAGAAAGGAAGGAAGGGAAAGGAATGAGAGAAAAAAAGAAAAAGAAGAAATAGAAAGAAGAGAAAGAAAGAGAGAGAAAGAGAGAAAGAAAGAAGGGAGGAAGGAAGGAAGGAGAGGGAGGGAAGGAGGGAGGGAAGGAAGAAAGGAAGGAAGGAAGGACGGAAGGAAGGAAGGAAGGAAGGAGAGGGAGGGAAGGAGGGAGGGAAGGAAGAAAGGAAGGAAGGAAGGACGGAAGGAAGGAAGGAAGGAGAGAGAAGGAAGGAAGGAAGGAAAGAGAAAAAGAAAGAAAGAAATAAAAGAAAGAAAGAAAAGGAAGAAAGAGAGAGAGAGAAAGGAATGGGGGAAGGGAGGGAAGAAGGGAAAGAAGGGAGGTTGGGGAGAGAGAAAGAAGGAAGAAAAAAGGAAGGAAGCATAGAGGGAGAAGAGGGAAGAAAGAAAGAGAAATTTGACCTAAGAACTTTGATCTTACACAAGAGTCAATATAAATTGGATCACAGGCTTAACTGTAAAATATAAAACTTCTGGAAAAAAAAGTATGAGAAAATCTTTGGGATTGAGGGCTAGGTGAGCATTTATAAGACTTTATAGCAAAAGCATAATCCATAAAAGAAAAAATTAACAAATTGCACTTCATCAAAATTTTTATAAATTATCTGTGAAAGACCTAGTTAAGGTGATGAGACGAAAAGCTGTAAAATAATGCAAACAACATATCTAACAAATGATTGGTATCTAGAAAAGAAAAACAAAATTTTCAAAACTCAACAATAAAAAATCTAATTGGAACATGAACAAAAGATATAGAAAGACATTTCACGGAATAGGATATACAAATGGAAAATGAACACATGAAAAGATGTTCAACATCATTACCTAGTAGGGAAATAAAGATTAAAACTACAATATTACATCACTACAAAACTATAAAAAACTTCTACAGTAAAAATACAGTTGAACCTTGAACAATGCAGGGGTTAGCTGTGCTGACTCCCTGGGTAGTTGAAAATTTGCATATAAATTTTGACTCACCAAAGAGTTAACTACTAATAGTCTACTGTCAACCAAAAGCCTTACTGATAACATAGTCTTTTAATACATATTTTATATGTTATATGTATAACACTTTAAGAAAATGTTAATAAGAAAATCGTAAGAAAGTGAAAACATATTTACTATTGATTGAGTGGAACTGGATAATCATAAAGGTTTTCATCCTTGCCATCTTCATATTGAATAGGAGGAGGAAAAGGAGAGGTTGGTCTTGCTGTCTCAGGGGTGGCAGAGGTGGGCAAAGTGGAGGAGGTGGAAGGGGAGGCAGGAGAGGCAGGCACCCAGAGTGAAAATTTATAGAAATACATTGTAGGCCGGGCGCGGTGGCTCACGCCTGTAATCCCAGCACTTTGGGAGGCCGAGGCGGGCGGATCACAAGGTCAGGAGATCGAGACCATCCTGGCTAACACGGTGAAACCCCGTCTCTACTAAAAATACAAAAAATTAGCCGGGCGTGGTGGCGGGCGCCTGTAGTCCCAGCTACTCGGGAGGCTGAGGCAGGAGAATGGCGTGAACCCGGGAGGCGGAGCTTGCAGTGAGCGGAGATCGCGCCACTGCACTCCAGCCTGGGCGACTGAGCGAGACTCCGTTTCAAAAAAAAAAAAGAAATACATTGTAATTTCTGTCTGACTTTTTTGTGTTTTCATTTCTCTAAAAATGTCTCTATACAATACCAATCCTTCTCCCACCATTTGCTGAAGGGTACATGTCATAAAATAATTGGAAATAATCCATAAATAATCAGAACCCTTCTGCCAGATTGACTCAAGTCGGTTTGTCTTCTGGCATTGATTCTTCTATGCCTTCATCCTCATTATCTGACACTGGTTCAGAAGCACTGATTTCCATGAAACTGTCTTTTGTTTATTTGGTGTAGTGTCTATCAGCACTTGATGTTCTCCAAGATCCATATCTTTAAACCCACCAACACCCACCTTTTTTTTTTTTTGCATATTCACAACCTCTTTCCTAATTTCCTTGATTTGTTCTGTCATCACTCCTATGAAGTCATGCACAACATCTACTCACAGTTTTCTCCAGCAGGAATTTATTGTTTCAGGCATGATGGCTTTCATGGCTTTTTCTGTAACAATGACATCATCTTCAGTGATGTAATTCTTCTAGATTTTCGTGATGTTCTATTAGTATTCTCTTTCATAGTGTTGACAATTCTTCCATAGAGCACTATGTGTAATGAGACTTAAAGGTATTTATGACCCCCTATTCTAGAGGCTGAATTAGAGATACTGTGTTTGGGAGCAAGAAGACCATTTCAAATTATAAAAAATAAGAATAGAAAACATTTAAAAATTTTGTAATGCTTTTAAAACTATTTAACCTTGTATTTCTTCTATGATCTGTTTTGATAAATTATAATTTTATAGCAATTTAGGCATTCCATTTATTTTTACTATTTATATCAGACTTAATTTATTTGTGGCTAGAAAAATTAGCTGCATGCTACTAATCCTGTGAAATCCATTCAGACTTGCTTTATAGGCCAGCATGTGGTCTGTGTTTGTGATTCAGAAGAATGTGTACCTATATGTTGAAGTGAAGTGTTTCATGTAAAAGAATTAGATCAAGCTTGCTAATTGGTTCTTACAATCTTATTTATCGTTGCTGCTTTTTTGGTCTCCCTCTCTACCAAATACTGAGAGAAATATGTTCAGATATTCCTAAAATATTATAAACAAAGCAATCTTTAAAAGTGGAGTGTGAGTTCTTGGGAAGTTTTATGGCAAATCATACTTGGATAAAATTGAAAACATTAGGAAAAATTGTTAACAGACTGAAGAAAAAATATAACTAATATGTTTACATTATTCAATTTTAACCAGTCAACAAACCATATTTGTATCCACTGTATGCCAGGCATTAAAAAAATAAGACAAGAGTTCTGTAAAATACCTTCCAGTATGCATATGCAAATAAAGTGTACATCAATTTTGATAGAAGATGGCATTTGATGAAAGTTCTAAAAGAGTGGAACAAACAAAAGACTAATGGAAGCCAAGGGAAGTGGTTACTTCTAGACAAGTAGATCAAAAATGCCCTCAGATGAAGCAGTGGACTCTTGAAGGATGAGTAAAATTATGACAAAGAAAAGTAGAGAAAGAATATATTTTCCAAAAGTGAGAAGGCAATAAAATATTGGCTTGTTTAGGAAAATCGAGTTTTTCCAATTCGATTAAAATGTAGGGCTCATAATATATCTGGGTGATATGTCAAGGTAGGGTGATTGATATGAGCTGAATTGCTTCCCCCCACACCTGGAAAAACAATGTATATGTTGAAGCCTAACTCCTAGTACTTCAGAATGTGACTATTTTGTGATATAGGGCCTTTAAAGAGTTAATTAAGCTGGGCGCAGTGGCTCACATCTGTAATCCCAGCACTTTGGGAGGCCATGGTGGGTGGATCACCTGAGGTCGGGAGTTCAAGACAGCCTGACCAACATGGTGAAACCCCGTCTCTACTAAAAATACAAAATTAGCCGGGCTTGGTGGCACATGCCTGTAATCCCAGCTACTTGGGAGGCTGAGGCAGGAGAATCACTAGAACCCAGGAGGTGGAGGTTGCGGTGAGCCGAGATCGCGCTATTGCACTCCAGCCTGGGCAAAAAGAGCAAAACTCTGTTTCAAAAAAAAAAAAAAAGAAAAAGAAAGAAGATAATTACATTAAAATGAAGCCATCAGGGTATATCCTAATCCAACCTGACGCAGAGAGAAAGCAGGAGTGCACATGCGCACACACAGATGCTATATGAGGACATAGCAATAAGACAGCCATCTGCAAGCTAAGGAGAGTGGCCTCAGAAGAAACCAAATCTGAAGACACCTTGTGTTGGATTTTAGCCTCTGGACTGTGAGAAAATCAATGTCTGCAGTTGAAGCCACCAAGTCTGAGGTATTATGTTTTGGCAGCCCTAGAAGACAAATACAGTGATATACTGGAATAATAAAAAATGATGCCTATTTGCCTTTGGTTAGCCTTTGAAAGCCATCACACATATATACACTTTCTTTTAAAAACATTTACGACTTTCAATTTCAGCTGGTTATTAACATGAGGATCCCTCATACTTAATCCTCGCTTTATCTGTTCTTCTGTTGCTCCATTTTTACCTCCTTAACAGGACTCCAAATGTTAATCATCTAAATCTAGTGTGTCTTCAACCACACGAGCTCTCCCATAAAAAAATCTTCTAGCTTAAGAATAGATCATGAATATCTATATATAAGGAAGATGAGTCAATGGGGCATCTATGAAAATAGGCATATGACCAATGTAATTGTAGAATATGCCATAGTGCTGAATCGTAGAAGGTAAAATGTGAGTTTATTTTAATTCCATATAATGTATTTGCTAGAAGAATATTTACTTTTGTTTTTGTTACAGAGTTCAGGTTTCCTTATTTACTAAATGTCACTTAAGAACTCTAAAGAGTGACCTACAGCTAAATCTTACCTGGAAATAAATGAGCAACATGGTATTCATCTCTCATTCATCTGCTAGTTTGGATTTGATGTGGCATCTATAAGAAGCACATCATGTTAACATATAGCTAATAGGACAGCCATGAGTTGTACAAGTTAATTGAGCCTTGGTTTCAAATAGTGTGTCTGTTCATTTAATATTCTTCTAAGCTTCCAGCAGTTTTAATTTGTGAAAGCAATCACTTTACCTAGAAGTCATATGCTAAGTCTTATTTTTATTACAAATTGCTGTTTAATGATGAGTGTGTTCTTTCCCCATAAAAGATTGTGAGTCATTTACTAAAGGACTGAGGCTAGGTTTCCCATTTCTGTTGTATCTTCTGTAGTAGTTTGGTATTCTGCAAAGAGTGCATATTGGAAAAATATGGAAAACAGAAATCATAGGTAAAAAGTGTCACAGATAGCATTTTATATAAATGAGAAAACCAAAAGAGTAAGCAATATTTAAAAGAAGGTTGAACATGGATCTATGATGAGAACAAGTCATAAGCAAGGGTTGTAATCAATTTAATTATGTGCCCTTGAGGTATAAAGGGGAAAAATGTTAGGAAAGTATTTCAAGCTTGCTCATAAACCAATGAAATCTAAGCCCTTTATGATTCTAATATTGTAAAACATCAAAGAAAATGATTTAAGCAGTTTAGTTTGTTAGCACAGCAAGATGAATAAAGTTATATTAAATATTGATTTTGTCATATCTCCCACTCAGATATTACAGAAAAAAGAAAATTTTAACAGTAATTTTTAAGGGTAGATGTGCAAAATTGAAAACAAAGAATACTTGGAGCATTCACAGCTGATAAGAGATATTTTTATACTGCTTCATGTTACTCTATTTTCTTTCATTTAACTGGGGATGATTTGCTGAAATTCAGCAATTTTGCTTTTTATAGTAAAGAAACTGACAGATGTATTTGGCTGCAGAAATATCTCTGAACTAGTTCCAAAAGATATATAAGAAAAAAGAAAGTTTCTCATATATGTATGTGTGTGTATGTGTGTGAGTGTGTAATTATTATTTTTACAGAGGTTTCAGAAAACACATTTCTTAGCATATCTAAGTTAAGATTTCAAATCAGAATTTTAAGAGATGACCTTCATAATTCATGCATCTTCTTTCTTAACAATATAGAGATCTACGCCATTCAAGTACATAACATTGACATTCTTATTGAGGAAAAAAGAAAGTGAGCACAAATTGTGAGTAAAATATAGCCCATTAAATTATGTTTTGGCAAATGCTTGTTACCACCATCATCATCAATAAATGTTTTTCAAGGATCCTCCATGAGTCAAGCTAAAAATGAGTTTTTGGGTTTATGAGGTCATCAGATGTAGAATCTTTAAAATAAGATATGCATTTTTTATTTGCGGACAACAGAATAATTTACTGTACCTAGTTTGAGCTCAAATAGATTTATTAAAGGATGTTTGAAACTTCACAGTATTATAGGAACACTGAAGGGTGAGATCCCAGAAATAGTCCTCAAACAACATTGCAGAGCTGGCCTGATAAGGAAACTGCTGCTGCTGCTGTGGCCACTGAGCACAGAGGTACCCAGCTTCCACCTCCACCCACACCAGGAGCAAGAAGCAAGATCTCACTGATCACCCATAAAACTCACCTCCAATTCAAACTCTTGCATGGGTATGTTTATTGAGTGGGACTTAAGTTACATGTGCATACACTGGCAATAAAAATTTTTATTTTATTTTATCTTCGGAAAGATAATTAACAACATGAGAATGTGGGGAACTGTTACAATAAGGGTGAAAATAATTTAAAATGTTTTGAGTAGCCACAAATGGCAAGTGCCTATTTCTGTGTAACAACCCAAACTTTATTAGCATTGCCAGATTTTAGTTTTGAAATACATTCACTATTTATAGTATATAAACATCTTCCTACAATTATATGATAATCATCAATGCTGGTTCTTATAAAGCATAACACATTCGAGGTGCCAAGGAACTGCAGTAACGTGATCTCCTCTAGGGAAAGTCATAAAATACTTTTTCTATTGTTAATTCGTAAGTAGTGTTATCTTGAAGTTTAGCTATAGTATATATTACACTGTCTTTCTCCCATCACCTAGTGCTAATGGTGCTTAAAATAGCCTAAACTAAATATTCATAATAGAAAAAGTAACCAAGTATTTTTTAAAGTAACCACTTGTATAATTTTAAGTCCAATAAGAAAATGTCTATGTAAATATTGCCAGTGTTAGCTTTTCTTGTGAAGGATATAAAGTATTCATAATCTTGTCTTGATGTGTTCTAAACTGCCTTCACTGCTCCTCTTCTCCTCTATACTTGCAGTAACATTTGTTTTAAGTGAGTCAGCTGAGATGCAAATATTAGCTTATTTCACCAGTGACCTAATTTTGAACAATACTGGGAAACAAGACATGCTGGGTAATGAAAAAGACTGCTTCCAATTGTTCTCTCTCTGAACCATTCTGGATGGCATTCTCTTAGCAGAATTGTTGGAAAATTATAGGAAAGTTTAAAAGATAACCACAAAAGAAAACCTGGCAGAGGAGTAGCATGCAGGAAGTAGTCAGTAGTTGCTTCTCCCTTCAACTTTTCTCTTTAGTCCCTTCTCAGTCTGATTCAGAAAATAGTGATTGCCTGTCTTCTACCTGCTGGGAGTTTGCTGAGCCTTGTGGTGAGTAACCTCAGTTTGCTGCCCTCCAGTCATTTACAGACAGTGTAGTAAACATTTATTTCCAAAACAGGTGGTATGAGCCGTGAGAAGACATGCATACGTACAGAAGTTCACATATGAAAGAAGGAAGTAATTAGCGTTTTTTCCTTCAAAGAGTAGGTGGTGCCTCAGCAATGTCTTGACAGGTAAGTAGGAACTCAATAATCCAGGAACATGTGATACATCAGTAAAATCAATTTGCCCAGTGAATTGTCCCTTCTCGGTCACAAAACCTAGGAGACTTTGTAAAACCAGATAGCCTGCCAACTACTGGTGTATATATTAATCATTTTACATAGATTTGAGTGATTCTGGCTCCTTTAAAATCATATCATATAGACTGATCTCTTCATTCAGCAGCTGAAGCATAATACTCTTAAATTAGTTCAATGAGAAAAAAATAGCCCTGATTTTCCTGTTTAATGTAAAAGAGAGAGAGAAAGAAGTTGTATTGAAGCCATGACCACTCAGGGAAGAGTGGCTTCTTGCCACTCATAGTGGTAAGTACACAATAAATGCTTATTGAAAGTATACATCTCGGCCGGGCGTGGTGAATCATGCCTGTAATCCCAGCACTTTGGGAGGCCAAGGTGGGTGGATCACGAGGTCAGGAGATCGAGACCATCCTGGCTAACACGGTGAAACCCTGTCTCTACCTGGGCATGGTGCCTGTAGTCCCAGCTACTCAGGAGGCTCAGGCAGGAGAATCGCTTGAACCTGGGAGGTGGAGGTTGCAGTGAGCTGAGATCGTGCCACAGCATTCCAGCCTGGGTGACAGAGCAAGACTCCATATCAAAAAAAAAAAAAAGAAAAGAAAGTATACATCTCTCTATGCACTCTTTGTAACAAGAGATCTATGTTTAACGGGATTAAACTCTAGGATGGAGAATAGGGATAGCTTGAAGGAGGCTTAGCTGTGCGGGGACAAGATAACAAACGTAAGATTATTTCAAGTGAAAATTAAAATGGATATGGCATAGAAATCCAAAGACAATAGGAATAAATACGTATGAAACTAATAGGTTATTTTTTTCATCAAGGGAATGGAAAATTAAGATTAGTTCTGATCACAGAATTGCAAAGTAGCATACAAAGGGAAAAGCTTAGTTGATAGGGCAATAAGCAAAGTAAGTTTTTGGTGGTTTTTTAGCAGATATTTATTTAAACTATAAGGGTATCTCTCCACTCTGAAATTTCCAGTATTCTGTGGTCATCCTTTCTGTTGTTATCTAAACTAAATATTTTAGGTTCTTATTAGGCATGATGTTACATAATCCAGCCACCTCATAAATATTTTTGAGGAGCTTCCTGTGTTTTTTGTCACTTGTCATGTGTAAGACTACCATACATGGTCAATAGATTTGTGTATTGTATACCACACAATTCCAAGGGCACAACTCACTGGAATTGGTATTCACTGTCCTCCCAGAGTTGTACAATGGACATTGTGCATAACTGTACATAGCAGTCCTGCAGCTCTCATCTCAAACCTCCTCTCTCAGCTTTTCTGTGATCCCCTCTCCTGTATTGCTACGCATCATCCCTGCATCTTCAAGCATGTCTGCCTCACCTCCCATCCAAATATGGACATGCTACCTCCCTTTAGACATCTAAACCATTGGCTGCAGTCTAAAAATTTTTGCTCTGAACTTTGTGGTATCAAAAGATTATATATATACATATATATATGTATATATATCACATTCTCTGTGTGTGTGTCTCTTACACATACATACACACACATAAAGCTTAAAATTCCATATCAATAGCACATCCACTATTCCTAAAAAATTGTTCATTGTTTTTTTTGCTTTTCAAATAGAGTCCAAACTTTCAGCCTTATAAACCAAAAAGAACAAATTAGCAAGCAAAACAATTATAATGACAAACATTTTCTATATATACATGATGTGTGATAGGCATTGTTCACAGAAAGGTACCTGGGAAGCTACAAAGTAATTAATTTTGAGAGTTTGAGTTTTGTGTTATGAGTTCATCATGACTCCAAAAGGTGCTACTAATATTTATTTATTCATAATTCTAACTTTAAGCTGGGGTGTCAGACTTGGAAGCAAAGAGATTGAGTTTCTGGAAGAAATCCAGAAATTCTGGCTGTTCTCAGTTTACCTTGCAAGAAACTCAGACAAGCAGAGCAAGACAAGGGCATGTGCGTAGGAGAAGTTGCAATTGTCTGATTTGGCATGTTGATAAGTTTAGAATTCTGAATAAATATTATTAGAAAACCTTTGCTAGCTCTCTTCCTTGCAGTTGGACAGGACAAAGAAAAATCAAGGGCATAGTCATAGCTAAGTAGGAATGACAAAGTTGTGAATGCATGGCTTGCACCTCCAACCTGTCTGCAACTATGCTCAAATTTTGAAGATTCCTGCCTAGTAGTCTATGATTCTAGCCTCCATATTCAATATGCAGTCCTGAATATAAATCATTAATTGAAGTTGTGTTATGGACTAAAGGAGAGTAATCCATTTACCAATGTATATAATATATAAAATACTTTGTGTATCTTCATGTGGTGATTCTAAAATATTTATTGCCTCCATCAGATTTACTTAAAAAATGCAGTTTGAAGGAATAAATGTTTACAGATGAAGGATGATTAAGCAGATAGACTAGTATCGTCATGTTTTGGTGATCTCAACTCTGGAATATCAACAAACCAACTCCTTGGTAATTGTTAGTTGCAAATGGGCCATCTTTGAAATCAGTCACTCTAACTATAAAGAGGTCTGCTTCCCCCTGCTGGAAGCATCCAATAGCTGCACTTAATCCAGCAATCTTTTTAATAACGTCACCATTGATAGGAACTGCTCGCTCACATTTATTAAGTGCTTACTCAATAAATGGGTTTGGTATAAAAAATGATAATAAAATGTCCCTTTCCTCTTGTGCATGACAAAATCTTTCTTATGACTCCCGGAGATGTGACTATAATTCTATCTAGGCTTCTCCTTGACCACGCCGTGTGTGCTAATACACAAGCCTAAGAAACAACATGGTTTGAGGCTCTAAGACTTGAAAAGTGCTTTGTTGGCTTCTGGGCAATCGTCCCACATCTTTCCCTTCTTGCAAAACCCACAATCACATGCAGAATCTCCAGGTTCTCAAAGAGGAGAAATCTTTATTTTCTTTTCTTTTTTTTATGTTTTTTAAATTATTATTATTTTTTATTATTATACTTTAAGTTTTAGGGTACATGTGCACAATGTGCAGGTTACTTACATATGTATACATGTGCCATGCTGGTGTGCTGCACCCACTAACTCGTCATCTAGCATTAGGTATATCTCCCAATGCTATCCCTCCCCCCTCCCCCCACCCCACAACAGGCCCCAGAGTGTGATGTTCCCCTTCCTGTGTCCATGTGTTCTCATTGTTCAATTCCCACCTATGAGTGAGAATATGCGGTGTTTGGTTTTTTGTTCTTGCGATAGTTTACTGAGAATGATTTCCAATTTCATCCATGTCCCTACAAAGGACATGAACTCATCATTTTTTATGGCTGCATAGTATTCCATGGTGTATATGTGCCACATTTTCTTAATCCAGTCTATCATTGTTGGACATTTGGGTTGCTTCCAAAGTGCTGGGATTACAGGCATGAGCCCTTATTTTCTTTTTCTAAATGTCCTATTGCTTTTCTTATCCATCATTCCTTTCGTATTTCTTTTCTGTCACAGAAATCTTCAGTGTCTGGTGGAGGCCTTTCTTCTTGAAGCAATTACATGTTTGTTTACCATAATACATTTTATAAGAATAAAAATACCTGACTCCTTCCTTATATCTATGTGTGTATATTTTATGTATATATTAATTATTCCACATAACCGGAGTCAATGAAAGACAATTTTACAAAACAATTTTTTACAAAACCCTTAAATAAATTCATCAAATTTTACATATCTATGGTATGCCTTAATACTTTATGAACAAGTTTATAAAAATGTCATGATTTGAAACTGAAGTTAATAAACATAGTGACTGTGAATAGCTACTGAAGTTTCTGATTAAGTAACATATCATAATTATGGCTGGTCGCCATTGGATGTTTTCCAATTGTCATCAGGAAATGAGGTGTATCCTCAGGAAGATAATTAAAAGAAAATTGTTATATAATTTTCTAGGACAGTAATAAACACTCACAGATAATGAATATTGAAGACAAATTGGTGCTTTGCAATTAAGTTTGTTTTCCAAATCAAGTTTGTGTGTTACAGAAGGAGGTTCACTTTGGAGAGTGAAATTTCTAAGATGAAACAGATCTCTGGTGATTCATGGCAGATAGGAAAAACAAGACCATTCTTAGTTTTGAGATTTCCAAAGAGTAATATCACATGGGGACAATTTTATTAAAAACACAGCAGTTTCGGATTTTTTCAGTCCTCAGATGAAGATTGGTGTTCTTTATAAAGTTCTGCTCCAACTTACAGAAAAGTTGTGAAGATAATGTTTTGTTTCATTTGACTATTCCTTGGTCAGAACTCACTATGTTTTATATTAGTATTGTCTATTGGTGACCTTGAATTTGATTTGAATTTGATTTCACAATTTTCACACTGCCACATATTAAATTTTATAGTACAGATACCAGGATTCAAAACAGGTGAGGATCTAATACTGGGAGATCAGAACCCAAAGTCAAAAAGTATCTCAAATTACTTTGACAGTCTCATGCAGGAGACTTCTGTTCTCTCTGTGAGATTCTTAGCTCTGTTATCATACATAACACTATTTTAATCAAGCCAAAGACTGATAAAAATCAGCAAAGATCATTTGCACTGTATTTTGACCTAATTTGGCAGTTAAAATTGGTCAATGGATGGTGACACAAACAATTCTTGGAGAGTTTAAGACTCACTGTGTTCTCTGATGGTAATTCTTTTTTAAATGTATATATTCTGTTAACATTTCATTATGGTTTTAGTTTGTTTTTTAGTCTGTATACTCAAGGACTATGATTTCCATATCAGAATTTTCTTTTCATTTTTGACAAGTCTTTTTAACTTTGTATGAACTAGATTAATAGTAATTGCAAATAGTTTAAAACCAGTAAATAGAAAATCAAGGGCTAAGATATGCAGTACACATAATTTAAAAAAATTGATTAGGCATCCCTATTATCTGAAAAATTACATAACTCTTTATTTGGCTTTTTAATGTAAAATTAGAAATTCTAAGAAAGTTTATATTTACCAAATTAAAATTTAGTTTTTTTTTTTAAACTCAACTTTATGTGAATACTCTGATTTAAATGACCATACCTCTTTATGAAAAGGAATGGTAGATCTAACATACTATGTACATTGCTAATGTTTGGAGAGCACTTGTGTCTATAATGAAGTATCAATGTTAACGGAAAATACTAAGAAGAAGACTAAAATGTAAAAAATACTATCTTATTTTCTTAGCTTAAGGTATTTTAATAGGCTGTTACTAATTATGGCTATAACTACATGTGTCAACGTTTTTGCTAAAGAATAACACATTATGGCTGAACAAAAATTGTTCAACATTATATGTGAAAATGGGTATTAATTGAACCATTTTGGCTAATATAACCATTTCTTGAAATTATTACTTATATTTGTGGCTTCTATTGTTCTACCCCTCACAATTAAATGGGGGTTTCAACATGGTGACTACAGTTAATAAGTTTTTCTTGAAAATTGCTAAGAGAGTACATTTTAAGTGTTTTCATCATGAAAAATAATAAGTATGTGAATTAATTCACACATTAGCTCAATTGAGCCATTCCACAATGTATACATATTTGAAAACGTGTTGTACATGACAAATATATATCTTTTATGTAAATTAAAATAAAGAAATAAATAAATATTTTGTTTTCTTAAATACCCAGAAAATTTTACTCCTAGTAAAATTTTACTGTTTCTTATCTATACCTCTAGGGTCCATCCAGTACCCAAATTATTTATCATGTATGTGCATAATGAGATACAACCAAGAATGTACATTGCCAGTTTATAATAGCCAAATTTGAGAAATGAATAAATTATGGTATATATATAAAATAGAATAAATGAAGCCTTCGAAATGTATGATCTAAATGTATCAAGTTGGAAACATAATATTGAAAGGAGAAAAGTGATATGCACAGTAAGATGCTATATATATGAATTTTTAAATACAAAAATATAGAAATAATGCATGCTATTATATACAAATACACATATTTTGCAAGATATTAGGTCTTTCTGTAAAGAGATTGGCAATAATGATTGGATTAAGTGTGGCTTTTAACTATATTAGTAAAATTTTACTTCTCTTAATTTCTACCCCGAAAATGATCTAAAGAAACAAAATGACAAAATTGTAATGTACATTACATTTTAGTGATAAGAAAGTCTTAGTATCTAAACTCTTTGGATGTTTGCAATGTTTCATAATTTTCTAAAATAATAAGTTATACTGGATGTGCTCAAGAGATATAGATAGGAAAGATAGCCACATTTTACTGGAAATTAAATTTTTGGCCTTCCCAAGGAAGACTTTCAAAACAACCTTATATGAATGAATTGAGCTGATTGAAAAGTTATTGGCTGGGCGCAGTGGCTCACATCTGGGAGGTGGATGCTGGTGGATTGCTTGAGCTCAGGAGTTTCAGACCAGCCTAGGCAACGTGGTGAAACCACATGTCTAATATTGCCACTTTTGAAAACAGTCTGGCAGTTTCTCTAAAAGCTAAAGCTAGAGTGTGATCCAGTAATATCACTCCTAGATATATACCCAATAAAATTAAAAACATATGTACACACAATAATTGTATACAAATATAAAAACATTATTTAAATATCCAAAAAGTGGAAACAACCCAAACATCCATCAACTGATGAATAGATAAAAAGTTGTGGTATATATATATAATAGAATACTATTCAGCAATAAAAAAGATTGAACTTCTGACATGATACATTGTAGATGAACCTCAGATCATGCCAAGTAAAATAAGCCAGATACAAGAGACCACATATTGTATGATTCCATCTATATAAAATGTCCATAAAAAGCATGCTAATCAAGACAGAATGTAGATTAATGGTTGCCTTGGAATGGGCATGAGAAAAAGATTAAATGTTAATAGGCATGAGGGATATTATTTAAAGGATAAAATTGTTCTAAAATTTAGTTATGGTGATGTCTGCCCCACTCATTAAAGTTAATAAAAATCATTGACTTGTATACATGAAATTATGGATGATTTTTATAATATGTAGACTATTCCTCAATAAAGCTGTTTTAAACAATAAAAATAAATTTTAAACAAAATACCAAAAAAAAAAAAAAAAGCCAAGTGTGATGGCATGTGCCTGTGGTTCCAGCTACTCGGGAGGCTGAGGTGGGAAGATTACTTGAGACCAGGAGGTTGAGGCTGCAGTGAGCCATGATTATCATGTCACTACACTCCAGCCTGTATGACAGAGAGAGACCCTGTCTTAAAAAAAAAAAAAAAAAAAAAAAAAGAAGTTACTGAATATCCTGTGACTTGAAACGTTGACTAGGTTAAAGCAATGTTTCCCCTAGTGTGCTCCTGCAAACACCAGTTTTATATGATTTTTAAAGTATTATCTGAAAAAGGATTGCATGGCCAAATAAATTGATAAAACTTTGGGTAAGCAGATAATAATACATTGTATTGTGCAAGAGATCTCAGTTTTTGATGTGCTACATGTTGTGAATTTTCAAGAAAAAAGCAGAGCATATAGAATGTGCAGAATTAATTGATCATGAGGCTTTGTTGTGTGTTTGTGATGTCTTTGGAAGTTTTCCCACAGAACATATGTTGAGGCTTATGAAACTTGAGGATTACTTGTCAGGGAATGAATAGAGAGAATTTCAACAAAGGATGTGTAAGAATTAAAGAAAAAGGAGAGAAACAGGAAGGATGGCTTTTCAGTCAACAGGGACAGGTTTATTTTAAATAAACCTGAGACGGGCAACTGGCACACCCTCTTACAGATTGTTTTTAAGGATTTAGGGTGGGAGAGTTTATCAGAGGCTTGGACTGCTTCTGTGTCTCTTTGTTGTGCTTATCTGGGAGGGAGAGTTGTGTGTCTGTTCCCATACGTCTTTCCTCTTTCCGCAGTCGCAGGCATATCCCCCCGAGTCTGCTTTTAGCTTCCCTATCTTAGTGCACCTGAAGGGAAAGGAATGTGCTTATTAAGGCCCACTGTTTTACTGGGGCCCATTGTATAAGGGTGAAATTTGGCAGTTACCTGAGAGACTGTCCCCTCACCCCTCTCTGTGCCCCGAGCTGTCTCGTCTGTGTTTTACTGTCTGCTCCTTCTGCCTGCTTGTCGTGAGAAGAGAAGGGATTTCCTTGAAATGCATAGGCTAGAAAGGGAGCTGGGACTTAAAGTGGCGGTATTTGTACAAGATGACAGGTGCTCCTGCTCTGTCAGGATGGATGGCTGAACTAGACAATGGACAAATCTGAGAACTTATGCAGCATCTATTATGTGCAATGGACTTTATGAAATGTAGAAAAACAAAATAAGATACAGTTTATATACTTAAGGATATTAGTGTGATAGAACAAAAAATTATTCCGTCCAAACATGAGATTCTCAGACAATATTTTATTCTTATCTTTTTTTTCTTTTTTTTTTTTTCTGCGACAGAGTCTCGCTCTGTCGCCCAGGCTGGAGTGCAGTGGCGTGATCTCGGCTCACTGCAAGCTCCGCCTCCCTGGTTCACGCCATTCTCCTGCCTCAGCTTCCCGAGTAGCTGGGACTACAGGTGCCCGCCACCAAGCCCAGCTAATATTTTGTATTTTTAGTAGAGACGGGGTTTCACCGTGTTAGCCAGGATGGTCTCGATCTCCTGACCTCGTGACCCGCCCGCCTTGGCCTCCCAAAGTGCTGGGATTACAGGCATGGGCCACCGCGCCCGGCCTATCCTTATCTTAGTAATATCCCACCTAATGAATATGTTGGGTTTGCACTTCTGACAAGTGTGACAAGAGAGTAGTTAAAAGTAATTTCTTCTGGTATCTAAAAGGCAGTGAATCTCAAAGTGTAATTTAACTTTATGTTCCACTATTTTTCTCTTCTGTGGATTAATAGCCTTCATTAGAAAAGTGATTTCCCACTTCTATGTTGCAGTACCCAATGCCACTCACCACCTCCTGATACCTCCAATATAATATGTTTTGAGAATTTTTAGGTTAAGCAAAGGCTTCTAATATTATTAGGAGTTTTGCATAGTTTTTGTTTATCCAACAACTTTACAAACTCTGTCTTGAATATGCTAAACATAGTTATTAAATTTTTAAAATGACTGCTTTATGACTATTATCTAGCAGATCAAAATATTGTTGAACTAATTTCTTAGCAGTCCAAATGATGTATTTACACATCCTCACAATCAACTCATTTGCCTGAGTGAAAACCACCTTTTAATATATTAATGTACGAAGTCACCATCTGTCAATTGTTAATTTATTCATTTAAAAATTATCTACTTTACTGGTAAAGTTATGGGGATTATTTGTGTCCACGTGTGGTATGTGTCCGTATGATATATTACAAAAAGAATTTTCTAATATCAGTTTGGTTAAGATACCAGGACAAAACCAATACTTATTAACAACTTCCATTATCCAAGTCCAGGAACTTGTAACTGATTCTGCCAATAATTTCCAACTACTTAAGAAAAAGTAAAGAACTCTCTAAAAATTTGAAAGCAATTAGAAATTAAACATTTCCTTACTGTATTCCCCTAAAATTAAACAAAGTGGAGGGATGTGGAGCTTTCGAGAGAATCTCTTAGAGAGCTTGAACATTCTAGTCTCCAGGAATGTTGGAAATGTGGGAACTAATAAATTACTAACATTGAAAACAAAATAAAAGGAAGGATTGTCTGGAGTACCCTGCTTGGTGACAGGAAGGAAGAGTTTTTGTGCAAAAGACTCAACTTTAGGGGTTGATAGGGCAAAAGCATATGTATGTTTTTTATAAGTAATATTTGCATCTTCTGGACAGATGTTTGACTTAGGATCATTTTAAAGAAACGTTAACCATGAAAACTGCATGCAAAGGGTGTCCACAAAAAAGGGGTCAACCTAGAAGCAAGATTCAGAGGAAATTGTGCAAGCAGCTGCATTCCCAGAAAAGCTCATATCCTCATGATGGCCACTATAGGACATTTCAAAACAAACCCACAAGAGCACTTCCATGGGAGCTTTGATAAACAACAACAGCCCAGAATGGAACAAGAGTAGATGATAACTGTGAAAACCTCATAGAATTTTGCCCTCTCCTTTTCTCCCTCCTCATACTTTCTGAGCCAGACCTGGTGGAAGCAGAAGCAGGCCTGTGAGGGGGAAAAAGGGGTCAGAAGAAGGTGGAGAACCTTCCAGATTTGACCCTTTCTAGCCTGTATCCTACAGTAGCTGGGGTATCAGAAATTTGGAGGCAAATAAAAGTCTGAAATTTATGTATTTTTATGAGGTGCATTTATCATTATCTGAAAGTGAGACTGTTTATCTTTCAGAATAAGGAAAAAGACTAATTTGCTTGCAATACATGGCAAAAATGAGATAACAGAGTCAGTTTAAGGGGACACTGTGAAAAACAATAAAATTACTTTTTTCTTGAAGCTTACCAAACTTCAATAAAATAAGTACATGTAAGATTAAAAGAAATGAAGTTAGTAACTTGATTTGGCATCATTTAAATGACATCATTCAATCAAACTTAAATAGCATGAAATTTGACTTTCATAAATTTAAAAATATAGTATAAATAAATGATAGTGAATTTTCAATTTCCTTAAATATTATTAAAACAATGTCTAGCACAGAGCAGATGCTCGAGAGAGAGAGAGAGAGAGAGAGAGACAGAATCTCACTGTGTCGCCCAGGCTGGAGTACATCAGTAAATATTTTGGAATAAATATTTTTAAATGGCTGAAATAATACAAGTTTAATGGCAAAAAGTAAAGAATAAGAAGTTATTGCTCTGGCCAGATGTGATGGCTCACACTTGCAATCCCAGCATTTTGGGAGGCTGAGGTGGGGGGAGACCCTGAGACCAGGAATTAAAGACCAGTCTGGACAACATAGTGAGACCCCACATCTACAAATAATACAAAATTAGTCAGTGTGGTGTTGTGCCCCTGTAATCCCAGCTACTCAGGAGGCTGAGGTGGGAGGATTGCTTGAGCCCAGGAGGTTGAGGCTGCAGTGAGCTGTGATCACGCCACTACTCTAGTCTGGGCAACAGAGCAAGGCCCTGTCTCAACAACAACAAAAAGTTATAGCTCAAAATCTTGCTAATAGTACCATTTTGTTTTTGTCCTTAGTCTTTCTATGAACACTAATTATTTCACATATATTATCATATTTTTAATCATATTACTTTTGGAGCTTTATTTTATAACAAATTTGAAAATGTTATTTTTTGAATTGAGAACTGAAATCTCTAAGTTTCACACCAATGTATTTTAATTATTTCAAATTCCAATTACAATTCCTAATACTGGTTAAAACCAAATATATTGACAAAAGAGATTCTGAAAATGTTATTGTTTATTAAAATCTGAGATCTCTAAGTTTCACACCTATGTATTTCAATTTCCAGTTATAAATAATTCCTAGTACTGGTTAAAACCAAATATATTGACAAAAGAGAGTCTGGTAATAGTAAAGTAACAAATTATATTATAATATTTTAAATCAGTTAAATCAATTTGAGAATACAATTCAAAAATAATTTCCAGACCCAAAGCACACTAAAATTAAAAAATGCATGAATAAAATAAATAACGATATTATTACCCAGCCCTGCTCAGTTCTTCTAATAATGTTAAGTACCAAGTAATAAAACTGTAATTTTTTTAAGAATCCGGTAACACTCACTGACTTAAAGCACTGATTTCTTAAGTATCTTTTCATTATTTTTTATTGGCATGATGAATTATAAAATAAATTTTATGCGATGGTAGTTATTACATCATCTGTGTTCCTTTCTTGAAAATAAAAATATCTGTTTCTAGTATAGGGAAATGGATTCATATATGTATTGCTTTTCAAATTAGTAAATTTTCTGTAAGTTAAATTTATTGCTATGTCTTTGCTCTTTTAATTTCTTATTTTTAAATTGAAAATAGGAATAAAATACTTGCAAAATTTTTGTGGGCTATTAAGTTTTATAGCCATTGACCTAAATAGAATATATTCTTTACTGGCTTATGTTCCATAAACTGGAGATGTTAGATATCCTTCCAAAAATCATATAAGCCTCATAAAATGTATGATTTTTCTGATGCGATAGTTTACAATTTGAAGATTCTTAGACCATTGTTTAGATTTGGTAACAATTTTTTTGCCAGAAAATAGGCTCTCTTAAAATAATACCAAAATCTTCAATTATGTAGCTGTTCCTAATTTATATTAGACCTGGAATTCTGGCAAAAATCAAGTAGTGTCTCTATAGATTTATTTTCACTCTTTAAAGAAAATGGAAACTTGGTGGTCCACAAAGCACACCATGGTAAAATGTTCAAACTACATTTAAAAAATTATGACTGTTTATTCATCTTAGCTAGAATTTAAAATCATGTTAATAGCAGGGTTTGACTCTTTTTTTATTAGTTTGGTTATTGCTGAATTAGTCTAATATTATTGATCTAATGATTGATCAAATAAAACAATATAGTAAATAATTAATTTATCAGAAATTAAGATGTCTTAAAATACCAAATCACTTTAAACATTTTTAAATAAACTTTTGGGGACTGGTAATAGTCAAACATAATTTTTAATTGATACTTACGTTTTCTTAATGGTTTATTCAATAACCAGAAGTTTAAAAGTAAAATGCCCAAGGACAATTTGTCATTGACCTCTTTTAGCAAATATTTACAAAGAAAAAAAGACACTGTGATTAAAATTTTGAATGTGTGAAACGATAAGTCAGTGAGTCAGTGCCTTGGCTTCCCTTAGTAAGGATTAAACATCTTAATTAAAAATAATCTTTTATCTCATCCAAAGTTAAGTCCAACTAACTTTTTGAAAGCAGTTAAGTATCACAAGCTTTTAAGAAAGGAGCCAGAACATTAAAGGAAATAGAGTATTAGTTCAGCAATATTTATCTAAGGCCACCTAGAACCACTCTGCCGTCATAATTCATGATTTAACCTAGATGTGGATTTACAGATTTTCTAGTGATTTCAAATCTCTTTTAAGGAATAGAACAAAATCTTATTTGAAATCCTAAGATGCAAAGTAGTTTAAAGTCCTGGAGCTTCACTGTGTCAGTCCGTGTCAGCCTATTTCATTCTCCATCCCAGAGAACTGTACAAATTCTAGGATTTTCATGAACATCGTTTGAAAATCATGGCATCCCATTTTTGATGAAAACATTAAAGAAACAGAGTTAAATAATAGTAGATTTAGGACTAGAACTCTGTTCTCCAACTTCATTCTCATTCTTTCTATTAGATTTTTAAGCTTAAGTCAGCAGTACAATATAAATGATTATAAGTATGATTTCAGAATTGAATATATCTGAGTTTAATACCGGTTTCACTACCAACCGTTGCTAAGAGCAAGTTTAAAACTCTAAGTCTCATCTTCTTCATTTTTATGAGGATTAAATGAGATGGCTTATGTGAAGGACTCACCATAGCACCCTTCCATACTAAGTGCTCACTAAGTATTAGCTATTATTACTATTACTTCAAAGTTTAGCACACTGTTGTTGGCTGCTAAAATGTCAAAGTTACGCAGATGTTAAAATAATTAAAAAGAGAGGAATGGGGAAGTTTGAGTACTATATAGACTAAAACAAAATTAAACATCTTTTTTATACAAAAGAATGTAAAAAATGGGAATAAACAAAAGGCAAAAGAAGGGAACTAGAATTTAAAAATTTAAATAAATAGGGATATTGATAATTTAACAACCAACACAGGGACTGATCAAGTCCCAGGGATCCCACCATTTGATACCAGCTGGAAATCTTAACCTCTCCAGAGTTTATTTCTTATCCTCTTTATATGTACTGAAACTTCCACCCACCCCTGCCTGTGTAGTTATCAATAATCAGGATAGGGAGCAATGTCTCTCTCATTTGGTTTAACTACAGAGAGGTGACTGTATCCTGTACAGAAGTTGTTCTTGACCCATTGCTCAAATCCTGACCACTGGTGTTACCAGTAGCATAATACAATGGTGCCGACAGTTTTTCAAAAGGGTTTGGCTTACTCTGATGAAAAGTGATCCCTGAAAATGGAACCAGGTTCTGGACTCGAAAAGTCAAGATTTTCTCAGTTCCTTTACCGAGATTCAGGCTGTGATAGACACATCCTGCTAGAAATCAGGGCAATCCTTTTACACAAAGGGCCTCATGTATCACAGCTTTTGGAGATTGCTAAATTACCAAATCACTATAGAGTTTACAAACACTACTATTTCCCAGGGCATAAAATGAACTTGGGAGGGTCTGAAGGAGAGTAATGTGAGGTA
Organism: Pan troglodytes; assembly: GCF_028858775.2. Lineage (NCBI taxonomy): Eukaryota > Metazoa > Chordata > Mammalia > Primates > Hominidae > Pan > Pan troglodytes. The sequence continues at coordinate 91,819,981 of NC_086015.1, forward strand.
TTTGCTCCATTCGAAATACTATTCAGCTGTCTTTCTCTCTAATTCAATGCCATGTTTAGCACACTGATTTTGTTTTCCTCTGTGTTTGTGGTTACTTAATCTTTAATGTTCCATGGCCTTTTCCTACCAATGGCTTTGGCCAGGACCACCCAACCACCCATTTATCATGAATCACTCTCATGCTAAATCCTAGGGAAATGGCGTCAGAGAAGATTGGTTATTTTCTTCCCAGAAGACTTCTAGACTTATAATGCAAATTCACAGAATACCCCCTTGTCAATATTATCAATTTAAAGCTCCCCAGGGCAGAGGCCTGCTTCCTACACATCTCGCATACCTAACAGGGGGCCATATTTGCAAAAGTGGGATCTCACTATTACTGAACAAAATGCCCTGGATACCTTTTTACCAGAGCATTTTCAGCATCAGGCTGTACCTTTACAATATGTATCCATGTATAAAAATGGACAGACTCACATATAAGGGAATACAAGAAAGGAATAATTGTGACTCAATGTTAATGATTTCAAGGGAGAAGGTGACAACTAATCAGAGGTTTGATAATTTTGCTGGTTTCATCAAGTAAAAGATGCAGTTACCCCCCCAAAAAAAGTAAGGAATGATTGCACTTAGTTGGAAATCAACAAAAGTTGTTAATTATCTCAGAAAATTGTAATACAAACAGCAACACTGCTTGGGGTATTAGATTTGTTAGTACAAAACAATCAAAACAAAACCTGTGTGAACCTATGTGCTTCACTCAAGGTGATTCTATATGTAGGTGCAAACAATGGACTCTTTCACTATGTCTTCTAATGAAGTCTTGTCAGAACATTTAGATTGAAATATACAGTTTTATTAAAAATTAATATTGTATATTGATTAGCTTACAATCATGGTATAATATCAGTATTTTGGAAATTACGTACGTAAGTTACATTATGTATGATTTTCATTTTAGGGTAGTAAAAAGGGAGTTATAAAATATTTGTTATAAAAAAAGATTCTGACTGAGATTTTTTTTTATAGGCGTAGGCTGAGAACTACCATACCAAAGGAACCCAGATATAGTTACTGCTAACAGATTTTTAAAAATTATTAAAGGTTCTTTTTTTCCTACTATAAAAATTATCACAAACTGAGTAGCTTAAAACAGTAGAAATTTACTCTCTCTCAGTTCTAGATAATGGAAGTCTACAATCAATCAATGGAGGGCCAGGCTCCCTCAGAAACCTCTGGGGGAGAATCATTCTTTCTGTCTCCCAGCTTCTGGTAACCTTGGACATTTCTGGGCTTGTGGCAGCCTAACTCCAATCTCTGCCCTGTCTTCGGATGGCAGTCTCCCCTCTGACCCTCTTTGACTTCTCTTCTTAAAAGGACACCAGTCAGATTACATTAAGGCCCACTTTAATATCTTCGTCATAACCTGATCACATCCACAAAACCCCATTTCCAAATAGTCACAATCACAGGTGCTAGAGGTTAGGATTTCAGCATACCTCTTTGGGGAGACACAATTCAATCCATAATAGGCTTATTGTAAAAATATAGAGAGAGAGAAAGTATAGAATATTTTCAAGTACATTTAGTTATAAATAAAACTTGAACATAATTTTTATTATAGTATTTTGCTATTTCATTAGAAGTGAAATGTAGACAAACATTTTAAAGTAAAAATTAGATAAATAGGTTTAAGCTCTTACTACACACAGCCAAATTGCTTTGCAGAAAGATTATGCTGTGTTTGCTCTCTTTAGTAGTATAATTTTATGTCAAATCATAGGTCCTCCAGCATTGTGCGTAGCCTTGGCCTACCTATCTAATGAAGTCTGGGGCTTCTATATATTTATTTGTTTACTTACACTATTAATAGAAGTAAATGCTAGTACTGGCAAATGGCATGTTAAGATAAAATAAACCAAACTACTTCTCATTTGTAGATGATGGTTCTAATGAAATAAATGTTTTATTATTAAAGTTTGAACCAAGCTTTTTACTGGCATATCACTTGCTGTTACCAATACAAGCAAATAAGAACTCTAGAGAATTCTATAGGCAGGGTGTACAAAATTATGCTGGAAACGAAAAATTTAAACATAAACAAATATTTATTTATTTAATATTTATTCAGTATGTATTTCCTTACTCAATATTACAAATTTAGTAAAGTTCTTTACTAAATTAAAATAAAAATTCATTTTAAGACCAATATGTCACTTTTCTTCCTGAGAATGCTATTCAATTAAAACTGAAACATCAAAGTTCTTATACACAAAGAGTTTCATTATGCAACCTCATTATGAGGTCTAAATTACTGGATATATGAATATGTTTAAAGAAAACTATGGATACTACCAACACAATCTTGCAAAGGCAACAATTCACTATATTTTAAATTTTGGCTCCCTAGAAATCAAGCTTGAAGCACAGCCCACATGCAAATGCTTTATTAGGATGAAGAGTACAGTCACAGAGCAACAAAATAAGGATAAATGGGGTAAAAAAGAGAAAAAGTGGGAAAATCAATACAAGATTGTGTATTGCAGAGATGGCCATGACTTTATAGACTACATGGTTGGCTATGTATCCACATGAGATGTTTCTGGAGAGTTGGTATGAAGCCACAGTGATATGGTTTGGCTGTGTGTCCAACCAAATCTCAACTTAAATTGTATCTCCCTGAATTCCCACATGTTGTGGGAGGGACCCAGGGGAAGGTAATTGAATGATGGAGGCTGGTCTTTTCCATGCTATTCTCATGACAGTGAATAAGTATCACAAGATCTAATGGGTTTATCAGGGGTTTCCACTTTTGCTTCTTCCTCATTTTTCTCTTGCCGCCACCATGTAAGAAGTGCTTCTCATCTCCCACCATGATTCTGAGGCCTCCCCAGCCATGTGGAACTATAAGTCCAATTAAACCTCTTTTTCTTCGTAGTCTTGGGTGTTCTTTATCAGCAACGTGAAAACAGACTAACACAGTAAATTGGTAACAGTAGAGTGGGGTGTTGCTAAAAAGATATCCAAAAATGTGGAAGTGACTTTGGAATTAGGTAAAAGGCAGAGGTTGGAACAGTTTGGAGGGCTCAGAAGAAGACAGGAGAATGTGGGAAAGTTTGGAACCTCCTAGAGATTTGTTGAATGGCTTTGACAAAAATGCTGATCATGATATAAATAATAAGGTCTAGGCTGAGGTGGTCTCAAATGGAGATGAGGAACTTGTTGGGAACTGGAGCAAAGTTGACTATTGTTATGCTTTAGCAAAGAGACCAGCAGCATTTTGCCCCTGCCCTAGAGATTTGTGGAACTTTGAACTTGAAATAGATAATTTAGGGTATCTGGCAGAAGAAATTTCTAAGCAGCAAAGCATTCAAGAGGTGACTTGGGTGCTGTTAAAAGCATTCAATTTTAAAAGGGAAACAGAGCATGAAAGTTCAGAAAATTTGCAGTCTGACTATGTGATAGAAAAGAAAAACCCATTTTCTGGGGAGAGATTCAAGCCAGATGCAGCAATTTGCATAAGTAGCAAGAAGCTTAATGTTAATCTGCAAGACCATGGGGAAAATGTCTCCAGGCTATGTCAGAGACCTTCACAGAAGCCCCTCCCATCACAGGCCCAGAAGCCCAGGAGGAAAAAGTGGTCTCCTGCGTCAGGCTCAGGGTTCCCATGCTGTGTGCAGCCTAGGGACTTTGTGTCCTGTGACCCAGTTGATCTAGCCATGGCTGAAAGGAGCCAACATAGAGCCTGGGCTGTGGCTTCAGAGGGCAGAAGCCCCAAGCCTTGGCAGCTTCCATGTGGTATTGAGCCTGCAGGTGCACAGAAGCCAAGAACTGAGGTTTGGGAACCTCCACCTAGATTTCAGAAGATGTATGGAAATGCCTGGATGCCCAGGCAAAAGTTGGCTGCTGGGGTGGGCCCCTCATGGAGAACCTTTGCTAGGGCAGTGCAGAAGATAAATGTAGGGTTGGAGCCCCCACAGAGAGTCCCTACTGGGGCACTGCCTAGTGGAGCTGTGAGAAGAGGGCTATTGTCCTCCAGACCCCAGAATGGTAGACCCCCTGAGAGCTTGCATCATGCACTTGGAAAAGCAGCAGGCACTCAACACCAGCCCTTGATAGCAGCCAGGACAGAGGCTGTACCCTGCAAAGCCACTAGGGTCAAGCTGCCCAAGACCATAGGAACCCACCTTTTGTATCAGCATGACCTGGATGTAAGACCTGGAGTCAAAGGAGATCATTTTGGAGCTTTAAAATTTGACTGCCCCACTGGATTTCAGAGTTGCATGGGCCCTGTAACCTCTTTGTTTTGGCCAATTTCTCCCATTTGGAATGGCTGTATTTACTCAAAACCTGTACCCCCATTGTATCTAAGAAGTAACTAGCTTGTTTTTGATGTTGCAGGCTCATAGGCAGAAGGGACTTGCCTTGTCTCAGATGAGACTTTGGACTGTGGACTTTGGGGGACTTTTGGGAAGACATGATTGAATTTGAAATGTGAGGATATGAGAGTTGGAGGGGCCAGGGGTGGAATGGTATGGTTTGGCTGTGTCCCCACCCAAATCTCAACTTGAATTGTATCTCGTAGAATTCCCACATTTTGTGGAAGGGACCCTGGGGGAGGTAATTGAATCATAGGGGCTGGTCTCTCCCATGCTATTTTTGTTATTGTGAATAAGTCTCACAAGATCTAATGAGTTTATCAGAGGTTTCTACTTTTGCTTCTTCCTCATTTTTCTCTTGCCTGCCACCACGTAAGAAGTGTCTTTCATCTACCACCATGATTCTGAGGCCTCCCCAGCCATGTGGAACTGTAAGTCCAATTAAACCTCTTTTTCTTCCCAGTCTCAGGTATGTCTTTGTCAGCATCATGAAAATGGACTAATTCACACAGTCTCTCAGAACAGGCCTTCACAGGGCAAATAAAGGGAATGAACTCTTGACTGAAGACTCACTTTCTTACACCTTTCATGTGTAGACTTATTAAAGTGAATTATTTAATGATGCCACATATCTGAAATCTGCACATACCAAGAAATCTTCATGTGATGGATAGCAGAAACTACTCAGGAGGATTAATGTATGTCTTAGGCGTCAATAAACCACTCAAAGTTGGAAATAACTTCTAGACCCGTAACTTCTGGTGATGATAAATAATAAGATAAATAATAATAATGTAATGAAGGAAGTGGCTGTGATGATCTTAAACCAAAATTAAATTTATTTTGGTTGAGCTATCAGATAGCTCAACAGACACTGGAGCACCAGGTATAAGAAAATGGGAAAGAACAAGGAAGATGTGATGGTTAATTTTATGTGTCAACCTCATTGGACCATGGAGTATCCAGATATTTGAGTAAAACATTATTCTGGGTATGTCTGTGAAGCTGTTTCTGAATGAGATTAACCTTTGAATCTGTAGACAGTTTCTTCAGGAAAAGTCTGATGCTATCCATTTTCATACTCCTTCCAGTGTGTTGAGAGAAAAGTGACCTGTTTTGCTAAATTCAGGATACTGTCTATCTAAAATATTTTCAACACCCCAAAAATGTTAGGAACTAAAAACAAATTTTAGAGAAAAGTCAAACAATATTCGCACACTCTAAAAAAAAATTCTGCAAAATTAGTTAATAAGATTTTACAATATTCAGTTACCTTCCAATCCTTCAAAAGCTGAAAACAGAGTTTCCCTTTTTCTATCTGAAGAAATAATAATTGTAGACCCCTCTCTATGTGTTAGGAACAGTAGGAGGCATCCTCACCTGTGCTACATCATGCAACCTACACAAGCTTGAAAGGTGCACATATTGCAACTGATTAAGCCTCTTTAGTCTAGTGGCACATCCCCTGTCTCTTTTTCCCCCTGTGAAATTTATTTGTTAAAAAATAGAGTAGTAAGTCATTGAAATTGTTCACCATCTAGGGTTTATTGAATGCATTAAATTCATGTCCAGTTTAAATTTTCTTCATTTTTAAAATGACTACTTCAGAAGTAGGGTTCTCTTCTACTACCCAGAGACACAGATTTGGTTTGTCTCTCTTTTTGTGATGTTAACAGCGATTTGTATATGCTTGATTCTTTCTCTCTTTACAATTTTGAAGTTAATGGGTCAGTTTGCTCACTTGGTTTAACAGTGAACTATTAGTTAATATTTTAGTATCACTACATACCTACAGATCTAAGCATATCTGATGCAATGCAATCTATTCTGGTGATTATCTTTATTGATGATCTAATTGTCCCATTTGTATTTAGTGAGCGCCTCTTCATATGAATGCTTTGGGCATAATCTCTTGCTCTCTGAAGTGGTACTTTACGGTCTCATCTTGCATATTTCCTGCTCCAGCCCTAAAATCAGCCATTTATCTAAAAAAAGCCATAGTCTCTTTTACTGGGAAATTATATTTAGGCATAATATGGACCCTTAATGGCATTGTTTTTCATTATTGTAAAATAGGTGCTGCTTCTTCGATCAGAAATTTGAGCCAGTGAAAAATTTTTGCTTTACATCAATGCTCTTGGATCAACAACCAAAGCTGTATCAAACAAATTTTCTTGTTAGGGACTTAGACAATATCAGAGTAAAGAAGAAATATAATAAAATTCTAAAAAGCATTGTCATTGAAGAAATTGACCAACTCCCATAGACTTCTTTCCTTCTCATTTTATATTTTGTTTCCAAATTGATATAAAAACAGGTGTTTGAAAGTTTTGGAATTACCATATCCTATTTCAGGTACTATTATCTGCCATATTATGTAGTGTGTCACTGGACTTCTACCTCCTAGCCCAGTGTCTACGCTCATGTCATAGTGCTGTGCTACCCATTGACAGTAAAGAAGGACATCTCCAAATATTCCTCACACTGGAGCTATCTATGAATTGTATAGCTGAAAGCAGTCAGAGATCTTCTCAACAAACATAGCTTTTATGTTGGAATATCTATTTTTATTTCTAATAGATAACAGTACTTCACAGTATTTGATGTGTTTGGTGCTTTCTGAAAGACATTGCCATATATAGTATTCTACTGCTAACTTTGGATGTATTTCTAAAATTCTCAGGCAATTGAAATACTTCAAATCTTGTAAAAAAAATAAGACTGGGAATCTGAACAAGTGAGTGAAACTATTAGAAAGTTATAATTTTTACAATTATAACAAAGGTAAAACAATGAATATAGCACACTAAATAAAGGAATAATCAATGTATCTTAAATTAGCCTTTTAGGAATAGATGTGTTATAAATAAATAAGTGAATTAATAAGAGTTTTGCTTTGTAATAATGGCATCCTTAGGTACTGGAGTTTTACCTAGCTTCAGCATCCCACCACCATCTCTGGACTCATGAAATAATTCGAGTGCTTCAGAAGGCAGAAGCTCTGGTCGAACTTCATTGAAGCCAATCGGACAGACATTATTGCTATGTGGTTTTAAAACTTTAACTGCATTCAATGTTCCACCCACAATGACTTTATGCCAACATAACACCAAGCATGTCTGGAAACTTTGGTCTGGCTCTGCCAGAGTCATACACTACTACTTGCTTCCTTCCTAATAGGCTATAGCCGTACACTTCTAAGGGCTGCATTCATATTCTTTTTTTTTTTTTTTTTAGCATTCTTGATTTTCTTGATTATCTTACTGCTAAATCCTCTAGTTCCATTAATTCTTTAGCCTTACTGTTTTATTAATTTCCATTGATTGCATATAAGTCACGCCTGTGAAGTTGTTTGCTCTCCAATAATTATATACTTATCATGTACAAAATTTTGTTATGAAATATTTCTACATTGTGAAATGACTAAATCAATCTAATTAACATATGCATTACCTTGCATGCCTATCATTTTTTGGGGGGGGGGGTGGTGAGAACACTTAAAATCTACTTGATTAGCAGTTTTCAAGAATACAACACATTTTGTTAACTATAGGCACCATGTTGTACAATAGGTCTTGCAAACTTATTCCTTCTATCTAACTGAAATTTTATATTCTTTATCCACCATCTCACCAACTGCCTGCCCCTCCAGCCCCAAGTAACCTGCATTCTGCTACTTATTTACATGAGTTCCACATTTTCAAATTCCATATGTAAGGGAGATCATGAAGTATATGTCTTCCTGTGCCTGGTTTATTTTACTTAGCATAATGGCTACCAAGGTCATTCACACTGTCACAATTGGCAGAATTTCCTTCTTTGTTATGGCGAAAGGGTATTCCATTGTGTATGTATACCACCTTTATTTATCATTCAATTGTTGTTAGACACTTAGGTTTATTCCATAGATGGGCTATTACGAATAATGCTGCAATGAACATGAAAGTGCAGGTATCTCTTTGACCTACTGACTTCATTTCCTTTGGATATATTACAGAATTGGGACTGTAGCTCTATTTTTAATTTTTTTAGAAACTTTCACACTGTATTCCATAATGGCTGTATAAATTTATATTCCCAGCTATAGTGTGCAAAAGTTCCCTATTCTCTACATCCTATCCAAACACTTTTTATTTTATTTTTTATACTAGCTGAAATGATTAGGCTTTGTGTCCCTACCCAAATCTCATCTTGAATTGTTGTTCCCATAATACCTACATATCATGGGAGGGACCCAGCGGGAGGTAATTGAATCATGGGGACAGTTACCCCCATGCTGTTCTTGTGATAGTGAGTGAGTTCTTATGAGATCTGATGGTTTATAAGGGACTCTTTCCCCTTTCGCTCAGCACTTCTCCTTCCTGCTGCACTGAGAAGAAGGTGCTTTTATTCCCCCTTTGCCTTCTGCCATGATTGCTAGTTTCCTGAGGGCTTCCTAGCCAGGCAGAACTATGAGTCAATTAAACCACTTTTTTTTTTTTTTAATAAATTACCTAGTCTTGGGTATTTCTTCATAGCAGCGTGAGAATGGACTAATATAGTAAATTGGTAACAGGAGTAGTGAGGCGCTGTGGTAGATACCCAAAAATGTGGAAGTGGCTTTGGAACTGGGTAAGAGGCAGAGGTTGAAACAGTTTGGAGGGCTCAGAAGAAGACATGAAAATGTGAGAAAGTTTGGAACTTCCTAGAGACTTGTTGAATGGCTTTGACCAAAATGCTGAGAGTGATATGGACAATGAAGTCCAGACTGAGGTGATCTCAGATGAAGATGAGAAACTTCTTGGGAACTAGAATAAAGGTGACCCTTGCTATAGTCTAGCAAAGAGACTGGCAGCATTTTGCTCCTGCCCTAGAGATCTGTAAAACTTTGAAATTGAGATAGATGATTTAGGATATCTGGTAGAAGAAATTTCTAAGTGGCAAAGCCTTCAAGAGGAAGCAGAGCATAAACCTTGAAAAATTTGCAGCCTGGTGATGCGGTAGAAAACAAAGACCCATTTTCTAGGGAGAAATTCAAGTTGGCTGCAGAAATTTGCATAAGTAACCAGGAACCGAATGTTAATAGCCAAGACATGGGGGGAAATGTCTCCAGGGCATGTCAGAGACCTTCACACCTGCCACTCCCAACACAACCTAAAAAGGGAAAAACAATATTGTGGGTAGGGCTCAGGGCTCCCCTTCTCTGTGGAGCCTTGGGACATGGTTCTCTGAGTCCTAGCTGCTTCAGCTCCAGCTGTGGCTAAAAGGGGCAAAGTGCAGCTCTGGTGATTGCTTCAGAGGTTGCAAGCCCCAAGTCTTGGCAGCTTACATGTGCTGTTGGGTCTGCGAGCACACAGAATTCAGGAAATAAAGTTTGGGAACCCCCACCTAGATTTCAGAGGATGTATGGAAATGCCTGGATGTCCAGGCAGAAGTTTGTTGCAGGAATGGCGCCCTCATGGAGAACCTCTGCTGGGGCAGTGTGGAAGGGAAATGTAGGATTGAAGACCTCACACAGAGTCCCCACTGGAGTACTGCCTAGTGGAGCTGTGAGAACAGGGCCACCATCCTCCGGCCCCCAGAATGGTAGATCCACCAACTTGCACTGTGTGCCTGAAAAAGCCACAGACACTCAATGTCAGCCTGTGAAAGCAGCCAGGAAGGGGGGTTGTACCCTGCAAAGCCACAGGGGTGGAGCATCCCATAGCTGTGGGAGCCCACCTCTTGCGTCAGTGTGACCTGGATGTGAGACAGGGAGTCAAAGGAAAACATTTGGGAACTTTATGGTTTAATGGCTTCCCTATTGGATTTTGGATTTGCATGGGGCCTGTAGCCTCTTTGTTTTGGCCAATTTCTCCCATTTAGAGTTGGTGTGTTTACCCAATGCTTGTATCTCCATTGTATCTAGGAAGTAACTAACTTGCTTTTGATTTTACAGGCTCATAGGTGGAAGGGACTTGCCTTGTTTCAGATGAGACTTTGGACTTGGACTTTTTGGTTAATGCTGGAATGACCTAAGATTTTGGGGGACTGTTGGAAAGGCATGATTATGTTTTGAAATGTGAGGACATGAGATTTGGGAGGAACCAGGGGTGGAATGATATGGTTAGGCTTTGTTTCCCCACAGAAATCTCATCTTGAATTGTAGTGCCCTTAATCCCCACATGTCATGGGAGGGACCCAATGGGAGTTAATTGAATCACGGGGGCAGTTACCTCCATGCTGTTCTTGTGACAGTGAATGAGTTCTCATGAGATCTGATGGTTTTTTGTCTGTTGGTTGGTTTGTTAAGACAGAGTCTTGCTCTGTCACCAGGTTGGAGTGCAGTAGCGCAATCTAGGCTCACTGCAACCTCTGTCTCCCAGGTTCACGCAATTCTCATGCTTCAGCCTCCCATGCAGCTGCGATTACAGGCACCTGCCACCACGCCTGGATAATTTTTGTATTTTCAGTAGAGATGGGGTTTACCATGTTGGCCAGGCTGGTCTTGAACTCCTGACCTCAGGTGATCCACCCATCTTGGCCTCCCAAAATGCTCGGATTAAAAACATGAGCCACTGCACCCAGTTGATCTGATGGTTTTATAAGGGGCTCTTTCCACCTTTGCTCAACACTTCTCCTTCTTGCCACCCTGTGAAGAAAGTGCCTTTCTTCCTCTTTACCTACTGCCATAATTGTAAGTTTCCTTAGGCCTCCCCAGCCATGCAGAACTGTGAGTCAACTAAACCTCTTTTCTTCATAAATTACCCAGCTTTGGCTATTTCTTCATAGCAGAGTGAGAATGGACTAATACAGTAGCCATTGCAACAAGTGCGTGTGAGGTGGTATGGTTTTAGTTTGCATTTATCTGATAATTAGTGATTTGAGCATTTTTATGTACCTACTGGATATTTGTTTGTCTTCTCTTGAGAAATATATATTCAGATGCTTTGCCCATTTTGTAATAAAGTTGTTTATTATATTGTCATTGTGTGTTTCTCATATATTTTAGGTATCAACCCCTTATCACAGGTATGGTTTACAAATATTTTCTCCAATTCTGTAGATTATCTCTTCTCCCTATTTTTTTCCTTTGTAGAAGCTTTTTAGCTTTATATAAACTCATTTATCTATTTTTGCATTCTTGCCTTCACTTTTGGGTGCATTTCCAAAAAATTACTGCTCAGACCAAAGTCATGGAGCTTTTTCCCATTTTCTAGTTAGTTTTACAGCTTCAGGCCTTGCATTTATGTCTTTAATCCATTTGGGATTGATTTTTGTAAACAGTGTGAGATAAACGTCCAATTTCATTCTTCAGCAAGTGAATATTCAGGGTTTCAGCATCATTTATTGAAGAGGGTGTCCTTTTCCCATTGTGTGTTCTTGGCAACTTTGTCAAAAGTCAATTGAATGTAAATGTGTGAGTTTATTCTGGGTTCTCTATTCTGCTCCATTGGTCTATGAGTCTGTTTTCATGGTAGTATCATGCTATTTTGATTACTATAGTTTTGTAGTACATTTTGAATTTAGGTAGTATAATGTCTCCAGTTTCAGTCTTTTTGCTCAAGATTTCTTTGGCTATTCAAAGAATATGGATTGTTCTATGTATATTTTGGAATTCTTTTTCTATTTCTATGAAAGTGTCATTGGAATTTGGATAGGGTTTGCATTGATTCTGTAGATAACTTACATAGTATGAACATTTTAAGAATAGTAATTCTTCCAGTCTATGAACACAGGATATCTTTCCATTTATTTGTATCTTCTTCATTTTTTTCATCTGTATTTTCAGTGTACAGGTATTTCACTTCCTTGGTTGAATTTATTCCAGAGCCTTTCATTGATTTATTTAGCTGTTGTAAATAAGATTTTTAAATATATTTTTCATATAGCTTATATTTAGTGTATATAAATGTTACTTATCATTATACGATTTTGTACCCTGAAAATTGACTGTATTTTGTTTATTATTGTAGTAGTTTTTGTTTAGTCTTTAGGGTTTTCAGTATGGAAGATTATGTCACCTGCAAAGAGGGACAGTTTAATTCTTCCCTTCTGATTTGGATGACTTTTATTTATTTCCCTTGTGTAATTGCTCTGTCTAGAATTTCCAGTACCATGTTAAATAGAAATGTCAAGGATAGACATCCTTGTCTTGTTCCTAATCATGAAAAAAAAAAAGATTTCACCTTTTCATTATTTGATATGTTAGCTGTAGGTTTGGCATATATGGCCTCTATTGTGTTTAGTTACATTTCCTCTATATCTAATTAGTTGAGAGGTTTTATCATAAAGGTATGTTGAATTTTGTCAAACGCTTTTTTTCTGCTTTGAGATGATCACATGGTTTTTGTTCTTCATCTGTTAATGTGGTGTATCACATTTATAGATTTCATATGTTAAACCATCCTGGCACTGCTGTGATAAATTCCACTTGATCAAGGTGAGTGTTCCTTTTGATGTAATGTTAAATTCAGTTTGATACTATTTTGTTGAGAATAATTGTATCTATGTTCATAAGGGGTGTTGGCCTGTAATTCTTTTTCTTGTGGTGTCCTTGTCTGGTATCAGGATCATGCTGGCCTTGTAAAATGAGTTTGAAAGTATTCCCTTATCTTCTTTTTTTTGGGAAGAGTTTGAGGATTATTAGTTTTCATTATTCTTAAATGTTTGGAAGAATTTAGCAGTGAAGGCATCAGGTCCTGGGCTTTTCTCTGATGGAAAGCTTTTTATCAGAGATTCAATCTTCTGACCTATTATTGGTCTGCTCAGATTTTCTATTTCTTCCTGCTTTCAGTCTGTAAGTTACATGCATCTAGGAATTTATCTATTTCTTTAGGGTACCAAATTTTTTGGCATATAATTTTGATCTCTAATGATTCTGTTTGCATACAATTTTGATCTCTAATGATTCTTTGTATTTCTGTAATGTCAGTTATAATGTCTCCTCTTCACTTCTGAAGAGTCTTCTCTCTTTTTTCTTCATCTAGCTAAAAGTTTATTACTTTTGTTTATCTTTTCTAGAAAACAACATGTTGTTGATCTTTTCTATTATTTATTTAGTCCCTATTTTATTTATTTCTGCTCTGATCTTTATTATTTCCTTTCTGCTGCTAACATTGGGCTTCGTTTGTTCCTATTTTTTAGTTATGAAGTGTATAATGTTAGAATGCTTATTTAGGATCTTCCTTTTTTATAATGTAGATATTTATTGCTATAAACTTTGCTCTCAGAACTGCTTTTGCATCCCTTTAGTTCTTGTATATTTTTTCCATTTGCATTTGTCTCAAAATATTCTTTAAATTTTCTTTTTAACTTCTTCATTGACCCATTGATTGTTCAGGAACACAGTTATTTAATTTCCATGTATTTGTTTATTTTCTAAAATTTGTCCTGTTATTCATTTCTAGTTTCCTACCATTGTGGTTGATTAAACAGAGACTTGATATGATTTCAATTTTTTTAAGTTTGTTAAGACTTGTTTTGTGGCCTAACATATGGTCTATCCTGGATCTTGAACCACTACAGACATTTCAATAGTTGAGGAAAAAGTACACAGAAGAAATCTAATACACAAAGGTAAACCTTAACACAGAAAATAAACTCACTGTTTGGGAAGCGTTATTACAATTAAAGAAACATTAGGCTGTTCTGACGGTTCACATTTTATGAGACACTGAGTGGTTTGATGAAAACCTAGGGATTCTGATGCCTAATTAAATGCTTTTTTGGTTCTAACATTCTATGTCTATTTTAAGGTTATAGATAATTTAAATAAGTTGCCTCTTAGATTTGTCACTCCTAACACCACAAAGATGTCTCCAAACCTTAAAAAAAAAAGAGAAATAATAGTTGGGAAGGATTAATGTAACCAGTAGAATACATCGTCAGTTTTCATTAACCTCAATAGCATAATACAGCAAGATTTCTTAATGTTATAATCATTAATTTTTTTTCTTCCCGTAAACTGGTCCTTTATTTTATTTTCATGAACTTTTTGTTCAATGACTCACAAATGATTATTAATTTTATGTTAGGAGGGTATTACTTTATTTCTTGATTACATTACTTAATTACATGACTTTGAGTCAAGATATATATTTGCCTCAACAAGCTTTATAACGCTTATTAAATCTTTCTTTAAACTTTTTCCCTAACTAAAGAGAATACAAATTCTCTTTGCCCTCCTTTTCTTTCTGATTAGATTTTATCCCCTCTATTTAATATAATGTAACTAGGCAGCAATATAATATTGTGTTGGAGTTTTGGTTTCTTTGAAACTGAGTTAATATTTGATTTCCCTTGAGATTCTGTAGTTATATTTCAAAGGCAGGCATAATTGTATATTTTGAACAAGAAAAAAAGGCAAACTTTTTAAAATTTTCTAAAACTTGATTAAGTCTTACCTTCTACAATTTTTAAATGGGAATTTACTTATAAACCAAAACAAGAATGAACTATTTTAGTCTGAAATATATTGTTTAATAAACAATTTATAAGTTGATATTTGAAGTGCTGAAATAAATTTTGAATTTAGAAGCCTATCAGCATTTATAAAGTTATGATTTTCATCTTTTTTATATCTGCTCTGCAAAGTTGTATTTTAAGACCTGTGAATTCTACTGTTTACACAGATAAAGGAGCAGTGGAAAGAAAGATGTGGACCTACAGGGCTGATTTCATAAATTCATTATATTTCTCAGGCACTTCCCATACAATAGTCATCTATTATTTGATGTAATAATCATCATTTTTAAATGTGAAATCTTTAAATAAATTAGTTTACCTTGCTAGGGATTGCTTTGGAGAATCAAATTAGAATTTATTCTGCTTTAACCATCAAAGGCTAAGTATGTTAATTAAGGCTAGAGGAGGCAAAGAAAAATTCAAAGTGAGAGGCTGAATGGGGCTGGGGGCTGTTTAGCCAAGTGCTAAATGTTGTGTTGCAGAACTGGTTGAGATTAGAGAGGAATCATGGAAAGGAACAGAAAACCAGAAATGAGAGAAAAATTTAGAAAGTGATGGGAAAAAGATAATAGGAATATATGTTAGCTTAGGATCTTGAAGACAATCAATGTGGCAATGACTGGCCTATACAGACCTAATATTGGTTGGAAGTAGAGCATGCTGTGAAATGGACCTGCCTTGTTGGTTAAAAGAGAAAAAACAAATAAAATAGCATTGCATGTTGACTGCTTTCATAATCTTTCACTCTACTGTTTTAATTGAATATTCCAAATGCTTCCATGAAGGTATTTTTAATCTTAGTTTTAACTATCATCAGTATAAAACTTTAAAAAAAACTTTTAATAATGAATCATTTATAAAGAATGTATCCAAGGGGATTTATTCTATTCATATTTTGCCCTACTACACACCCTCATCCCACATGGCCCAGCTAAGCTTCTTGTGCCAACTTTAAGATGTCAAATTTGAACTCATTTCCCAAGTCTGGGCTAAGCTCCACATTTCCCCTACCAAATCCCTACTTTCCTGGTGCTTGGAGGAGAGTAGCAAAGAAGACATCTGCTTCTCCCTGCCCCCTACTTCTTAACCCATAACATCCTCAATAGCATCAGAATGAAATTAGCTTTGTCATGCTTTTTATTCATTCACAGATTGCATTAGGAAGAGTTCTTGCAATATTTGGAGAATAAAAAAAATTGATTTCCCTAAATATTAAAAGGTGAACCACAAATCTATTGACCTTTTATAATTTTGAGTTTTCTAGCAAAGAGTGTTGATTTTAGATTTAGTTCCACCTCTCACAGAATAGAGTGTATTTTAAGACAGCATTAATTTTGGGTTTTTTTTTTTTTTTTTTTTGCTTTCACAGGCTTTCAAGCTTTCATTTTAAAAATACAAAGTGCCATCACCCCAGTCCTGACGTGAGAGAGCAAAACTAACATTGTTGCTAAAAATCAATGCTAAACCTGCCAAGTATAATTTTTTTGGTGTTTTAGTATTGAGGCATCTTTTCTTACATATCTCATGAGTATATCTTTGTTTCGACCTAAATGCCATAAAATATTTTTCTTGTTAAAAATATTGTAAAGAGATTTATGTGACTGTAAATAGCACCATGGTTTTTTTGACCTCTAAATAAAAATGTTAAGAAATGTAACTATTTATTTGAAATGGCAAATTTATTTGAAAAGTCAAATTTAACCTGTCTTATTTTTAACACAATTGCTCGTTGTTCTTAATGCACCTTGATAACTCTTGGTTTAGGAAATAGGCAAATTTACATTTGTTTTCATTGCTGTTGTAATAAAACATTTATTTCAAAGTGGTAAATTATACCCATACACATACACAACCACACACACACACACACACACACACACACGTGAAGAAAAAATATGTATCAAGTAGTGGCCTGCCATTTTGGAAATGTAGCTTCCAAGTCTGAGTTAATGGAGTAGCATAATGTGAATCTACTCTTAACTAGGGAAATCTCTTTGATTCCTAGAATTATTGTTATCCTTTTGATTTCCCTTGGTTTAAGGTGTAACACAGTTTTAAGTAAGTATTTTTCTCTGTTATGGTATGTTTTCCACATTTCTATGGGTCTGAATGAGAAGAAAAGTAAAAATACTCTATGTTTAAATCAGTAGAACAGAAAAAAATATAAAAAATTGATTCATACTTTGGAAATAACTAATTTACATTTGAATGCTATGAAAGCATTCATAATTTCTTCACATATGCTTAGAAAACCTTCTTCATTCGTCACCTGTTATTTCTCTTCTGAGAGCCAGTAAATTCTCGGGAAGTTATATCGGAATATTGAAGTTCTAGGAGTCTTTTTTGTGAATTTCTGATGAGGATATTTTTAAAATGATGATTTGAGGAGCTTCTCTGTTAAACACACATACGTGTTTTAGAATAAAGCATGACATTGTGAAAGAGAAAAAGACAAGACAAGGTTAAAGCAAGGTGATAGAAATGGGTAAACGGTCTGGAAGCCGGTGGAAACAATCACCAGTGAATTGTCTTGTCATTGGCACTGCTCAAGTCCTGGTCATACATCACTTCACTTAGTCCTCCTAAAAATCCTATGAGGTAATTATCCTTTTATTCTTATTATCCACTCTTTCTAAATAAGGAAACTGAGGCACAGAGATAACTTGCCCATGTTCTCAGAGCTAGTAATTACAGAGATTGGATTGAACATACCAGTCTGGTGCCAGAGCCCAGGCTCTTAGCCACTACATCTTGCTAACTCTCATTCTAAATATTTCATTGGTAAGAACAAAACTCAAAAAAGAAATTATAAAATGTCTGAAATAAAATAACCATGAAAGTTACAACAAAACTTGTGGGATGGATCTAACGTTGTGCATAGAAACAAGTGGTATTCAGGGCATTAAAAACATATGAAAGATTAAAAATAACAGAGTAAGCATTCAAATTAGACTCTAAAATATAATAAACTCTAAAGTAGAAAGAAAAATGATAAAAATAAGAGCAGAAATTAGTTAGTGAGAACTTAAGATAATCAAACAAATCATAGAGAATCTCGACACAGCATAGCTGAAGAAAATAGATTCTTAGACTAATGACTGAATTAACCCATCTAGAAAACAAACACAATTTTAAAAAGCTAAGAAACAAAACAAAAGATGTAATATTAGGAACAAAAAACAAAGTTAAAAAGAAAGTAGATATTTAAATATTTTATAAAAATAATGTGTTTGATATCAATAAATTCAAATTATTAGTTTTGATGGATAATTTTCTAGAAAAAAATTACTAATATTAACTCAGTGAAAAATAAAAATTATGAGAATAATTTGAGAAATTTAATTATTAGTTAAAAGTAATATTCTTCCAAAATCATAATAGAAAATCACTACCTTCATTTGAAAATGTTTTAACTAATAAAAATTTACAGCCTACGAATGTGGAAACTTCAGAAGCAGTCCCATTAAAATCATTAGCATTGGAAGAATGCCTATTACCACATCTATTATTTATAATTTTGCTGCAGGTCCTAATTAAATTTTTAAAATAATGATAGGAGTAAAGAAACTTTGGGAGCTCTCAATATTTGCCAGAAATATGATTGACCAAACATGAAATACAAGAAAAGTGATAAATCTACAAATGAAGGATTATAACTAATAAAGTTTAGGAAGATTTCTAGACATAAAATAAATATGAAAGGATACAATAAATATTTAAAATTCAATTTTCTGAAAATTAAGTCATACATTGGACATGATTCCTATAAAAAGTCAATCCCGCTTTTTTAAAAACAAAAGTTGAGAATTCTGAAATGAAAAAAAGAAAAAACAGGTTTGAGAAGAGTAAGATAATTTTAAAGACAAAACGGAAGGTGTAGAGAATTATCCAACCATGTATCAATATTTCCGTTAGAGCTAAAACATTCAGACTGACATTAGATCCAAGGTAGAAAAATACATAAATAGAATAACATATAGAATATAGGATAAAATAGAATAGCATATAGAATGTAGTATAGATCCATGTATACACTGAAATCTGTCAGATGTGATAAGTAATTTTTCAAATGAGAGGATGGCTCTCTAGAAAAATATAGCAGGTGATGAACCAGGAAGCTTTGGTAATTGTATTTGAAGAAATTATTAATGCTCTTCTTTTAAAAATTGCTCAAGTATGTGGCTAAGAGTTTTTTTAATGTCAAGCTATCCATGTAGGAAAATACTGTTTAGCACCACACAAAAGAATTCATGATGGATTAAAGAGCTGTGTGACCTCATTTCACCAGGCCCCCGGCTTGGGGCGCCTTCCTTCACCATGGCGGGACACCTGGCTTCGGATTTCGCCTTCTCGCCCCCTCCAGGTGGTGGAGGTGATGGGCCAGGGGGGCCGGAGCCGGGCTGGGTTGATCCTCGGACCTGGCTAAGTTTCCAAGGCCCTCCTGGAGGGCCAGGAATCGGGCCGGGGGTTGGGCCAGGCTCTGAGGTGTGGGGGATTCCCCCATGCCCCCCGCCGTATGAGTTCTGTGGGGGGATGGCGTACTGTGGGCCCCAGGTTGGAGTGGGGCTAGTGCCCCAAGGCGGCTTGGAGACCTCTCAGCCTGAGGGCGAAGCAGGAGTCGGGGTGGAGAGCAACTCCGATGGGGCCTCCCCGGAGCCCTGCACCGTCACCCCTGGTGCTGTGAAGCTGGAGAAGAAGCTGGAGCAAAACCCGGAGGAGTCCCAGGACATCAAAGCTCTGCAGAAAGAACTCGAGCAATCTGCCAAGCTCCTGAAGCAGAAGAGGATCACCCTGGGATATACACAGGCCGATGTGGGGCTCACCCTGGGGGTTCTATTTGGGAAGGTATTCAGCCAAACGACCATCTGCCGCTTTGAGGCTCTGCAGCTTAGCTTCAAGAACATGTGTAAGCTGCGGCCCTTGCTGCAGAAGTGGGTGGACGAAGCTGACAACAATGAAAATCTTCAGGAGATATGCAAAGCAGAAACCCTCGTGCAGGCCCGAAAGAGAAAGCGAACCAGTATCGAGAACCGAGTGAGAGGCAACCTGGAGAATTTGTTCCGGCAGTGCCCGAAACCCACACTGCAGCAGATCAGCCACATCGCCCAGCAGCTTGGGCTCGAGAAGGATGTGGTCCGAGCGTGGTTCTGTAACCGGCGCCAGAAGGGCAAGCGATCAAGCAGTGACTATGCACAACGAGAGGATTTTGAGGCTGCTGGGTCTTCTTTCTCAGGGGGACCAGTGTCCTTTCCTCTGGCCCCAGGGCCCTATTTTGGTACCCCAGGCTATGGGAGCCCTCACTTCACTGCACTGTATTCCTCGGTCCCTTTCCCTGAGGGAGAAGCCTTTCGCCCTGTCTCCGTCACCACTCTGGGCTCTCCCATGCATTCAAACTGAGGTGCCTGCCCTTCTAGGAATGGGGGACAGGGGGAGGAGAGGAGCTAGGGAAAGAAAACCTGGAGTTTGTGCCAGGGCTTTTGGGATTAAGTTCTTCATTCACTAAGGAAGGAATTGGGAACACAAAGGGTGGGGGCAGGGGAGTTTGGGGCAACTGGTTGGAGGGAAGGTGAAGTTCAATGATGCTCTTGATTTTAATCCCACATCATGTATCACTTTTTTCTTAAATAAAGAAGCCTAGGACACAGTAGATACACACACACACACACACACACACACACACACACACACACAAAAGAGCTGTGTGAAAAATGAAATTATGGAATATCTAAAGAAATATAACAGTGTAGTGAAGGATATCTTAAATAAAACACAAAAATCAGTGTTCACAAGGGAAATGATGGATCCATTAACTACGTTAAACTTTAAATTGTGCATGTGACAGAAAAACCATAAACAAACTCTAAAGCCCATACTAGGAGAACATGTTTGTACAGTCAATTCTGCTGTAATGGTCTTTGAAAACGCAAATTCGTTCCAACTCAATTGAAATAATTTAAGCATAATGAAGATTTCATGTTTGCTTATATGTGATTATATCTGGGGAAAAAAAAAAAAAACTAGGTGGAGAAAAAGCACTGCACCGAGCTGAACCAAGCAGTGTAATAGTACACAAAATGCTCCTCTGTAGACACCACAAACATCTACCAGCTCCCTCAATTCACTGCGTGTGTGATAAGCCACATCCACCGACATCTGGTGTTATAACTTTGTTTGATTTCAGACAACCTTATTTCCCACCACTTCACATTAGTGAATGGGCTGCAACCTGTCTAAGGCCCAATTCCAAAAGCACATATCTGCTCTTGGATAAGATGAAGTGTTATATTTATTGTAGTATTTATGTATTTCTTAACCATTTAACAAATGGAAAACTGTGCCATAATTTTTAAGTTTCCATTGTTTTAAATTTGTTACTAATGAAGTTTTTCAGTGTGTGCCCCGATTTTATCTTCTTTATAAACCCTGTGATTTTTATTGCAAGATTTTACATACCATGGTGATTTGTAGCAAAGTTCATATCCTGTTACGGCAAAAATATCTGTATACAGCACTCATATTAGTAGTTGCAGATTGGATATATATAAATAAACATAGAGAGCTTTCTACAAACCAGAAATAAAAAACAAACAACATTGTGGAAAAAATAATATGGTAGACAAATAAATGGCCACATATTATTCGAAGTTTCTCCCATAAAATATGGAATCTATTTTTGCGTCTTTTGAATCTAGGCATGCCTTGTGATTTGTTTTGACGACTAGAATGTAGCATCTTCTGGGATGACCGTGTAGCTCTTAGTTGTAAATAAATGTAGCAGAAAAGTTTAAGGCTGAGAAATAAACGTCTCTCTTTCTTTCACCTCCTACTGGCTCTTCCAGTGCCATCTATCTTCTTTGTATAGTGTTATATGTTGTTATTAAATTTTCCCATCTGCTTATGTAAAATTATGAAATAAAACTCTTATAACTAGAATTTGCCATATTTTGCCTAATTAAAATAAATTCAGCCCAAGAGACTAAAACAATCATATTTGAGAGATTTTTAATGTTATTATTTTTAAACATATATCTATTTAAAATGCTAATATTCTTATTACAAACTCAAATATACGTTATTTATTTATTTATTTATTTATTCATTTATTTATTTTTGAGACGGAGTCTCGCTCTGTCGCCCAGGCTGGAGTGCAGTGGCATGATCTCGGCTCACTGCAAGCTCCGCCTCCTGAGTTCATGCCATTCTCCTGCCTCAGCCTCCCAAGTAGCTGGGACTACAGGCGCCCGCCACCACGCCCGGCTAATTTTTTGTATTTTTTAGTAGAGACAATTAGCATGGCTGTTTAATCAGTTGCATCTATTTCTGTGCATATTCAATTTAAATAATTATCCCCATGTCACAATAGATTGGAGAAAATAAGACAGTAGGAATGGGAGTAAAATAAGAGCAAAGACAGGTCCTTGTTATTGGATCATAATAGAAGGATAAAGAATAGAGTTAGTTTGGTTGCAGTACTAAAAGAACGCAAGCCCCTCTCCCTCTGCCTCTGCCTCTCCCTCTCCCTCTCCACGGTCTCCCTCTCCCTCTCTTTCCATGGTCTCCCTCTGATGCCGAGCCGAAGCTGGACTGTACTGCTGCCATCTCGGCTCACTGCAACCTCCCTGCCTGATTCTCCTGCCTCAGCCTGCCGAGTGCCTGCAATTGCAGGCGCGCGCCACCACACCTGACTGATTTTCGTATTTTTTTGGTGGAGACGGGGTTTCGCTGTGTTGGCCGGGCTGGTCTCCAGCTCCTAACCGCGAGTGATCCGCCAGCCTCGGCCTCCCGAGGTGCCAGGATTGCCGACGGAGTCTCGTTCACTCAGTGCTCAATGGTGCCCAGGCTGGAGTGCAGTGGCGTGATCTCGGCTCGCTACAACCTCCACCTCCCAGCCGCCTGCCTTGGCCTCCCAAAGTGTTGAGATTGCAGCCTCTGCCCGGCCGCCACCCCGTCTGGGAAGTGAGGAGCATCTCTGCCTGGCCGCCCATCGTCTGGGATGTGAGGAGCCCCTCTGCCTGGCTGCCCAGTCTGGAAAGTGAGGAGCGTCTCTGCCCGGCCACCATCCCATCTAGGAAGTGAGGAGCGTCTCTGCCCGGCCGCCCCGTCTGAGAAGTGAGGAGCGCCTCCGCCCAGCATCCACCCCGTCTGGGAAGTGAGGAGCGTCTCCGCCCGGCAGCCACCCCGTCCGGGAGGGAGGTGGGGGGTCAGCCCCCCACCCGGCCAGCCGCCCCATCCGGGAGGGAGGTTGGGGGGTCAGCCCCCCACCCGGCCAGTCACCCCGTCCGGGAGGGAAGTGGGGAGGGGTCAGCCCCACGCCCGGCCAGCTGCCCCGTCCAGGAGGTGAGGGGCACCTCTGCCCGGCCACCTTACTGGGAAGTGAGGAGCCCCTCTGCCCGGCCGCCTTACTGGGAAGTGAGGAGCCCCTCTGCCCGGCCAGCCGCCCCGTCCGGGAAGGAGGTGGGGGGGTCAGTCCCCCGCCCGGCCAGCCGCCCCGTCCAGGAGGTGAGGGGCGCCTCTGCCCGGCCGCCCCTACTGGGAAGAGAGGAGCCCCCCTGCCCGGCCAGCCGCCCCGTCCGGGAGGTGAGGGGTGCCTCTGCCCGGCCGCCCCTACTGGGAAGTGAGGCGCCCCTCTGCCCGGCCACCACCCCGTCTGGGAGGTGTACCCAACAGCTCATTGAGAACGGGCCATGATGACAATGGCGGTTTTGTGGAATAGAAAGGGGGGAAAGGTGGGGAAAAGATTGAGAAATCGGATGGTTGCCATGTCTGTGTAGAAAGAGGTGGACATGGGAGACTTTTCATTTTGTTCTGTACTAAGAAAAATTCTTCTGCCTTGGGATCCTGTTGATCTGTGACCTTACTCCCAACCCTGTGCTCTCTGAAACATGTGCTGTGTCCACTCAGGGTTGAATGGATTAAGGGTGGTGCAAGATGTGCTTTGTTAAACAGATGCTTGAAGGCAGCATGCTCGTTAAGAGTCATCACCACTCCCTAATCTCAAGTACCCAGGGACACAAACACTGCGGAAGGCCGCAGGGTTCTCTGCCTAGGAAAACCAGAGACCTTTGTTCACTTGTTTATCTGCTGACCTTCCCTCCACTATTGTCCTGTGGTCCTGCCAAATCCCCCTCTGCGAGAAACACCCAAGAATGATCAATAAAAAATAATTAAATAAATAAATAAATAAATAAAGCAAGCTATGAATGGTAGAAACAAAAAACAAGTGATAAAACTACACACATGATTCTCCGTGGTGGGATAAAAAAGAGCAGAAAGAATAAGTCAAAACAGAGTCAGTGACAGGAGAGGGAGACACAAAGAATTATAAGATGACAATTTTGCAATTTAATATGTCTTAATTTAGCCATATTAGGTGGAAGACGATGGCTGGACTTTTCTTTGAATGGCCAACTTGCTTTAAATACAATAAGATAAGATACTTGAACTCAAGACATTTAGGCTAAAGATAGAGTCTCTTCAGTGATCCTCGCAAAGATAGTCATCACCTAAGAGCAGATGAGTTATTTGTGGAAGAGGAATATACACAGAGAACAGAGAGCCAAAGCTTGACCAGCAGAATGTATATTATTCACTTTTATATCTAAACTGCACAGCAACTTTTTTAGAGTCATTAAAATACATACACACATACACACACAGGTCTGCCATTTCTGCAATTTCTTCCTAATGCACCAGGCATCTGTCTAAAGCAACAGCCAATGAGACCAGGAGATATTTTTGATAAAGTACATTTCAACCTCAAAGGTTCCAGCTGTCCATGATGCTATTCCATCTCAACAGATGGCACAAAGGGCTTAGAATGTTTTTCTTGGATTATAAGATAGAGTTCTTTAAAAGATTCCTTACAGGTAGTTACTTTCACTGGCATTGCACTTTAATGCAAAAAAAATACATTATTTGAAACTTAGTAGCCATTTAAATGGAAAGGCAAGATCTTATTGAGTCAAGAGTCATGCCAATATGGTCATAAGCTATGATTTACTCTATGTTTTATTTCTTTTAATGTCTTATAAGACAGGATTTTCTCCATAAAGAAAAAAAAATAGACTTTTAAAACTGCATCACAGGATTCAACTTATTAACGTTTATTTATTTACTCAAAAGTTTTTTAAAAGCTGTAAGGGAATTAGGATTCATTGTTAAGAAGCAGCTTAATTTAATTTTATATTTTACATTAACGGTTTACAAACCAAAAATTTCTCATAGTGCTTGGGGAATGATACAAATATGAGATTTGCATCCACATTTTCTCATTAAACAATTGACCATTAACAACTACTAGCTGTAAAACAAGCCCATAGACACATCTCATCCATGGCTCTAAGCACAGTTTACTCAAGTTACCTGAATCTTATGCCTAATTTCCTTTCTTGATGCTTTTCCCCTGTTTCCAGATAGATCAACCTTGTATTTCTTTGAAGTTCCCCTTTTTTTCCAAGTACCATAAGTGAGACAGACAGGCTGGTTGGTTTTCTGTTGTTGTTTTTGTTGTTGTTGTTGTTGTTGTTGAGATGGAGTCTAGCTCTGTCGCCAGACGCTGTGGCGCGACCTCGGCTCACTGCAACCTCTGACTCCCTGGTTCAAGCGATTCTCCTGCCTCATCCTCCCGAGTAGGTAGGACTACAGACGTGTGCCACCACGCCCTGCCATTTTTTTGTATTTTTAGTAGAGACGGGGTTTCACCATGTTGGCCAGGATGGTCTCGATCTCCTGACCTCGTGATCCGCCCGCTTTGGCCTCCCATAGTGCTGGGATTACAGGCGTGAGCTGGTTTTCTATTCAATGTGGTCTGGAGGGAAATAGTAAAAGCCCCTCACTCAAGCTCTGGCTTATGTAACTCTCAGCCAATCAGTGAAGAGACTCGGAAGCTGTCAAGTGCATGTTTCTATTTCAGGGGGCTAGGGACTGTCCCGGAGCATCTGCTTGCACGTTTAGACTTAAACTCCAACCTATGGTGACCCCTTCCTCAGTTTAATGCTAAAAAATCATGCTCAGGGGAGGAGATTTAAAATGCTAATGTAGGCCAGGTGCAGTGACTCACGCTGAAATCCCAGCACCTTGGGAGGCCGAAGCGGGTGGATCACTTGAGGTCAGGAGTTCGAGACCAGCCTGACCAACATGGTGAAACCCCGTCTCTACTAAAAATACAAAAAATTAGCCAGGTGTGGTGTGGCATGCCTGTAATCCCAGTTACTCGGGAGGCTGAGGCAGGAGAATTGCTTCAACTCAGGAGGTGGAGGTTGCTGTGAGCCAAGATGGTGCCACTGCACTCTAGCCTGGGTGGCAGAGCAAGACTCCATCTTAAATAAATAAATAAATAAATAAATAAATAAATAAATAAAATGCTGACGCTACATATAATATATGAAGAAGCATGCTGAGCCATTGTGCAAGCACTAGAAAAAAACCCTCTTACACATGCCCCAATGTAACCCTTCCCTATAGAAAGACACTATAAAACTAACCCACACACTACGCTCCGGGAGCAGCCTATTCCTTTTCCTTTCTTGGTGCTGGCTCGCTCGTGCTTCTTTGCTGCTATACTTGATATTTTCTTTTGATTTCTATCCTGGGAGATTGCAAGAACCCAGGGCACTGGTAACATAAATATACCGCTGACCATTTGAGACCTTTATTCACCAACTTGGAACCCTATTTTACTCAGTCATGTAAAAGCCACCAAAAAGATCGTTTACAGCGTTTTCTTTTTTCCCCACCCTGTTTATTCCCAATTTTTGATAGCAAGACTCTACTCCATATCAAATTTTTAATTTTTATTTG
Source organism: Pan troglodytes (assembly GCF_028858775.2). Lineage (NCBI taxonomy): Eukaryota > Metazoa > Chordata > Mammalia > Primates > Hominidae > Pan > Pan troglodytes. The sequence continues at coordinate 91,846,584 of NC_086015.1, forward strand.
TCCTGGTAGCTGTTCCTTTATTCTTCTCAAGTTAGCCAAAAATGGCAAATAATTGTTCTACACTCACACATTTTATTTTGTCTTACAGTCTGTTTTTAAAGTTCTTTTTTTATTTCTATCAGGAAAACTCACTTTTTTGTGTGCACATTCTATGAATTTTGACACATGCATATGGTTGTGTAATGAACACTGTAGCAAAACCTGAAATGGGTCTCTCACTCCCCAGTTTTTTTTTTCCATGGCCCACGTTAGCATCCTAAGACTGTTACAGCAAATTACCACAAATATAACGGCTTCACACAACAAGTGTAATAGATACACATTCCAACATATACTGTTATATTTGACATTGTTACATAATTTTTTAATGTTTCTCCATAGTGTCAATAAATATTTCGTTAGAGACTTCAGGATATTATTGTATTTGTTGAAATATACTATATTATTTCTACTATTGTGAATAAAAATGATCAAATAAAACTAAGAAATCAAGACATATAATTTGTATACATTATAGGTTATATTGTGATGAAAGTCCATCTGCAAATATTATTTTATGTTTTTTGAAATTATATTATTAAATGAATAACTAGAATTACTAATTATTCCAATGTTGTGCCAATATTTATAGTTCATGTTATGTATTTGTCATGTTGCTTTCCAAAAGTCTGTATCAATTTTAATACCATTAGCTCTATAGAACTATACCCAGTAATTGCAAACTAGATATATACTTGGTGACGGATTTTTTTAAAGAAAACTGTTAATGTAACTTAACAGATTTAAAATATTAATTTAAGTTTAACTTACAATATTTTATTACTAAAAAGAATGAACATTTCCTATTTGTTTTTTCTTCTAAAAATCTTTTTTTCAGAATAAAGCAGAATACAAATAAAAATGAATAAAATTGGTTTTTCAAATGTTTTATCTGGTGTCAATTTCTTTTATACACTTAGACCATTTATCTATTAGAATTTTTATTTTCCTTCTTTTAAATATGATTTATATATTTATTTATTAGAGTGATTTAATTATTATCTAGGAAAGAAAACGTAATTTTTCCAAGCTGTTGTAGTACTTCAATTTTTAGCATTATATATCACTTCATACATTTTAAAAATTATGTATGTATGTAGTTATAATTTTTCCTTTTACATTGTTTCTGCTTCATTTCATAAAACAAAGATATTTATAATCTAATCTCATAAAATAATCTTAGATTTTTATAGCTTTTATATGTTATTTAAAAGCTATAAAAATTTTATAGCTTTTATAGGAGTTTACTTCCATATATAGTATTATGGGATATAGTAATAATTTTCTGTTACTATTAAATATATGTTAATCTGTTCTTGTTGCTTTGTTTTGAAAAGCTTGCATTACCATGTTAGGTTTTATATGTATTTCACTAACCACTTATGGGATTAAGATAGGAGATGTGACTTAAATTATATTTTTAAATTTAAAACATCATGTCTAATAGAAATTAACAAGATTCCATCAAAATGTGCTATTAATACATGTAGTCATGTACAACATGTATCCTATTAAAAAAATGGTAAATGTTTGTCATCAGAAAAATTATTTAAGAGAGGTGTGGTACTGTTTCTGACTCAAATAATTGTAGCTATTATTTTGTATCACCCTCAGTGTATTTCCTTACTAGGTGGCATACTTTTATCTGGAATATAAAAATATTGCTATCCAATATTTTGAAGCATTCATAAAACTGCACATATAGTTTATAGTTCTAATGATTTGATTTGATGTATACAGATATGCTACACTGTTACTGAATTGGGTCAATTCAACTAAATCCATAATCAATCACTTTAATGGTGTTTATCTAGCAGTCCCTTAAGCTCACCAGCAGTTGTAGTTTATTGTAATACCTTGATACCCTATTTTTACCAAATGTAGTTAGAATTATATATATGAAAATTGTAAAAGGTAGCCCAAGTTTCCAGAGACACACTGACTAGCTTTTTAGCATTCTTTGAAACTTGATATTGGAAATCCTGGTTGTTTGAACATTACTGGAGTTAACCTAAAGAATGAAAATAAAAACTGCTCTAAAGAATATGTTCTTCATTTATTCACATTGTGAACATGGTTGGATGTTTATTCAGCATTTATTCGTTCTTCGCCAATTCAAACAGAACTCCAGTTTTATTTAGGTACTCCTCCCTTACCCCCACCTCTATTGCCGTACTCCCAAGCCACTCAGAAAAATCCGAGTCCACATTCAACTCATCAGGGGCTCATTAGAAATGAGCCTGATGAATCCAATTTCATTCTTGTTAGTCACTGGCTCAAAAATCAGCCTTGAAGGAATTTCAGAAAGTAAGACCAGTGTGAGTTGGGAGGACAATGGTTTTGATGGGAAACCTTCCTCTATCCAAACAAAGATGAACAAGGAGGTACAGCCTCTTTCGCTCATCTGAATATTGTTATTCAGGTTTATCCCTTGCCACCAACTTGGAAATGAGACTCAGGCTCCAGAACTGCACATGCAGTGAATGACCCTCCCTTGCCACTTCATGTTACCTGAGGGTTTTAGTATGAGAAAGCAAAGTGGCTCAGAGTAGTCTGAGGAATGTGGGGTGTGCACAATTTATCAAGCTTAGACGAGAACAAGACTTCAATCAGCCCCACCCACTCACCCCTTTTCCCATATTCATGCCAGGGAGTAATTGTTTAATGGTATTTTTTTTTCTTTCTTTCCTCCTAGTTTCAGACTAGCTGATAAATTACCTCAAATGTGACCCACTCATTATCTTCATGTCCCTGACATGCGTGATAAAAAGAACAACATATAGCCTATAGATAGATTATATTAATGAACCAATGTAAATTCTTGGTTTAAAAATCTTAGGAACTGCACTCTTTTTTTTTTCTATAAAAACCCACTTGTAAGTGCTGAGAGGCTGCATTCCTCAATCTTGGTCCGAATAAACTCTCTACTTATATCTCAGTGTCTTCCTTTAGGTTAACAGGTGACAGTGAGTATCAGAGGTCTGACTATTCTGGAGATGTAGCTTCAAGCCACATTCCCCAGTTTTCTAACTCCACCTACCTCTGTGAGAGTGAGAGACCTGAAGACTTATTTTTCCATCCCCCCCTCTTGTGTCTGAGACTGTTCTGGATGCCTCTATACAGAGCTAAATGTTAAGCTTTATTTATTTATTGTTTGTTTGTTTAGGTGGAAAAATAATAAAACAGATATATCTCTCTCTTGCAGAGTAAGATAATTCTGAAAGCATAACTCATGTTAACTCCAAATACCCAAGACAGGTCTCAGTCAATTTGGAAAGTTTATTTTACCAGAGTTAAGGACACACCCATGACACAGCCTCAGGAGGTCCTGATGACATATGCCCAAGGTGGTCGGGGCACAGCTTGATTTTGTACACTTTAGGGACATTAATCAATATATGTAAGATGTATATTGGTTGGGTCCAGAAAGGCAGAACAACTCAAAGCAGGGAGGGGGCTTCCAGGTCATAGGAAGATAAGAGATAAACAGTTGCATTCTTTTGAGTTTCTGATTAGCCTCTCCAAAGGAAGCAATCAGATCTGTATTTATCTCAGTGAGCAGAAGGATGATTTTGAATAGAATGTGAGGCAGGTTTGCCCTAAGCAGTTCCCAGCTTGACTGTTTTTTTTCAGCTTAGTGATTTTGGGGTCCCAAGATTTATTTTCCTTTCACACTTAGATGAATTATTATGTTAACCCAAGAATGAGAATGCAGAGAGACAGAGAGTCTGAAAAAAAAATAGAGGAAACTTGGCCTACTGCAGAACAAAATTTAAAAATAAATGAAAAGCAATTGCTTGAGAAAGAGTCTTAGAAAAACATTAACTTTAGAAACACTTTGCTTTTTTTTTTTTTTTTTTTTTTTTTTTTTTTGAGACGGAGTCTCGCTCTGTCGCCCAGGCTGGAGTGCAGTGGCGCGATCTCGGCTCACTGCAAGCTCCGCCTCCCGGGTTCACGCCATTCTCCTGCCTCAGCCTCCCGAGTAGCTGGGACTACAGGCGCCCGCTACCACGCCCGGCTAATTTTTTGTATTTTTAGTAGAGACGGGGTTTCACCGTGTTAGCCAGGATGGTCTCGATCTCCTGACCTCGTGATCCGCCCGCCTCGGCCTCCCAAAGTGCTGGGATTACAGGCATGAGCCACCGCGCCCGGCCCACTTTGCTTTTTTCTAACATATGTGAAGTACACTGTTGCCTGCTTTTATTTTTTTAAACTAAAAATTGAAGATTTAAATAATATTGTCTTATATTATTGCCTTATATACATGTATGTGTGTGTGTGTATATATATATATGTGCATAGATTGAGTACATTTATAATTTTTAAAAAATGACAGAGCTGAAGCATTGCCATCTTGGACAAGCACTGCCATTCTAAAGTTCCCCTTGATCAAAAACTGCCTAAATCCAAAGGGCATCAGTCTAATGGCTAAGGTCAGCATGACCATAAACCACAAATAACATCTCCGACCAGAAACATTCCAACCATAAGATAAACTCCTCCCCCACCAGAGACATGCCAGCCCTGAGATAACCTCCCCTCTGGCCGGAGAGATGTCAGCCCCAAGATAGCCTCCCCTCCCACCAGAGGCAATCCAACCCCACTATAAGCTTCTCCCTTACACAGAAACATTCCAAGCTTGTGATAAGCTCTCTCACCCTAAAAAGCCAATAAATGCTCTTAGCCTGTAAGAGAGAATGCTCCTGACTAAAATCAGCCAGAAGCCCTCTCAGGTTTATTCTCCAAAATAAACCTGTCTTTGACTTTTGAGCCACTTTTCATTAAAGAGTTAAAGAAAGAAAGCCTCTTTCTTTAACTCTTACAAAAAATAAACTTATGTGTACTGAAAAATAGAAGACTGGTATTTAGAGGGAGAACATGTCTTTAATTGTGGAATGTAACAAAAGAAATATTAGGAATTTTAATTTCTGAAAAAGCCAATGTTCTTTGTTTTACTCTCTGTTTTTTTTTTTTCGCTTTTACCATTTTGTAGTATGATAAGAATCAGCACAAAAGAATGAAAGATAACAATGTCTTTGAATATAAGGTAGACATTCAGTTTGCATAGTTGCTGTTTTCTTCTTTTTAATCTACCTAATCATTTTGTAGGTAAAGATAAAAAAAAGTCAAAATTATCTTTTATTTCATTTAGATAGACAATAGATTAGTAGCCACTTTGAAAGAACCAACTTTAATATTCTTTAATTAATCAAAATATTAATATATATAAGATCACAGAAACGAATACTAAAATCAAGTAAACTAAAGTACCAGTGAAGAAACTCTTCCCCAATGTCCCACCCAACACACCTAGGGATTTGATCTTAAGACTTGATTGTTCAGATAATTACTTGTAGATCTTTGTTTTGTTCCTTCCACTAGTGTTCAGTGAAGCTCAAATTGCCCTGGGCTTCAGGACCATCTGAAGATCTTGTTAAAATGCAAATACCTTGTCCATCATAGGCTTACCAAAATAGAATCTCAGCAGATGGGATCTTGTCATCTGTTATTAACAAGCTGTTCCAAGTGATTCTGATCCATCCCGAGTCTGATTCTGGTCTCGCTAATTATTCTAGGTCATCTCTGTAAGTTTGGTACCTTCTTCCCCTTCCCCTGTATTGTGGGGAAGCTACATATTGGTATACATTAACATTGGATAATTTAGGATCTTCAAAAGTAAAATGCTGTTTTGGTTCCCAAAAGTATAAAATGGTTAGAAAACATCCAGAGGTGTGGTTTGTATGGATGTCACAAAAATATAAGATGCCAAAATCCTCGTATCTTGTTGGCCTCTGATAAGAAAGGGCTTTTAATCCCAGCACTTCCGGAGTCCAAAGATGGATCACCTGAGGTCAGGAGTTTGCAACCAGCCTAACTAACATGGTGAAACTCCATCTCTACTAAATACAAAAAAATTAGCCAGGCATGGTGGCACATGCCTGTAATCCAAGCTACTTGGGAGGCAGAGACAGGAGAATTGATTGTACCTGGGAGGCAGAGGTTGCAGTAAGCCAAGATTGCACTCCAGCCTGGGCAACGAGAGCAAAACTCCATTTCAAAAGAAAAAAAAAGAAAAGCCTTTTTGTGGGCTATATACATGTGGGTCAAAATGTACATTTGTGATCACTTTGAGAATAAAATCCTGTCTTATGAAGGTACTTATTCTCTTAGGTTCATATTTATGTTTTCTGTTTTCTCATCACTCTAAGAGTCCACTATCACTAGGATTAAGGATCTTAGACTATATGTCTGTGTGAGTTATGTTAGCTTGGGAATTCTTAAAAGACAGAACATGATTCTTACTCTCTTTATTTCTCAGCTGTGAAGGAAATTTTATCTTCAAAATATGGTAACCACCTTTGTTTTGGGTGGAGTGGGACTTATTCTGAATTTTATGTGATTATTATTGCACTCTAAGATACCATTTATTCATTTTGATTGTCAAGAAAATCACATTATTTTTGTACAGAGCTTGTAATTAAATAATATTGTGAAGACATTTTTGTTAATAGGAACTACTTTCAGGCTATCTCCTTGCTGTATTAGTTCAATTTAGAAATTTACATTCAGTTTTATATTATTATTTTGCTTAAGACACAATAGTCTAAGATTTTAAAATAATTTTGATTGCTAATATTCTCATCAGTATATTATCTAAGTATTATAATACTTTGTTATTTGAAGGTTTTATAAATCTGACTTCTAAATGGAACCATCTTTGCAAAAATTATAACAGTGAGAAAATTATGACAGTGAAAAAGATCTGACCTAACCAACTTCATCTTGCTTCTAACCTCCAAGCTGTCCTTGTTCATGCCTGGGTATAGGCCAAACTAACTTTGAGAGGAACTTAGTTTATCATTTAACTTTGAAATTAAGGTGATAACCGTCCTTTCCCAAAAGAAAACTCCCTCTTCCTTGGGAACTGTACTGCCATTGCAGGACTAACAAATTAGCCATAAGATTAGAAATTTCAATTTAGGAGTCACAGTTGTAAAACCTGAGATCAGTGTGCTTGAGATATTTTGCTGACTCTACGTTCTGATGCACCAGCTGATACCACCAAGATTGATAAACTACCTCATCTGGTCTTGTGACCCCAACCCAGGAACTGACTCAGTGCAAGAGGACAGCTTCAACACTGTAATTTCATCTTCGACTTTACCAATCAGCACACTCTACTTTCTGATCCCCTACCCACCAAATTGTCCTTAAAATCCCTGATCCCCGAATTTTCAGAGAGATTGATTTGAGTGTTAATTCCATCTCCTATCAGGCAGTAACATAAAGTTTCGTCCGGCCACACACAATGGCTAGTGCCTGAAATTCTAGCTGCTCAGGAGGCCGAGGCAGGATTTCAAGACAAGCCTGGGCAGACTTTTGCATTTCTGATGACTAATGGATGGATGGTTTTACCGAGAAGTGGACTCCCCGGCCCTCCAAACTATCCTCGAAAAACCCTAGCCTCCTAATTTTTGGGGAGATTAATTTGAGTAATGATAATTCTGTCTCCCACATGGCATGGCTGGCCTCATGTCAGTTAATCTTTACAGCAATGCTGTGGTCTCAGTAAATTGTTTTCATCTGTGCAGGGGGCAGGAAGAACCCATCAGGTGGTTACACCTTCCTGCAATACGTTTTCACCCATGAAAATTTGTTCTTCTTCCCCCTAGCAAAAATTAAAACGCAGAACATGGAACAAAACTAGGAGAAGCTTTTATCAAGTCAAAATGTGTCTTGTTATATATAATTTTTTCCCATTACAATGAGTGCAAATTTGCCAGAAGCCAACAATTTCAACCTTGTCTGCCTAAAATTTAGCTAGCAAACCTCTGCCCTATGAATGTCCTCAGCTTCTTGCTAAATACACACTTTGACTCTTTTAGAAGAATTAATTTAGTATTATTGGTAGAGAAATAAACACAAACTAATACAGCAACTAAAATGTTTGAAGGGAAAATTTACTATGTATCTAAAAAGCAACGTAAGTGAAGAATCATATTTTATTGATTGTGTTAGGACACGTGACAACTGCTTATATAAAAATTACACTAACATGGCTTTATAATATTGTCAAATAATTTTCTTTCTTCTACTTTCCTCTGTTCCTGTATCTCACTCAAGCAAGCAGCCTATCCCTTATTTTAATGCTACAGGGAACATTTTTACAGGGCTAGTACATAGAGGTAGACTTAAGTTTGAATTTTCATACATCTTAAGCTCTTAGAAAAATTGAAAGATAAAAAAATAAAGGAAAGAAAGTGGGACTATCTGCCCTATTAAAAGATTAAAAGGAAATACTTCAAGTGGTGGAGCAGAGAGATGTTCTTACGCCAGAAGAGCAAAGGAAACCTGTGCCCTGCTGGCTGGAAGCACCTCAGGGATGATTATTAGATACCTAAGAGGAAGGTTTGCATTGTGCATAGCAGAGGGAAACTTAAGGTAGGAGGCCTTGCAGATTATCTTTATTACAGCAAGAAATCAAAGAAATGTGCTAATACTGAAGGGGTATGCAGAAATAAATCTCACATCTATATCAAGTTGAGATCTGATGATACTGAGAATAAAATAAATCCCACCCAGTGCACTGGCATTGTATTATCCTGATAAAATTTTGCAAAGGGGTCACAGACTCAGGAAGAACTGGAGTTTTCCACTAGCCTAGAGTGACAGGTCTTGGATTTAGAAATTAATTTGATTTATAGAAAAGAAAGTGATCTTTCTTGTGCACCTATGTCTGTTAATGGACATTTTTATAGTTTATATGTTGTAGAACTATCGGTGAAATATAAAATTACCAATACCTAAAGTTGCACATAGCAAATTTGTAACTGCCTAAAAACTGAAAGAAAAATCTAACATTTTGACATATTTTACGTTTGCCAGTGTTGACAAAAAGAGTCAAACTCTGTAAGATATTTGAAGAGATTTATTCTGAGCCAAATATGAGTGGCTGTGGCCCATGATACAGCCCTCAGGAGGTCCTGAGAACATGTGCCTAATGTGGTCGGGGTGCAGCTTGGCTTTATATATTTCAGGAAGGTAGGAGACATCAACCAAATACATTTAAGAAATACACTGGTTTGCTTTAGGAATGTGGGACAACTCAAAGAGGGTGAATTCCAGGCTATAGGTAAATTTAAACATTTTCCGGGTGACAATTGGTTGAGTTTGTCTAAAACCTGGAATTGATAGAAAGGAATGTTCAGGCTAAAGATAAAGAACTGTGGAGACTACGTTTTATTGTTCAGAGGAAGCTCTTAGATAGCTGACTTTAGAGAGAGCAGGTGGTAAACTGTTTTTTATCGTACTTAAAAGGGTGCCTGGCTCTTCGTTGATTATCTCCTGGATATAGGAAGGAAGGAAGGAAGGAAGGAAGGAAGGAAGGAAGGAAGGAAGGAAGGAAGGAAGGAAGGAAGGAAGGAAGGAGGGAAGGAAGGAAGACAAAGGGGGAAGGGGATTCTCTATAGAATATGGCTTTTCCCACAAGAGACTTTGCAGGGCAATTTCGAGGCATGGCAAAGAAATATGCTTTGGGGTTAAATTTTTTTTTTCCTGTCTCATAATGTTATGCCAGAGTCAGATTGAAAACTAAGTCACAATAAATAGGGCCAATAAAACCCATCTGATTAGAATTTATGGTTTGTAGGGCATGACTCTCTAGACCCCCTAGGTATGAATTTGGGTGAGATAAAAAATATCAAAGCTTAGTCCTCACAAGATTGGCCCAATATTGTTGGACTTTATGAAAATAATGAACACAAAGAAAGCTTCTAGTGGCAGAAACAATAAACAATAAAATTTGATAAGAGCAAAACTGATGAATGTCAAAAAAACAACTACACCAAAATAATTTATTTTATAAAAATAATTGTAGTAAAATTAAAATTAAGAAATGGGAAATAGTTTAACTATATAGAAAATGAAGTAAGCAACTAAATTTGCTTAATATAGCTTATTTCAAAAATATTTTTTCTGATGAAAATGCACCAATATTGTTCTAATTCTGATATTAAGATATGCATTCATTAACTCACAATAAAATATCATTAGGTTCAAAATTAAATCCATGAAGACATGATCTACAGATCCTTTAGCCTAATTTGTTTATGTCTAAATAACTAGACACTTCAAATAATTGTTCCAAAAAATAAGATGTATTACATAATAATTTTCTTTTTTACTTTTGCACACGTTTAGCAAATTATAATTGATTATTTTTACTTACCAAAAACAGGGAAAATTAGTGATAGCAGGAGAGAAAGAAAGGATGACAAAAGAAAGAAAAAGAAAGGAAAAATGAAAAGGAGGAGATGTGAGCATATTCTAACAGGCAGTTAGATTGACTGGATCATTTGAGAGTAATTTCACTGAAATTGTTTGAGCGGGAGTTAGACTGCAATTATCTGGGAGAAATGGACGTCTAGGAAGTAAAAATAAGACAGTAGCCTATTATTTCAAAAGCCTCACTCTGAAGGGCAGACATCAAACTCATAGCACAGTTTTTTATGTTAGTTTTATTGCATCTATTAACTGTATATTCACCCTAGGTTTACTTTTTCATGTAGGTTTTGGCCTGATATTGTTTCCAATATTGTCAGTTCATTAGTTAGTCTTTTACAAAGACTGTTTTTTTTTTCCCCCTAAGGCTTGAAGTTGATCCGAATAAACTATCCTGCCATACTTAAAGGAGAAGTCCCTGAATATGTACATTTGCAATTCTGTTTTATTTATTTTGGTCTTACTGTGCTGGCTAGATTCTCAAAGTGTTGAATAGAAGCACTATTAGTACAGAACCCGTCATTTCTATTTTAAAGGAAAGGTCTCTGACCTTTAAATAGTATAAGTTTTGTTGTAAGTATCAAAGAAACTCTTTCACTTTATAATTTTCAAAGTTGTCTTTTTTAAATCATGAATATTTCGTGAATTTAAACCAATATTTTTAGTGCATTTATTGAGATTATATGAATCTTTTAAATTCATTAAATTGTTTTAAATCCTTTAAAGTATTATTGTCAAATGTATAGACTTTCGATGATAAACTTTCCGTGTTTCCCTAGGATACATTTAACTTGTTTACGATGCATTTTTAATACACTGCTAGATTTAGTCTTTTCTTTTGTTTCTAATTTTGTGTCTACATTTTTAAATGAGACTAGCCAATAATGTTTGTTTCTTTCTTTTATTGTGTATATCAGTTTGGGTATCAAGGTTATGCTAGCCTCATAAAATGAAATGAAGAATATTTTCTTTATTGTTTCTGTTTTCTGAAAAAGTTTTTCAATAATTTTTTTGGTGGAGCTCATTGGTGAGGCAGTCTGGGCTAGGAATTTTCTCTTGGGGAAGATTTTTAACATCTGTAAAGATATGGGGGAAAAAACTCACTTTTTTTCACTGTACTGTCACAACACAACACAGAATACTTCTGTGACCCCAGTTATTGCAAGAGGTGGGGGACAGTTTCCCAACACATCAAGGAAGCAATGTTTTCTGCAGTGGACACCAGCTGGGTGTCCTCTAATTCAGTTAAGTTTTGTCACTATCTACCTGGAGGTAGCATCAGACCCCACAGGTTGACAGCTCAGACCCACAGGACTGCCACCTCCTAGTTAGACACTAGTTGCAAATAGTGGAGTGTTACCTATACTTCTGACCCATGAGCTATAAATTGGGGGTCCCTCCCAAATCCCTTCTTGAGTTTGATTAATTTGTTGCTAGAATGCCTCACTAAACTCAGGGAAACAGTTACTTCTATTTACTGTTTTATTATGAAGATATTACAAAGAATACAGATAAAGAGACTGTAATCCAAAAGACCACCAAGATGGCTAAATAGTAGAAAAGAGAACTTTACTGGTGATATCAGTTTGCAAACCAATAATGGAAAGTCTCCATCAAGGACCAAAGATGCTCTCTCTTCAAAGAGAGGAAGAGCAGATTGGATTTTATATCTCACAGGGCCTGTATGACTCAATAACGTCATACATATTCAGAAAGTTTGGAAGAAAAGTTGCACATATTTATGAGAGGGGTAAAGCACACGCGTAATGGGTAAACATATGTGTAACATACACCCCATGTTCACTTTGGGGTGGGGTTTTAGCATTAAAGGCAAATGGAAATTGGCTCTTTATACCAAAAAGTGAACTCTTGGACACAAAGATTGTTTGTGCACAGCCTATATAAGGTGGCTGAAACTGGCTTATAGTCTGCAGTTACTTATAAGAAGAGAATGATTGTAAGGCCAGTCCTCTATCCAACCAGGGTTGTAATAGTCTGGGTTGTAAATCAGAGTTAGGAGAGGTCTGACAATTTCCCTGATAGCTTCTATTGTTAGAGAGTTTTGCAAGATTGTGGTTTCTCTTGCAGTTGTAGGAATTTAGATATTTGCTATATCAGCTGGTACCTGGACCCTCAACCTATACGTAACTTTTGTTTCCTTAACCTTCAGATCCACCTTAGTTGTTAAGAGAGCATCTCAGATCACAAGATGCACAGGGTGAGGTTATGTGGGAAGGAGAGCAGAGCTTCCCTGCCTCTCCAGGTGAAAGCCTCCCTCCAGGAACTTCCATATATTCAGTATCCAGAAGCTCTCCCAATCCAGTTCTTCTGGGTCTTCACTGAGGCTTTATTACTTAGGCATGATTGATTAAATCATTGGTAAGTACCAATGATCAACTTAACCTTCAGCCCCTCTCTCCTCCTCAGAGGTTGCGGGGTGAAACTAAAAGTCTCACTCCTCTAATTCTGCCTTGGTCTTTCAGTGAAGAGCCCCCATCCTGAAACAATCCGGGGGCCTCAGCCAGTCATTTCATCATGGTACAAAAGACACTCATCACTCTAGAGATTCCAAGGGTTTTAGGACAGGAAACTAGAGGAAGACCAAATGTACATTCCACGATACCACAAAATCTAACTAAATTGTCTTAATTTTAGGATAGCTGGATATTCTCTTTCTTCTTAGTTGGGTAGGGAATATTTTCCTACAATTGTTTTCCTTTATGCCTAAATTTTTAAATTTATTGGTTTAAAGCAGGGGTCAGAAAACTTTTTTTGAAATGGGACAGATAGTAAATATTTTAGGCTTTGTAGAACACAAATGGCCTCTGCCAAATATTTTTTGTTTCTTTGTTTTTACCTTTGTTTTTATAATCTTTTAATAATGTAAAAACCATTTTTGGCTTAAGTATTATACAAAAATGGCTTAGGTCAAACTGTGGCCTAAAGTTGTTTTAAAAATATTACCATTTAAGAGCCTATAATACTTGTAATTATAATGCTTTCTCTTACTGATATTGGTTATTATTGACTTTTCTGTCTGGATTCTTTGCATTACAGAATTATTAACTTTATTAGTCTGTTTTAAAAATACACTACAAATAGCAAGACTCTAGCTTAAGCCTAGCCACATTGATCATTATTATCTATACAATCCAATGAAGAGATTGTTAAACTGGGTAAAAAAGAAAGGCTTAACTATTTGTTGCTTATAAGAAACTCACTTTAAAATAACAATTCAAATAGGTTAAGAGTAAGAAAATGCCTAAAGATTTACTTATGCAAATTCTAATCAAAGAAAACTGGAATGTCTATAGTACTATCAGACTAAGAAGTCTTAAGAAAAGGAACCATTGCCAGGGTTAAAAAGACATTTTATAATGATAAAAGAATAATTCATCCAAAAGTCATAAAAACCTTAAATATGGGTGCACCCAATGATAAAGCTTCAAAATACATAAACGAAATCTGACAGAACTGATAAAAGAAACCGACAAACCCACAATTAAATTTGGAGACGTTAAAGCCCTTGTCTCAGTAATTGCTAGAACAGAGAGTGAATTAGTAAAGATACAGAATTATTAAACAACACTGTAAATCACCTGGGCTTAATTGACATATACGGACCACTGCACTCCAGTTCTTTCCAAATACACATGTAACCATCACCAAGATAGACCCTTTGCTCAGCAAAAAAATGGGCCTCAGTAAATCTTTTGTTGTTTTGCTTGTCATGTTCTGCTTAGTAACAAAACTACTTTATTCATAGGTCTTTTTACCAAGCAGGTGGTTTGATGTATTTTGTTTGTTTGTTTTTGATTCATCATTACCTTGATTATGTAGCCCTTTGTAGTCCCATTTTTATGGGATTTTTATGGGAGGATTAACTCTCGGTCCCAAACTGTGGCAAATTTGAACTTTGGACTTTTTCTTCTACTCCCAACCAGGCCTTCAGAGGCAGAGTTAGCGCTTACCTAGTGTGTAAGTGCCTTGGGGAAAAAAATGGTCTTTGCACTCTATCTAAATGTTTATACTCTTGCTTCTGCTTCATTTTCTTCTGGTAATTTCTCACTATCTTGTCTATGTTTGATGCATTTAAGTATCTACTTTTCAAACTTTTAGCCAGCATTTTCAGTTTTTTTCAACAGGTGTGGAAGTATGAATACTCCAGCCTGTTATATTATCAGGATCATTGACCCACTAAACAACATACAATAGTGATATGATTTCTCAATAAAATTAGTTCTCTATTTACTATTTGTGGCTGAATGGTATTTCCTGGCTAGATTTAACAAAATTTATATACTCAGTTATCTACCTATTTTCTTTACATTTCTTCTTTTAGTTTTTTAAATGGATAACTCAGTTATAATTTTGCTTGTACCTAGCTTTTGTGTACTTTTCTACTTCATACAAATACATTTATAGCATTGAGCTAAAATAATTTAGAATTTTTCAACTATACTAATTCTTAGAACAAAGAATAAAGCAAGTGTTGACTGTTTATCATAATTCTAGAAAATTGTATTATACTGTGATTTAATTGCTTTTAACTTGCATTATAGCACAAATTTAAAGTGAGACATTTTGCAAAAACTTTCTAATTTCTTCACGTATTTTCTCCTTTTTGAATCATTTGATATTCAAATAAGTCTGATTTAAAGCACCTATTATTTCAACATTATTGCCAAGTTTCTTGTCTTCAATTATTGGAATCATCATTTGTAGACTTTTGTGTGATTGACCTTTATCATAAAACATAAATTGCAATCATATTTTTTAAGAAGCATGGTGGACATGAGTAGATGAAAAATTAAGATGCTTTGTGAAATGGCCTTTCTTAATATGTGAAGGGAAAAAAATGCTTGTAAGATACTTACATTTGTACATAGATAAATGGACTGGAAACCAATGATCCTATTGGAGTTTAGCCAGTTGGCTTAAAGGCCTCAGTGAAGGTTAGAGACACGTGTGCTCCTCCACTGCTGTTTATCATGTTTACACATCATCTCCCCGTGTTTACTCATAGTTAGTGAGAAGAAGCAAAAATACAAATGTTTGCCACCAACTCTTGTACATGTGTTTTTTAACTACAAACTTGTGATAGTTTAACCACATGGTTGTAAAACATATTTATTATAGGAAAATGTATTTTAAGTTATTAAAGAGCAGGAATTAAACAGACTTGTTTATTGTTCTTAACCCACCAATATTATTTAATATTTTTGAAATAATTTTACCTGTGCTGCTTCTTTATCAGTGGAGATTAATGTTACCTTCCACAGATCTAATCTGAGCACAATGTGAAGCTTAGGTTTTTTTGATAAAACGCAAATTTCTTCCTGTCATTTATCCATGATTTTGAATATGATTCAAACAACTCTAAAATATCATTATACTTGACTTCATCAAATTCTTTACCTTTCACAAGATTTTCAGTTTCACTCTGCAATCATTTTGCATCACAGTTACACTTTATGATTATCTCTGTATAAACCCATATTTTAAAACTATTCAAAGATCTGAAATTATATTAAGAACAAGGGCAGCACTATTTTTAAGTGAAAAGAAATGCTTATACGTGATCAATAATGATAAGTTTCAGTCTGCTAAGCAGATGCATTATGGTCTCAGATAATGAATAGTGAAATAATAGTTTATCCTGGGTCTGTGTCTCTTATTTGTAATCTTTTTCATTGGGCTGTATATCAGTGCTTGTAACATACTGTTTCTATTAGCCTGTGATACATTTTTAACCTAAAATTGCAAGTCCCATTTTATTTATAAAATTGCCTATTATCTTCTAAATAATCTTTAAGTGGAATGCTGAAATTCTGCAGAAAAAAAATTTGATATTACATTGAATTTCTAGCATAATATAAGAATAACTAGCATATTTACAAAAAAAAGCAATATTTGTAACTCCTAAATGTAGAAAAAGAAAGCTAGTCTTATTCAGATTAACCCAAATGCAAATTAAGACCAGAGTAGAATTTTACTTTTTACTTATTAAATTGGCAAAGACAAAACATTTGTGACACTGTGCTGGAGAGGACATGTGAAAACAGGAACAGTTACATATTAATGATGGGTGGGTAAATTGGAGCTATGGAGGACAAATATTTATGAAAATTTTAAATGCACATATTCATTTACAATCAAAACTTCTTTCAGTAATGTTTCCTACATATAAACTGGCACATGTATAAACTATTATAGAAATGTTTTCATTGCAACCCAATTTGTTATGCAAATATGGGGAATCACCTTAATGCCCAACTATAAAGAACTGACTAAAAATATTTAATGTACCTTTATACAAGAGAACATTATGCCATCATCAAAAATATTCAAAAAGAAACTCTATAGGTATATAATTCAAGATAGATCATTAGATGAAATAAGGCAAGGTGAAGAGCAGCATGTATACCATGTAACCACTGGTGATAAAAATATACATTGTCAACCTTACAAAATGAGATTCAGAAAATATGATTAAGTATATGGTTTGAGTGCAAAGCTCTAGGATAGCCATTTGGGAAATATCAACTCCAAATGAATGGGGTCAATGTTCCAAAGTGGAAAAGTTAAGGTTTCACTTACTTAGGCAGATACAGAGAAATTTTAGCAGAATTACATTTTTCATATGAGACCAGTGTATATGTTACCATGATTCTGTTGATTACAGATTGGATTATGTTATTACTTCATGAGGAAGGGTAGTGATTTGAGGGAGGCATCTTATCTCTGGTGCCATTTACTCTTAATTATTTACAAGAAGAAAAAGGCAGAAGTTGCAGCTGAATGCCACAAGACTCAGGCTGCACAGACATATTCCCCTCAAGGCTCAGAAGAATGTAAAGTTCCAACAGTGTTAAGTTTGAATTATTTTGTTTGAATTATTTAATTTTACAACATCCATTTATTTATGTATAAGTGTGTATAATATCTCTAGAAATCACAGAAAGTGATGGCTATCTCTGCTGGGATTTGAGTAGCTAGCAACAGGGGAAAGACAGAGGCTGAACTCTTTGGCAAATATAATTTAAAAGATTGTACTGTAATTACATTACAGTACAATAAATAAAGTGTAAATATTGCACTTATAATAACAAAACAAAAATGACAAAAAAAGTCTGAATAAAAAAATTGGAAATTTTTTAAAATGTTAAGTAACAAATTATCAACCTCAATAGAAATCAAATTTGTATGATATTCTTTGTGACTCACCAGATAAATAATGACAAAAGCAAATTTTTTAATGAAAAAAATACACCCACAATTAATAGCTGGCAGTGACTCAAAACTACTATACCTCTTTTTTGGAAAAAAAAATGAATGTTTGAAAGTGGCAAAAAAAAAAAAAAGATATGAAATTGCAACTAGTCAATCCAAAGGTATATGTGGGAACAGCATCTGAAATTGCCAACTGGTTACCTTTAGAGCCTCTAAAGCTAAGGTAGATGTGATTACAGCTCTGATGTATCTCCCCTCACCAAAAAAGGTGACATTACAGCAGAAATGAAGCTGTGACATTCTTTTATTTTGTTCTTTTTACAGATATTTTTACTTGACAGCCTAATTGACCCACTCACTGTGATAACCCCAAAGTAGATAAAAAATAAATTCACCCACTTCTTTATAAGAGAAACATCTAATTGCCAGGGGGAAACTACTACTTTCACAATTCAAAGCAGCCTCTTGACAATCTGATTTGGAGTCAGTCATGGTCAGATTCAGGAATCATCAAGCTGAGAACTTGAAATGAAGCACAAACCCACACCAGCCAGTGCAGCCACAGAGGGATAATAAAGGTCAACAAATAAAGGTGAAGAGAAATATAGAGGAAAAAACCCACATTAAACGGATCTCAAACACAGTGTTAAAGACATTAGCTAATATTTGATGTGGAAAATCCAATGTTTTCAAATTTGAAATAATCCGGGCATTTTTAGTTTGATAGTGTAGGTGATTAGGGAAAACTTTTTTGCCTTCTGAAGGTTCCTCACACGTAGCAGGACACAGAGAGAATAGATGGTAAATATTTCTTTCAGGCTTTATTTTTTTTTTAATTGTAAAAATAACTTTACAATATTTTTTCACTTAGATTTGCATGGTTCCAAGACTTATTTTTATTTCATTTTATTTTTAACTTTTGTTTTAGATTCTGGGATACATGTATGTGCAGGTTTGTTATATAGGTAAATTAAATGTTGTAGGGGTTTGGTGTGCAGGTTATTTTGCCACCCAAGTAATAAGTATAGTCCTGTACTGGTAATTTTTCAATCCTTACCATCAAATAGGCCCCAGTGTCTGTCGTTCCCTTCTTTGGGTCTATATGTAGTTGATGTTTAGCTCCCACTTATAAGTGAGGGCATGCAGTATTTGGTTTTTCTCTCCTTGTGTTAGTTTGCTTAAGGTAATGGCCTCCAGTTCCATGCATGTTGCTGCAAAGGATATGACCTTGTTCTTTTTTGTGGTTGCATACCATTCTATTACTTATGTTTACCACGTTTTTTAAATCCAGTTTACCATTGGTAGACATTAGGTTGATTCCATGTCTTTGCTACTGTGAATAGTGCTTGTGATGAACCTATGCATGCATGTGTCCTTATGGGACAGCGATTTATATTCCTTTGGGTATATACCCAATAATGGGATTGCTGGGTCAAATGGTAATTCTGTTTTAAGTTCTTTGAGAAATCACCAAACTGCTTTCCACAGTAGCTGAATTAATTTACATGCCCGCCAGCAGCATATAAGCATTCCTTTTTCTCCACAACCTCACCAGCATGTTAATTTTTTGACTTTTTAATCATAGCCATACTGACGTTTTAGCCATACTGACTGGTATGAGATGGTACCACACTGTGGTTTTGACTTTCATTCCTCTAATGATCAGTGATGTTGAGCATTTTTTCATATGCTTGTTGGCCACATGTATGTCTTCTTTTGGAAATGTCTGCTCATGTTCTTTGCTCACTTTTTAATGGGTTTGTTAGTTTCTTGTAAATTTGTTTAAGTTCCTTATATATTCTGAATATTAGACCTTTGTCAGACACATTGTTTGGCCAAGGGAAAATTTCTCCTTTGCCCTTTGAAGGTTTCTCACAGGTAGCAGCCCTTAGAGAGAATAGATGGTAAATCTTTCTTTCAGACTTTTAAAGGTGTCAGACTCTCAGCCTCTCAGTTCATCTTCTCTAGATCCAGACAAGAGAGAACCTTAGAGAAAGGCCGGCTGTGTCAACACAGATTTTCTCTACAGATGGAAATCTCCTCCACAACAGGCAGCTTCGTAGGACTACTCTGTCTGCAATCCCTGTGAACATCCGTCTCAAAATATGTCAAAGAAGTATATTTGGGGATAAAATATTTTGGTTTCCTTCAACAGAATTTACAAAATTCTTGGGTGCCAACAGTTTCTTTCTTCTGTAATAAAGTAGCAGTTGGATATGAAATTTCATCAGACTATTTCTCTTTATTAACAACCTCTTGAAAATTATTTGCAGAATCTGCATTTTTGGTCATATTTTTTAAAGTTCCACCTCTTTCAAGATTGATAAAAACATATGTTTATCTTCCAGAACGAAGCCTATGTTAAGGCGAGGTTCAGGACAGATTCCTTTGAAAAATGTTTCTCTAGAACTTATAAGACAAAAAAAAAAAGAAGTACTAATTGCAAAAAACTGAAAGCAATTACCTAAAGCTTAAATGGTGATAGGTAAGATGAAAATCCTCTGTCCCCGAGAAGGACCACAAACATATACAAAATTATCAAAGAGGCTCAAGCTTGTTAACTTGTTAATAATAATTTGTAGAGGGCCATCTGCCCTAATCTGTCTCCCTCACAAATGGGCTATAGCAGCCTTCTGCTCTGGAAAACATATTTTCCTATATGCCCCATCCACTGAGGGGCTTTCTCAAGCAGCAAAGGTGCTTGAACTATACCTATTGGAATCATTGAGATGATTTGTTTTCACTGAAACTGTGTTTTCTTTTTCTTTTTTTTGTTTTTTTTTTTTTGCTCCAAGATTGTTGCTGATGATTAATCTTTACAAATTTTATGTCAGGAGAGCTTGGCAAATGTAGTGCCATTTTCAAATGACTAAAAAACATAAAATTCACTTTTATTAATGATATTTTTAAAGGACTCTGGATTCAAATTATTGGAATATTTCATGTTGATGTTTAAAAATAATTTGGTTCACAAATAAACTTTTTAACCTAAAGACTTTTAAAAAATCAGATGACTGATTGTGAAAATTAGTATCAAAATGTATGATATGTAAAATAGACTATCTGATTTCAGAATTCACACAGAAATTCAATGGGCCAAAAATTGCCCAGATAATCTTGAAGAACAAAATTGGAGTGTTTATCCTATCAAGTGTCAATTCTGGAGCAGAATTGAGAGTCCAAAATGATCCACAGAGATATGTTTACCTAATTCATCACAAATGTGTGAGAGCACTAACGTGAGAAAGCGATGGTCTTAGTAACAAATTCTATTTGAACTATCATATATCCATGTGAGGGAAAATAGATATTGGCGCCTAGATGACACAGAAAGCAATTCCATATGGATTATAAATGGTATATGTTTAGCTTTGTGAAAGTAAAACAATAAAGCTTTTGGAAAATAGCATAAAAGGACATCTCTTAAGTTTGGGATGAGCAGAGATTATCTTAAACAGGCAACAAAAACATTAAATGCAAAGAATACAAAGGTTAAGTTTAGCGTAAAGCTGCCTCCCTACGTATTTTAAGTTCAGACTAAAGGTTCCACCATACATAGTGAACTATAACCTAACTGGATGTGTAAACTGACCATCACCTCATCTTTGTTTTTTCAACTTTTAAGCTCAGGAGTACATGTGCAGGATGGACTGTCACCTCCTGTAGTACCAATTACAGTCTCAACCAATCACAGCAGCCAATTGCTCAAACTGTGTTCAAATAAGGCAAACACCCAGCCATAACCAATCCAACTGTCTGTACCTAACTTATGTTTTCTGTATATCATGTTCCTTTTTCTGTTCATAAATATTTTCTGCCCAGGCACGGTGGCTCACGCCTGTAATCACAGCACTTTGGGAGGCCCAGGTGGGTGGATCACGAGATCAGGAGTTCAAGACCAGCCTGGCCAATATAGT
Source organism: Pan troglodytes (assembly GCF_028858775.2). Classification (NCBI taxonomy): domain Eukaryota; kingdom Metazoa; phylum Chordata; class Mammalia; order Primates; family Hominidae; genus Pan; species Pan troglodytes. Next base: position 91,868,054 of record NC_086015.1, read on the forward strand.
GAAACCCTGTCTCTACTAAAAAAATACAAAAATTAGCCAGGCATGATGGCGTGCCCCTGTAGTCCCAGCTACTTGGAAGGCTGAGGCAGGAGAATTGCTTGAACCTGCAAGGTGGAGGTTACAGTGAGCCGAGATTTTGCCACTGCACTCAAGCCTGGGTGACAGAGCAAGACTCAATCTCAAAAAAAAAAAAAAAAACAAAAAAAAAAACTCTGATCATGTGGCAGCCCAGAGTCACTCTGAACCTATTCTGGCTCTGGGAGCTGCCTGATTTGCTAATGGGTTTTTGTTCAAATAAACTCTGTTAAGTTTAAAGGTTTTCTTTTAACACAAATGATAAGTTGCACTTTATTAGAAATAAGGACTTTTTCATCAGAAGGCACTATTAAGATATTAAAAAATAAAGCCACAATATGAGAGAAAATGTTTTCATCTCATATTTCTAATGAAGGATTTCTATGCATAATATATAAAGAATTTCTACAAAACACTAAGAAGAGATGAAGTAGTTAAACACAAATGGAAGAAGCACTTCAAAAAAAGAACATATTTATATATATATATATGGTCAGAGAACTTTTGAGAAAATAACCTAAATAACTGACTAGAGAAAGAATAGTCTCTTTGATAAGTGGTGGTAAAACAAGTGAACATCTATATGCAAAAAAATCAAATTTTATCATATATGATATAAAGAAAATTAACTCCAAATGTTAATGACTTCATTAAAACCTAATTATTAGAGTTTTGGGGAAAAAATCCAACATTTCTAACCTTGGATTCAGCAAAACTTTCTTAGATAAATCTCTCAAAACATAAGTCATAAAAGATAAATTTCAGAAATTAGATTCCATAAAAATTTAAAACTTCTCTTCAAAAAACACTTATAAATATGTAAAGACAAGCCACAAAGTGGGAAAAAGTATTTATAAGACACATATCTCTATTCAGGACATATAAAGAACTCTTACATGCCAATAGTAAAAAGGCGAACTTAATTTAAAAATATGGGCAAAATGTGTGACAAAAGAAGATACATGGATGACAAATAAGCATATGAAAAGTTTTGCAACATCAAAATCATTAGGGAAATGTTAATTAAATGAAACACCAATACAAACCTACTAGAACAAGTAACATTTAACTACTGCTGGCAGAATTGTACCTTGGTAAAATCTTGTTGGAAAACACTTTCCAGTATGTACAAAAGCTCAACATATGTATATTACATAATTCATCAATTTCATTCCTATATATCTATATATGTGTGTGTATATATAACTGTATGTGCATATAGATACACATATATAAGAATTTTCATCTTAGCACTATTTTAATAGCCAGAAATTTGAAATAACTAAAAGCCCTAAAAGTCCATCAACAGTACCATGAATAAATAAATGTTGTTATATTGAAACATGTAATGTGACACAGCAATAAAAAGAACTACAAGCTGTGTTTGATACAGGCAAGAGGCAGGGAGATACTGGGTAGAAGAGGGCGGTTCCCTGACAAAGGCCCCACCCTCAAGCCTGGAAACCCATGGCCCCTAAATCAGAGCAGGCACTCCTGTTTCTTGCCCAAATGTTGCCTTTCAGCCTGCCATGCCACCCTGCTCAATAGCCATATAAATTCCAAACCCCCGGCTCCATGAGCAGAAGATAAGAAGAGCAGAGGAGCAGAAGAGCAGTGCATCAGAGGAGAGAAGAGAAGGGGCATCTGAATGTCACAGACTGTCAGAGAGGAGATCGGCCGCTGGATGGCCACACTCCAGGGAAAGATCATGTTCCCACTCCATCCCCTTTCCAGCTCCCCATCCATCCCGCTGAGAGTCACCTCTATCCAGCAATAAAATCCCAGCATCCACCATCCTTCAAGTCCGTTTGTGACCTGATTCTTCCCAGATGCTGGACAAACACCTGGGTACCAAGAAGGCACTAAGCTGGTTAACACTTAAGCCATCTAAAGAGCACTGTAACACACCCACTGGGGCTTTGGGAGTTGCAGGCACCCACCCTTAGATGCTACCATAAGGCTGGAGCCCAAAAGTACTCACCTTAGCTCCTGCACCTGCCTGTCTGGGTGCTCCCCCTCCCATGAGGGGCTTTGAGCGCATGGCGGCCAGACAAGCCACACCCTTGTCACATGTCCTTCCACAGGGGTTAGGGAACTCTCCAGTTTCACATTCAACAATATAGATAGACCCTGGAGATATAATATTGAGTAAAAGTCAGACTCAAAAGAGTATATCCATAAAATTCCATTTGTTTAAAGCTTTAAACAGGTAGAAAGAATGTACATGAAAGAAGTCAAAATAGTGGTTAATTTTAGAAGTCGGGATAATAACTAGGAGTCTTCTGGGGTATTAATAATGTAATTTATATCTGGTGTCTACATGGTTGTATTCAATTCATAAAAATATATTAATTGGACACAGAGATCTTTTCACTTTTCTAATTAAAAGCTTATTTTGTATATATATTTTATATACATATTTTTTATTTCCAATTAAAAGTTGTTTATTATATTCCAATTAAAAAGTGTATTTTTAAAAATTACTAATTAACAAAATCTAATTTAGAAGTATGTCACTTTTTGTTTCTTCCTCTCTCTTTTGAAAGGTAATAAATTTTGCTTTTAATTAAGTATCAATAGCCATAAATACAAGTACATAATATTAAGCTAAGTTATCTGGAGACATACCATAACATTCATCTATCTTTAAGTCTAGCAAAGGATAGTGTAATGAATCTTCAAGAACTCTAGTTTTCTTTGTCCTATGCTTTATATTAAAATATATTTTAATGAGGTATATAATTTTTTAATTAATTAATATACTTGAATAGGTTTCAGATAAGCTAATTCTGTGCTCTAGATGGTCATATTTTTTCATGGATGATCACTTTTAATATAAAAGGCATTATTATTTACAATTTTCTATGACCAAATTTTACTCATCAGCTACAGTCTAGCCATACAGGTCTCAACCTGAAAATAGTTTGGTTCTTAGAGAAAAAAAAATTCCCCAAATCAAACTACTTTTGACTTAGTTATTTGTAACTTGTTATTCTTTTCAAAATTGCTAAATATTGTTATTTGCCTTAATGTAATAGAAAAACAAACAAACAGAAAACCAAATGTATTCTGAGTTAGGAGACCTGAGTTCTAGTGTGATCTGTGTTTCCGGGTGAACTTGGAGGAGGCGTTTACATTCCCATGTGTCACTTGGCTCATTTGTAAACATGAGAGTGGTGGATTTTATGTAAGATATTCCATAGCTTCAGTAAATATTGGTACAGACAGTTAAAGTTAGGTAAAATAGTAAAACTGATTTAAACATGACTACAGTGCCTGAGAAAATTTTTATGTATGAAACACTCACTCTTTAAGATGAAAAGATAAATTGCCACATACGAAAAAAGTATCAAAGCAAGACACCAAGACAGGAATCATGCCAGACAGTAAAACTGTTCATATTTATAAATTTTGAATCTAAAACATAACTTGTTATTTTAGGAATAAGCATGAGTATTTTTCATTTCTAAACTGTAGCTGCATACCTAAACACCCATCCTGAAATATTTTCCAAAAAATTATGCAACTCTTTCAAATTCCATTTCAATGTAGTACAAAGATTATATTATATAAACTCTATCTATAAAATGAACATTAAGAAAGATGAGTACCTACAAAGAAATTGTAAAAGGCAGCTATAGGTCAGGATCTAACAGATTATGGCATTTAAGATATGAAATTGTGTCCAACTTTCTGGGATGAATTGAGTGAGAAAAAAGGGAATTAAAAAACCACAGCAAGTTCCTAAAAATGTTATAGATAGTCACAAAGACAAAATGAGAATTTTGGTAGCCTTAAACCTAAACTGCTGTAATCTCCACCATATGCCTTTGCCAATTCATTCTGATAAGAAAGTTCTGAGTCTCTGCTTTCAGAAGTGTCAGCTTCAACATGTGAGTGGCACTCCTGCTTAGCTCATGAAAAGATCACTTGAAGGCTAGCATTCACAGATAACCAATTACTCCACTTTATAATACTTGCAATGAGATAAACACTAGCTGAAACCTATACAGCCATTTGATAGAACATCTTTTATCAAGTGATAGATGAGAACCATAAAATTATCTTTAGAAAACAAAATTCAAACCTTAATTTTCAGGTCGAGTTACACCTCTTTCATAAAGCATTAACTGATGTTTCCAATTAGATATTCTCTCTCTTGTGTCAAACCCATAGTTCATTTGGACATTTTTATGATATTTGTCATTATCATTGTACTATAGTGATTTGTGAATTTTTGTTATCTGACCTTATCCCATCCCTAGTTATCTTGTTTGATCCTTTAGGACAAGAATCATCATTACTGTTCCTTAAATCTTTAAAGTGCTGCATAGTACCTACTCAATAGTATTAAGTGTTTCTTGCTTAAACAAATGGGTGAGTAGATAAATGTTCTGGTTGAAATAAAACAAATAAAGGATGAAAGTCAATCCCAATAGTAAGACATCTTTTAAAAATGATTAGACTAGAAATGAACATTATACCTTCATTATATCTGTGTTATTTCTTTAAAAACCTATCAAGAGATTGTGTTTTTTAAATATATATATATATATATATATATATATATATATATATATATACACACACATATATGAGATGGAGTCTTGCTCTGTTGCCCAGGCTGGAGTGCAGTGGTGTAATCTCAGCTCACTGCAACCCCCACCTCCTGGGTTCAAGCGATTCTCATGCCTCAGCCTCCCGAGTAGCTGGGACTACAGGCGAATGCCACCATGCTTAGCTAATTTTTTGTGTTTTTAGTAGAGATGGGGTTTCACCATGTTGCCCAGGCTGGTCTCAAACTCCTGACCTCAGGTGATCCACCCACCTTGGCCTCCCAAAGTGCTGGGATGGGATAACAGGCAGGAACCACTGCACCCAGCCTTAATCATTATTTTTTTTAAAACAACATAGCAACATGTCACTAATCTAGAGATAACATATGACATCAACTACAAAGAACAGAGTTAGGAACCAGCATAAAAAGACCTCTAAACCAAGTAAAAGAGGTTTTGAAAGTTTTGTGAAACAGAAAGTATTGGTTTACATGATTAAAAACAACAACAATAAAAAGCAAATCCTTAACTCATTATTCTACTAAGTTTAGCTACACAGCTATCATATTTATTTAATATGTAAAGGATCAAATGTAAAAAATGGACACAAGAGAAAGTCTGGAAAATTATAAAATACAGAGCTTCTGAGGACATTTGGTAGAATACATTATTTAGGAAGCCTTGCAACATTGGTGAACAAATGGTGAAATTGTCCTTGGGGATGAGGAGCAAGGCAATCAATTCTATTCAATACCATCATTACAAACTCAGAGAAATAAGAATTATATATTAGAAAGAATTGTATTACTTGTATAATGATTAATTTTGTAAGTTTGAAAAGTATGATTAGGTTCCATTTACTTGGAAGACCTTATTTCTTGGTAATTCCACTAAGGCCAATTCAACTAAAAGACACATTTTTGAACTCCTACTAAATGCCAGAAATTGCTTATAAGTTGCAAGTGTGATAGGAAATTTTAATAAATTCTGAAAGATATGGAATGAAAAACCCTCAATAAAGCCCATTTTGGTGAAATCACCTTAACAACGTGCATTATTCAAATATGCAAGTCAATTGAGGTACAAAATAAAATTCCATTGAATGTATTTGGAGGAAATGAAAAGACTTGAGATCTATAAATAGTCTGTTCTTCAAAAGGATAAGGGTTATAGCAAGTTTTCTGTAAGAATGACATTCTATTCAAAAGCAATATAATGTTTTTGGCCCAGAAAGACCTGAAACAAAAACTCCAATATTAATATAATAATATACAGCCCCAGAATCACCTTTTTAATCATAATCTGGCAAGAGGTATTTTTCCCTCGTTAACAAAAGAGAAATAAAATCTCTGTTTCAAAACAAGAGCTGTAATAGAAAGAAGAGGGAGGATGACTTAAAAAGCCAAAGGAATTACACATAAAAGATTACATGTATTTTTAAAGCTTTAAGGGTTTTTGAGCTTCATTTAGTCCAACCTCTTATTTTATAATTGAGAAAATGAGATTTGCTATTAATCAGCTTCAGATATAAACCTGAAATCCAGTTTTGTTTTTTTTTTTAACTGTCAGTTTACTTTGACAGGATCCCTTTCAAAACGTAAAATATATCAAATAAATTAAATAAAAACATTTGTTCTCACTTCAATGATGTGATACTTACATATTTTCACAGATATTTATGAAAAAATCTAACGTATACCATCAGTTTGGTGTATCCAAGCATAAGGAAAGTAACAGTAAATTTTCTAATCTAGAATCTTGTCTACAGACCAAGTGAGCATTCTATTAAAACAAAGCAATTTAGTATAGTAACAGGAAGAAATTACCTCTAAATGCTTCATTGTTCTTTCAAAGGTTCTAAAGAATATTGCTAAAACCCACAGACACCCACAGAAAATTGATGAGTTAGCCTGATGTCTACAATATGTTTTCTTGGCAGCCAAAGTAAAATAAAAATATATCTGAAAAATTACTTCACTTTGGTAATGTCAAACAAATTTTTAAAAATTATTTGTATTATAAGACACTACAGTAACTATAGACAAATTCATTGTACTTTAATGTTTTAAAATATAATATTAAATTTATTCAAGAATCTTACTTTAAGAGTAAAACTATATTCTGTATTATTTTTAAATATTTAATGTACTATCATGAATATGATTAATTTAAATTCTGAAATTATTATACTCTGCTTTGAAAATAATTGACTTCACACTTTAAATATGTGCTTATTGTTTACAGAGAGATAGATGAGAAGACTTTGGACTTGAAAACGGTTTTGGACCTGAAAGCTTTGTCTGTAGCCCTAAAAGCTAGATCTAAATTCCACATATGTCATTGAATTTCTATGAAATTTGACAACTTAAATCACTGTAAAATTTGCTTTCTTGGTTTTGTCTTCTGCAAAAAGGAGATAATATCTTCAGGGGCATTGTAAACTTAAAATAAAAGTTGTCCATAAAAGTTTGTTGAAAAATAATACAACAAGTTTAAGTCTCCATTCTTTTTCAATATAAATTATTAGCTTATGTTATCTGTAAACAGAAGCGCTTATCAGGCCTGTAATCCCAGTACTTTGGGACGCCGAGGAGGGTGGATCACCTGAGGTCAGGAGTTCGAGACCAGCCCGGCCAACATGGTGAAACCCCATCTCAACCAAAAATACAAAAATTAGTCGGGTGTGGTTGTGGGTACCTGTAATCCCAGCTACTCTGGAGGCTAAGGCAGGAGGCAGGAGAATTGCTTGAACCTGGGAGACGGAGGTTGCAGTGAGCTGAGATCGTGCCACTGTACTCCAGCCTGGGGGACAAGAGCAAAACTTCATCTCAAAAAAAAAAAAGAAAGGTTTAAATTAATGTAGCTTTTAAGACTCTTTTAGTCAAAAAGTCCAGTTAGGCATACATAACAGAGAAGAGAGTCATAAATTGTTATATTACCATATTATTGAAAAACTCCTGCCATATGTTTTCATAAATTGAAGTTTAGTGATTCTAATTATGGACATAAAAACAGAAAATACCTTAATTGAAATATAAAAGAATACATGAAGTCTGTTTACTATTAACTTTATCTAAAATGATTTGACTCATGCTTTATTCACCAAATCTTGCATTTTTTTCAAACACCACACATTTGGCAGTTTAAAACCCAACGGCTGGGCTTCTTGTGCGGCTCCATGAACATTTAGATAAGAAATCAACTGTAACTCTTGTACATTGCTGGAGTAAAAAGAAATTGGTTCAGCCACTTTGGAAAACTGTCTGCAAGTATCTACCAAAATTAAACATATGTCTTCCTTATGAGCCAGCAATTCCACTCCTAAGTATATATCCAAGAGAAAGGAGGGCACATGTTCACCAAAAGACACGTCAAGAAATGTATTCATAGAAACAATATTCATGATTGCTCAAAACTTGAAACAGACTAAATGTTCATCATAAAAATAGACAATTGAGGTTCTAAAATGGAATACTACACTGCAATCAAGGAAGAACAAAATTCTGATACATGTAAAAATGTGGATGAAGCTCACAGAAATTATCCTGGATAAAAGAAGCCAGCCACAAAAGCATCCATACTGTGTGATTCTATTTAGAGAAAGTTAAAAAAAAAAAAAAGCAAGCAAAACTCTCCTTGGTGATCGTAGTCAAAATTATTACTGCAATGGGATGCTGATGTATAAGAAAACCAAAGCATGTGGCATCGCTGGTCTTGGCACTGGGCAGCAGACAGAAGGAAAAGGGGTCTTAAGAAATTGTTAGTGATGTCTGGAAAGACAATGAAGACAATTTTATTGGAAATGAGAGAAAATGCAATTTGATTTATGTACTGGCAAAGCAATTAGCAAAACTCTGGCCTGAAATAACATGGGCTGTAGAGAGCGGTTGCATTAGTAGGGGTGGGGAGCGATTCACTGGAGAGGGGGCTTAAAAGGAATAGTCTATATTTTTATAGAGGTATGGTTACCTTGGTGTAAACATTTATTACAACTGTATTGATGATCAGCACTTGCTGTTACAGATCATTTATACTTCAATTAACAACAAGATAAAAATGTACTAAAAAGACAAAATTATCTTTAATGCATACTACTGGTATGTGTTATAGTTTAAAAGTTGTGTAAAAACAAAGCATTTACAGTTTTTGCCATATGTTATTGTTTTCTTTTTCTTTTTTTTTTCTTTTTTGAGACATGGTCTCACCCTGTCACTCATGCTAGAGTGCAGTGGTGCGATCACAGCTCACCACAGTCTCAAAATCCCGGGGTCAAGCAGTCCACCGACCTCAGCCTCCTGAGTAGCTGGGACTACAGGTGAGCACCAACATGCCCAGCTAATTGATTTAATTTTTTGTAGAAACAAGGTCTTGCTATGTTGCCCAGGCTGGTCTCAAACTCCTGGGCTCAAGCAATCCTCCTGCCTTTGCTTCCCAAAGTGTAGGGATTACAGGCATGACCCACTACACCCAGTTGTTACCATTTTCAAATAACATGAGACCCACAACAGCTCTAGTTCATAAAAATTACATTGCGATTTTTCATTTATCTCAGTGTCGTGCCATCAACTCCTTGAATTATCCATGTTCTCTATACTTTTTAAATATTAGAATGCTGAGAAAGCTTGTGTCTGCAACAAACGTATGTGAATCATGTCAATAATAACAATCATAAATAACTTCTTAGTCAAAATTTCTTGTCGTTATTTTAAGTTTGAGCTTTTTATGTAAAACGTCAAGATTTTACATCAAATTAAAAAGGCTGATGCAATCAAAGACATCAAAAAAGACTTCAAGTGTCAGGGTATAGTGGATTGACAGATAATAATCTAGGCAAGGAAGTTAAGATAATTGGAAAACATCACATTAGACTTTGAAACATATATTGTGATGCACATGTACATGTGCAGTTTTTCATGTAGAAAGATGGCACAAACGTCCTTCCATTAATAAGACCCCTAAACTTGAATGGATTTTTATTTTTTTATGATCATTCTATGATCAAAATATACAGCCCAGATGTAGCTAATAACAGTATTCCCTATATTTCCTCTCTCTTTTTTTTTTTTTTTTGAGATGGGGTCTCACTCTGTTACCCAGACTGCAGTGCAGTAGTATGATCTTAGCTCTCAGCTTACTGCAGCCTTGACCTCCCTGGGCTCAAGTGATCCTTCTACCTCAGCCTCTCAAGTAGCTGGGACTACAGGCATGTGACATCATGCCCAGCTAATTTTTGTATTTTTTGTAGAGACAGGGTTTTGTCATGTTTCCCAGGCTGGTCTTGAACTCCCGGACTCAAGTGATCCATCCACCTTGGTCTCCCAAAGTGCTGGGATTACAGGCATGAGCCACCACACCAGGCTTTCCCTATATATTTTTAAACAATATACATCTGAGCATTCTGAAGAGAGTTCTTTCCACCTGTTATGGGCTGAGTTGTGCCTCACACCTGCAAATTCATATGTTGAAGCCTTAACACCTAGTACCTCAGAATGTGAACTGTATTTGGAAATAGGGTCATTAAGGCATAATTAAGTCCAAATGAGAGCATAAATGTGTCTGTAATTCACTATGATTTCTGCCCTTATAAAAAGAGGAAATTAGGACACAGGCTTGTATATGTAACGAGGAAAGTCCTTAGGAAGACACAAGAAGATGGCCAAACCAAGGAGAGAGGCCCCAGAGAAATGAAACCTGCCACCACTGTCAGTTCTCTGAGTCCAAGCCTGCACATATACATCCAGATGGCCTGAAGCAAGTGAAGAATCATGAAAGAAGTGAAAATGTCCAGTTCCTGCCTTAACTGATGACGTTACCTTGTGAAATTCCTTCTCCTGGTTCAGAAGCTCCCCCACTGAGCACCTTGTGACCCCCGTCCTTGCCTGCCAGAGAACAACCCCCTTTGACTGTAATTTTCCACTAGCTACCCAAATCCTATAAAATGGCCCCACCCCTTCTCCCTTCACTGACTCTCTTTTCGGACTTAGACCGCCAGCACCCAGGTGATTAAAAAGTTTTATTCCTCACATGAAGCCTGTTTGGTGGTCTCTTCACATGGACGTGTGTGACATTTGGTGCCGTGACTCAGATCGGGGAAGCTCCCTTGCGAGATCAATCCCCTGTCCTCCTGCTCTTTGCTCCATGAGAAAGATCCACCTATGACCTCAGGTCCTCAGAACAACCAGCCCAAGGAACATCTCACCAATTTTAAATCAGGTAAGCGGCCTCTCTTTGCTCTCTTCACCAGCCTCTATCACTATCCCTCAACCTCTTTCTCCTTTCAATCTTGGTGCCACCCTTCAATCTCTCCCTTCTCTTACTTTCAGTTCCTTTCCTTTTCTGGTAGAGACAGAAGAGACGCGTTTTATCCATGAACTCAAAACTCTGGTGCCGGACTCGGAAAGACAGTCTTCTTTTGATGTTTAATCGCTGCAGGGACACCTGCCTGATTATTCACCCATGTTTCAGAGGTGTCTGATCACCACAGGGACACCTACCTTAATCCTTCATCTTAGTGGCAAGCACCACTTTCCTGGAGGGGAAGTACCCCCAACCCCTTTTCTCCGTGTCTCTACACTCTCTTTTCTCTGAGCGTGCCTCCTTCTCTATGGGCAACCTTCCACCCTCCATTCCTTCCTCTTCTCCCTTAGCCTGTGTTCTCAAGAACTTAAAACCTCTTCAACTCACCCCTGACCTAAAACCTAAATGCCTTATTTTATTCTGCAATGCTGCTTGACCCCAAAACAAACTCAACAATGGTTCCAAATAACCAGAAAATGGCACTTTCAATTTTTCCATCTCACAAGATCTAGATAATTCTTGTCATAAAATGGGCAAACGGTCTGAGGTGCCTGACATCCAGGCATTCTTTTACACATCAGTCCCTCCCTAGTCACTGTTCCCAATGTGGCTCATCCCAAATCTTCCTTCTTTCCCTCCTGCCTGTCCCCTCAGTCCCAACCCCCAGCGTTGCTGAGTCTTTTCAATCTTCCTTTTCTACCAACCTATCTGACCTCTCCCCTCCTCCCCAGACTGCTCCTCCTCAGGTCGCTCCCCACCAGGCTGAATCAGGCTCCAATTCTTCCTCAGCCTCTGCTCCCCGACCCTATGATCCTTCTATCACCTCCTCTCCCCACATCCAGTCCAGCTTACAGTTTTGTTCTGCGACTAGCCCTCTCCCACCTGCCCAGCAATTTCCTCTTAAAGAGGTGGCTGGAGCTAAAGGCATAGTCAAGGTTAATGCTCCTTTTTCTTTATCCAACCTCTCCCAAATCAGTTAGCATTTAGGCTCTTTTTCATCAAATATAAAACCCAGCCGAGTTCATGGCTTGTTTGGCAGCAATCCTGAGACGCTTTACAGTCCTAGACTCTGAAAGGTCAGAAGGCTGTCTTATTCTCAATATGCATTTTATTACCCAATCTGCTCCCGATATTAAATAAAGCTCCAAAAATTAAATTTCAGCCCTCAAATCCCACAACAGGACTTAATTAACCTCTCCTTCAAGGTGTACAATAATAGAGAAGAGTTGCAATTATTTGCCTCTGCTGTGAGAGAAACCCCAGCCACATCTCCAGCACAGAAGAACTTCAAAATGCCTAGCCACTGCAGTCAGGTGTTCCTTCAGGATCTTACTCCTCCTTCCCCAGGATCTTGCTTCAAGTGCCAGAAATCTGGCCACTGGGCCAAGGAATGCCCGCAGCCTGGGATTCCTCCTAAGCCATGTCCCATCTGTGTGGGACCCCACTGGAAATCTGACTGTCCAACTCGCCCAGAGCCCCTGGAACTCTGGCCCAAGGCTCTCTGACTCCTTCCCAGATCTTCTCAGCTTAGTGGCTGAAGACTGATTCTGCCTGATCCCCTTGGAAGCCTACAGGACCATCACAGATGCTTTGGGTAACTCTTACAGTGGAGGGTAAGTCCTTCCCCTTCTTAATCAATACGGAGGCTACCCACTCCACATTACCTTCTTTCCAAGGGCGTGTTTCCCTTGCCTCCATAACTGTTGTGGGTATTGACGGCCAGGCTTCTAAACCTCTTAAAACTCCCCAACTCTGATGCCAACTTGGACAACATTCTTTTATGCACTCCTTTTTAATTATCCCCACCTGCCCAGCTCCCTTATTAGGTCAAGACATTTTAACTAAATTATCTGCTTCCCTGACTATTCCTGGGCTACAGCCACGCCTCATTGCTGCCCTTTTCCCCAGTTCAAAGCCTCCTTCACATCCTCCCCTTGTATCTCCCCACCTTAATCCACAGGTATGGGACATCTCTACTCCCTCCCTGGGAACCAATCACATGCCCATTACTATCTCATTAAAACCTAATCACCCTTACCCCACTCAATGCCAATATCCCATTCCAATATTCCCTCACCTGTTACAGCATAGCCTTTTAAAGCCTATAAACTCTCCTTACAATGCCCCCATTTTACCTGTCCAAAAAGCAGACAAGTCTTACAAGTTAGTTCAGGATCTGCACCTTATCAACCAAATTATTTTGCTTATCCACCCCGTGGTGCCAAACTCGTATACCCTCCTATCTTCAATACCTCCCTCCACAACCCATTATTCTGTTCTGGATCTCAAACATGCTTTCTTTACTATTCCTTTGCACCCTTCATCCCAGCCTCTCTTCACTTTCACTTGGACTGACCCTGACACCCATCAGTCTCAGCAACTTACCTGGACTGTACTGCCTCAAGCCTTAATGGACAGTTCCCATTACTTCACTCAAGCCCTTTCTCATAATTTACTTTCTTTCCATCTAACTGCTTCTCACCTTATTAAATATTTTGACAACTTTCTACTTTATAGCCCCTCCTACAAATATTCCCAGCAGGACACCCTCCTGCTCCTCCAACAGCTGTTCTCAAAAAGACATCTTGTATCCCCCTCCAAAGCCCAAATTTCTTCCTCATCTGTTACCTATCTCGGCATAAGTCTTCATAAAAACACATGTGCTTTCCCTGCTGATTGTGTCTGGCTAATCTCCCAAACCCCAACCCCTTCTACAAAGCAACAACTCCTTTCCTTCCTAGGCATGGTTAGGTACTTCCACCTTTAGATACCTAATTTTACCATTCTGACTAAACCGTTATATAAACTCACACACACACAAAAAGCCTAGCTGACCCCATAAATCCTAAATCCTTTCCCCACTCCCCTTTCCATTCCTTAAAAAACAGCCCTAGAAGCTGTTCCCACACTAACTCTCCCTAATTCATCCCAACACTTTTTTCATTACACACAGCCAAAGTGCAGGGCTATGTGGTTGGAATTCTTACACAGGGACAGGGACCGTGCCCTGTAGCCTTTTTATCCAAACAACTTGACCTTAACGTTTTAGGCTGGCCATCATGTCTCCATGCAGCGGCTGCCACCACCCTAATACTTTTAGAGGTCCTAAAAATCACAAACTATGCTCAACTCACTCTCCACAGTTCTCATAACTTCCAAAATCTATTTTCTTCCTCACACCTGCTGCATATACTTTCTGCACCCCGGCTCCTTCAGCTGTACTCCCTCTTTGTTGAGTCTCCCACAATTAATGTTATTCCTGGCCTGGACTTCAATCCGGCCTCCCACATTATTCCGGATACCACATCTGACCCCCATGACTATATCTCTATGATCCACCTGACATTCACTCCATTTCCCCATATTTCCTTCTTTCCTGTTCCTCACCCTGAACACACTTGGTTTATTGATGGCAGTTCCACCAGGCCTGATTGTCATTCACCAGCAAAGGCAGGCTATGCTATAGTATCTTCTACATCATTTCATAACCTCTTCCATGTAGGTTACAAGCCGCTAGCCCACCTCTTAGAACCTCTCATTTCCTTTCCATCGTGGAAATCTATCCTCAAGAAAATAACTTCTTAGTGTTCCATCTGCTATTCTACTACTCCTCAGGGATTTTCTCAGGCCCCCTCCCTCCCCATCAAGATCGGGGATTTGCCCCTGCCCAGGACTGGCAAATTGACTTTACTCACATGCCCCGAGTCAGGAAACTAAAATACCTCCTGGTCTGGGTAGATGCTTTCACTGGATGGGTAGAGACCTTTCCCGCAGGGTCTGAGAAGCCCACCACAGTCATTTCTTCCCTTCTGTCAGACATAATTCCTCAGTTTGACCTTCCCACCTCTATACAGTCCGATAACAGACCGGCCTTTGCTAGTCAAATCATCCAAGCAGTTTCTTAGGCTCTTGGTATTCAGTGGAAACTTCATACCCCTTACCGTCCTCAATCTTCAGGAAAGGTAGAACGGACTAATGGTCTTTTAAAAACCCACCTCACTAACCTCAGCCTCCAACTTAAAAAAGATTGGACAATACTTTTACCACTTACCCTTCTCAGAATGTGGGCCTGTCCTTGGGATGCTACAGGGTACAGCCCATTTGAGCTCCTGTATGGACTCTCCTTTTTATTAGGCCCCAGTCTTATTTCAGACACCAGCCCAACTTGAACTGCACCCCAAAACTTGTCATCCCTGCTATCTTCTGTCTAGTCATACTTCTATTCACCATTCTCAACTACTCATAAATGCCCTGCTCTTGTTTACACAGCTGGTTTACACTTTTCCTTCAAACCATCATAACTGATATCTCCTGGTATTACCTCAAACCACCACACTTCAGTCTCTCTGAAAGTGGATAGATGATCTTTGCTGACAGGGTACACTCCAATACTTTCACCCTGATGAAGTCCTGTTCTTTACTTTTATACTTACTCTTATTCCCGTTCCCTTTCTTATGCCATGCGCTACCTCTCTCCAGCTATCTCCACCACACTATCAGTCTCACTGACTCTCTCCTAGCTATTTCAAATCCTTCTTTAACAAACAATTGCTGGCCTTGCATTTCTCTTTCCTCCAAAATCGCCGAGGCCTCGACTTACTGCTAAAAAAAGAAGACTCTGTATATTTTTAAATAAACAGTGTTGGTTTTTACCTAAATCAATTTGGCCTTGTGTATAACAACATGAAAAACTAAAGGATAGAGCCCAAAAAACTCACCAACCAAGCAAGTAATTACGCTGAACCCCCTTGGGCACTCTCTAATGGATGTCCTGGGTCCTCCCAATTCTTAGTCTTTTAATACCTGTTTTTCTCCTTCTCTTATTTGGACCTTGTGTCTTCCATTTAGTTTCTCAACCCATACAAAACCATATCCAGACCATCACCAATCATTCTATATGACAAATGTTTCTTCTAACAACCCCACAATGTCACCCCTTACCACAAAATCTTTCTTCAGTTTACTCTCACCCACTCTAGATTCCCACGCCGTCCCTAATCCCACTTGAAGCAGCCCTGAGAAACATCGCCCATTATCTCTCCATACCGTTGCCAAAACTTTTCGCCGCCCCAACTCCTCAACACTATTTTGTTTTATTTTTCCTATTAATATAAGAAGACAGGAATGTCAGGCCTCTGAGCCCAAGCCTGCACACATACATCCAGATGGCCTGAAGCAAGTGAAAAATAATGAAAGAAGTGAAAATGTCCGGTTCCTGCCTTAACTGATGAAATTGCCTTGTGAAATTCCTTCTCCTGGCTCAGAAGCTCCCCCATTGAGCACTTTGTAACCCCCACCCCTGCCTTCCAGAGAACAACCCCCTTTGACTGTAATTTTCCATTACCTACCCAAATCCTATAAAACGGCCCCACCCCTATATCCCTTGGCTGACTCTCTTTTCGGACTCAGCCCGCCTGCACCCAGGTGATTAAAAAGCTTTATTGCTGACACAAAGCCTGTTTTGTGGTCTCTTCACATGGACGTGTGTGACAACCACCTCGACCTCAGACTTCCAGCTTCCTGGACTGTGAGAACACAAATGTTTGTTGTTTAAGCTCCCCAGTGTGTGGTCCTTTGCTATGGCAACCTTGAAAAACTAATACAGTGCCTCATTGCAAAATAATACCTTTGGAAGTAGATTACTGTCTCCTGTTTTTTTTCCTATGTAAATCTATCTTTTCATATATTGTGTAACTTGCGATAACCCACACCAATTGACCGGAATGTGAAATAGATGACTAAACCAGCAGATGACATTCCACACTGCAATGTCAAGAGCAAGACACCTGCGGCATCCTCTTTCCATTGGCATACTTAATTCTGCTCATTCAGCAAGCATTTCGATCACCCTCAGGTGTCTGGGTTGTTTTTTTTTTTTCTGTTAGTGTGTATGTTTTTGTTTTTTCTTTTTGTTTTGCCAGAATCTTGGTAAATACTCTTGAATCTGAGTCTTCCACTCTAATAATCTGAAATGTTGGCACCAGATATTTTGGAATACTGGTAAAATGTAGGAACTGTGTGAGACAAGACAGTGGAGAGAAAAGAACACTGGACCCAGAAATCAGACTAAATTAGTGGTCCTGCTTAAGGCTATCTAGTTGTCTGAAGTTGAACCATCTGCTCCTTTGGGGACGTAATTCTTCACTGGTATCAGTGATTCACAAGCATTAAATCAATTAAAATATCCCAGGGAGTTTTTAAACAGACAAGCATCTGCGACCTACTCCACTTGGTTTTCAAACTTGCTTGGACATTAGAATCATCGGTCAAATTTAAAAATAATGCTCTCTCGACCCCATTCTCTAGAGATTCTGACTTAATTGATTTCACTTGTTTCAAATGTGGCCTTGGCATTGTGATTTTTAAAAGCTCCTTGCATTCAAGGATGACACCCACTGCCCTGGACAGTATGAGTTAATTGGTGTAAGGAAGAACCTGGGCAATGGTATGTTTTAATTACCCAGGTGATTCCAATGCATGTTAATTCCCCAGGTTATGCCAATGCACAACCATAGGACGTAAAAATAGAATAATGCTCCTCCCAGCTCTAACATTTTGCAATTTTTCTAACTTTTTGTGAGATACTAGATACCTATTAGACATTTCAAACCACATACAGATAGAAACAAGTTTACTTACTCATAGTCTCATTAACTAATTAGAGAGCATGAACTTTCAGTTTTGTGAGTTAAACACCTTTCGGGTGTTTTTGACTGTTTCTGAGTGTGCCTAAGGCAGAAAGAGAGGAGAGGCTATGTGTGAAATTGGGTTACCATCCCAGTCCCAGCTGTATGATGGATGCAATTATTTCAGGAAGGAACACATGCACAAAGATGAAGGCACAAATCGTAATTGCTTCTATGATAGTAATTTAGTTTCCAAGAGTAAAAGATTCAAACCAGCATCTCCCATTAGTCTAACAACAATTACATAGTTTTCCCTTTCATCCATTTCTTTCAAGCTTTTCTTATATTTGAAGCTTTCTAAAGGGTATTTGAGTGATCTAACATTAACCACCCACACACTGTATTTTGGACTATTATTAACACAGTGGATGATCTTTACAACTTAGTGAAGTTCCCAGAAGCATTATTGCTAATTTTTTTAAAGAGGGCCTCTAAATCACTTGCCGTTTCTTCTGATTTATATCTAAGCCAGAATTATTTTCAAGTGACCTTTAGTTTATTCTACTTAAAGCTTAAAAATGACTATAGCTAGTAGCATGATGTAAGTGCATTTTGAACTTTGAAGTTTTATATTTCAGTTTACATAAATGCAGAAAGATTAGAAGATATAATGTGACAAAGTAAAATACAACAGTGCACTCACATCCTCCTTTTAGATTGCTTAAACAGCCATATAATTATCAGAAAGAAATTAGGTAAAGGACGGGGTAGGGACTGGTTTATAATCACTAACAAGAAAATGCGTCAGTTTTTGGTTGAATAGAACATATATAAATATATAACCTGTATTAAAGTGAATTTAATTTTAGTCTCTAGAGAAATGAGGAGATAATCACTCTGCTCCATACATTTCTTACCAAATCAAACTTGTAGTGTTAAGTTCTAAAAAATACTTCATTGTATCAGTAAACACGTCATTGTGTTAGATAACAGTAATCAAACAATGAATCCAGCAGGAAGTAACCAAACATACTACACGTGAAAAGTTGAAAGAAAAGTGGAAAGATAATTACACTGCATGATCAAAATGCCATAAAAAGACTTGGATGTAATTATCAGAAAGCATACTGTGAACTAAAATAAAGAGAAGTTTCTAAGAGCCTGCATTTGGGAATTTGATGAGGCCCTGAATACTGAAAGCCACTTATGCGTAGGTTGAAAACACTTCATAAGGAAGCCATGGGACAGTTATAGGTACAGATAGGGTTAGGCTGTTAAGAAGGCATATACAGACATTGTAACACTTTTGCAACTCTGCGATCTGACAAAGTAGCAGTTGTGTTTTGAAACTGTTGGATATAAATATCATCTACTGCCCTACTATTCAAGTATGATGTGTCAAAATACTAAATGCTAAAAGTATCAAAGTTTATCTTTTCTTTATAACATTAAATCAGCTGCTCTTGATGTTTTTTTTTAGCTGAAGACTTTGAAAATTGTTACTGACCAAGTGATTTTTTTTGAGAAGGGTATTGTTTTAATACCAACCTTTCTGTTAGTAACTTAACCATAGAGTGTTGCCAAAATAATTGGTTCTTAGCTGCAAAAATAAAAATAATAAATAAATAAATAAATAAATAAAAATAAAATAAAATAAAATAAATTTTAAAAAATCACCTCATTTCAAAGGCAATGTTTTTCTCCTCCTAATATTCAGAGAGCTGTATTGAGAAGGTGAAAAAATGTTGTTTACTATAACACAGACATAAAACAGACAATGTGGAAATATTGAATTTTCCTTTACCAATCTATTAAATAGGTTTCAATACCTTTAAGGAGCTAAATTGTAAACGATTAGAATCCCTTCCTATTTTCTCCAAACACCCAGACCTGAAAATGAAAATAATTCAGATTCATAAAGGAAGAATCAGTTCTAAGCCATATTATTGTCTTTTAATTTGGAAAAATCATGACCTTGCTAATTGTTTCTGGTTTCCCATGTACCAAGAGTAGTTACTTTATATTTTTCTTTCCTCTATGGGAAGATATTTCATTGCAGTGATCTCTGGGGAAGAATTCTGTAATCTTCCCGGGCCAATCTAAGCATCTGGAGGAAAATATTAGAAGAAATTAAAACAGCATGTTCTCATTTTGCCTTCCTCAAATAATCAATTTTTCTCTGGGGTTTCTTGACATGTCTAGACACATTGAATTGAAAAAATTAGTTGTTGGGACAAATTTCCCTTCTTGATGAAAGCCTAGGTAGATTGGGGGAAGATGAAGAAACAAAAGAGAAAACATCTAAATAAAATACTGTGTCTCCTTTCCTTATTCCCATGCACTTCATGGTTAATACATTTAAATGACTTTTTAGAGATTTTAATTAAAATATTTTAATATGCATGAATTTTTTTACTACATGGAGCACATTTATCCAGTCCTGCATAGCAAATTTCAAATATATAGATATACAGAAATGTTGGGAAAAATCACTTCATTAAACTTGGGAATTATATACTATTATGGGATCTCAAGGAGGAAGAGAACCAATCCAATATTATGAATCATATAGTTTAGAAATGAAAATGGAATTCATTTAATAGAAACCCCTTATATGTATAGCTGATGAAACTGAGGCTATTTAATTAAGGTCACATAGCAACATCAATATAAACTGCATCTGAATGTCTAACATTTGGAAGTTAGAGGCTGGGCATGGTGGCTCACCCCTGTAGTCTCAGCAATTTGGGAGGCTGAGGTAGGTGGATCACTTGAGCCCAGATTTCGAGACAAGCCTGGGCAACATGATGAAACTCCATCTCTACAAAAAAAAACACAAAACTTAGCTGGGTGTTGTGGTGTGCACCCATAGTCCCAGCTATTTGGGAGGCTGAGGTAGGAGGATCAATTGAACCCAGGAGGTGGAGGTTGCAGTGAGCCTAGATCATGCCACTGCACTCCAGCCTGGGTGACAGAGCAAGACACTGCCTTATATATATATATAATATATATATGGAAGTTATATACATATATAAATTATATATATGGAAGTTATATATATATACTATATACACGGAAGTTATATACATATGGAACTTATATATGTATGGAAGTTTTATATATATATATATGGAAGTTAGATATTTTATGACTTAATCTTGTAGAGTGTGACAGCTCTGTAAACTATTTTCAAGAATGTGATCAATTTATGACTATTTTTATATATGTAATAATTTGCATTTCAATGACCAACACTGCCTAATTCCCTACAGGATCCTCTTCGTACCCCAAGTCTGTTATTCTTCCCGCCTCCCCTTTCCTACTTACAGAACTCCGACTGCCACAGTAATTTTTTCTAAAATATTTATCATGCTATATAGAATTAACTCAAGTTCACACAGGTTGCAGAGCTGAACTTGAGCCATGGTCTCCTGTGTCTTAGTTCTGTTCCCATATGTCTCAATCCAATGTTGCGTTAACTAATAATTACATTTTGTCCCTACAAAAACTACAGTTTTTATGAACTAAACTGAAATTACTATTCGAGGTAGCAATTGAGCAGCAGGCTGTATATGTAAAGGTAAATTTTAAGTTGCTACAACAAAAATATTTCCCCAAATACGGTGGTTTAATTAAGATAGAAATTTATTTATTTCTCACGAAGAGCCCATGGTGCTGGGAAGGCTATGCCTATATTCTATTGTTCAGAAACTTAAGTTCCTGTATCTCGTCACACTGCCAAGTATAGTGTGACCTTAGATGATGCCTAGAGGTTGCCACATCTGTATTCTAGCCTTCAGAGAGCAGAAAGAGAGACAGAAGTCTACATGTTCAATATTTTCAGGCCAAGAACTGGAAGTGGCCAAATTATTTTTGTTTACATCACATTCACTAAATCCAAAAAAAGACCCTTGGCTCCAGGGGATGCAGCAAAACATGATTTCTAGCTGGACAGCCACCTGCCCAGTTTGAACTCTGGTTGAGTGTGGGATAGTTCTAACGATTCAGAAAGAAGGGAATTATGATACCAGAGAAGGAGGCAATTAGTCATCTCTGCCACACTGGGAGCTATTATTTACCTTTGCTTGGTCTTAGAAAAGAGACCAGGAGTTTAGGTAAATAATGAGGTCAGATTTGTTATTGCAAGGACAAAGTTATCAAAAGCAATGAAGTATTCAATGTAAAGAATTTGGTGACATTATTTTGTTGAGCAGTGGCCCAGTTTCTACTGCCTAAGAAACTCAATACCAAGTATTAAAAATACCTCTGCTTAATTCCCCAAGAAAAGTCTTTTAAAAAAAAGAGTGAAAAGAAAACGTATACATCATAGATGGCATCTGTTTGTGCAGCCAAATTGATTTAGATGAGTAATAGAGCCCATTTTAATGAACCATAACTGTAATTTAAACCGGCTGTTCTGTGCAACATTTTAACTCACTTTATAGACCCAGAATATGATTTGCTATAACTGAGGATACATATTACCTTGCTATGAAGCCAGTAGGGAGGGCAGCTGCCTCAAGCTGATAATTTAACACTCCCTTCCTTGGCAATTTCAACAAAATTGCTGAATAACAGAGATGAGGGTGGTAATTGTCTAGGGTACTGGGGTCAACTGTTTCAACTTTCCTCGTTTGCCAAAAGGCAGTGATTTAGTACTTTGAGCAGACAATTCTTAGTGTTATAGAGAACTTCCTGACCAGCTCTTCATCTTTGAATCACATGTAGGAAGACATTTGACTGCAGAAATATCTCTTCAGCTAGACAATGATGTTGATGACATCATATTTCTTTACTTAGCTTCTCATTTTCTCCTCTCTTAAATTCACTCCTAGATAAAGGGAAGGAATTAGTCAAATTCTTTCTCCTCTAATAGATGAAACATTATTATAAGGCTAACATATTTGCTGACATTAGACGCTAAAGCAGAAATGAGAGGTCCAAGCAGATCATGAACTCCTTGGTTCATGATTAAGAAGCTTCCATCTTAGAAGCTGTGTCATCTTAGCAAAATAATGCAAAGTGGGGAATATTTTAAGGCTACAAAAGAAATATTTAAAAAAATATATTTTTAAGGCTACAATGTAAACAGTTTGGATATTTTAGTACACAGTTAGATAAGAAGGTACTCAGAATTAAGAGAAAGGTGTTAAAGAGCCAATAAAGAGTACCTATATTTAGATACCTAAAGCCAGGGAGAAGGACTGGAAAAATCTAACAATGTGAGAATGGGATAAGTTAAATGCAATTGATAATAATGAATTTTAAAGTCAAGGAGGCCTACCATTAAGTATTTCTCGAGCATTTATTAAGTAGTTATGACAAGCTAGGAACTGCTGTCAGTATCTTATTAAAAAGAATACCATGCAGTCTTTGTGAGACAGCCAAGTATAAAGGGGTCCCCAAGGAAACTCCAACCACCCTGCTCTCTGGGAGGAGTGCACACTGGGGTGGAGCCTCAGGAAGTTTGCACCATTTGCTGCAGGGTAGGAGCCTGGCCTTTCCACATCCAGTGTGTGGTAACCTGGGGATTCAATCTGTGAGATGGGGACTTGTTAACAGAAACTTCTCTTGCTTTGCTGAGTCTTTTTTTCCTTTCACCCAATAAACCTTGCCCTCCTCACCCTTCAGATTGTCCGCCAGCCTAATTTTTCATGGTTGTGTAACAAGAACCCCATCTTTAGCTGAACTAAGGAAAAAGTCCTACAACATTTGCACCCCAGCTAGCAGGATATTTTATTTCAATGCGGGCATTTCTTCTATAATATAATCAAACTATGGAATACAATTTTTTTATAGGTTTTGCTGGTCATCTTGAAATACCACAGCTTTATTTGTGAAGGTTAGTAATTTAATATAACAATTGGAGATAGAGACAATAAGAATTTCTAAGATACACTGGGTTAATGATAGATCTGAAGAGAACAGGAAAGGCAGGTCCACTTATCTTGAATCATGGCTACATATAATCAAGGTGAGTTTCTCTCATGCAGTTAGGCTGTAGGGATTTGCATCTATAGCTCTACACTTATATCTAATATCCCACCTTTCATGCAGAAATACCTTCAGATAAAACAATACAATACAAAACTTTGTTCTGTGAGTCTCTAACTCCTAACTACCTACTTATTTAACCCTTATAACAACTTTCTGAGGTAGGTTTTA
Organism: Pan troglodytes; assembly: GCF_028858775.2. Classification (NCBI taxonomy): domain Eukaryota; kingdom Metazoa; phylum Chordata; class Mammalia; order Primates; family Hominidae; genus Pan; species Pan troglodytes. The sequence continues at coordinate 91,891,773 of NC_086015.1, forward strand.
TTAATATTGACACTAGCAGCTAAGGAAAATATGTCACAGGGAAGCTAAGTGCCCCGCCCAAAGTCATACAAAATGATGTCACTGAAGTAGTCCAAGAACTTCTCCTATTTACTTGGGTAAAAATTGTATAATCTTCAAAGATCAGTAAAACAATTTCCAATGTTTCCTTGATTTCTTACTAATTATTAAGATTCTTTTAGTTTTACTAGCTTTCAGCTTTACTGAATGACACAATATAGCTAGAAGAAATTATTAAACTTTTCAAGTGAAAATTAAGCAGGGAATCAACTTAAAGTAAAGCATAATTCTTCCCCAAAGTTAATATCTTTTTAAATTTCAAACTAATATCTTTTAAAATCAAAATGAAGGCAATCCACTTTACAGTTGATAGTGTACATTATGAATATTAATTTTATATTAACAAATATTTAGAAAAGGATTGTCTTTTCTGTCTTGTGTCTTACTGTTTATGGTCTCTTTCAATTATTTGTGTTAATTTTATGTTGCTACCATAACAAATTACCACAAATTTAGCAGCTTAAAATAACACCTATTTATTATCAGAAATAAAGCTACAAAATAATGCTGTTTTGTCCTCAGTTTAGAGGCTCACAAAGCCAAAATCAAGGATGCATTCTTTGCTGGATGCTCTGGGAATACAGCCACTTCCAAGTTTATTTATATTTTTCCTGGATTCAGTTTTTTTGTGAAAAAAAAAAAAACTTGCTGACTGGGAGTGCAGAAGAGGGTGATCTTAGTTCCTTTATGCTGCTATAAAAGAATATCTCAGACTGGATAATTTATAAAGAACAAAAATTTACTTCCTCACAGCTCTAGAGACTGGTAAGTCCAAGATCATGAAGCTAGCATTTTGTGAGGGCCTTCTTGCTGGGACCTCACATGGCAAAAGAACAAAAGAGAGTGAACTCACTCCCACAAGCCCATTTTACAGAGGCATTAATCCATTCGTGAGGGCAGAGTCCTCCCTCCCAACACTGTTGCATTGGAGATTAAATTTCCAGCAGGTGAATTCTGAGGGACACACTCAGACTGCAGCAGGAGGATACTCTTTCTTCTGGGTTTTCCTTCATTTCTTCTCATGTTTTCCATGTGGCCACCTCTCCAGCAATCTGAGTTGAGTTGCTCTGATAGTTCAGGTCTCTCTCAATTCATCTTTAACCACATCTCTCTGACTCCAGCCAGAAAAGTTCTCTGCTTTTAGAGGCTCATGTGATTAGATTGGCCCCACCCAGACAATGGTAGCATTCTGGATATGGTAGCATTCTGCCTACCATATCAGTAATAATATATTTTCACTGGATGCCAAAGGAAATATGGCACTTTGTAGTTTTTGCCCTTTTTGTTTACTGAGTTTGTTTTTAACTTTAGGAGACTTTTCCTAACATCTTTTTCAATTTTTTTTGTGAATAAAAAGCCTATTTTTTAATTATGAGAAAGTTCATAAATAAACACCAAATAGTAGGGTGACAGATTTTCATAATAATGTTCTGAAATTCAGTGCTATAAAGATGGCTTAGATCTACTTCTACTGTACATTTCTAATTTTTCACTATGATTTAAACAATTTTTAACACATGTTACATGAATAACTAAGGCAAGCATTTCCTGAGCAGAGTGGATCAGTCAAAAATATCCTTTATCCTCTTCATTTTTCAAGAGGAGACAGGAATGCTATCTAGAATGCCAATAAATGAAGATGCATTTTTCTTGAGGAAGCCACTCAAAATAGTAAGAGAGAAAGTGTCAAACCAAGCATTTTTAGATGGTTTCTTAAAATGCAGAACTTTTGCATTAAAATATTGACTTCATAATATGTGGTTGATTTGTTTTTGTTTTGTTTTGGAGTTTTGTTCTTGTTGTTTGTTTTTCTCTGTCTCATTATCATATCCTTATTTTATAGCCTGTAGTTAATTCTATTCAGTCAAAAAACAAAACAAAAACACAAAAAATGAGCCTCTCTGTTGGCTTGCCTGAGCAGACAGGCAGAACTCTAAGGTCTTTATCATTTCTTTCTTTTGCTCACACCTCGCATCCAACTCACCCATATTAACTGAAAAAATATATTCCAAATCTAACAACTTTTCAGTCCCTCAATGCAAATCCTAGTTCAAGTCAGCCTCATGCTCCATGACAACTATTTCAATAACCTCCTGATTGCTGTGCTTGCTTTAGCTCTTGCTCCTCTAAATCCATCCCCCACAGAGTAGCCAGAAAAATCTTTCTAAAATGAAAACCAGGTCATGTCACTTCCTCCTCAAAACTTGCCAATGATTTCCCATTGCAAAATCGACAAGTTCCAAATTTCTTAACTATGTGGTCTCCAAAATCCTCTAATGTAAATTTCTGTAATATGCCTGCCTGTCAGCACATACCACAGTTCACATTACTCTGTTCCAGGTAACTGGCCTTCTTGCTAATTCTTGACGATAACAAGCTCATTAGCCTTTTCATTTTGCACTCATTGTTCCTTCTCCTTGTCATCCTCAACTCAAATATCATGTCTAAAGACATACTCACCACCCTAGTCCTCTTCTGCTTCTTTACAATTGTATGTTTGTCCAAATATAAATAATTTTACTTTGCTCTATATTCATTTACATGTTTGTTGTTTGTTTTCCTATGCCCAAAGTCCTCACATCCACTGATAGATAAACTCCTTGAAGACAGGGATCTCTCTGTCTTGCTTACCACATTTTCTGGAGCACCTGTAGCAATGCCTGGCCCACAGCCAATAGTGATGGATGCTTAAAGAACTTTTTCATATCTTTAGGATGACTATTTTTCTAGTTTAAGATTAGTAACAATAATAAATAATTCATTGAATGCTTACTAGGTGCCAAGTACTGAGCTAAAAAATTTACATGTATTAATTCATTTAAACATAACAAATTCCCTGAGGTGAGTATAGACATTATTTCTATGTTAAAGAAGAAGAACGTGAGAAGTTTAGGAAGATTGAGTGATTTGTCAAAGGTCACAGAATAAGTAAATGGTAAAGACTGGATTGTATCTCACTTGAAAAAACTAAGATTGGACTGTATCTCACTTCAAAGAACTATACCCTTTTGCACCTGTCTACTGACTCAACTATATTTTCTACATTTACCAATATAAGGTCAAATTTCCAGTGACATGTAATAAATGAATAAAATACAATTCCATGCTTTTAAAGTTTAATATTTCAAGCAACCAAATCCTTTTGAATACATATGGAGCATTCTATTTTGCTAATTCCTCATGGTTTCTCGTTTATACTCAGTAATGTGCTTGACTTTCACTGTAAAACTACAAATCACACAGAAGTCATATTCAGTCTTTTAGCATCCAGGATTTTCTGTTCTCAACAATAATATATTCACTTGTGTGGAAAGTCTTCTATCAGTAGGTCTTGAAAAGTGCAGGATCTCAAACTCTGAGTGTACCTCAGTGAGGCCACTACATATAATACATAATGGCAGTATTTAGGCTTGATGCCTCCAATTGTTACTAGACAATATAGAATTAGAAACATCAGAAAGAACTCTTTTCTAAACAAAGGAGCAGCTTTCAAAATGTCTTCAAACCATATCTTTCTTTCTTTCTTTCTTTTTTTGAAACAAGGTCTCACTCTCTTGCCCAGGATGCAGTGTAGTGACATGAGGCTCACTGCAGCCTCAATCTCCTGGGTTCAGGTAATCCTCCCACCTCAGGGCCCTGAGTAGCTGGGACTACAGGCATGCATCACTACCCTTGGGCTCCAGTGATCCTCCAGCTGCAGCCTCCCAAAGTGCTGGGATTACAGTCATGAGCCACCATGCCCAGCCCAAACCATTTCTGTAGGTAACTTTTGTTTTGTCAAACAAGTATCCAGCAAATGAAGGAGTATCTCATTCTCTCAGTTTTCCACACATTTCAGTCTTCTAACTTGTTTTGTGCCTTCTCCCTTTTCTCCTAAAGATGATACCAATACCCCATTAGTTCTTTGGGTCCTGAAATGGTGGTGTGACTCTGAGCTTATGTAGAAAAGTATTTATTAAAGATTTGCTCTTCATCTAAAACACTGCAACTATTTAAACATAGAAAAAATAGCATTAAAAAAAAGATGTAGATCCCCTTGTCAAGCCAGAATTGACAGCACTCAATATTCCAAAGCATAAACTACCTATTTGTATGTTTGTCTTTTGACAGAGTTAAGACAAAATATGTGTGGAGTTGGTAGCAGAGGGCAGAAAGCAAAAAAATTTCAAGAAAATATAAAAAAGAGCCTGCATTGCCAAGTCAATCCTAAGCCAAAAGAACAAAGCTGGAGGCATCACGCTACCTGACTTCAAACTATACTACAAAGCTACAGTAACCAAAACAGCGTAGTAATGGTACCAAAACAGAGATATAGACCAATGGAACAGAACAGAGCCCTCAGAAATAATGCCACATATCTACAACCATCTGATCTTTGACAAATCTGACAAAAACAAGAAATGGGGAAACAATTCCCTATTGAATAAATGGTGCTGCGAAAACTGGCTAGCCATATGTAGAAAGCTGAAACTGGATCCCTTCCTTACACCTTATACAAAAATTAATTCAAGATGGATTAAAGACTTACATGTTAGACTTAAAACTATAAAAACCCTAGAGGAAAACCTAGGCAATACCATTCAGGACATAGGCATGGGCAAGGACTTCATCTCTAAAACACCAAAAGCAATGGCAACAAAAGCCAAAATTGACAAATGGGATCTAATTAAATTAAAGAGCTTCTGCACAGCAAAAGAAACTACCATCAGAGTGAACAGGCAACCTACAGAATGGGAGAAAATTTTTGCAATCTACTCATCTGACAAAGGGCTAGTATCCAGAATCTACAATCAACTCCAACAAATTTACAAGAAAAAAACAAACAACCCCATTAAAAATTGGGTGAAGGATATGAACAGCTTCTCAAAAGAAGACATTTATGCAACCAAAAGACACATGAAAAAATGCTCACCATCACTGGCCATCAGAGAAATGCAAATCAAAACCACAATTAGATACCATCTAACACCAGTTAGAATGGCTATCATTAAAAAGTCAGGAAACAATAGGTGCTGGAGAGGATGTGGAGAAATAGGAACACTTTTACACTGTTGGTGGGACTGTAAACTAGTTCAAGCATTGTGGAAGCCAGTGTGGCAATTCCTCAGGGATCTAGAACTAGAAATACCATACCCAAAGGATTATAAATCATGTTGCTATGAAGACACATGCACACATATGTTTATTGCGGCACTATTCACAATAACAAAGACTTGGAACCAAGCCAAATGTCCAACCATGATAGACTGGATTAAGAAAATGTGGCACATATACAACATATACACCATAAAATACTATGCAGCCATAAAAAATGATGAGTTCATGTCCTTTGTAGGGACATGGATGAAGCTGGAAACCATCATTCTCAGCAAACTATTGCAAGGACAAAAAACCAAACACCACATGTTCTCACTCATAGATGGGAATTGAACAATGAGAACACATGGACACAGAAAGGGGAACATCACACACTGGGGTCTGTTGTGGGGTGGAGGGAGCAGGAGGGATAGCATTAGGAGATATTCCTAATGTTAACTGACAAGTTAATTGGTGCAGCACACCAATATGGCACATGTATACATATGTAACAAACCTGCACGTTGTGCACATGTACCCTAAAACTTAAAGTATAATTTAAAAAAAAAGAAAATAGGTCAGCAGGGAACTGCTTAATAGGACAACACAGCAAAGTATGCAAAATTATGAAAAGGTATATTTAGAACATCTAGGTTTTTCTCAAGAAAATGGGACTTAAAATTTTGAATATGAAAAACCTAGTTGATCATATATTCCTCTAAGAAACCTATACAAAGCAGAATTCATAAAATATGTTATCATTAAGTTTTTAATATTAATGTTTACTTATATTAGCCGGAATGCCAACGTAAAGTTTCTAAGCCAAGGCAAATTTATTCACAGCATGAAAAACTTCAATTCCTGATGCTCTATTTCTTTCCTTTTTAGTAGATATGACATTTAAGTCAAAGGGACTCTGCAAAAGTTGGTGTATTTGTCCTTTTTCATGCTGCTGATAAAGACATACCCAAGACTGGGCAATCCATAAAGGGAAGAGGTTTAATTGACTCACAGTTCAGCATGACTTGAGAGGCCTCAGGAAACTTACAATCATGGTGAAAGGGTAAGGAAACAAGTCCTTCTTCACATGGCAGCAGCCAAGAGAATAATAAAAAAAAAAGGGACGGAAAACCCCTTATAAAACCATTAGATCTCATGAGAACTCACTCAATATCATGAGAACAGGATAGGCAAAACCACCCCCATGACTGAATTACCTACCACAGGGATCATCCCACCACACATAGGGATTATGGGAACTATAATTCAAGATGAGATTTGTGTGAGGACACAACCAAACCATATCATTCCATCCCTTTCCTCTCCCACATCTCACGTCCTCACATTTCAAAACAATCATACCTTCCCAACAGTCCCCCAAGTCTTAACTCATCCCAGCATTAATGCAAAAGTCTAAGCCCAAAATCTTATCTGAAGTCCCTTCTCCTTATGAGCCTGTAAAATTGAAAGCAAGTCAGTTACTTTCTAGATACAATGGGGGTACAGGCACTGGGTAAATACACCCATTCCAACTGGGAGAAATTGGCCAAAACAAAGGGGCTACAGGCCCCATGAAAGTCCAAAATCCAGTAGGGCAGTCATTAAATCCTAATGTTCCAAAATGATCTCCTTTGACTCCATGTCTCACATCCAGGTAATGCTGATGCAAAAGGTGGGCTCCCACATCCTTGGGAAGCTCCATCTCTATGGCTTTACAGGGTACAGCCCCCCTCCTGGCTGCTTTCACAGGCTGGCATTGAGTGTCTGCAGCTTTTCCACGCACATGATTCAAGCTGTCAGTGGATCTAGGAGCCTGGGGCCTGGGTGACCATGGTCTTCTTCTCACAGCTCCACTAGGTAGTGACCCAGTGGGGACTCTGTGTGGGGGCTCCAATCCTACATTTCTCTTCCACACTGCCCTAGCAGATGGTCTCCATGAAGGCTCTGTCCCTACAGCACACCTCTGCCTGGATGTTCAGATGTTTCTATAGATCCTCTGAAATCTAGGCAGAGGTTCCCAAACCTCAATTCTTAACTTCTGTGCACCTGCAGGACCAATACCACATGGAAGCTGCAAACACTTGGGGTTTCCACCCTATGAAGCCATGGCCCAAGCTGGAGCAGCTGGAAGATAGGGCACCAAGTCACTAGGCTGCACACAGCAGAGGGGCTCTGGGACCAGCCCATGAAACAATTTTTTCCTCCTAGGCCTCTGGGCCTGTGATGGGAGGGGCTGCCATGAAGATCTCTGATATTCCCTTGAGAAATTTTCCCCATTATCTTGTCAATTAATGTTTGGCTCCTCATTACTTAAGCAAATTTCTGCAGCCAGATTGAATTTCTCCTCAGAAAATGGGTTTTTCTTTTCTATTGTATCATCAGTCTGCAAATTTTCCAAACTTTTATGCTCGGCTTCCCTTTTAAATGTAAGTTCCAATTCCAAACCATATCTTTGTGAATGAATAAAACTGAATGCTTTTAAGAGCACCCAAGTCAGCTCTTGTACACTTTGCTGCTTAGAAATTTCTTTTGCCAGATACCCTAACTCATCTCTCAAGTTCAAAGTTCCACGTATCTTTAGGGCAGGGGTAAAATGCTGCCAGTCTTTTTGCTAAAGCATAGCAAGAGTCACTTTTGTTCCAGTTCCCAACAAGTTTCTCATCTCCATCTGAGACCACCTCAGCCTAAACTTCATTGTCCATATTGCTATCAGCATTTTGGTCAAAGCCATTCAACGAGTCTCTAGAAAGTTCCAAACTTTCCCACATCTTCCTGTCTTCTGAGCCCTCCACATCTCTAGGAAGTTACAAACTTTCCTACATTTTTATGTCTTCTTCTGAGGCCCCAAAACTGTTAAAACCTCTGCCTGTTACCCAGTTCCAAAGTCACTTTGACATTTTTGGGTATCCTTACACCAGCATCCCATGACCCATTACCAGTTTACTGTATTAAATAATTCTCATGCTGTTAATAAAGATATACCAGAGACTCAGTAATTTATAAAGGAAAGAGGTTTAGTTGACTCACAGCTCAGTATGACTGGGGAGGCCTCAGGAAACTTACAATCATGGCAGAAGGAGAAGCAAACATGTTCTTCTTCACATGGAGGCAGCAAGGAGAAGAATGAGCAAAAGTGGGGAAAGCCCCTTATAAAACCATAAGTTGTTGTGGAACTCACTCACTTTCATGAGAACAGCATGGAAGTAACTGCCCCCATGATTCAATTACCTCCCACCAGGTCTCTCCCACAACACATGGGCATTATAGGAACTACAGTTCAAGATGAGATTAAAGTAGGGACACAGCCAAACCATAGTAGTTAGTTTCTTGCACTTCAGAGGAGGAACCTTGAAGTTATGAATCTTGGAGTCTCTTTACTTGCTGTCCCTCTCCCCTCCTGACAGAGACAGAGAGAAACTCTTGTTCTCTAATGGTGTATAATCCTTCAGAATGTAAATGTCTCCACAACACATGGGCATTATAGGAGCTACAGTTCAAGATGAGATTAAAGTAGGGACACAGCCAAACCATATTAGTTGGTTTCTTGCACTTCAGAGGAGGAACCTTGAAGTTATGAATCTTGGAGTCTCTTTACTTGCTGTCCCTCTCCCCTCCTGACAGAGACAGAGAGAAACTCTTGTTCTCTAATGGTGTATAATCCTTCAGAATGTAAATGTCTCCATAGCTCAGGGATTTTATATTCCTTTGAAATGTAAACACATTTGAAATAATCTCTATTGATTTTTTGGCTCTTTAATTGGTTTTTAGCTTTCAAGGTTAGTCCTTAAATCTAGGTTCTAGTTCCCTTTCCTCAGAAAGTCCTAACTGTATGGAAATATAAAAGTATTCACTTTCTGAGAACAATTTATCAAAAAGATTTCATCACCATGAGCTTTTCTGGATGAAACAATAAAGATTTAAGGTATTTAAGTAAAAACCAATTAGACTTTTAAAAAGAAATTCCAAATAAATAATTTTAATCAATTCCAAAAAGAATAAATATTCATACTACATTTGTTTATCATGAAACAATGAAAAAAGCTTCAATTTCTTATTGTTATGGGTCTAATTGTGACCTCACAAAATGTACATGTTGAAATCAGGGTCTTTGCAGATGTAGTCATATGCAAATAAAGTTTTGGTCAATGACAGACCACAAATATGACAGTGGTCCCATAAGATTATAATATCATGGCTTTACTGCACCTTTTCTATGTTAAGATATATTTAGTTACACAGATACTTATTGTGTTACAATTGCCTACAGTATTCAGTACAGTAATATGCTGTACAGTTTTGTAGCCTAAGAGCAATAGGACATATCATATAGCCAAGGTGTGTAGAAAACCGTACCATCTAGGTTTTATAAGTATAGGCTATAATGTTTGCACAGTGACAGAATCACCTAAGGACACATTTCTTAGAACGTATCCTCACAGTTAAGTGAGGCATGACTATAATTACTTAAACTAAGATAAGATAATACTGAAGTAAGTTATGCCCCTAATGCAATCTGACTGAAGTCCGTATGAAAAGGTCAAATTTTGACACAGACATGTACAGAGAAAAGACAATCTGAAAACACAGGGAGAAGATTGCCATCTAAAGCCAAGAACAGAGGGCTGGAATGCATCCTGTTCTCATAGCCCTCAGAAGGAATCAACCCTATCCACACCTGCATTTCAGACTTCCAACCTCCAGAACTGTGAGACAATAATTTTTGTTGTTTAACCCACCTAGTTTGTGGTACTTTGTCATGGCAGCTCTCACAAACAAACACAGAAATTATCTACAAATTAATAATAATGAGCATGCTATAAGTTAAACCTGAATAGAATGCTGCTAACACAGCATTAAAAGGAGAATGATTAGCATAGAGTATACTTATGTGAAAATAAGAATTTTTAAAATTAGTACATTTATTAGAAAGATTGGGGGGAAAGTATGAGACTCTTATTACCTGGGGAAAAAAGGCAAAAACTATTTTAAAGGAAATAATAAAGAATTAAATACAAAGTAGAAGTTAATAAAATAGCAATATAAAAAGTAAATTAAAGAATCTGGATCCTTGAAAAGATCAATGATATGCACAACCTTTGCAAATTCTGACAAATCAATAGCACAAGGAGGAAAAAGGATACATAACTACAGATACGTAAATGTCATACAATAAATTTTAAAGTCTTGATGCCAAGATAATTTTTCTATTAAAATAAAAATTGCCAAAATTCACTCGAGCAGTGAAAAAAATCTGGAGGAACTCAGTAAAAATAAACTAAATGTAAACATTAATCAAGAAAATAGGCACATAATAGGTTTATCAATTAATTTTACCAAATGTCTAATTAACAGAAATAATGTTTTCTAAATATTTTTTAGAGTATTGTAAAACGGTAGAAAACATTCCTGTTTACCTGACATTTTTATTGTAATTTTGATTCCCAGATGGCATGGAAAAAGTCGGAAAGCTTTATTATACTGATTCCCCAAATAGAAAAGAAGAACACAGGAAAGAAGCTCAAGCTCACTTTTGAACACAAGTATAAAACTTTGTATACATTACACACACAAAAACGCTATGCACAAACATTTTTATAATTTGTTTGGCTTAGTCTGACTTAAATAAGGGTTTTGTGGGTATATTAGTGTATTAGTCCATTTTCACACTTCTATGAAGAACTACTTGAGACTGGATAATTTATAAAGAAGAGTTTTAATTGACTCAGTTCCGCATGACTGGGGATGACCCAGGAAACTTACAATCATGGTGGAAGGGGAAACTGGCACCTTATTCACAAGGTGGCAGGAGAAGGAGTGAGAGCGCAGGGAAATCTCCCATTTATAAAACCATCAGATCTCATGGGAAGGATGAGAACAGCATGAGGGAAACTTCCCCCATAATCCAATCATTTTCCTTCGTCGACTTGTGGAGATCACAGGTTCCTAGACACATGGGGATTAAAGTTAAAGATGAGATTTAGATGGGGACACAGAACCAAACCATATCAATTAATCAGGGTTATATGGAGAAACAGAACCAATAGAATATATGTAAGAGACTTAAAGGAATATACGTGGAAATGGAGGCTGAGATGTCCTGTGATCTGCTTTCTGCAAGCCAGAGAACCAGGAAAGGCAATCGTATAATTCAGCTCAACTCTAAAGGCCTAAGAATCAGGGAGCTGATAGTATAAGCTCCCATCTGAGGCTGAAATCTGGAGAACCAGGAGCAATTATGTCCAAGCGCAGGAGAAGATGGATGTCTCAGCTCAAATAAAGGGAATTTGCCCTTTTTCTGCCTTTTCATTCTATTCAGGCCCTCAATAGATGGAACGATGCCCCCCCACATTGGGAAAGGTCAATGTAGTCTTCTTCACCCAGTCTACTGATTCAAATGTTAATTGCTTTTGAAAACACTCTCACAGATGAACCCAGAAATACTATTTTACCAGCTGTCTGGGAATTCCTTAGACCAGGCAAGATGACACACAAAATTGACCATAACAGTGGAGTAAGCAAAGTTATAAAGTACTCTTGATGAAGTTGTGGGGACAGAAGGCATATAAACATGATAGACAGTCATCATATACCCCAGGAGAATGGAGGAAGTGGTTGCAATTACCAATTAGATAGACTTGCCATACATGCAACAGAGAAGAACACATACAAATTCCAAATCAAAATTCACATAGATTTAGTTACCAACTATACACTTTACTGATGCTCACATCCATCATGTCTCTAAACATGACACTCTCAAGAAGTGCAAACCAAGAGTTAAACTCCTGCTCAACCCTGATGGAGCCACTGCTGCTAGTAACACGTTCAAGGCAACTCAGAGGTCCATGGAGCAAGCTGGCAGGTGTTTGCTCATCTTCAAACTCTATGCAGCACCAAGAAAGGACTCACCTCTCAAATATCCCATGAAGCTTGATGAGCTTTCACTCTACTCAGTTCCTAAGGATGAATTTGAATATGTGGAGGAGTGGAGGACCCAGTTTGAAGAAAGCATCTCTCAGCTCCAACATTATTGTAGGCCATGTACAAGTTGGTGTCAGGAAACATACTCCCAAACTAATCCCAAGATGCAAAGTTTGGGTCAATGAGGGTTAGACAGCTATGAATATCTCCAAATGCACCTCCAGGATATTTTCCAAGACTTGGTGTTATTGGTTTTGCTGGCCTTTTTGGACTCTTTTTGGCAAAAGTTACAAAAATAAAGAAGCTGGTATAGCCTTCTGGTTTCATGGGATTAGCTGCCTCTATCTATTATCTACAACAATTCATTGCATTTGCCCAGGTCAATGGGGAGAGTTTACATGGTTGGGGTTTATGAAGATACATAGTGCCAGAAGATTTGTAGGAGAACTTATCGTATGTAAAATATAATGTGTAATTGACTGTTTCTCTACACTCTGCTTTTACAAGTAAAATGCATATTCTGTGAGTACTAATCAAAGCCCCATAAGAATGTAACCACTTGTCTCATTGCCTACCCTCACCAACCATTTTTTTTCTTCTTCCTCTCCCTCTAGCTCTTTCTTCTTTAAATACTGAAGTCATCAAAACCCTCTTTGGAAAAGGCACAGACCACAGATGCTCCTGTTATTTGTGTTTTTTTCTTCTTCTTTGCTCAACCTTGGCAAAATAAACCTCAAAATCAATTGAGACTTGCCTCAATCTTCTTTTTTTTTGTTTTACAACCCTATGAGGAGCCCAACTATGGTAATTTAGAATCTCATTCAGAGCATCACCATTGTTATATGTTTTTTGCACTCACATGGCACAAAACTGAAAAATTATTATGCATTATAAAAATTGAAATCTTATTCTGCATTAGAACAATGGATCTTGCATATTTCATGGTCATGGTGATACTTACCGAGCATGAGTCACTAGGAGCTGGCTGCCAAAATTGCCTCCAGACTATGACAACAATATAATTTTTCATTTGATATTGATATGAAGGATATTGTAAAACCGGCATGTGTGCATACACACATATATATAGAGGAAACTGCTCTAGAACTGAACGTTCTCAAGGGCAGAATTAGGGCAGGTGCAATAAAACATTGGCAAAGATTAACAAGTGTTGCTTTGAAAATCTTACTGATATGTTCCCATATAATAAATGAGAGACGGAAAAGAATTTAAGGAATATTCCAAAGCTAGTAACATGGTGTATTAGTCCATTTTCACACTGCTGATAAAGACATACCCCAGACTGGGTAATCTACAAAAGAAAGAGATTTAATTGGACTTATAGTTCTATGTGACTGGGGAGGCCTCAGAATCATGACAGGAGGTGAAAGGGACTTCTTACATGGTGGTGGCAAGAGAAAATGAGGAAGAAGCCAAAGTAGAAACCCCTGATAAACCTATCAGATCTCATGAGACTTACTCACTATCACAAGAATAGCACAGGAAACACCGGACCCCATGATTCAATTACCCACCCCTTGGTCCCTACCACAACACGTGGGAATTATGGGAGATACAATTCAAGTTGAGATTTGGGTGGAGATACAACCAAGCCATATCATTCTGCCCCAGCCCCTCAAAATCGCATGTCCTCACATTTCAAAACCAATCATATCTTCCCAACAGTCCTCCAAAGTCTTAACTCATTTCAGCATTAACCCTAAAGTCCACAGTACAAAGTCTCATCTGAGACAAGGCAAGTCCCTTCCACCTATGAGCCTGTAAAATCAAAAGCAAGTTACTTACTTCCTAGACACAATGTGAGTACATGTATTGGGTAAATACAGCCATTCAAAATGGGAGAAATTGGCCAAAACAAAGGGGTTACAGTACCCATGCAAGTCCATAATCCAGTGGGGCAGTCAAATTTTAAAGCTCCAAAATGATCTCCTTTGACTCCAGGTCTCACTTTTAGGTCATGCTGATGCAAGAGGTGGGTTCCCATGGTCTTGGGAAGCACCACCCCTGTGGCTTTGTGGGGTACAGCCTCCCTTCTGGCTGTTTTCATGGGCTGGCATTGAGTGTCTGTGGATTTTCTAGGGGCATGGTGCATGCAAGTTGTCGGTGGATCTACCATTCTGGGGTCTGGAGATGGTAGTCCTCTTCTCACAGCTCCACTAGGCAGTGCCCCAGTAGGAACTCTGGGAGCTCCAACCCCACATTTGCCTTGTGCACTGGCTTGCCATGCAGCCCCGCCCCTGCAGCAAACTTTTGCCTGGGCATCCAGGTGTTTCCATACATCTGAAAACTAGGCAGAGGTTCCCAAACCTCAGTTCTTGACTTCTACACATGTGCAGCCTCAACACTACGTGGAAGTTGCCAAGGCTTGGGGCTTCCATCCTCTGAAGCCACAGCCTGAGGTGTATGTTGGCCCTTTTCAGCCATGGCTGGTGTGGCTGGGACACAGGGCACCAAGACCTTCGGCTGCACGTAGCTCAGGGGATCTGGGCCTGGCCCACAAAATCACTTTTTCCTCCTGGGCCTCTTGGCCTGTGATGGGAGGGGCTATTGTGAAGGTCTCTGACATGGCCTGGAGACATTTTCCTCACAGTCTTGGGGATTAACATTTGGCTCCTCCTTACTTATGAAAATTTCTTCAGCCAGCTAGAATTTCTTTCCAGAAATGGTTTTTTCATTTCTATTGCATTGTCAGGCTGCAAATTTTCCACTTTTTGCTCTGCTTCCCTTAGAAAACTGAATGCCTTTAACAGCACCCAAGTCACCTCTTGAATGCTTTGCTGCTTAGAAATGTCTTCTGCCAGATAATCTGAATTATCTGTCTCCAGTTCAAATTTCATAAATCCATAGGGCAGAGACAAAATACCACCAATCTCTTTACTAAAACATAACAAGAGTCACCTTTTCTCCAGTTCTCAACAGGTTCCTCATTTCCTTCTGAGACCACCTCAGCCTGGACCTTATTGTCCATATCACTAACAGCATTTTGGGCAATGCCATTCAACAAGTCTCCAGGAAGTTCCAAACTTCCCCACATTTTCCTGTCTTCTTCTGAGCCCTCCAAACTGTTCCAATCTCTGCCTGTTACCCAGTTCCAAAATTGCTTCCACATTTTTAGGTATCTTTTCAGTAATACCCCACTCTACTGGTACCAATTTACTAAATTAGTCAATTTTCACACTGCTGATAAAGACACACCTGAGACTGGGCAATTTACAAAAGAAAGAGGTTTAATTGAACTTACAGTTTCATATGGCTTGGGAAGTCTCAGAATTATGGCAGGAGGTGAAAGGCACTTCTTCCATGATGGCAGTAAGGGAAAATGGGGAAGAAGCAAAAGAAGGAACCCCTGAAAAACCCATCAAATCTCTTGAGACTTGTTCACTATCATAAGAATATCATAGGAAACATCAGCCCCCATGACTCAATTACCTCTCCCTGGATCCCTCCCACAACACATGGGAAATCTGGGAGATGCAATTCAAACTGAGATTTGGGTGGGAACACAGCCAAACCATATCACATGGGCAAGATTTAAGAGATTGTATGTGGCTTTGACTTCACATCAAATTTCAAAGCAAACGCTTGAGAGAAGATAGTCTTTTCCTAATAAAAGTTTAGACATGAACACCGTATATGTTAAATATAGTTTTGTGCATGATTAATGTAAATTACTCAATAAAATTATTGGGGTGCTATGACCATTATAAATTAGAGATTAGTAGAATTATATAAAGTTTGACATAATTAGAAAATCACTTATTGTAATTCTATTTATGACTCACATTCTTGCATTTCTTGAATGGTGAGAAAAAATGAAAGCTGGGCTAGAATTTTAAAGTATTATTATATTTACTTTGTCAGGCCCCAAGACCTAGAAATGTCAGAAGCTGGCATGACTGTAGAACAGGTTTTTACCACACAATCAAAATGTAGTAAATTCTAGAACTAGAGCTACAACTTACCAATGGAAAATACTCTTTTGGTTGAGAGACCACACTGTGGTATTCTCTAAGCTTCTAGGTAAAATCTTTTGGGCAAACATAATTGATAATAGTGTATGACAGAGGAGTTTTTCCTATGACACCACAAGCTTATTAGTAGTTGAAATCAAGTTACAAGCCTTTTTCTTATACAGGGCTTACCTGGCCACTGTTCAGTTTCATGTGTTTACTTATTCCGGGTTGGGGAGTATGTGTAAGGGTGTGGCAAACGAAGCTTCCTCTTGCTCCGAGGAGAAATAGAAAGAGAGATAAATATGCAATATGGAGTATTCTAGAAGGTGCTTGCTGCTCATTATGTGTTCATAGGGCCAAGGACATGAGGACCACCTGGGAGCTTGTAGGAATGCAGATGCTCAGGCTCTATCCCAGAAGAAGTGAATCAGAACCTGCATCTTGACAAGCTTCCCTGGTGATATGTGATTACATTCAAGAAGCCTTATTCTAAATTCCATGAGAAAAATATTTTTAGCTATTCAATATCTTTACCTCAGATACTAACACCTAGTGGAAACTCAATAGCATTTGCTCAAAGAAAGAATGAATTAATTAATTGATGGATTATCTTCAACTTTCACTTTAATATTCTAAGAAATAGTCATGTTTTGAAAGTTTACATTTTAACTGTATTTAGTTCAAGGTTAAGAAAATGCATCCTGAGAACTTAAAATGAGCAATATATTATGCTAGGCTTTGGGTGCCAAAATGAGGCATCATTTTAAAAGAATATTAAGATGTACAGAGAAGTTTATACTTGAATTAAGAATTAAGAACTATACATTTAATCCTATGACAAATATGTTAAAATTTAGACAGTGAAAAACGTTTAGTACTATAGAGCAGCAATAACAAAAAAGAAGGCTCCAAGTAGAAAATAAATTATAATAATAATAAGCTGTTTGAGTTCAGAAGAAGAAATCATTTATTGCTACATGAACAGAATAACAGTAGGAATAACTAATACATGCTTAGCAGGTACTTCTCAATACAGGGGCACAGAAGCTAAGATATATCGATTGGTGATAATAATAATCGCTTATACTACTATAATACGAGCATTTACTACACACTAAGCCCTCCTATGAGAACTTTATGTTAACTCAATTATCATCACATCCTTAGCATGGAATAAGTATTTTTTATTTTATTGACAATTTACAGATTAAAAACTGAGTAATGAGGCAGTTTATCCATGTGCCCAAGGAGAGCTGAGACTTTTTCCTGGAGTGGAGGAGAGTGGATGTGTTTGCATGGGCATGAAATGTTTGCATGTATTCACGACAGAATAACACGAGTAAATTTGGGGTACTAACAATTATGTAGTGTTGTTCTTAACATCATGAGTAACAAATTGGTATTCAGATTTGGGTAAATAAGAGAAAAGCAGGTAATAAAACAATAAGGGAAGTCTGCTTCGCAACTATACTACATTTGACTTGAATCATGGCTTGCTCACTTACCATCAGTGGAATCTCAAACATCTGACCCCTCTGAACCTCTTGTTTCTTCAAATATCTCGTAAGGTGACTATAAGAATTAACCAAATATACTCCATAAAATAAGCTATTTTATCAGAATTATATTAATAGTCACAACTTTAGGTTCATGACAAAATCACAAAATTAGAATATTAACTTCAAGTTATTTAAAGAAATCACAAAGTTAAATTCAATTCAGTGTCTTCACTGTGTCCCATGTCTGACAAAAGTGACTCAAATTGAGGCACTGAGCTCATTGTGGTAACTAGATCATATCTCACTATGCCAAAGTTTTACAGCCTATTTTTTGCATAGGCCTCAATAAACAGTATTTCAACTGGGCTTCTGGCTTTTAGTTATCTGAATATCTGATGCAATATTGGTAAAAAGTAGTGCTTTTACAGAGGCCCAATTAACACTAAATATTTTCCTCACTCCACTTGGCTTTCTATGAAGCATTATATATGAGGAGAAACAATAGGCGTGGGATAATTATAAGTCGTGTGTATGATGTCAAAAGGCTATTATTGTGACATTCTGAAGACAGTATTTTCAAAGAATTTTTCTGTAAAGTCGGTGTAAGTTAAATACAGTACTCCAGTTTGGTTCCAAATAAATTATGGACTGGGTCAGTCATGGAGATAAAATTACATTTAGAGTTCCCACTGGCATTATAGGAAGCAAAACTGCAAAGGGCAGGCTCACTCTGAATAACAGGCGTTCCAGATTCTTAATGTTGTTGTTTTCTGAATTGAACCCAAGTCATGAGTTTTGAAATGAGCCCTCAGAAGTCTCAGAGAATTATTGCAGTTGGCCCATACTTTCGTATTTTCTACTAAGGAGACAGAATCTGGCTAATTAAGAAATAATTACATTTTCTGTGATCTAATTTGAATTCTAGCTCATGTCTATATTTGGTTTTAATTTTTTTCTTGACCTTCATTTAATAAATCCTCCAACCATATTGGCTGTGAAGTGCAACGTGCATCATAGTTTGGCATTTCCTTTCATTTCTTCCTAAGATATAAATGCCTTCAACCAGAAATTATACACATACTGGAAATAATATCTCTTTTAACAATAGTATTTCTCATTTATTCCAGCTATGTTATCTTATATATTATTATATTTTAAGAAAATTAAAAGGTTATTCAGTTATTACTGAAGATATTGACTCAATATCAATAAAAGAGAGGAAAGGAGTAAGATTTTAAAAAGAAATAGCTGATCTCAAAGAAGTTTGTGAAAAATCTGCCATTTATTTTAGAAGTTTTTTTCATATTACTCCACAAATAATTATTAAAACAGAGAGGAAGAACATAGTATAGAAACCATAAAGAGTATAAAGTGTATAAAATATCTTAATTACTAACATAAAATCAGTCCGTCTAACTCAAAAGAGATAACTGGTGATCAGAATGTTTTTCAATCAAAATATTATTAAGCAGGCAGCACATTTATTCATTTTCCTGGGAAAAGGCATTTAATATCACTGAACTTATTGTATGCATACATTTCATTTATCTTCTTAATCTACTTTCAGAATAAACATGATGTTTACATAGGAAGTATTGACCATTAACTATTCCCAAATCAAGAAGGAAAAATGCCATTCTTCTAATGAAATGAAAACGCTACTAACTAGGAATTGGAAAGAACGAAAAGGATTGCAGAGATTTTTTTAGCTTTCTCAATATCCCTGGGAAGCAAGTCCAAGTATATTCTATTTTCTTCCTGTACGTGTTAGCGAAATCTCATAAAATTCTCTTTAATTCATCCACGAGAACAGATTTTCATGTTACAAAGTATTGCACTATTGTAACACGCATATGGCTATTGATACAGTAGCAGTAATTATTTTGGTCCATTTAACAGATCATTTGGAGTTATTATTAGAGTATTTTATTCTCTATCTCCTTTTTTTTTGTTTTGTTCTGGAAAGACTACAGTTAGGCTGCTTCACTGCTTCTTTTTTCCCTTTTTTCCTTAATATGTTTTAACTTTTGAGAAAGAAAAAGAATTCTCTAGTCATACTCTTTTAATCACCAAGGTTTTGGAAGGCAGTGAAATTACTTAAAAAGAAAGATGTTTTCCTATTCTCAATCTTAGCAAAGTGAAAAAAAATAGCACTGAGGTCTCTGTCATGCTTAAACTACCTAATATACTCTGCGGACAATTATCAATAAAAAATGTTTTAACCCAGATATTATAGATCTGATTGTCCCACTTTTGTATTCCTGTCTGGAGGTCTACAAAAACTTTTTTTTTTTTTTTTTTTTTTGAGACGGAGTCTCGCTCTGTCGCCCAGGCTGGAGTGCAGTGGCGCGATCTCAGCTCACTGCAAGCTCCGCCTCCCGGGCTCATGCCATTCTCCTGCCTCAGCCACCCCGAGTAGTTAGGACTACAGGCGCCCGCCACCACGCCCGGCAATTTTTTTCTATTTTTTAGTAGAGACGGGGTTTCACCGTGTTAGCCAGGATGGTCTCGATTACAAAAACATTTCTTATCATGCAGGAGGTTAACACAATGAAATAAAATTGTACTCCTAATCCAAAATATTCACACCCCCTCGTGCCTTTGGGTAAACTTCCCCTACCCACCTTCAGGCTTGGCCACATAAATTGCTTTGACCAATGAAATGTGAGTGAATAATACATGTTACACACTTCCAAAGGTAACCTTTAGAAATAACTTCATATTTTAGGATCAGCCTCTTTAGCTTCTACCCTCTTCTATGAAAACAAGTTAAACCGAATAGAAGCTGTTGCTCCAGCATGGGTTTTTGATTGATAAGACATGTGGAGCTGAGTGCAGTCAGCCAGAAATAATGTATAAGAAGAGCAAGAAATAAATGTTTGTTCTTATAAGCCGTTAAGATATTGGAGGTTTTTATTACCACAACAGAAACCATAGAATATCATTGGTACTCAACGCTGGACTTTCGCTACTGAATAAACAAAACAAAACAAACAAACTGGTGCTGGGCTGTGGACTATATTCAGAGCCTAGAAAAAAAATGGCAACCATTGTCATGCAGTGCAGGAAACTCCTGCCTATAATAATTTGAAACACAAAAAATAAACTTCATGGACTTTCAATTTCGGGAAAAAAAATTTGAGACAGAATGTTACTAGCGTTGATTGGATGTTTTCTGCATTTGATGAACTGAGAAAAGAATCACCTTATTTAAAATAGGTGTGAAAGAAAAAATAACAAGTCTAGACATTCTGAGAGTAGTATCATTTAAAAATTGAGACTATTTCTCATCTAGCACCAGAGAAAAATATTTTAAAAAGAAATGCTTTGGGCTATTAAAGGTGATTAAGACTCATCCTAAATATGACTTAGGCTCGGGAAAAAGGTATTTTGCCAAAAACTCTGATTGTTTTAAGGTGGCCCCACGTGAATGCTGTCAGTTGCATAAAGTAGTTCCGAAAAGAAAGACCAATGACCTGGTCCCAGAGAAGTCAAAAGTTAGGAGCTGGATAAATTCAAAGTACATTTAATTGTGCTTTGAGAGTGAGGCAATTCTTAAAAATAATAATTATGGCTATTGGCACACAGACTTCGAAAGAATCAAAATTTTTTTTTTTTTTTTTTAGTTTTTCAGAGATTGATATGGTGAAACATGCCATTAACCTCGATGAAAACAAACTTACTAGTAGAATTGTAAAATGACTTTGGGCACCCCACTTTATAAGAAAGAAAGCAGGCTGGTAAAGATGCTTATTTTTTCCAATGAAGGTCTCTTTTCCAATGACTGTATCAGCTGTCGTCAAGACAGAAAATGAAAAATAAGTCATTTTCAGAGTGGATCCAGTAGCTATAAAAAATAATGAACTAGGGAAGAATTCTGAGAAAGAAAATATGGCCTAATGAAAGAACATGTGCCATTGTCAGGATTAAAAGTTCTTATATTATTTACCCAGTGGCATTGCCATTCTTCCCCTTTGTGAATGGATGGGTTTATTACCATTGTTCTGTCTTTGTGCCCTCATTATATGTTGGTTGCATTTATTGGTAGTATGGATCCAGGTAACTTGTTTTCTTAATTACTTGGGAAGCTGTATCCAGATCTGAAGTAGACATCCTGGAGTATTACTATGTGTGTGTGTGTGTGTGTGTGTGTGCAGGAGGGAAGTGAATACATGCTTAATAAGAGTATAAATTTTGTTCACTCTTCCAGCTCACCCAATTTTCCCGCTTAATCAATTTTCCTTATACTAGCTTAGCTTTGGCCAATATAAATGAGCAGATGGGATATATGTCCAGTCAAATAGCTTAAATACAGAGTTGGCTCATCTTCTAGAATTTTATTTTTATTTTTATTTATTTATTTATGTATTTTGAGATGGAGTCTTGCTCTGTCACCCAGGCTAGAGTGCAGTGGCGCGATCTCAGCTCACTGCAAGCTCCACCTCTCAGGTTCACGCCATTCTCCTGCCTCAGCCTCCCGAGTAGCTGGGACTACAGGTGCCTGCCACCACTCCTGGCTAATTTTTTGTATTTTTAGTAGAGACGGGGTTTCACCATGTTAGCCAGGATGGTCTCGATCTCCTGACCTTATGATCCGCCCGCCTCGGCCTCCCAAAGTGCTGGGATTACAGGCTTGAACCACCACACCCGGCACAGCTCTAGAATTTTTTTACCCTCTGCAGAGGGACTAGAATGTCCAGTACAGAGGTTGGTATGTTAACCTGGGCTCAGGAATGAGAAAGCATATTAAGTAGAGCTACACTTGGCCCATAACCATCATGTACCATGAGCAATAAATAAATGTTTATTGTTGTAATCTACTGCAATTTGGGAATTATTACTACAGCAAGTGTTGATTAATGCACTTGGTAACCAGCAATTAAGAATGGTATTTATTTAACAATAGAAAAGCTATTAATTTAAAACTTGATAGTTAAGTTTTATTTTATTTTTAATTTTATTTTATTTTTACCTGACAAATAATATTTGTACATATTTATGGGGTACATAGTGATGTTTTGATACATATAATGTGTAGTGATCAGATCAGGGTAATTAGTATATCCATTATCTCAGACAGTTATTTATTTGTCTTGGGAACATTCAATATTCCTTTCTAGCTATTTGAAACTATATATTTTTAAAAAATAATGCCATAGGCCTATCAGATAATTTAAAATGAAATATCTAAAACATTCATAAAAATTAACAATTTCTACACAGAGTCAGGGATACTAATTATAAACATTCTATCAAAGAGTTGTCTAAGTTCCACCTGTGCCATGAAGATTTTGGCTAAATACAAACTCAATTTTGTTTATTATGTTATTTTCAGTTATAAAATTATAATTCTAAATTAGGTCTATTTGAAAGATGGATACCACATTTAAGAGAAATGGTTCACATTACATGTTCTCAATATTTTTTGTTGTCCTCAATATTTTTAGTTTCCCATATGTTATTAAAACCTAAATCAGTTTTAGAGAAATTATAGAACAAATTCTGTGTTCATGTGAAAGAGCCCTTTCCAAACATACAACTTTTTCGGAATATTGTATTTCTTCCTTTAACTTAGTTGCCTGCTGACGATGGTGACCCATCCAAGATAAGGCAAAAACCCACCTGAGAGTATGTGCCCAGTAGCACAAGTTTCAGTGAAAGTCTTTCTTCAATAATATGACCTTATTTAAAGGAACTAGTACCTACTGGGACGACTTACTACTTTGATTTTGGTTTTCTTGTATACATACTACGTTATAAATCTTTCCTGTATTTTCACCACTCTTATGTATAAACTTTTGCATACCCACATATATTTAATTAATTGTAATTTTCAATTTTCTAATTTCTGTTGTTGATATACAAATATAATAATGAAAAAATAACATATGTTTGTCTTTTAA
The DNA here is from genome assembly GCF_028858775.2 of Pan troglodytes. NCBI lineage: Eukaryota > Metazoa > Chordata > Mammalia > Primates > Hominidae > Pan > Pan troglodytes. The sequence continues at coordinate 91,915,224 of NC_086015.1, forward strand.
ATTCCATATGTGTAATAGTTGGAATATTAAAATTAACATTTGATTTTAATAAAAGACCTAAAAAATAGTAAATTGTATGCATATAGGTTTCTGGGTTTAGGCAGGATCTGATGTTAAACAATTTATAACATGTGGAAAGATGTCTTGAACCTTCCAGACTAAGATCCAGGAAACAAAGATTTTAAGTGAAATCTTTGTAAGCTCTGGTCTCCTGGATCAGCACATTTGAAGGCTTAGCCTAATAGGCATTGTGTAATGTGGTGCCTTAAGGAATCTTAGTCATCATATGTAGCTGTTAGAAGTGTATAAAAGGATTTTTCCTTAGACACTATATAATAATAATCATTGTAGGGGAGCAAAAATGTCTTTCTTTCACCCTTCTAGGTTCTTTGGACGAACTATGTATTAAATTGGTATAGATTAAAAGAAGAAAAACCATATTTACTCCATATATATGCAAGAGAGTCTCACAAAATATGAGACCCACAGGATGGCCAGATGAAGGAAGCTTATATAGCATCCTGGGCTACAGAACCAAAGAGGGGATTGGGACTTCTGGAGGGTGATGGTGACACACGTTATGGGAGGGTGAAGGGAGAACATGCATGGTGAATAAAGGTTGTCTTGTTATGCAGATAAAAAGTCTCATATAAGAAAAGTTGTCTCTGAGCAGCTCTCAAAAAATAGGTCTGTCTGGAGGTGCTGTCCACCTTCAGTCTCCTCTCCTATGATCTGAGTTAATCCTCCCTGGTTGATAAGGTTCCTGGGGAGAAGATTCAGGACATTTGACTTCCTTTCTTAGGATCCCTCTGTTAGAAACAAGAGTTCAGAGTCACAAGGAAAATGAGCACTCAGATGAAGGATTTCTCAGCAAGGCAAATTTACTTCTGCAATGTGGTACTGTTCACACTTCTGCCCAATGCGAGAGCACACCGAACAAAGGAGGGAAAGGGTTTTTATCCCTAAGGTGGTTAATCCTTGCCTCTGTGTCCTGTCCCCATTGGCTAGACTCAGACTGCACAATCTAAACTGACCCAATTGGCTACTGTTTAAAATTGAGTATGGCTAATTAGACAGGAAGGGAAAGGCTGTCCATTATGTACAAGTGTGTTTGGGCATGTCAGGGCATGGCAGAAGCAGGAAGGGTAGTTTTGGCGGGAAGAGCTGTTTCAGTGGGAGGGGAACAAAACCCATTGTACCCATTGTACACTGAAAATGAACAAAACCCATTTGTTTGGGACTGGCGGGAGAAGTTGTTTACAGAGCAAGTAGCTTAGGAGAAGGGACAGAAAGTTGATCTTGAGAACAAAGAACAAGGAAGTCAGAAATTACACCTTTGAAGAGGTACTTACTGTATCTGACACCTCCTTAGGCACATATGGGGACTGAGAGAAAGCCTCTGCCTGCATCTACTGCTCCCCAAGTGTCATCCTCAGTTTAAAGTAATCAGCACACCAAAATGTCATAGCACACCTATTACAATGGCAAGATAAGTAAGGATTGAGGACATAAGTCCTTTCATTTGTCGAACCATTTTTCCATTAAATTAGTGAAGGGATTGTTTATTCCTGAATTTTTAGCTAGTTCATTGGATAAAGCAGTAAGACCTTGTAATGCTTTTGTTATGGTTCCATCAGAAGCAGTATTATTAGGTATAAAAGGACAACATTGAGTTCCAATCATGACACAAACTCCACCTTTCTCTGCTAGTGTCATGTCTAATGCCATTCTATTTTCCCAAGTCATTTGGCTGATGGGTCCTAATTGTTTAGTTATCCCTTTAATAGCATCTCTAGTATAGTTAACAAATCATTGTTAATTTTAATAGATGTAATTTATCCAATCTACATTTTTATTTACAGTTAACCACCAGAATAGTACAAACTCAAACCCTGTAGCTATCTGATTTTGGGCCTTAAATTCATCTGGCACTCCTCTCGGGACTCCAGTGGCATCTATGTAAACATGAGGGACAAAGGACCCAAGAGGGGCATCTCTTATTTCACAATGGTTTCTCTTTATCCTTTTTGGTTGATGAAATGCTAGGGTGAAAGAAATGGCCAATTGGATGAGAGCACAAGTGCCACTCCAGTTACTTGGCAGAGTGTCCAGTAATGGTCCGCCACAATATCACCATACATCTGCTTGGGGATGGATCAGGACAGACTGATTGGTCAGCTCTTGGAATGGCGTAAGCTCACTGCATCCCTTTAGATTTCCAAGAAATGTTAAGTTTTCCCCTTGTTGTGAAAGACACGAGGTAAAATTGGCATCAGGAGACAGAAGCTGGATGGCCTTCGGGGGCTGACCAGCAGGGTGCAGGACTTCAGGGAATAGCAGAGAGAGAGCTCGGCATAATTCATTACCCCAGGCTGTGGATGAGACCTACCATACAGTTCATGCGTGATTGGCTGGAGGACCATCCGAGTGGAAAGGGGACAATCTGGGCCTCTGGCCTGCTGTGCGAACAAGTGTAACGCTCACTTTTGCTTAGAGTGTAGATGGAATATTTAATCCATTCCAGGCAGGCATTTGCATCTTTGTATCCTGTCTCTAAAGCTATAGTCTGCCTTAAATCTTTTACCTCCACCCTGAGTTGGGTCTTCTGGAGATGGGGGAGAACAATGGGCCTCCCATTGTTTGGGGAGAGCATTGGGTCCCATATGTTTCCCCAGACTCTGGGTCTGGATTTCTTTATTGTTTTTAGCTAATGGTCTAGCCAACCTCAAAGAGAAGATTCCTATGGGGTCCTGTCCTCTATCATCTGCTCCTAACCCATACCATTCAAATATGGAGGGTTCTTGGGCCATTGTTCGGGGATTATCTATAATTAGCAACAAGGGGTTACACTGCAATGACTTACAATTTGTTGGGGTGGGACCATGAATAAGTTGGAGTTTCTGTTTCAGTCTTCACAACTTGTTTGAAGAAGGGGGCCTGGCTGTCCACCCTCCATATTGGGTGGTCCACCAAACATCCGTCCAGTTACCACAGGGACTTTTTAAGTCTCCATACTTATACTTAGTTGACTCACTACGGTATGGACATAGATACTGATCTACATTTTATAGCTGCCTTTGAGCTTGTTCGTCTCCACATTAGATGACTGAACAAGCATCGAACTGAAGGGTTAAGGGATGGTTAGTTTGAGTCACACTGATGATGAGGTGACTTTCTATTGGAAAGAAAGGGAAAATAAACAAGTGATTATTAAGCCCTTTTTAGAGTTAATTTGGTGGGGTGGGCACTGGGGTGATGGCCCATTTTTCTCTGGCTAGAGAAGTCACTGCTTTCACCCACGTGTGTTGTGTCTCTCCCCTTTCGGCCATGCAGACCGTGGTTTCTGCAGTTAGAAGCACTGGATAGGGTACTTCCCAAGCCAGTTCAAGTTTTCCTTCTTTCCAGTTTTTGATGAGAACGTGATGCCCAGGCTGACGCTGATGTGCTGGGAGCTCCAAGGGTGGCATCTGTGCTAAAAGGCCTTTTGTTCTGAGAGAAGAGAAAGTGGAAGACAGACCAAGTATATAGATCCTGAGAAACTGTTCTTTAGTTTCAGTCATAAGAATGTCAGCAGTGGAGTGTAAATAAGGCAACCCATATAGCATTTCATAAGGAGATAAGCCAATATCATTCCAAGGGGCAGTTCGGACCCTCAATAAGGCATTAGGAAGGCATTAGGTCCATGATAGTCGAGTCTCTAAAACTCATTTGGTTAGGTGGCATTTTAGGGCTTGGTTCATTCTTTCTATTCTTCCTGATGAAGGTGGATGCCAGAGGGTATGCTATTCCCACCTTACTTTTAATACTTGGGCTAGCTTTTTAATGACAGGTGCAGTGAAATGGGTTCCATTATCCGAATCAATATTTTCTATTAATCCAAACCAGGTATAATATTTTTGATGAATGCCTTAACTACATTACAGGCAGCTGCACTTGAAAAGAGAATAGCTTCTGCCCAGTGAGTAAGGTGATCCACTATTACTAGTAGATACTTTAGGCGAACTATTGGGGGCATTTCAGTGTAATCTATTTGGATGCTTTGGAATGGCCTTAATCCTGGGTTTCCTCCTCCAAGGGGTGGTTTTCTTAGGGTTTGCTTACTAGTTTTTTTTTGTTTTTGTTTTGTTTTGTTTTGTTTTGAGATGGAGTCTTACTGTGTCGCCCGGGCTGGAGTGCAGTGGCGCGATCTCGGCTCACTGCAAGCTCTGTCTCCTGGGTTCATGCCATTCTCCTGCTGCAGCCTCCTGAGTAGCTGGGACTACAGGTGCCCACCACCACGCCCAGCTAATTTTTTGTATTTTTAGTAGAGATGGGTTTTCGCCATGTTAGCCAGGATGGTCTTGATCTCCTGACCTCGTGATCCGCCCGCCTCGGCCTCCCAAAGTGCTGGGATGACAGGCATGAGCCACCATGCCCAACGTGCTTACTAGTTTTTATGCATATTAAACAACTATCTGTAACTTGTTTTGCTACAGCATAAATTCCTATACATCCATAGACTCTAAGAACTGCATCACACATAGCTTGAGGTCCCCATTGGGTTCCTCGATGCAGCTGAGATAAAACCTCCCTCATGAGAGATTAGGGTAGCATTTCTCTTTGATCTGGTAACATCCATTTTCCTTTTGAGTTTTCCTTGGCTCCTATTCTTATTAATTTCTCCTTTTCAAGAGGGGAGAAGGTGGGAATGGCAGTTGGGGGAGAAAGGCAAGGGTGAGGTGAAAAACAGATGTTTCAGAGAAAACGGTGGCTCGTTTGGCTATTTGGTCTGTGAGGTTATTCCCTCAGCTTTCAAAAGAAAGATTTGTCTGGTGTCCGGAAACATGGACAATAGCTATTTCTTCTGGCAACTGAAGGTTATGTAATACCTGGGTGATTAATTCTTTGTGGATGAAGTCTTGGTTTTTGCTATTAATGAGACCTCATTCAGTCCAAATTTTCCCGAAGGTATGGGCTACCCTGAAGGCATACTTATAATCAGTATAAATAGTCTCTTCTTGGTTTTGTAAATGTTTTAAAGCCTGATTTAATGCAAACAATTCACATGTTTGGGCTGACCAATTATTGGGCTATCTTCCTGACTCTACTTCTGCAAGAGCTTCCCCATAGACCACTGAATACCCATTATGCCTTTTTCCCCCAGTTACCCAGGAGGAGCCATCTATGAATAGATGTTGTCCTGTTTTGAAAGGGCTCTCTCTTAAATTGGGCCTGACCTTTGTGTGATAATCAATTAAATCTAAACATTTATGCTCAGGTCCTTTTGGATTTGGGTTCCCTGTCAGGAAGTGGTTAATATTAAGCCATCTCTTTCTAGTAAGATAGCTTCATACGTTAAAATCCTTGATTCGGTGAGCCATCTTCCTGCCTTTTGATTTAAGATTGTCCTAACCTGATGGGGTGTGCTCACCACCAAGTTTCCCCCAAAGATTAGCTTCCTGCTTTCTTCAGTTAACAAGGTGGTAGCCATGATAGATTGAATGTATTCAAGCCGCCCACAGGTTACTGGGTCTAAAACTGTGGTTGTCTGTGGCCCCCATGCTCTTGAGAAGCAGCCCTAAAGCTACCCCCTTGTTTGCATTAATGAAAAGGTGAAGTGGTTTTTCTAGGGAAGGCAGGGCTAAGACGGGAGCAGTGATGAGTAGGTGTTTTAACTCCTCACCCTGGTGGGTTTCATCAGAAGCCCATAGGAGAGGGTCAGCCTTTTCCTGGGTGACCTTCAGGTATAAGGGTTCAGGGTGACCTTCAGGTACAAGGGTTTTGTCTTTAGGGCATAAGAATCAATCCATTGTTGGCAATACCCAACTAATCCCCAAAATTTTCTGAGCTCTTGCTTGGTTTTAGGCAAAGGTAAAGACATGATTCCTTCGACTCGTTCGAGCCCTATCCTTTGCTCGTCTTTACTTATTAAGTGTCCTAAATATTTAACCTCAGTTTCCACGAATTGGAGCTTTCCTTCTGAAAGCTCATATTCCCTTCTCTTGTAAATAGTTAAGAAGGTGTGTGGAGAAAGCAGCCAGCTGCTCTATAGCCTCACCAGATAAAAGCAGGTCTTCCACGTATTGGAGCAAGCATATGTGTTTCAGGATACAAATTTTTTCTAGAACCTGTTCTAGGATTTGACCAAAGAGGTTAGGTGAATCTGTGAACACTTGGGTCAAGACTGCCCATCGGTATTGTTGCTTTCGTCCAGAATGAGGATCTTCCCATTCAAAAGCAAATATGTCCCTGCTGTCCTCAGCCAAGGGGCATGCCCAGAAGGCGTCTTTTAAGTCTATCACTATAAACCATTGATGGTCATATGGTATTTTGCTAAGGATAGTGTAAGTGTTGGGAACAAGAGGGTGGGTAGTCTGGACTATTTGGTTAATAGCTCTGAGGTCTTGCACTAGTTGCTATGACCCATCTGATTCCTTTACAGGCGATATTAGAGTGTAATAAGGGGACATACAGGGTTCAAGAAGCTTATCTTGAATGAGACCTTCTACTACAGGTTTTAGGCCTATTCTGCCCTCTAGAGGAATGGGATATTGCTTTCTTCTATTTCCCTTGGGGTTTTTTAACTTTATAAGTACTGGGGCTACTTGAAGTCTTCCTCAATTTCCTTCTCTCGCCCATACATCAGGATGAATATATTTTTCATCTCCAGTGGTGACTAGATTTAATGAAGTAAGAAATCCATTTGGACAGACATGTAGGCCTATATCTAGTTTTAGCATCAAATCTCTTACTAATAGGTTAGTTCCTGCCTCAGGGGTTAACAGATATTGAATGTGGGTTGATCAATTTTTATATTTGACCTCTGTGTCTTCTAAGAATCTTCCTTTAAACCCTTCTCCCTTCACCCCCGAGACAAAAAGTTCTTCTGAGGAGCAAGGGACATTAGGTAAAGAGAAACAAATAGATGCTCCTAAATCTATTAAAAAGGTTATAACTTCATGTTTGGGTCCCATCTCTGAATTTATCAAGGGCTCTTGGTGGGATTCAAGATAAAAAGAGCAGAGCTCCTGACCTCCCTATTCTCCTTCAAAAGCCGTAAGTGGAATGAATTCTTTATTCTTCTCCCATTTGGGATATTCTCTCTTAAAATGACCTACTACTTCACATTTGAAGCATTTATTTTTTTCTCCCTCCCTTCCAGTTCTGAGGTTCCCTGGTCTCATCTCTCTATGTCCTTTATATTGTCTAGCATGTGAGGACTTAAACCCTTTGTAAGTTTTAGCCCCCCATAGGCCTTGTTTAGGGGGTGTGGGTCCCTTGGTAACAGAGAGTAGTATCAGTGGACCTCGTCTTTTGGAACCCCTGTTAGAAGGTGGATAACATAATTTTTGCTTTTTGTTTCTGCTTTTCTTCATCTCTTCTCACATATACTTTTTGAGCTTCTCTTAAAAGCTCTTCAATAGTCCAGTATTTCCAATTCTTTATCGTTTGTAATTTCTTAGCAATATCTGGCCAACTGTTTGTAACAAAATGTAACTTCAGCATTCCCTGCCCAAGAGGGTCTTCTAAATCTAGGCCTGCGTATTTTCTCATTTGCTCTTTCAGCCTATCTAGGAATTCCATAGGTCCTTCATCCTTTCTTTGTTGTATATCGAACACTTAGGAAATATTTTAGGTTTGGGGTACTGATTCCCAAATTCCTTTTATTACCATTTCCCTGAGATCTCTCATATTCTCTCAGTGATGTGCTTTGTTATTGTCCCATTGAGGATCTTGGGCTGGAAATTTGTGGTCTGCCGCAGGAACATTTTGGCCAGGAGGATGTTCATTTTCTCAGACTACCATAGTCGCCCTATGGATCATGCTTCCTTCTTCCCCTGAAAAGAGGATGCCCAGGATGGACATTAACTTGGCCCAAGTATACAGCTGTGACCCTAAGAATTGATCAATTTTATCTGCTACCCCACAAGTGTTATCTAACAATGACTTGAGCTCCTTTTTTAAATTTCAAACTTCTGAGATAGTTAAGGGAGCATTTACGAAGCCGATGCCTCCTCCTCCAAGGGGCACTTCCCTTAAGGGGAAGAGAGTTGGGGCTGATTTCTTAGAGGTGGAGGGGAAAGGGAAGTTCTGAATATCCTTTTCACACTGTTCTATCTCATGCTGGAGCCTTCCTGGAGAAGATATAGACACAGGCGTGTGGTTAGGGAAGGCAGGGGGCATAGAGGCAGGCATTGACTTGGAGTTATATGGAGGAGGAATTGAGTGAGGAGGGTCCTGTGTGTCTGCTTGGGGTGTGGAATTTGGTGGAGGTGGGTAGTCTAGTGGGTCCCATACATTGGTGGGTTGTTTTGGGGTAGCGGTCTTACTTTCCTCAGAGGAGCTGGTTTCTGGCTTACTTCCTATAGCTTTTAGGGGGTAAAGAAGGACGCATCCCTGCCACCAACACAGGGCATAATCTGTTTCCTCCTGGGAGATGGGACTCTTGTCATTGACATACTCTATTAGAAGTTGACAAATCCAATCCTCATTTGACCCAAATGTTGGCCAGAAAACTGAGCATTTGAGGATGGGCTCTGTGGTCCAAATGAAACAACAATATTTTATCATTTGTTGTTTTTTCTTATGTTTAGTCTTTTCATTATCCCTCCAATATTTTAACATGAGACCTAAGGGAATATCAGAGGGAATGTTATTATTATCACTAGCTTTATCCCTTTTATTTCCTGTCTTAGTTGGGATGTTTCCCATCCTGGAGGTTTGGTGTGAGGCTCAATCCCTCATGTTAGATATTTCATGCCTTCCCTTCTCTAGAGGCTTGCTGAGGCTTAATCCCTCATATTAGAGATTTCTTGCCTTCCCTTCTCTAGAGATTTAAGCCCCCCCGCTGGAGTTCTCTTGCACTCCTTTCCTTTCACTTCATCCTTCTCTGGCCTCTTCCCTCACAGGAATTCAGGTCTCTCTTAGCATTGGCATGTCAGTATAAGCCCCACAGCAGGAATCCGCCATAAGCCGTATGAGGTGACTACGGAACCACAGACCCAGACTCTGCACTCACTTTGTGTTTAATTGTGCATCTCATTCACACACCACACACATTCAACCTTCAAGATGTCCCAACCACTGAGGAAATACTTTGTCACCCCCGCAACTTTTCTTACCTTGGTCTGTGCACAGAGTTACCTGGTTGCTGCAGTATGTGAGGATCCTTTTCACCCCCATTGCAGAGAGTCCAGGTTTATTCGCCATGCTGGGGAGGTCTCAATCCCTCATCCCTGAGACAACCACAGCGAGGCAATGGGACACATCTCCTCACGAGAGATGGTTGAGAACCTCTCCCCAGAGGAGAAAGGCAATCCCAGACAAGCCCCAAAGTTGTTAGAAACAAGAGCTCGGAGTTGCAAGGAAAACGAGCACTCAGATGAATGATTTCTCAGCAAGGCAAATTTACTTCTGCAGAAGGGTGCTCTTTGCACTTCTGGCCACTGTGAGAGCACACCAAATAAAGGATGGAAGGAGTTTTTATCCCTAATGCAGTTAGTCCCTGCTTCTGTGACCTGTCCCCATTGGCTGGAATCAGACTGCACAATCTAAACTGACCCAATTGGCTACTGTTTAAAATTGAATATAGTTAATTAGGCAGGAAGGGAGAGCCTGTCTGTTATGGTACAAGGCTTATGTTTGGGCATGTCAAGGCGTGGCAAAGATGGGAAGGGTAGTTTCAGCAGGAATAGCTCTTTCAGAGGGAGGGTCAGTTTACCGAGTGGATAGCCAGGAGTAAAGAGGACTCTTTCCAAATAAGGAAGAGGTGTGAGTTACAGATTGGGACCTGTGGGAGAAGTTGTTTACAGAGCAGGTAGCTTAGGAGAAGGGACAGAAAGTTGATCTTGAGAACAAAGAACAAGGAAGTCAGAAATTACACCTTTGAAGAGGTACTTACTGTATCTGACACCTCCTTAGGCACATGTGGGGACTGCGAGAAAGCCTCTGCCTGCATCTACTGCTCCCCAAGTGTCATCCTCAGTTTAAAGTAATCAGCACACCAAAGTGTCATAGTTTGAGGTGGCATTTCCTGAACTCCTTCATCATAAATAAAATACTTAATAGAGTAAGCACTCTATAACCGGCTCTGTGCAATGAAGTGTACATATATCTCATTTACTCCTCAGAACAATCTTATAATACAGCCACTATTATTGCACCATTTTACAAATAGGGAAAATGAGATTTTAATTTAAAGTTATTCAAAGTTCCTTTGCAGAGACCCAGACAATAACTCTAAGAGTCAAAGGTAAGGTTATAGTAGTATTTTCAGCATAGAACTTTTGATTCAAATGTTCAAAAATAAAATTCCAAGAAATAATCAGATATTTAGTCTAAAGTCACACCTGGTGTGAACATATGATATAATCACCTGTAGGTTTTTCTCCTCCACTGTTGACTGTGGTTCTAGTTCAGTCTTATAGGGACCTCTTGAACACACTGACTTTCCTTCTACGTGAAAACTTGTTTATTTGTAGGCAGTTTTTAAGTCCTCCCTCTTGTTGGGACTAGTCATCCCCATTATTTTCATAGAATGTGGTTTCTCACTCTTTCACTCTTTAGGAAGTCTGCTTCTCGTGCGTTTGTTTGCTAATGTCTTTAAAATGAGGCAATAAGAGAGTTAAAGGTAGGAAACATTAAAGGCATAAAGATCAATTAAAGAACACAAGACCTTGGGATGAGGTGGATGTCAATAAAAAAGAAAAAAGAATAAAAATAAGGGCTTAATAGAAGAAGAAAGGAGATTACTAACAAAAAACACCCTTCTAATTTTGGCTTAGTGCTGGTCCAGCCAATGATACCTAAAATTAGTTTTATGTTTCCATTTGTTGATCCCTGAGTCCTGATCAGAATATAATTCTTTATCTGGTTTGATCTGAAGTTAACAAAGGCTCTTGAAAAGGAAGTTCAAATGAGCTTTATTCTTCTCAGTCTTAATGTCTGAAAGATTGTCCTGTTTGTTCAGTTTTATGTTCTTTACCTTAATGCCTGAAGGTATTTTACTAATTTGTTTTTTATCTTTTCTGGTTAGTGTAAAATTATAAGAGAATCGGAGGCTCTTGTTACATGAAAATGTGAACCATAGCAAAAAAATACTATCACTTAGTGATTTTCCTACTTGAAAATAACAGGTAAATACTACAAAAGCCATTTCAAGTTTATGTTACCTAAGTTTTATTTAGCATACTTAATTTTTTATATTTTCAACATCAAACATATAATAAGGTAGATTTGAACTGTTTTGGTATTCAAATCTAGTTTACATAAAGATTAGCTGCCCCTAATAGCCCATAAATATGTGTTTGTGGGTAATGGTATTGTTGCAGAACCTTTTCTTAGTTCAGTTGAAGATGGGGTCCTTGTCCGTCCCACACCACGAAAATTTAGGCTTGCAGACAACCGCGAAGGGTGTGTAAAGCAGGGTTTTATTGGATGAAAAGGAAAAAAGGGGGGAAACAAGGACTCTCACTAGGTAAGAGACCCTGCTACATCACTTTTCGCTTGCAGCTTGAATCCCAGCTTCCACACAGGAAGAGGAGGGGCCAGGCTCCGCCCTACTGCTAACCGCATGAACTTCCCAAGTCTCTACTTTAGCGGGCAGGCTGTCTGGATTTTCTCCAGGAATCCCTCCCACCTGGCTGTCTCAGTATGTATCAATATGATTCTCTGGAAAATCACAGAGATGAAATCTCATATTAATTTCACAACAAGAATTTTCCCTAAGTTGAAAGAAGGAATATTAAGCTAGGCTGGCAGCAGTGATTGAGGATGATAAAGTTTCTCAAGGAAGAATTGGAATTTTAGTTCTTTTAGAAGGTTACATAATTGAACAATAATCATGAGCAGTTGAAACAAGTGGAATTGTGTCTTCAATTAAAAAATTATGGAACCCTCTTCTCTGTTCCAGGAACTCTCTACTCTCTTCCAGGTGCTACCCTAAGCATTGGGAACATAGAGATGAATACAAATGATTTTTAACCCATAAATATAATAGTCTACTGTGGAGAACAACAATTTCAGTCCAATTTGATAAGTGCAATGAATAGGAGAATTCAAGATGTCTTGAAAGCAAGGAAAAGTGTCTGCACTCCAGTGTATGTATATTGGGGCAGGTAAGGTTGAACAAGGCCCACTGTGAGTGTACGCACCCCAAACTACATGTAACAATGATTGCAAGCTTCATGAGTACATGATTTTTTTATCTATTTTGTTTACAACTTTATCTCCAGTGCCTATAACAGTGAGTGCCTGGCATATATCAGTTGCTCAAAAAAATGCTGATGAAAAAAATTAATTTTCCTTTTGATGCTACACTATTAATTTATATAACTTAATTTACATATTCATATTACATACTTTGGGATCTATAGAGCTGTTCATTGGAATGGAGAAAATTATAAATATTTATACTATCTTATGCAACCAATAACTTTTAGAAACATCACCTCATGAAGCAGAAAATATTCTTGAGTTATTATTACTTTAGTCTCATAAGAGAATGCACTAACAAATTATAAATACAAAACCAGAACTGCACAGGTTTCTTGGGGTCTACAGATAAGAGATTAACTAGACTCAGTTGTAAACACAGCTATGAGCTCCTCTTGCAATTATAATTGCTGGGCTGAGATCAGAGAGTTCACAAAAGCAAAAGAAAAACCAAAAGGCATTAGCCACTCAATTTGCTACTATTTTTTACATTTAATTGGTTGTTTTCTCTGTTTAGTGTTAATATAAAGAATAAAAGAGAGGAATTTGAAAATGTACAAAAACTTTCCCCCTAAATGCCATGAGAATAAATAATTGGTGGACACTCTCATGATCTCTACTAAAACTAAGAGATTCCTAACAGAAATATTGGAGCCTCATTCAAGACGGCCTTGAAGAAATTTAAAGAAAACACAAAATCATCACTGGGAAGCAGGAAAAGGCAAGATGGTCAAATAGCCTTTCCTTTGATAACTTCCTTATATTTAGTTTTTTGGGGGAACTATATATCTGAATTTTGAGACTCCGTTTCTGCCTGAGATAGGCTGTCATGGTCTTGTAAAACTGTGGGTATTTTTTTTTTCTTTTTGAGTTTAGACATTTCAAGATTTCTTCCTGCTTGCCAATGAGCTCACCTCTCTTTTCTCCTCATTATACCTTTATTTATACGTGACATATATTCACTTTAAAAAGTATCAGAGAAAACTTGAAGAGTGGCCTTCTAGATAACATTTTCTAATTAAATGTGGAAATAGAATTTAAGGTGGAAGACATTCATCCAACATGCTCTTGGCACTTTTGAATATGAAGCTAGAATAACTGCAGTCTTACCAGTCATATACTTAGTAACACTGTCTATAAAATGAGCATAATAAATCATTTTACTGGTGCATATAGTGCTCTTCATTTAGAGAAAAAAACTTTTATAATCTCATATGTTATACCGCGCCACTGATTCATTACATGACATTGTAGGGGCATGTAAAATGCATGCTGAGTGAAATTTGGATTCATATTTTATGACATTAAAATTCAGCTTTCCTGATTGCAAGATGTTAATTTCTAAGTATTACAAAATTCTTGAGTTTAAGAATTTTAGGTATTTCATTTAAACAACAACAAAAAATTATACCACACATGCTATGACCTTAGTTAACTTGTAATTCCATCCTAAAAATTATTCAATGACTCATATAAATCCTTTCTGCTCATATTCTACTTCACTGTCTAATTAGGGAACTCCTAACTATAGGTTATCTCACCCAAGACAATAAAAACAGCTTTTAACCCCTTTTTTTTCAATGCTTTAGTAAACCACATTTTTTTAGGCAAGCAAATAATTTATGTTGATTCTATGGTCCGTGATGAGTTTCTGTCTGTGTCAAAAGCCAAAAATGTACATGATGAAAAATTTCTTCTGAAGTGTGCAATTCTGTCAGACATCAAGAAGATAGCTAGCTGATCTTGACCTCATCGAAAGCATATAGGAAAAGGCTGGGCACAGGGGCCCAGCCTGTAATCCCAGCACTTTGGGAAGCCAAAGGGGGAGGATCACCTGAGGTCAGGAGTTCAAGACCACCCTGGCCAACATGGCAAAACCTCGTCTCTACTAAAAATACAAAAATTAGCCTGGTGTGGTGGCACATGCCTGTGATCCCAGCTACTAGGGAGTCTGAGGCAAGAGAATTGCTTGAACCTGGAAGGCGGAGGTTGCTGTGAGCCGAGATTGAGCCACTGCACTCCAGCCTGGGTGACAGAGCGAGAATCCATCTCAAAAAAAAAAACACTTAGAAAAACCTCTCAGGTGCAGTTTCTGGTTGGGCCAGAGTAGAATTGAAAGCAATAAGGAGGTTCAGTCAAAAGATGCATCTTGGGACTAGCTCCTGGTCTTTGCTTTTTGTGATATTTGCTTTTCTTGCCAATGGCCAAGGAAGGCAAACTGAACAACCAAGTAAGCTGGGAATTAGAATCAAATGGAGAAACTTCATTTTCATCAGCCTTCAAGCTCCCATTCTTCCTATTTCTCTGACTCAGTCCCAGGGTTTTCCTTTCTAAAATGTTTGTCATTCCTGACTTCAACTTTGATTAAAACTTAGTCTTTATCCTATGATTATTGTTTTCTTGTATGACTTGATAATTCAGTAGTTTGATTTCATTCTTCAGAATTTTAATATATCAAAAGCAAAAGTTAATAAAATTACTAATTTTGCTAACAAATTTTTCATTCCTCATTTCTTTTCTTCTAAGTAAAAACTAACAAACTTTTAACATTAAGGCAAAATCAGATATTGAAACCATTGATTACATTCATCACATTTACTAATGGAGGTCAAAAAGATTTATTTCTGAAATACACAGAATATTTTATTGGAGCACCATTTCTTATTCAAGGACAACGAAATTTTGAGTAAAAACATCCTACCCCAAAGATATATGTTGAAAGCTGCATGCTTCAATATGTTTAGATATTTAACACTGGGAGAAACAGCACCTTAATCTCCAGCAATACTGATAAACAAAATTTAACTTGTAAGAAAGAAGTATACTGAAATCACCTAATGTGTATGTCTTTCTCTAGAAATAGTTGGGTGCAGTGGCTCATGCCTGTAATCCCAGCACTTTGGGAAGCTGAGGCGGGCAGATCATTTAAGGTCAGGAGTCTGAGACCAGCCTGGCCAACATGGTAAAACCCCATCTCTACTAAAAATACAAAAATTAGCCAGGCGTCGTGGTGGGCACCTGTAATCCCAGCTACTCAGGAGGCTGAGGCACAAGAATCGCTTGAACCCAGAAGGCAGTGGTTGCAGTGAGCCAAGATTGCTCCACTGCACTCCAGCCTGGACTATACAGCAAGATTCAGTCCCCCCACCCAAAAAAAAAAAAAAAAAAATTAAAACCTGATTCTATTATCTTCTTAGGGGAAAGACTATATATATTTCTACTTCTCTCACCTTTAAAGTATCTAAAACTTCTTCAAATACTTGTATTGACTTGAACTGACTTTTCATTTGTGAATGGCTAATTATGTGCAGATGACCTTCCTGTATCTCTGAAATGCCCCATTGTGGTTGTCAAGGGTTAGTCTCAGTTCTTGTTTTGTTTTTCTTTGCTGTGGTTGCTGTAGGTTAGTTTATGGAGTACTTTTGATTTGGCTTTATTAAGTCATAAAGAAAGAAAACCAGAGAGAATTTAGAAAGAACTTCTTAAAAACTACTTGCCCACATGGTAAATTCATTACGTTTAAGAGCTGGAAGTGTCTGTGGGATCTTATCTTGTCCAACCCCTTGATTTATATAAATAATTAAATTCAGAGGCACTGTGACTTACCTCGGGATACATGGCTAGTTAAAATTGCAAATAGAGGCCAGGTTCGGTGGCTCGCACCTGTAATCCCAGCACTTTGGAAGGCTGAGTTGGGCAGATCTCTTGAAGTCAGGAGTTTGAGACCAGCCTGGCCAACATGGTGAAACCCTGTCTCTACTAAAAATACAAAAATTAGCAGGTGAGGTGGTGCGTGCCTTTAATGTCAGCTACTCAGGAGGCTGACACACGAGAATCGCTTGAACCCGGGATGTGGAGGTTGCAGTGAGCCAAGATTGAGCCACTGCAGTCTAGCCTGGGTGACAGAGTGAGAATCTGTCTCAAAAACAAACAAACAAACTGACTGCAAATAGAAAAGTGATTCCTCGCATGTAGTTCAGAAAACTTCCTATTATTCCTACGCTATTTCTCAGATGACAGTTTTGCTTTTTTGTTTTGTATTTTAGTAAACCTAATAAACACCAGTTTGAACACTGTAAAGCAGTTTCTAATATGTAGAAAGCCTTTGATTTCCATTCTATTTACTTTACTATATTTAGCAATAAAAAGTCTGTTTCAGTATTTATTTCTGCCTAATCATTGCTATATTACACATGCCTCAAAAATTAGGTTTTTAAAACATTCTATAAAAAGAATTAACATGAATCTTGATATAGAATAATTTGATTTTTATGTCATATGTGAAATATTTTTCGTATTTATCAATCAAATTAGGGATAGCAATATAGGGATAGCAATCAAATTAGGGAAAGCAATAAATAAGAATAATTGGTTCTTCAGAGAGCGCATTTGAAAGTCAATGCTGAATGTCATTTTAAATAAAATACAGTAATTCATGTGTATTAAAAAAAAATGAAATGGGGTCAGGGCAGTGTCTCATGAGGCGGAAGTGAGCAGATCACTTGACGTCAGGAGTTCGAGACCAGCCTGGGCAATGTGATGAAACCCTGTCTCTTCTAAAAATACAAAAATTAGCCAGGCATGGCGGCACGTGCTTGTAGTCCCAGTTGTTGGGGAGGCTGAGGTGGGAGAATAACCTGAGCCTGGGGAGTAGAGGCTGCAGTGAGTCAAGATTATGCCACTGCACTCCAGCCCAGGCAACAGAGTGAGACCTTGTCTCAAAAAGAAAAGAAAAATGAAATGTATATGTGGATTCATATACACAATATTTAATTAAGTTCAAAATGTGCTAAGCACACAATTACATTTAGTCTAAAAGAGTATTTAAAAGTTGCTATTCAAACTATTTACTAGATTTCTTCTTTTAACTATTCAAACTATTTACTAGATTCCTTCTGTTCATTTTAAAAATGAACAAGTAAATTTTTTAATATA
The DNA here is from genome assembly GCF_028858775.2 of Pan troglodytes. Classification (NCBI taxonomy): domain Eukaryota; kingdom Metazoa; phylum Chordata; class Mammalia; order Primates; family Hominidae; genus Pan; species Pan troglodytes. The sequence continues at coordinate 91,932,351 of NC_086015.1, forward strand.
TAGAGAAACAATGCATAACAAAAGATATATTCACAACCCAAGCGAATGTTTACTCATGATTTGGACTATAATAAATTGACAATCTATTTGTTAATATTTACTGATAATGAGATATTAGTTTCTTTGGGCATGTGAATTCTTCTTTGTCAAAAGTCTTCTTTCATGTAGATGTAATCTGAAAATTCTTTTTGGTTGAGGAAAGTAGGGAAGCATAATAAAAGGCAAAATGCTTCTCAAAGGAAAAGATGCAGTGGTGCCAACTTGTTGATGTCTTTTTCCCAGTAAGCTAAGGTAAAGAAGCCAATGCTCAGGTTAGTTTGCAGGACTTATATTGAACATTTTTCTCCTTCCAGGTCTATTTCTCTGAGAGAAGATGAGATTTTTTGATGGCATATATATTATGATTCCAGAATATATTTTATTCTTAAGTTAAAATTTTTGCTTGTTATTTTATTTGTTATGTAATCAGACATGATGATTCTGGAAAAATAGAACCTATATACCTTCACTATATCACATTTCCTTTTAAGAATTTTTTCTGGTCCAAGAGATCATTATATATCCTCTCATCTAACTGCTGCTCTGCCCTCTTAGTCCTCAGAAAAAACAACTATAACAACTTGTGCCTGATTTTCTTTTAATACTAGAGAGAGAGAGAGGAATTTCATGTAAATTATTTACTTAAAGACTTTTTATTCTACTGGGAAGCTTTTCTTGGCTCACTAACAAACAGTAAGAGTCAAAAAAATATAAGGAAAATATGAAGGTTTTAGATTTGAATTTTTCAGAATTCAGATTTCTCTTCCTCTTAGTTATCTAACAGTAATTCTCAATGAGTATCTAATTACTCATTGGCTTTCATGAATTTATTATAAAATCAAATAAGAATTTCATATAAATACAATAGTGTTTTCTTACCAACAGTTGTACTCACCATTGGAATACCATATTAAGTGGTAAGCTGAAATTAAACAACTTATCATAAATATTTTAAATCTTATGTTTTAGATATTTTAAGGCTCAATGAACAATAGCGGGCCCAGCCCCATGGTGTCACATAGATTTAAAAGCTAAATTCAAGTTTAGTTTACAAAGAGAAAGTAGACTCAAACTTAAACTCAGATGTATTTTACAATACAAAGAGAAGTTTATATAAGTACACTGATTTTCAATTCAATAGTTCAAATAATACTCAAGGAGGACAGAATGGATGTCACAAGAATTCCTCCAATAAAAACATTCATTTGTCCTTTATTCTTTCTTTAAGATTTTTCTTCTTAGCAATTGTGCATTATTATCTCTATAACTGTTATTTCCTTACTTATGACTCTCAGGCCTATTTAAACTGTGGTTCTAGAAATTTAAATGCTAATTATTTTGTTCAATCTTCTTTATTTGGTGCCTCATTATTACCTCCAATGAAACATGCCTAAAATTGTCATCTACTTCCTCTCCTAATGTCTCTATCCATAGAAGTCTCGTAAACAGTCTCTTGATGCCAAAACTTTAAACTTCAGCGTTATCCAGATATCAATCCACTTCTCAGTATCTAGTCAATAAACGATTTCTGGTGATTCCTCTTTCAAAAGGTCTATCAATCACTTCTAAGTACCTGTCTTAGGTTGATTTTCCTAGAAATGGAATATGAGGCAACAATTTGGGCACATGTAATTCATGGTGGCAGTGTTGTCATGAGATAGGGAGTGAGGGAAGCAGATACAGCAGGGGAAGATCCCATGGGGGCCTCTGGAGCATAAATTGTGGCAGAGTTGGCCCCATCCTGAGGCAAGGGGCCTGCCTTCTGTATTTCCACATCAGTCATTGGTTCTGTGGAAAGGCATGTAACCTCCTGGGCAAAGAAGCTCCCATTTTTTCAAAAGCAATCATCTATAAAAGGCAGCAGCTATGAGTCTTTTGTGCCAACACTCACAGGAGCTGGAGGATGAGTATTCCAGTCCTCTAAGGTGGATCTCGAAGGAGCACCAACAGTGTACTCAAGTCAAATTTTGGTTATACTATCATATATTTTACTCAGAACTTTGCCCTTTACTGATATTGGAGAAATTCTGAGAGGATTAGTAATGATGTTAAAGGCCATTTCTCCAAATATTCTTCCTAGTATATTCACAAATTACATTTCAATAAATATTTATAAAATCTATTTCACTGTTATAATATGTATACAATTATCAACTACAACCATAAATAATTTTAACGATATTTTAGATGTGATAGAATAATTTACTCTCTGAATTCTGATTTTTAGCAGGTAACCATTATTTAATGCACTCAAATGCAGACCAGATGCATGCATATACAGATGTCCAAACAAGCACATGTACACACAAGCTGGTTTGGACACAAACATTTTGGGGTTTCCTGCATGGCCATCAAGAGAGTCAGTAAAGCAAGATGGAAGGGCCAGGGAGAATTTATGTTCCGAGGCTCTTCCCATCTTGCACTGATCAAAGTTTAGGCTCTGTGGGCTAACCTTTGTTCAAAGTAAGATGGGAACAGCCTAGGAACATAAATCTTTTCACTCTTATTTTAGTGGGCCATATTAATGGACATTACTTCCTTGTACCCCCAGGAAAGTACTGTGGGCCAAGTAAGCATGCCTGCTGAGTCACTTGCTGGGTCTCTCTGGGGATCCTTGTGAAACCATGCCAAATGTGGTAATGCATCACATTACATTGCTTTTTAATACTTTCTTTGCCTCACTTTCCTTTTATCCTTATCCTTACTGCAGCGGGGGTGCTCTTCTCAAATAAAGAATAAAAATTTTATCCTTGCTTCAAATTCTGGTTTCTTTTTCTGCTATTCCAAGTGTTGCTTCACAATCAATTTCACAATGGAAATCAATACACTGCTTCTTTCATTGAGAAATTCTTACCTTAAAAAAATCTACTGAAATAAACAGGGTGCTCAGTGTCATAGTTGACTTATATTCTTGTAGAAGTTCCTTATCCCATTGTAGACTGATAAAAAACTGTTTATCAGCTAACAGTCTGTGGGTTACTCTTTGAGAAGCTCTGTTTTAGGAGAACAAGGCTGAGACACACAGCATAATGAGATGTCTCTATAATCTATTTCCTCTCTCTTTTCTCTTATAATGACAATGACTAATAACAATCTGGAAAGATTTGTGATGCTTTGACAAATAGAATTGGGTAGAAGTGATAGTGTGTTCCTTCCCAAGGCTGGCTCATACCAGTTTTTGCATTTACAACACCACCCAGCTGTGAGAAAAACAAGCTATGAAAAAAGAATATATCCATGTGCTCTGCACAGTAGTACTAGACTTCCAGTCATCCCAGGCCAGGTGCCAGACAAGAAAATGAGCAAGTCTTTAGATGATTCCACTTGTGCTCATACATTCATTCTTAGACTTTGAGTCTACTCAGACCCAACAAAGTAAGGCAAAGTCAAGCCTTTCCTGTTGTACTCTGTTCGAACTACTGAGTCTGTGGGCAAAATAAAGTTGTTGTTTTAAGAGGCTAAATTTTAGAGTAATTTGTTAGGCAACAATACTAACTGGAAAACAAATGATGACTTTTTAAAGTTCTAAAACTTTTTTTCACTTAGATGAATTATTAATCCTACTAAATCAATCAGCAAACAACGCTTCTTAATGGTTTCTATTAACTAGTAAAGTAAAAACTATATAAACTAATGACCTCTAATATGCATAGTTACTGCAAATGCTTCCATTGCATTCATGGAAGCATTCCCCCCCAGTAGGATTGGGGAAAATGGAATATTTACCTATCCAAAAACATTCATGAAAAGAATACCCTACACTCAATTTTATATTCTAAGAAACTTATAATTCTGTCAGTTTCTCTCAAGAGAAAATGGGTTAAAATCCACAGCAGCAGAAAGGACATTTGGGAAAGGTAAAAATGTTCTAAACTAACACCTTTACATTTCAAGCAGTTTGTATCCAACCTACTGATAAAGGAGTGCTGGGAATGGAAGACTGTGGTCCCTTTAAATGACACAGAAAGGGGGAAGGGAAGTGCTGGGTAGAGGAAGGGTGTAGTCCCTGGCTAGGGCTCCACCCCCACGGACCGAGATAAGGACAGTCACTCCTGCCTTCATGCCCAAATGTTGCCTTTCCCAAGACCACTCTGGCCTGCCACACTCCCATCCTGTGCCTATAAAATCCTGAGACCCTAGCGGGCAAACACACAAGCAGCTGAATGTCGTGAAAAATACATTGGCAGAAGACACAACTGGTGGTCATCAAGAGCATGCTGGCAAAAGAGCATGCCAACAGGCACTAGCAGCCTGGCAGGCCATAACCCAGGGAGCAAGGCAGTTTGGCGAGGGCAGTCGGAGGAGACCTGGGGCCGCTGAGCTGCCCAATTCCAGGAGAAATTATCTCCCTTCTGGCTCCCCAGTCAGCGGAGAGCTACTTCCACTCAGTTAAACTTTGCCCTGGTTCTCCAAGTGCATGTGTGATCCTATTCTTTCCATACACCAAGGCAAAAACCCAGGATACAGAAAGCCCTCTGTCATTGAGACAAGGTAGAGGGCCTAACTGAGCTGGTTCACACAAGCTGCCTATACACTGCAAACTAAAAGAGTACCCTGTAGCACATGCCCACTGGAGCTTCAGTTGTAAACATTCACCCCTAGTCACTGCCATTGGGTCAGAGCCCCTCAGCCTGCCCATCTGTATGCTCTTCTAGAGGTTTAAGCAGCAGGGCACTAAAAAAGCAAGCCACACCCCCATCACATGGCCTGCGAGGGGGACAAGGGAGCCTCTCCTGTTTCACTACTGGGCTACATCTGGGCTTAAATAATTATTGTTCAAATTGACACTTGGGAAAATAAAATCATTACTCTAACCATGTCCTTTAGGATAAATTACAAATTTTATTACAATTTTTCTAAATAAAATTAGCTCCAACTACATTTTTAATTAAACCTTTATTTTAAATATTTAGCAAATGGCATTTAATAATTATACATTGATATGCAAATGATTACTTCCTACGTTAGGCACACTTTTATCCTTTCAATAGGTTAAGCATAGTCTGTAATTGGTAGTCCAAAAAGATTTACAGTTGATGTGTAATTAATTTTATAGAGAGTTCATTGTGGAAAGAGACTTGCTTTTACCTATCCGAATCTGAGTTCTTTCCTCTACATTTTAATCAACTTAATATGACCAAATATTTCTATTGCTATTATCTTATTTTAAAGCATCAGCACATCATTGAATTTATGCAAGTAAAATTGTCCCTGTTTGCAGATGGCATAATCATATATATAAAACACCCTGAAGACTCCACCAAAAAGCTGTGAGAACTAATACATGAATTAAGTAAAGTTGCAGGATACGAAATCAATACACAAAACTCAGTAGTATTTCAATACACCAATAATAGTACTATTTGAAAAAAATAAAAATTCATTTAAAATAGTGTAAAAAATAAGATAAAATACCTAGAAATAAACATAACCAAGGAAGTGAAAGAGCTCTACAACAAAAACTATAAGACATTGATAAAACGAATTGAAGAGAATACAAATAAATGGTGAGATACCCCATGTTCATGGATTGAAAGAATTAATATTGCTAAAATGTCCATATTACCCAAAACAATCTACAGAGTCAATACAATCCCTATCAAAATACTAATGGCATTCTTTACAGAAATAGAAAAAACAATCTTAAAATGTATATAAAATGCAAAATACCCCAGATAGCAAAAATAATCTTGAGCAAAAAAAATAAAGTTAGAGACATCATACTACCTGACTTTAAAACATACTACAAAGCTATAGTAACCAAAACAGCATGCTACTGGCATAAAAACAGATGCATAGACCAATGGAATAGAATAGAGAATCCAGAAATAATTCCATGCATTTATAGCCAATTGATTTTCAAAAAAGTGCCAAGAACACACACTGAAGAAAGAACAGTCTCTTCAATAAATAATGTTGGGAAAACTGAATAATTATTTGCAGAAGAATGAAACAAGACCTCTACCTCTCACCGTATACAAAAATCAACTCAAAGTAGATTAATGACTTAAATGTCAGAAGTAAAACTATGAAACTACAAGAAGAAAACATAGGGTAAATTCTCCTTGAAATTTGAGCAAAAATTTTTTTACTCAGATCTCAAAAGACCACATAACAAAAGCAAAAATAGACTAATGGGATTACATCAAACTAACAAGCTTCTACACAACAAAGAAAACAATCAGTAGAGTGAGGAGACAACCTATAGAATGGGAGATAATATCTGCAAACTAGGCATCTGACAAGGATTTAAAATTCAGAATATATAAGAAACTAAAAAACTCAATAGCAAAAAATCAAATACTCTGATATAAAAATACTCAAAAGACCTGAATAGATATTTCCTAAAAGAAAACATACAAATGACCAACAGGTATATAAACAAATGCTCAACAGTACTAATGGTCAGGGAAATGCAAATCAAAGCCACAACAAAACATCATCTCACCTTAGTCAGAATGTCTACTATCAAAAAGACAAAAAATAACAAATGCTGACTAGGATTTGGACACAGGGAAACTTTGTGTGTGTGTGTGTGTGTGTGTGTGTGTGTGTGTAAGAGCACACTTTATTGGGAAGCAGAGGGCTATACAGTGAGCAACAGATGAAGGCTGCCCAGTAGGCATTTTTTACATCATACTCCGAAAGACACACAGGGGGTTTTGCTAATAAAAATCAACTAGAAAATGGATTCTTCTAGGCAACTTCTTCAACCTCATCCGTTTTAGGGGTCAGGATATCTCCCAACTATTTTTCTGATGGCAACTGTGGTTTACTAGAGATAGAGCCCCTCAGGGGTGCCCCTATTTTTTATAAAGAATATTTTCTTATGATTTTTTTGAAGTCTTCATTTGTTACTTTCATTCTACTTTCTCTTAAGGTCATCAGATCACCTTCTGTACAGACTGCCTTGATGTCAGCACCAAAGAGGTCATCTTTAGCCGTAATCAAGTTGTCCAGGGTTACATCACTGGCCAAAGTCGTGTTGTTCGTGTGAATCTGAAAAATGTACTTCTTCATCCTTTTATCAGGCAGGGGGAACTCAGTCTTCCTGTCAATGTAGCCTGGCCTGGTAAGTGTTGGATCCTAAGTTTCTATTTGGTTTGTGGCTATGATAACTTTAGTATCTCCCCTTGAGTCAGATCCATGCAACTGGTTCAACAGTTCCAACATTGTTCACTAAATTTCTCTCTCACCACCAAAATTTGAGTCATAGTTTTTCCCAATGGCATCAATTTCATCAATAAACATGATGAAAGGTGCATATTCTTCAGCAGCTCAAAACAATTCCCATGTGAGTTTGGGCCCATCACCAAGGTACTTCTGAATAAGTTCAGAACCAACCACCCTCAAGAAAGTGGCTGAGGTTTGACATGCTACTGCTTTGGCTAACAAGGTTTTACCTGTGGCATATGGACCATAGAGAATGACCCCCTTATCTGGCTTTAAACCCATCTCTTCATAATATTCAGGATGAGTGAGAGGAAGCTCCACAGATCTCTTACTTAATTTCCTGGATTTGGTTGTCCAACCACCAATACTGACATAGGTCTCCTGGGGACCATTTCCACCTTCATCACTGTGACTAAGGAATCTGTGTCATTCATCAGCACCCTTTTCATGGTATTCAACTTGCGGTTGAGCAGGACCAAGAAGCCAGTTCCAGCAGATCCTTGTCTACAAATAAAAGAAAGCTGATGTAGTGTTCTGACCCTGCATATCTAGACACAATGGTGTGACTGCCATCAATGATCTCTTCCAAGGTTTCTAGTGTCACAGTGGTCCCCCTCAGGTCATCCGCTTTTGCTTTTCCCTCCTAATGCTTTTCTTCTAATGGTTTTATCTGTTCCTGATTTCTAATGGCTTCTTCCTCCATGAGAATAGAGTCTTTCATTCTCACTAATTTCAATAATTTTAACTGGCATTGAATGTGAGGTATCACCAGTGGCAGTTTGCTGGCAGCATCTGGTCTCTTTGTTTTCTCCTTCTTTTCTCCCCCTACAATTGGTACAAGAGGTTCATATTTCTTTTTATTGTCCTTGTCATCCTTCTTGCCACCTCTAGGGCCATAACCACCACTCTGACTTTGACCCATCTTGCCTTGGCAACTCGAGTTTCTGCAGCCAGAAGTACATCCACCAGAAAGGAGAACTCTTATACACTGTTGGTGGGAATGTAAATTATACTGTAAATAAACAGTGTGGATGTTCCCCAAAAAATAAAAAATAGAATTACCATATGATTCAATAATCCCATCATTGGGTATATATCCAAAAAAAGGAAATCAGTATGCTGAAGAGATATCTTCACTCCCATGCTTATTGCCATGCTATTCACAATAGTCAAGATGTGAAAGCAACCTAAGTGTCCATCAATAGATGGATGGATAAAGAAAATGTGATATATTGGGGGTTGGGGGAAAGGGGGAGGGAGAGCATTAGGACAAATACCTAAGGCATGCGGGGCTTAAAACCTAGATGACGGGTTGATAGGTGCAGCAAACCACCATGGCACATGTATACCTATGTAACAAACCTGCACATTCAGCACATATATCCCAGAACTTAAAGTAAAATTAAAAAGAAGAAAATGTTACATATATGATATATATGTGTATATGATATATATATACACACAATGGAATACTATTCAGCCATAAAAAAATGAAATCCTGTCATTTGCAATAACATGAATTAACCCAGAGGACATCGTGTTATATAATCTAAACACAGAAAAACAAACACGAAACACCACATAATCTTACTTGTGTGTGGAATCTAAAAAAAGTTGATTTCATAGAAATAGTACAATAGTTGTTACCAGAGGCTGGGAAAGGTAGTGGGGAAAGGGAACAAGGAGAGATTACTCAACAGGTACAAAGTTACAATTAGGAAGAATTCGTTCTGGTGTTCTATTACCCAGTAGAGTGACTATAGCAAATAAAAATGTGATACATATTTTAAGATAGCCAGAAGAGAAGAGTTCCAATGTTATCACCACAAAGAAATGATAAAAATGTAAAGTGATGGATATGATAATTACCCTAATGTGATCGTTATATAATGTATTCATGCACTGAAACATTACATGTATACTGTAAATATGTATAATTATTATGTGTCAGTTACAAATTCAAAAAATTAATACTGAAGAAAGGAATGGAGCTAAATCTTTGAACTAAAAAGATCAAGTCCAGTGGTGTGTAACTCATTAGGCTGTATCCTCTGTGTTATGATATTCACAAATATGATTTCATAAAAAATGGCATCACATGCAAAATGTATTTTTATTTGCTTTGAATTGTAGATTATTTCTATTTTCTGCTTGTTTTTGTGCTTTTTCATGCCAACCTTTCATGAATATTTCAGCATAATCTTTTGTTTGTTTCTAGAGAAATCCTGCTCATGAAAATCCCTTATCACCCCTGAGCCTCATCCCTGAGCATTAAAAAAAAACATGTTCTTAGGGCACAAAAGGATAACCTCAAGTAATAGAAGTGAGTTTTCATTCAATCCCTTCCTAAGCAAAGTGAGATAACAGGACAATTATACATTGTAATATTAATTCTTTAGATTACATGCAAATTAGTCCTATTTGGTTCAAATAACTCTGTTTTTTTCTACTGCCCACAGAATAATTATTTAACACCTATCTTGGCCCTAGATATTTAGACTTTAACCCAAAAAGCTTAGTATTTATTTTCTAGTGATTGCTGTAACAAATTACTACAAACTTGGTCACTTAAAACAACAGAAAGTTATTCTCTCACTGTTTTGGAGGCCAGAAGTCTGAAATTTAGCTATTGGCAGAGCTCCACTACCTCTGGGGGATGTATGGGAGAATCCATTCCTTGCCTCTTTCAGCTTCTGGTGGTTTGTCGTATTCTTTAATTTGTGTCCACATCACTCCAGTTTCTGCCTCAGAGTCACATCGCTTCCCTCCCTTGTGTGTTTCTTTTGTAAGGACCCTTGTCACTGGATTTAGAATCTATCTGGATAATCTAGCATCTCCTCACATCTTCATTTCAAAATCTTTAACTTAATTACAACTGCAAACACCCGTCAATTACACATTCCAGAAGTTAGGACATGGATGTATTTTCAGCGAGGCCACCAATCAGCCCACTAGACTTTGATTAAGTTTTACTCATGAGTTCCTCTTTAATTTACCAATCAGACATAGTACCGCTTTATTCATCTTTAGGATGTTAATGCTGGATGAAAATACTTTGTACCTGTATCATTTGTGGCATACGCAATTGCAAGAATTGCGATGTGGTTTGGCTGTGTCCCCACCCAGATTGTAGCTCCCACAATCCCTACGTGTCATGGGAGAGACCCAGTGGGAGGCAATCAAATCACAGGGGTGGGTTTTCCCGTGCTGTTCTCTGAATAAGTCTCACGAGATTAGATGGTTTTATGAAGGGGAGTTCCCCTACACTCTCTCTCTCTCTCTCTCTCTCTCTCTCTCTCTCTCCTCTCTCTCTCTCTCTCTTCTCTTCTCCTCTCCTCCTCTCCTCTTCTCTTCTCCTCTTCTCTTCTCTCTCTCTCTCTCTCTCTCACCTGCCAGCATGTAAGATGTGCCTTTACTCCCTTCTCCCTTCCGCCATGATCGTGAGGCCTCCCCAGCCATGTGGAACTGTGAGTCAATTAAACCTCTTTCCTTTGTAAATTACCCAGTCTCAGGTAGGTCTTTATTAGCAGTATGAGAACAGACTAATACAAATTGTTTTATTTTTCAACTCTAATTAGAAAAGAGGCACATATAACAAATATCAGGCAAATAAATAATTGAGACTGCATAAAATCTTCAGCATTGCAATCACACTCTGAATGTTATTTACACAGAAAGTCTTGAGCAACTAAAATTAACACACTCTCAAAGTACAAAAATCTACAAAGGAACATATAGATGAAATTATTCATGCATTTCCATTTATATTAACAGAATACTTTTTCTATTTTAACTTGTATTGGGTCACTTTATTCTATAGTTAGATCATATCAGTTTCTTCTATTCCTTCTTCAAATAGTAGTGAATGCTGCTCGGTTCAAACCTTCTCTTTTCATATGCCTTATCTCTGTTAATGACATCATCATCCATTAAAAGCTGGAAATGTGCCATTGCATTCTTCTCCTTTCACCTGTTCCACAGCCAGTCACTGATAAAGTCCTATGGATCTTACCTTCTAAACATCTTTTAATGCATTAATTCTCTCCACCTGTCTTCCCTATTTCCCCCATTGTCTTGGTTCAGACACTTATCAACTCTTATTTGATCAATGTAAATAGTAATGTAATATTCCTAGTTCCCGTAAAGCCCCACCCATGACTTCCCGCACACTGCCTTTGATTACTGGTCTCTTTCCAAAACACAAACCCACTCACTTCATTCTCTGACTTAGAAAACTCCTAGAGTTCCATGCTCACATGCTAAAGTCTGAATTATGCTTTATGACATACAAACCTATCTAGAATCTCTTCCAATCACCTCCAACTCCCCCCACATTCCAGCTAAATTGAAGTTTACACTATTCTTTAAGAATTTTCTAATTATTTTGCTCTTGAGTGTTTTACTTGGAAAGCTCAGTAATAACTACTCTTTATCCTTGTTTAATGACACATTCCTATTTATCTTTCAATAAACAATTCAAATATCTCTCATTCTGTGACATCTGCCTCCAAAAGTTCTTATTGATCACGGTGATATTTTTACATATAAAAAATAGGATTGGCCGGGCTCGGTGGCTCACGCCTGTAATCCCAACACTTTGGGAGGCCAGGCGGGTGGATCACGAGGTCAGGAGATCGAGACCATCCTGGCCAACACGGTGAAACCTCATCTCTATTAAAAACCCCAAATATTAGCCAGGCGTGATGGCAGGCGCCTGTAGTCCCAACTACTCGGGAGGCTGAGGCAGGAGAATGGCGTGAACCCGGAAGGCGGAGCTTGCAGTGAGCCAAGATCTCGCCACCGCACTCCAGCCTGGGCGACAGAGCGAGACTCCGTCTCAAAAAAAAAAAAAAAAAAAAAAAAAAGGCTTAACATTTATATATTACTCACCTGTAAGGCCTATTGTTAAAATGTTGAAATAGTTTCATTCTGCCTTTATTATTAGTCAGAGTCCTAAACTATCTTCCCAATGATCATGGCTGCCAGGTCCTTCTCTGGAACCTCAAATCTCCCCATCATCAAACACTAAAAGAGAAATACTTGATTCTCCAAGGAGGCTGCAGGAACTTGTTGCAATACTATGGCTAACAATGATTCTGATTTGTCAATGCCTGTATGTTGTTATAATTTTTAAGATTTTTAAATATTACCTCTGACTAAGAAGGAAATCAGAGAGTTAATACTCTCTCAATTTTATAATTTAGAGCATCTTCCATGAGTAGAAACTATTCAATTATGCTAGAAACTCAACAGTTAATCATATGCCCTTAAAGGATCTATAGTTAGCAAAAAAAAATGATATATTTATGTACATAAACTAATATATCTTATATCATATAACTGAGTCATGCATAGTGCAAAGAACTATGTGTTACAGAAGAGGAAGCAATCACTGCTGGCCAGATGAAATAGAAATGAAACCTGACAAATGCACACAATTTTAGTAAAGGTAGAAAGTTACATCAGGAAGGCAATTCCCAGATGAGCTGAATATTTGGTGCAAGCAATGACTAAGATAATAGTGATAGAGGCAAGAGACAGACAAATGCTGTCCCGGTCATTGTGCACAGGGGGTTTGCCTAAACGTGCCCATGGTGAAAAATCCCGTCCCTTAACACTTGCGCAGTGAGGGAAATAAATCAATGTGGAGTGGCTCAGACTAGGGGCCCACGTGTGCACTGGAAGAATGGGGTGGAGCCAGGAGGAATTGGTGCCTTATCCAGGGGAAGAGCCGAGCCTCTTCAGCACATGATGGGTGGCTGGTATTCAATTTTTGTGAGGTAGAAAACCTGCGTCCAGGACCCCTCTTTTTGTTGAGAGCTTTCCTTTTGCTTAATAAATTCCGCCCTCCTCGCCTTTCAGTGTGTCTGCGTCCCGCACTTTTCCTGGTCATGAGGCAAGAACCTGAATTTTAGCTGAACTAAGAAGAAAAAAATCCTGCATCAATAGTATGTGCACAATGATAGTGGTTAAATCAGTTTGACCCAAACATTTGATGTACATAAGTAAACAGGAAAAATTAAGCCAATAAATATATGATGGGAAGCATGACAAGGAAGACTAAGGAGTGGGCATTTGTTCAATGGGCAGTGGTTTTTTTTGACAATATTATTTAAAATTGTGGGGAAAAAAGAGCAGGTAATTGTTAATAAAGCAATGGTTAAAACAGTTATGATACATTCATACAACGGAATTTTTTAAAAACGGGGTAGATCCATATTTATTGACAGAAACCACTATGACAAACTAACTTATAAAAGCAAGTCCGAGTCAGTGCACTCTCTCTCCAGCTCTGTTTCTCACCCTCTCCCTTCTTTTAATCAAAAAACAGTACCTGTAACTTATTTGAAGAATTTTGAAAGCTTATATAGAAAACTAATAAGAAAGCTTATATAGAATATATAAGAAAGCTTATATAGAAAACTATACCCACCATTTAATAGGATTTTATAAATGTTATGCTTCATAAGAATATTATTTAACAGAGGCATTGAAGATATTTAAGCATGGGAATAATATGATAGAAACTGTTTTGTGGGGAAAATTATTTTTAATCCTTAAGACATGGAAGAATTTTCAAAATCTGAGAAGTGTTTATTTTTTATTAACTTTAGTATTAGAGTGTAATTTTTTTATTTCAATTTTTACAGAAAAAGTTTTTTTCCACTGATGTTGATTTTCGAAGACAGAAACCAAATTTGTAAGTGTAGATGTAGATGTTTCCTGATTACTCAAAAATTGTTCAGTGGCTTTCTCTTAAACTGTTCTAAACAACACACAATTACTGTGCTTTGCAATCGTTTGTTTCCCAAAGGGAACAACTCTTCAAAACCTGAATGCAAAGAATGTGCTAAATAAGCCTCCAGTGATCAAATAAGGCATCTCTGCAAGAAACATTTGAAAATAAAAATAACCTTCTGTATTATCTATGCCACAAATTGGGCTGTTTCTTTAATGCATGCCTGTGGACTTCATTTAAAAGAATATATGATTCCACAAAAAAGATTTGAGGGGGACTTTTGTGGATGAAAAAGAAAGATTAAAATTAACTTCATTGTCCCCTTCTCCACTAATAACACTTATTGGATGAAAACGGGAGAAGGAGGTATCTTTTGATGTCAAGATCTATACAGAATTACTTGGTGCATTTTGTTGTTTTATTCAAGACTATTTTCAATATAAATTTTTTTCCCCTTTGCCTCAAAGTTCTTGCCAAATTGCTGCTACCTGTTAAGGCAAGTGGGGACTGCTACTGAGTAATTTGTACCAGCCTGTAGACATGGAGAGTACTTCAAAAGTATACCAAGTTGGTACACTGAACAAATATTTTTTTTTTAAATATTTTATTTTTTGACTTTGAGTTTGAACAAGAAACTAAAGGCAATTAAACTCAGTAAGGTCCTAGAAAACTTTAAATTTAACATTTCATCACTTAAAAGAAACAAAGCCAGTTCTTTTTTCTTATGTGGTCAATTAAGAAATAATGAAATTAGAATAATGAGAAAGATATGCTCATATATTCTAAAACCAGTCAGCTGTGTTCAATGTTATGATTGAATTACCCTTACATTATTTTGTGGAATCTCAAAAGACTAGCCTGGCATATTTAAAAATAAAAGAAGAATTTACCTTTGGGTTAAACATAACAATGTATATTATATGTCTAATTACATTTATATAGTTACACAAGACATAGATACATATGACACAAATATACATATATTTATATACATAGATACATTTGATGATTTATAAAAACAATGATTGGTTTATGTAAGCTAAAATGTTCTAATGAGACCAAATTACTGAATTTGCTTTAGAAACTTATTTTCATGAAATCTACAATGTTCAAACTCTTAACATTATAAAATATGCAGCTCTCCTTGTAGGAGGTGTCGTGATAAAAGCAGATCATTTGAAAAAGCAAGTTGTCAATTCCTTGTTGATGCTATCAAATGTTACAATATTAAATGTGTGACCAGGAGTGAAGTCTTCATACCTCCCCACCAATATTTTGCTTTTATTTTTTCAACTTTTATTTTAGATTCAGGGGGTATATATGCAAGTTTGTTACCTGTGTATATGACATGATGCTGAGGTTTGGGATACAAATGATCCCATCACACAGGTACTGAGCATAGTATCCAACATTTAGTTTTTCAACCTTTGCCCCGATTCCTTTCCCCATCTAGTGGTTCCCAGTGTCTATTATTGCCATCTTTATGTCCATGAGTACCCAATGTTTAGTTCTCACTTATTAGTGAGAACATGCAGTATTTAGTTTTCTGTTCCTGCATTAATTTACTTAGGACAGTGGCTTCTAGCTGCATCCATGTTGCTGGAAAGGACATGACTTGGTTCTTTTTTGTGAATCTATAGTATTCCATGGTATACAGATACCACATTTTCTTTATGCAATCCACCACTGATGGGCACCTGGGATGATTCTATTTCTTTGCCATTGTGAATAGTGCTGCGATGAACATGCAAGTGCACATGTCTTTTTGGTAGAATGTTCTGCTTTCTTTTGGCTATATAGCCAGTAATGGGATTGCTGGATTAAATGGTTGTCCTGTTTTAAGTTCTTTGAGAAGTCCTCAAACTGCTGTCCACAATGGCTGAATTTACATTTCCACCAACAGTGTATAATGTTCCCTTTTATCTGCAGCCTTGCCAGCATCTGTTGTTTTCTGACTTTTTAATCATAGCCTAGTGTGAGATAGTATCTCATTGAGATTTTGATTTACATTTCCCTGATTAGTGATGTGCAGCATTTTTCATGGGTTTGTTGGCCAATTGCACGTCTTATTTTTAAAAATGTCACTTCATGTCTTCTGCCCATTTTTTAATGAGGTTATTTGTTTTTTGCTAGTTCATTAAGTTCCTTATAAATTCTAGCTATTAGACCTCCCTGGGATGCATAGTTTGCAAATATTTCTCTTATTTTATAGGTTGCCCATTTACTCTTTTGACAGTTTCTTTTGCTATGCAGCTCTTGAATTAGGTCCCACTTGTTAATTTTTGTTTTTGTTACAGCTGCTTTTGAGGACTTAATCATAAATTCTTTGCCAAGATTGATGTCCAGAATGGTGTTTCCTAGGTTTTCTCCTAGGATTCTTATAGTTTGAGGTCCTACATTTAAATTTTTAATCTAACTTGAGTTAATTTTTGTATATGGTGAAATGTAGGGGTCCAGTTTCATTCTTCTACATATGGGCTAGCCAGCTTTCCCAGCACCATTTATTGAGTAGGGAGTCCTTTCTCCATTGCTTATTTTTGTCAACTTTGTGGAAGATCAGAAGGCTGTAGATGTGCAGCTTTATTTCTGGGCTGCTTATTCTGTTCCATTGGTCCATATGTCTGTTTTTAAACCAGTACCATGCTGCTTGGGTTATTGCAGCCTAATAGTATAGTTTAAGTCACTTAGTGTGATGCTTCCGGCTTCATTCTTTTTGCTTAGAATTGCTTTGGTCATTTGGGCTCTTTTTTAGTTCCATGGGCATTTTAGAACACTTTTTCCAATTCTGTGAAAAATGACATTGGTGGTTTGGTAGAAATAGTGTTCAATCTACAGATTGCTTTCAACAGTATGGTCATTTTAATGATATTGATGTTCCAATCCATGTGTATGGAATGTTTTTCTATTTATTTGTGTCATCTATGATTTCTTTTAGCAGTGTAGTTCTCCTTGTAGAGGTGTTTCAATTCCTTTTTTAGATATATTCCTAGGTGTTTTACTTTTTTGTGCTATTGTAAATGGGATTGCATTCTTGATTTGGCTGGAATATTATTGATGCATTGAAATACTGATTTTTGTACACTAAGTTTGTATCCTGAAACTTCACTGAAGTCATTTGTCAGTTACAGGAGCCTTTGGGCAGAGTCTGTAGGTTTCTGTAGGTATAGAATCATATTGCCTGTGAAGACAGTTTGACTTCTTTCTCTAGATGGATGCCTTTTATTTCTTTATCTTGCCTGATTTCTCTGGCTGTTCCTTCCAGAAATATGTTGAATAAGAGTCATGAGAGTGGCCATCCTTTTCTTATTCCAGTTCTCAAGGGAAATGCTTCCAATTTTTGCCTGTTCAGTGTGACGTTGGCTGTTCGTCATAGGTGACTCATTATTTTGAGGTATTTTCTTTCAATGCCTAGTTTGTTGATGGTTTTTAATCATGAAGCGATCTTAGATTTTATCAAAAGCTTTTTTTTCATCTATTGAGATGATCATATGGTTTTTCTTCCCAAAACCATTTTTGAAAGAGATAAATTAAAATGTAGAGGTAAGGAGCATTATGTGGGGAGTTCCATTTAATTTAGTTTGATTCTTTTTTAAGAAAACATTCACTGCATACAAATATCAGGTATTAGTGTCAGGTAGTACATATATAAAAAGACATTTACTTCCCTTGATAGTCATGGGATGGCTGATTGGCTGGTAGTAAATGGACAATACTGAGCTAAATATAAAATGATCACCACAGCAAATGGCTATTTAAGAGTTAAGGTGAGAAAGAAAAGAAAAAAAGAACTTGAAAGTCAATGGAATTTGCCAAGCTTTTTTATTCAAAGAAACATTTTACCTTGAATGTGCTTTCATTCAAGTGGCAGTATGAATAGATATAGATGTGCAGTTTATTTGGGCTTTCATAACAGATATGTGTAATATATATGATATTATATTCAAGAATACATATATTCAGGAATAGTCTTAAGGTCAAAATTTCTTGCTTTCATGAAGAGCTTTAGATATTAAGTATAAAACAACATAGAAAAAGCTACGTTTTGTTTTTCTTTGCTTTGCTTTTTGTTCTTCCTCCAGAGGAATGTATTTAAAATAAAAAATAACTAAGATATGTTTTCCTACAATAGAGAAACTCTACCTTTAAAATTCAGGAAAAAAAGAAGTCTGACCGAACAGCACATCAGGGCTTCAAGTCCCACTGCAGTTTTTCTCTGACTGATATTCACAATCCCTAAATTACAGAGGAATTGAAAACAGCAGAGGCAAACTTAACAATTCAGTAGTCAAAACCAAGTTGCTTTGTCATCAAAATAAAATAAAATGTATCGGCAATCTTACACATAAACAACAAAAATCCTTACTCCTGGTGAGGTTTACCAGAGTTGATCTGGAATTGTACAATGCATATAAAATTACCCCATTTATTCAGTTAGGATTTTACTCTAACAAACAACAACTTTTATCTGTTTACCCTAGGCCATTCAAGGGATATATATTTGTATTTGTAATTCACACATATATATGTTATTTATTTTCTAAGAAACTCACAAAGGGTGCAATGGAGAAATTAATATTCACTTATATGTCATATTAAACTTGCCAACATAAGTCATGAATGTCCTCTCTGATATGCCTAAGACCCTGCCTCACTCCTAAGGTGAGCTCTTTTGTTAGTTCATGTGTCCAGGACTCAGTACAGTGCCCACAGTTAGAAGATGCATATTATATGTGTTGAGTGGATCAATTGAACGAATGGGAACAATTCTAATGCTGTTCTTAAGCTTTACATTTTACTAAAGTTCAAACTAAGAGACAAGTCTGGACTTTGCAGAGGGGGCACTAAAGATTTGGAAACATTTAAAAATATTGAAAAATCACAGAGAAAATTTTTCATCGAAATTGATTCCTGTGCTCTGCAGGAATTACTAATCGAGATCACTAATCGAATTACTAATCGAGATTGCTATTCTTGATTTAGTAAGACTGAGGATGCAGTGGGCATGTGTGCATTTTTAACAATAGGCCCAGGTGATTTTAAGGTCATTTTCAAGATGACCAAACCAAATATTTGTACAAAAGAGCTATAATGTACCATTCATCATCTTCATGAAGAACAGAGTAGATGTCAGAGTCACTGAAATTAAATACATGTGCCTTATCTGATTTTGACTGTGTGTGTATGTTTAACAGTTAGCATGAATTTAAGTTACTCTAAGCTGTTATGTTTAAAATAAATTTTAATAGTTAAGAGAAAAATTCAGGCCTTAGAACAAAATGTAAGGCTTATATTTTCTAGGAACTGACAGTTGTCCTGTACTACTAAGTTGGAAACTCAAACTAGCAGAGACGTGGGCATTGTAAATCAAAAGCCTGAATTGACCTGCATTGTATCTTTAAAAAGACAACGTACATAAGAAGACTGGGATACCCAGGATCATTTTGTACAAATTGCTCCTAAGAATCCAGCTTTGAGAAAAGAGATGAAAACTGTTTAACTATATTATGTCTAGGGAGACTTGATAATAAGAGAATACAGAAAAAGCAAGCTATAAGCATCTTCGAAATGCCTGGAAATTCTACTTTTACATTAAATTGGCATTAAAATTTTATTTTTATTTCTATAAGCTATATATTATTTTACTACTTACGTTGTTTAATTTAGTTTTTAAATTTTTAATATACTCACACATATAAAATGCAATTCATAAAGGATTTGTAGGGGGAAAAAAACCCTCACCATTCCCAATTTGCAGTCCTGCAACCTAAAGGAAATCTATTTAATTATTTTAATTATGATTTATATCTGATGATTATATTCACATTTCTAAATTATGTTTTATCACTTTTTATTTATTCTTGATTTTTACACTAGTAACTCACATTATTATTATAGTAAGTATTTAGTTCACACTGCCTAATATAGCATTATTATTTAAATAATAAACATTTACCTTTATATATTGTCCATCGCGTGGGCATGTTCTGAAGCCTTTTTCTATGAAATGAGAAAATACCTTTCCACATCAGCTCTCCTTCTACCTCCAAAAGTCTTACTTTCACTTTGTTAAAATAAATGTGAAGCCATTTAATTCTTCTGCATCCATTATTAAATCTGCCAATGGATTGATTTTAAAAGTGAAACATCTGTAAGCAGTGTTTGTATTATATAATTTAATATTATTTACCAATTGGTACACTGGGTTATACTCTCCCTGGAATTACTTATTGCCAGTCTTTTATCTGTCCCATTACTTGCATTTGTTTTCCTCATTTTTTTTGGTTTTTAAAATTATTTATACGTCAAGTTCTCTTTTTCCTGGACATGTCTCTCTTAGATATCTCTTTCCAGAATTTTCCTTTTGCCTACTTTAACCTGGCTAACCACACTCAAGATCAGCTGCACTCATTTCTGTCACTACCATTTTGGACTCAGTGCTTCTTCTTTCTTGGTTTATGCCATCATCTGCCACCAGCAGATCTTTGAGTAATATTTTGTGTGGGTTTTTGGAGATACTTCCTGAGTTCTTGAATACTTTTTCTGCCCTCAGGATTGATAGTTTCAGTATAGAATTCAAAGTTGAAAATACATCTAAGAATTCTGAAGACATGTCTTGTTGTATTCCGTGTTCCAGAGTTGTCAATGAAATGCCAAATTCTTGTTCCTTTGAAGACATTTTTGTTTCTTCTTCCAAGTTGTTAGGATCTCAGGTATGTATTGAGAACCAGCAGGTGCCCTGGTTTATTTATTGGAATCACATCCTAGAAGAAAACATAGAAATTATAAAGATATAAGCCTGAGCCAACCTGATATCTGCGAGCATAATAAAAGTGAGAATTTCATAAATCTATGTCTTTTTACAGTCTCCTTACACAATACTTGTTGGACCCTTTTAATTAGAAAACTGTTTTATCCCTCCAGACTGGAAGATGTCCTGAGTTTTTATTAAATACATTGCAAATTCTCTATAGGTTTTCTCTTCGTAGAAATTCTGTTAGTTATGATTAGACAGCCTGATATCATATAGAGCAGGGGTTCCCAACACCTGGGCTGTGGACTAGTACAAGTCTATGGCCTGTTAGGAACTGGGCCACACAGCAGGAGGTGAGCAGCAGACAGGCGACTGGAGCTTCATCCGTATTTACAGTCACTCCCCACCAGTGGCTTTACTGTCTGAGCTCCACCGCCTGTCAGATCTCCTGCAGCATTAGATTCTCATAGGAATGGGAACCCTATTTTGATCTGCGCATGTGATGGATCTAGGTTGCACGCTCCTTATGAGAATCTAATAACTGATGATCTGTCACTGTCTCCCATCACCCCTAGATGGGAGCAACTAGTTGCAAGAAAACAAGCTCAGGGCTCCCACTGAGGCTGCCTGATGGTGTGTTGTATAATTATTTCACTATAAATTACAATGTAATAATAATAGAAACAAAGTGCACAAAAAAAGTACTGTGCTTGAATCATCCTGAAACCATCCCCCATCCCCATCATGCAAGGAAAAATTGTCTTTCTGGTGCCAGAAATGTTGGGGACCACTGATATTGTTAAAAGTTTCACAACACTATTTGTCAAAATAATATTCTTGGATTACATCCATCACAATCGTTTTGGGTTCTTAAGTATGACATTTCCTGAGCTCTATATCTGACTTCATGAGTAAGAATCCCTGCTGGTGGGATCCAAGGAACTGCCATTTAAATGTGCATTCTGATAATTCTTATGTAAAGTTACACTGTGTGGTCACATAGGCAAGTTACTAACTCCCCTGAGGCTATGTTTCCTAAAGAATAAAATCAAATAATAATAGTCCTTACTTGAGAGGGTTGTTACAAAGGTTAAAGAGTTAATATTTGCAAAAGACTTAGAGCAGTGCCTGATATATATATAATCATAACTTAAGTGTTACATTTGTCACAATATAGTAAAAACCCCAAATCACATCAACATGTAGGTAGATATTTCATTAGATTTTCTATTCTCAGCAATTACCTTCATATACACACAATCACAAAAAGATACATAAGCAGACACAGATTGACTAACATGGAAAATGAGTCTCTTCTTTTGATTTTTAGTGTATGTGGCCAAACTTCTTCAAAGCTCATTTAAATATTTCTCTTTTAATACTTTAATTTAACTTGATGTTCAAGGAGCATATGCAATGTTTACCTTTCTGTAGTCTGTATACAAGAAGTGTGGAGTTACCAACAGTCCTCTTATAATCTATTACACAGTGGCCTCTCTAGCCCCATCCTGTGTCACTTGCCCACTCTTGGCCAGGCAGGCCTACTGAACTACCTGCAAAACTCACCTGTACCACATTCTTGCACCTCTGGATCATTAAACTGCCTCTATCTATAAAGTCCCTCCCCTATTAAAACTCCTCTCACTGTCACTTTAAATTCTGATCAGTTAAAAAGATCAGCCTGATCTTTGAAAACTGATCCTTGAATTCACATCAGTTACCACCTGCCCCCTGGTGAAGATTATTTACATGGGGGTCTTCCTCTTTTGTCAATGAATCCCTAGCAGTAGGAATGCTACCTGGTGTGTACTTTACCAATGTTTATTGAATTAATAACGATGCAAACCATACAAACATTTTAAACGCTTACTAAAAAGTATGAGCATTTTCTTTTACTAAAATATAACATTTTAATATCAGAAATTGGGTAGAAAATTAAGAACTTCCAGGGTGACTCTTACAGAGGTACAGAAACGATGTCTGAAAAAGGAATATGACACACATGACTAGAAAGGTAAAGACAGAGGTGGCTGACATATCAGAGAAATTGGACTGATAAACCAATAAAGCCTTAATGAATATCTACTGCACACAATCCATGGCTGCTTTCACAACCAGAATTATAACAACATATCCCATTGCCTTGATTAAAATATACAAGTTATTTAAAACTAAAATAGCTTAATTATTTAGTAAAGGCATAATAAATTAAATAATACCCATCCTCACATGATAGATACTAGACAAGCTTGTGTCTCAGTGTGCACATTTCTGTTGTCTTAATTAGACAGTATATGATTTATCGGGAAGCATGTTCAGTGTTACGAATAGCACCTCATCTACTGTGCATTTCATCTGCCATTTGTCCATTATTTTTTGGTGACAGCACAATATCTACCTATGATAACTGCATGCTGGTAATTTATTTTTAATATCTTTCAGCTGGTTTGGCTGGAACTTAAAAATAGATAATAACAGCATTGAGTCTTACAACAATATAATTTCTCCCTCTTTATTAGACACAAAATGACTACCTTCTGTGACATAGAAAAATAGTGAAAAGAATTTTCTAAGAGACTTAAACATATTAGAAAAAGTCATTCAGCAAATCATTACATCGTGAGTGCTAAATCTGTCACCTAATTGTTTAATGAATGAGTAACTTATTATTTCATCCTTCTAAGCAGAGTATCATTTTAATCCTTTTTTTCAAGTAAATAAAATATTAAGTAGCATTAATTTTCTTAAAAACTGAAATTAATGACTTTTAACTCTCCTAGGTCTTTTAACCATTTTGGTAGTTTTTCTAATACTGTCTATAATGGCTAGGGCTAATCAGAAAGAAAAAGTAGTAAAATAAGTAGAAATTGTTAGGTTCAGCTATTAACTATGTTTGTAAGTGAAGCCAGGGTGTAATATTTGGGGATTATTTTGTGTGTATTGTGAATAAAAGTGAAACATATTTAATCAGAAGTATATGTATTGATCTGCTAGGTATAGGAGCATGATAGTAGGCTCTCTGCAACTTTTTACCTATGTCCTTGAAACAAAATGTGACTGTGGCCAAATGCAATGACAGCTTGAGGACTTTGCTGCTGCCAACATCTGAGATTGACACTACTTCAGAGGATGGGTCCAATTTTGAACAGTGGTAGATCTTTGGTAAGAGAAATGGCAAATAAATTGATTTGTCCAATCCTTTCTCTCAGTAGGATGGAAAAGTCTTTGTTTCTTTCTTTGTCTTTCTTTTTCTTTCTTTCTTTCTTTTTCTTTCTTTCTTTCTTTCTTTTTCTTTCTTTCTTCTTTCTTCTTTCTTTCTCTTTCTTTTTTTATTATACTTTAAGTTCTGGGACACATGTGCAAAACATGCAGGTTTGTTACATGTGTACATGTGTATACGCGTGCCATGGTGGATTTGCTGCACCCATCAACCCATCATCTACATTAGGTATTTCTCCTAATGCTATCCCTCCCCTAGTCCCCCA
Organism: Pan troglodytes; assembly: GCF_028858775.2. NCBI lineage: Eukaryota > Metazoa > Chordata > Mammalia > Primates > Hominidae > Pan > Pan troglodytes. Next base: position 91,956,538 of record NC_086015.1, read on the forward strand.
CTCCCGACAGGCCCCAGTGTGTGATGTTCCTTTCCCCGTGCCCATATGTTCTCATCGTTCAACTCCCACTTATGAGTGGGAACATGAGGTGTTTGGTTTTCTGTTCCTGTGTTAGTTTGCTGAGAATGCTGGTTTCCAGCTTCATCCATGTCCCTTTAAAGGGTGTGAACTCATTCTTTTTTATGGCTGCACAGTATTCCATGATGTATATGTGCCACATTTTCTTTATCCAGTCTAACACTGATGGGCATTTGGGTTGGCTCCAAATCTTTGCTATTGTGAATAGTGCCACAATAAACATATGTGTGCATGTGTCTTTATAGCAGCATGATTGATAATTCTTTGGGTATATACCCAGTAATGGGATTGCTGGGTCAAATGGTATTTCTAGTTCTAGATCCTTGAGGAGTCGCCACACTGTCTTCCACAACACAACGGTTGAACTAATTTACACTCCTACTAACAGTGTAAAAGCATTCCTATTTCTCCACATCCTCTCCAGCATCTGCTGTTTCCTGACTTTTTAATGATCGCCATTCTAACTGGCGTGAGATGGTATCTCATTGTGTTTTTGATTTGCATTTCTCTAATGATCAGTGATGTTGAGCTTATTTTCATACGTTTGTTAGCCGCATAAAAGTCTTCTTTTGAAAAGCAGCTGTTCATATCCTTTGCCCACTTTTTGATGGGGTTGTTTTTTCTTGTAAATTTGTTTAAGTTCCTTGTAGATTCTGGATATTAGCCCTTTGTCAAATGGATAGATTGCAAAAATTTTCTCCCATTCTGTAGGACGCCTGTTCACTCTGATGATAGTTTCTTTTGCTGTGTGGAAGCTCTTTAGTTTAATTAGATCCCATTTGTCAATTTTGGCTTTTGTTGCAATTGCTTTTGGTACTTTAGTCATGAAGTCTCTGCCCATGCCTATGTCCTGAATGGCATTGCCTACATTTTCTTCTAGGGTTTTTATGGTTTTAGGTCTTACGTTTAAATCTTTAAACCATCTTGAGTTAATTTTTGTACAAGGTGTAAGGAAGGGGTCCAGTTTCAGTTTTTTGCATATGGCTAGCCAGTTTTCCCAACACCCTTTATTAAATAGGGAATCCTTTCCCTACTGCTTGTTTTTGTCAGGTTCGTCACAGATCAGGTGGTTGTAGATGTGTGGTGTTATTTCTGAGGCCTCTGTTCTGTTCCCTTGCTCTATATATCTGTTTTGGTATCAGTACCATGCTGTTTTGGTTACTGCAGTCTTGCATAGTTTGAAGTCAGGTAGCGTGATGCCTCCAGCTTTGTTCTTTTTGCTTATGATTGTGTTCAATATGTGAGCCCTTTTTTGGTTCCATATGAAATTTATAATAGTTTTTTTTTCTAATTTGGGGAAGAAAGTCAGTGGTAGCTTGATGGGGATGGCATTGAATCTATAAATTACTTTGGGGAGTATGGCCATTTTCACAATATTGATTCTTCCTATCCATGAGCATGGAATGTTTTTCCATTTGTTTGTGTCCTCTCTTTTTCCTTGAGCAGCAGTTTGTAGTTCTCCTTGAAGAGGTCCTTCACATCCCTTGTAAGTTGTATTCCTAGGTATTTCATTCTCTTTGTAGCAATTGTGAATGGGAGTTTGCTTATCATTTGGCTCTCTATTATTGGTGTAGAGAAATGCTTGTGATTTTTCACATTGATTTTGTATTCTGAGACTTTGCTGAAGTTGCTCATCAGCTTAAGGAGTTTTTGAGCTAAGAGGATGGGGTTTTTTACATATACAATCATGTCATCTGCAAACAGAGACATTCTGACTTCCTCTCTTCCTATTTGAATACTCTTTATTTCTTTCTCTTGCCTGATTGCTGTGGCCAGAATTTCCAATACTATGTTGAACAGGAGTGGTGAGAGAGGGCATCCTTGTCTTTTGCCCGTTTTCAAAGGGAATGGTTCCAGTTTTTGCCCATTCAGTATTATATTGCCTGTGGGTTTGTCATAAATAGCTCTTATTATTTTGAAATATGTTCCATCAATACCTAGTTTATAGAGTGTTTTTAGCATAAAGCAGTGTTGAATGTTATCGAAGGTCGTTTCTGCCTCTATTGAGATAATCACGTGGTTTTTGACATTGGTTCTGTTTATGTGATGGATTACGTTTATTGATTTGTGTATGTTGAACCAGCCTTGCATCCCAGGAATGAAGCCCACTTGATCATGGTGGATAAGCTTTTTAAAGTTCTGCTGGATTCAGTTTCCCAGTATTTTCTTGAGGATTTTTGCATCGATGTTCATCAGGGATATTGGCCTGAAATTTTGTTTTTTTCCTCTGTCTCTGCCAGGTTTTGGTATCAGGATGATGCTGGCCTCATAAAATGAGATAGAGAGGATTCTCTCTTTTTCTATTGTTTGGAATAGTTTCAGAAGGAATGATACCAGCTGCTCTTTGTACCTCTGGTAGAATTCAGCTGTGAATCTATCTGATCCTGGGCTGTTTTTAGTTGGTAGTCTATTAATTACTGCCTCAATTTCATAACCTGTTATTGGTCTATTCAGGGATTGGCCTTTTCCTGGTTTAGTCTTGGGAGAGTGTATGTGCACATAATTTATCCATTTTTTCTAGATTTTCTAGTTTATTTGCATATAAGTGTAATATTCTCCGATGGTAGTGTGTATTTCTGTGGGATCAGTGGTGATCTCCCCTTTATCATTTTTTATTGTCTATTTAATTCTTCTCTCTTTTCTTCTTTAGTAATCTGGCTAGCAGTCTATCTATTTTGTTAATGGTTTCAAAAAACCAGCTCCTGGATTCATTGATTTTTTGAAGTGTTTCTTGTGTCTCTATCTCCTTCAGTTCTGCTCTGATCTTAGTTATTTCTTGTTTTCTAACAGCTTTGAATTTGTTTGCTCTTTCTTCTGTAGTTTAAGTGTGATGTTACAGTGTCGATTTTTAGATCTTTCCCCCTTTCTCCTGTGGGCATTTAGTGTTATAAATTTCCCTCTAAACACTGCTTTAGCTGTGTCCCAGAAATTCTGGTGTGTTGTGTCTTTGTTCTCATTGGTTTCAAAGAACTTATTTATTTCTGCCTTAATTTCATTATTTACGCAGTAGTTATTCAGGAGGAAGTTGTTCAGTTTCCACGTAGTTGTGCGGTTTTGAGTGAGTTTCTTAATCCTGAGTTCTAATTTGATTGCACTGTGGTCTAAGAGACTATTTGTTTTGATTTCCATTCTTTTGCATCTGCTGAGGAGTGTTTTACTTTCAATTATGTGGTTGATTTTAGACTAAGTGCTATGTGGTGCTGAGAAGAAAGTATATTCTGTTATTTTGGGGTGGAGATTTCCGTAGATGTCTATTAGGTCTGCTTGGTACGAACTGAGTCTGAGTACTGAATATCCTTGTTAATTTTCTGTCTCATTGACCTGTCTAATATTGACAGCGGGGTGTTAAAGTCTCCCACAATTATTGTGTGGGAGTCTAAGTCTCTTTGTAGGTCTCTAAGAACTTGCTTTATGAATCTGGGTGTTCCTGTATTGGGTGCATATATGTTTAGGATAGTTAGCTCTTCTTGTTGCATCGATCCCTTTACCATTATGTAATGCCATTCTTTGTCTTTTTTTTAATTTTTGTTGGCTTAAAGTCTGTTTTATCAGAGACTACAATTACAACTTTTTTTTTTTTCGCTTTCCATTTACTTGGTGAATCTTCCTCCATCCCTTTATTTTGAGCCTGTGTGTGTCTTTGCACATGAGATGGGTCTCCTGAATATAGCACACTGACGTGTCTTGACTCTTTATCCAATTTGCCAGTCTGTACCTTTTAACTGGGGCATTTAGCCTGTTTACATTTAAAGTTAATATTTTTATGTGTGAATGTGATCCTGTCATTATGATGCTAGCTGGTTATTTTGCCCATTAGTTGATGCAATTTCTTCATAGTGTAGATGGTCATTATATTTTGGTTTGTTTTTGTCGTGGCTGGTCCCAGTTTTTCCTTTCCATATTTAGTGCTTCCTTCAGGAGCTCTTGTAAGGCAGGCCTGGTGGTGACAAAGTCCCTCAGCATTTGCTTGTCTGTAAAGGATTTTATTTCTCCTTTGCTTATGAAGCTAAGTTTGGCTGGATATGAAATTCTGGGTTGAAAATTCTTTAAGAATGGTGAATATTGGCCCCCACTCTCTTCTGGCTTGTAGGGTTTCTGCAGAGTGATCTGCTCTTAGTCTGATGGGCTTCCCTTTGTGGGTAATCTGACCTCCCTCTGTGGCTGCCCTTAACATTTTCTCCTTCATTTCAACCTTGGTGAATCTGGTGATTATGTGTCATGGGGTTGTTCTTCTCAAGGTGTATCTTTGTGATGTTCTCTGTATTTCCAGAATATGAATGTTGGCCTGTCTGCTAGTTTGGGGAAGTTCTCTGGGATTATATCCTGAAGTGTGTTTTCCAACTTGGTTCCATTCTGCTTGTCACTTTCAGGCACACCAAACAAATGTAGGTTTGGTCTTTTCACATAGTCCCATGTTTCATGGAGGCTTTGTTCATTCCTTTTCATTCTTTTTTCTCTAATCTCGTCTTCACGCTTTATTTCATTAAGTCGATCTTCAATCTCTGATATCCTTTCTTCTGCTTGATCGATGCGGCTGTTGATATTTGCATATGCTTCACAAAGTTCTTGTGCTGTGTTTTTCAGTTCCATCGGGTCATTTATGTTCTTCTCTAAACTGGTTATTCTAGTTAGCAATTCCTCTAACCTTTTATCCAGGTTCTTAGCTTCCTTGCATTGGGTTAGAACATGCTCCTTAAGCTCAGAGGAGTTTGTTATTACCCACCTTCTGAAGCTTTCTTCTGCCAATTCGTCAAACTCATTCTCAGTCCAGTTTTGTTCCCTTGCTGGTGAGGAGTTGTGTTCCTTTGGAGGAGAAGTTGCACTCTGGTTTATGGAATTTTCAGCCTTTTGCACTGGTTTTTCCTCATCTTCGTAGATTTATCTACCTTTGGGCTTTGCTGTTAGTGGCCTTCGGATGGAGTTTTTGCATAGTCATCCTTTTTGTTGATGTTTTTGCTATTGCTTTTTGTTTGTTAGTTTTCCTTCTAACAGTCAGGCCCGTCTTTTGCATGTCTGCTGGAGGTTACTCGGTGTCCACTCCAGATCCTGTTTGCTTGGGTATCACCAGCAGAGGCTGCAGAACAGCAAAGATTGCTGCCTGCTCCTTCCTCTGGAAGCTTCATCCCAGAGGGGTACCCGCCAGGTGCCAGGTGGAGCTTCCCTGTATGAGGTGTCTGTCAACCCCTGCAGGGAGGTGTCTCCCAGTCAGGAGGCACGGTGGTCAGGGACCTACTTGAAGAGACAGTCTGTGCCTTAGCAGAGCCTGATTGCTGTGCTTGGAGATCTGCTCCTCTCTTCAGAGCGGGCAGGCAGGAACATTTAAGTCGGCTGAAGCTGTGCCCACAGCCACTCCTTCCCCCAGGTATTCTGTCCCAGGGAGATGGAAGTTTTATCTATAATCCCCTGACTCGGGCTGGCTGCCTTTCTTTCAGAGATGCCCTGCCCAGAGAGGAGAAAGCTAGAGAGGCAGTCTGGCTATAGCGGCTTTGTGGCACTGTGGTGGGCTCCTCCCAGTTCGACCTTCCCGGTGGCTTTGTTTACACTGTGAGGGGAAAACTGTCTACTGAAGCCTCAGTAATGGTGGATGCCCCTCCCCACACCAAGCTCGAGTGTCCCAGGTCAACTTCAGACTGCTGCGCTGACCGCGAGAATTGCATGCCAAGGGAACTTAGCTTGCTGGGCTCCATGGAGGTGACATCTGCTGAGCAAGACCACTCGGCCCCCTGGCTTCAGCCACCTTTCGGGCAGGTGAACGGTTCTGTCTCGCTGATGTTCCAGACACCACTGGGGTACAGAAAAAACAAAAAACAAAAAACACCTCCTGCAGCTAGCTCAGTGTCTGCCCAAAAGGCCGCTCACTTTTGTGCTTAAAACCCAGGACCCTTGTGGTATAGGCACCCAAAGGAATCTCCTGGTCTGTGGGTTGTGAGGACTGTGGGGAAAAGTATAGTATCTGGCTGGATAGCACTATCCCTCAAGGCTTCCCTTGGCTGGGGGAGGGAGTTCCCCAACCCCCTGCACTTCCTGGGTGAGGCGACACCCCACCCTGCTTCTGCTTGCCCTCCGTGGGCTGCACCCAATATCTAACCATCCCAATGAGATGAACTGGGTACCTCAGTTGTAAATGCAGAAATCACCTGCCTTCTGCATTGGTCTTGCTGGGAGCTGCAGACCAGAGCTGTTCCTATTCGGCCATCTTCTGGACTCAAGGAAATGTGTTCTTTCTTAGCAAAGTACTGTTTGCCTATATTGCCGACTATGCATTATTTGTTTCTCTTCATCTTCTAACTTGTAGTTTTGGAGATTTTCAAGGTTTAGCATGGTATTCACAAGTGATGCACATGGGAAATAAAAAACAATTTTACAGTGTTATTTAAATCTTGAAACTTTGATTGCTTATAAATATGTCTAAATATAATATATAAGAATCATGTTCTTTGTATTTCCTTATGGAACTAGATATCACTTCAAGAGATTATTAAGATTATAAGTGATAGTAATTTATGTAAATAAATTCAAAAATTTTACAATATTTTTCTGTGATAATAATAATTTATCTTACAAATTTCCCTTGCAATGTTTCAACTTGGTTTATTTGAAGTCTGAGTGTTGTTTTAAGAGATTTTTGACAGTTACTTTCTAATCATTCAAGAGAGAAATTTTGATAAGAAATCAATTTTAGGAAGTTATCTTGAAATTACGATGATTCAAGGAAGGTCTTGACTAGCATTAATGTCAATTGGTATTAATGTTAATATAACCCGACTGTGAGAAAACCATGATTGTTACAATGTATTTGGTGGATTTGCTGAATTAAAAGCAAGAAAAATAAATTTAAGTAATAGAAATATAATTAGTAATTACATGTTTCTATTTTACTATGTATTCAAACATTGTTGTTTAGCCATAGAATACCAAGATATGTGCAATAATTAAATTCTCTTACCTTTGATATTTTGCAAACTTTCATTAATATAAAAACCATAATTTTACATTATTTGATATTTTTAGTAAGGTCGTGTTTGTTGAAGTAGGGTGGTAGATCATATATGATGTAATATTACTAGCTTGACTTATACTATTTAGTTAGACCCATAATAAGTGAGCCCCAATTTGTACTCTTCACAACTGCTACAAAAATTAGGAGCAAACTGGTCTTACATTTAACTCATTGCTCACTTTCTATACCTCACTCAATCTACTTGCCCCTCCTCCTCCATGTTCTCTATCATAGAAAATCACACTGCTAATAATCTATTTGCTCTATCCCTGTTCTTTAATATTGAGGACCTCATCTAGTCTGAGACTCTTCAAAATTATTGTACCCTTCGATTAGAACAAGCCGTACTAGTCATTCTTAATTGCTAATTCCAAATCACTTTGAGTTATACTTTTTACAAAGAGCATCCCTACTCCATTCAATTTATTCACTTCTTTTGCAGCATGCTATTATTTTATTTTTGCAACAAATATTTAATTACTATTTTGATATTTGTCTTCTCTACAAGACTGTAAGCTTCTAAAGTAAGGTATGATATCTAAAATATTCATCACAGTTTTCTGTACACAGTGCAATGTCTACTTTATGATATGTATGTGTGTATTAAATTGAATTAAATTGATTTGAATGAAAAGTACCTGAGAGTAGGGCCAAGAGTAGAATAATTTCTCTGGAAGTTAATTCCATGATTTCAGTAAAATATGAAAAGCTATAATGAATAATAATAAAATAAGAAATAGAAACATAATTCAAGAAAAAAATGTTGCTAAGAGGAAAACCCCAATGCTACAGTCCATATGCCTGTACCAATAAAATCAGATCTCCATTCCAGTAAATGTCATTCGAGCATCTTAGCTTTATTTTAAATTTGCAAATGCTGTGGGACTACCTTTATGAGGAATACTTTTAAATCTGTCATTGTAACAGGTTTTCAGTAATTTAAATAATGAATGTTTGGACTCAAAAATGACTGCATTGAAAGATAAAAATAAAATGTGTCAGAAATTTGTACAATCATTGTATTTTTCATTATTTAATCACTCTAATTTATTCTGTGTCTTAGCATTTAAACAAAGGCTTGAGCTTTAGAAAGACATGAGAAAAGTTTCTGCAAGATTGAGTTGCTAAGAAAATAAATTATCTACTTCATATTTATTACCTAAAAATAAATGTTTCTAATTTAGCACATTCCCTAATGAGAACACTTCCCTTGACTTAGAAATGTAAGTTAGTTTGCTCTTATGAGGCTGACATATAAAGAAATGAATTAAAATCTCTCTGTAGAAATGGAATGTGGTAACAAGTTATGTTTATTGTTGCTGCAGTTTATCTTCTTATTAAAGGAATTATATCTGATATTCTAGTCATTCTCTCCTTAACACTCATTTGTCATATTTTAAAATGTTTTAAAGTGGTCATTAAAGCATCTATATTGCTTTTACAAAATTTAAATTTATAATAACACTACCCCACTGATATACTGGTAGGCTACCTCAAATCAAAACCTTGTAAAAAATGTAATAAATACCAATTCTTCAGCAAGTATTAAAATTAAAAGCCTTACTAATGCTATTAGATTTGCATAATTTAAATGTAATCTAGAATAGAGTTACATTACACAGGAAAAAGTTTTAATAAGTGTTCAAAATATAAGTTAAACACTAAATTCACTATTTCAGTGTGTTTCTGATCTCTGATTTATTTGTGCTTTGATGATATGAAATGCCTTTAGTTTGAATTGAGTTATTGGACAAGTTGCAGGATTGAAAATTATTTTAAGCTGTACGGAGAACTATATAAGACCTTTATATTTAACCCTGGCCTTTTAAAAACTGTATTTACATTCATGTGCGCATGTCCTGGGAACTGACACAGAAAGCAGATAAACTAGTTGATCATGAGCAGAATTGCCCTCACAAACATAATAGATGCAAGATGTCTCCTAAAGAGAAATGACAAACTATGAAAACTTCCCCCATTATATTTTTACAGAATTCTAACGCCACCAAATGATTTTTTGAATTCAGGTGGAAAAACTTCAATCAAGGGATTATCAAGCAATTATTTCTAAAAACACTGTTCTAAGGAAAGTGCAGAACAAGTATCATTTCTCAATATTCCTTCTTCATCAATAATAAAAAATGCAAGCTTCCAAAATGGTTCATGCAATAGACTCAAACACAAATAATTCACAAAACCTCAAGAAACATATATGTATGTTTTTTCACATACATACTTGTTATACATACTTAAATGTATGGATTATTCAGTATAGCTCATGCTATATGGTGCTCAAGAAATACTTCTTGAAGGACTGTACAAATAAATGCAAAATATATATAGTATAAACACTATATATATATATACACACACACATATACATACAAAGCATTAACACCAACAATAGAATGTTAACTCCAAAATCATACTAGATTAACAAAAATCTACCAAGAAATATTAACTATTTGGACCTTCCTAAGTGTGAAAATTTATTTCAGTTAATCAATGAAAGAGTAGATTTACTCATGGGTAAATGGACCTGTACACATTTATATTGTATATTATACATGGATATTAATTTGCATGGCATATAAAAATTTTAGCTGTTATTTATTGAATACTTGTATATATAGGGCACATAAAATATTCTACTTTTATTATTTCTTTATTCTGTGCCATGATTCTTTGAAGCAGATAGTAATTTTATAGATAATAAATTCACATATTAAATAGATTAAGCAATAAATAGGTTTGTCTCACAGAAGAGGCAGAACTAAAAACCAGGCATGTCAGTAGCTCAGGGACATGCTCTTAGCACGTATTTTACCTTGTAATTTTCCATCTCTCCATTAAATTAAAAATTAGTTTTATTTATATAGATAAATATGATAAATACATTGATAGAGGGAGCCATGCTTTCTTGCTGAAGTGCCTTCATGGCATTAGTTATTCTAAAGAAATTAGCACTTAAATAACATATAATATTTGTAGGGAGAAATGAACCATGGTATAAATACAGTAGGAAAAGCATAGTGCCCCAAACTTCTGCTTATAAAATGTATGACATTATAATTAAAAAGTTTAAAATTATATAAATTATTAAAATATCTATATAGCACAACTGCATAAGACAGCCAAAAATAAAATATTTCTATCAACATGTAGAGTGCATAACATGATTTTATTGTTGTCTTTTGGGGATGAATTTTTCAAAAAGATATGAGATGTGATTTAACTAATTTTATTGTATTGATTTTTATATTGAAGTGATTACTTCCCTGTATGATATCATAAAATGAACATAGTTCTGTATCTTACTTTGGCAATTAATATTACCTAGGTAAGTTGTGATAATGTTCAGGACAATTTCTTCAAAGAGTATTGTCAATATATTTTATTATATGATACTCATTATGTAAATTTGAATTCCCAGACCATTGATTCTCACAGTTTGATTTTAGCTTGTGTGAAGGCTACAAAAAATGTGTAAAATGTCTTGATCTTCTTTAAAGAAAGCATTGACTACCAAAATTTAAACACTAGGTAAGATCTAGATGCCCTACAAATTAAAAAGATAAGATCTATTGATCATTAAATTTTTTTCAAAATACAATTCAATTGATCTGTTTGCCTCATTTCTCAACTTTACTAATCTTACAAGAGATTATTAGCAATTTGTTTTTAGCATCAACCCCAATATTTTCTGTGAAACATGAATGCAAGTTTTGGGAAAATTCCACTATATTTTAGACAATACATGGTAGCTTTTTGACTCAGTAGTTAGGAAAGAAACTTCATTTTGCAGTAAATACCTATACTAACAACGTATGCCTCAGGGACAAGTTCTTGATTATATGAATGAATATAATATTTGACTTTCTGAAAGACAAGGAGAATGAAAGAAGACATTCAAAATTATTTTTCACTTTAATGTCTTACACTGGCATTTTTCTATCATTTCTTCAGGCATATTTTCTTTCACAATTGAGACTGGCTTCATATCCTTTGTCCCCTGTTAAGGATTTTAAACTTTTGAGCTTCATATTTTATTATAGAAAATTTAAACATGTGTGGAGCAAATTAAATAAGATAACAAATTCCTGTGTATTCTGCCCTCAATTGAAAATTGTGTCTACATTCTACCATTCATCCCTGATATGGTTTGGCTGTGTCTCCACTCAAATCTCAAATTTTAGCTCCCATAATTCCCATGTATAGTGGGAGGGTTGGAGGTAATCGAATCATGAGGGCAGGTCTTTCCTGTGCTGTTGTCATGATAGTAAATAAGTCTCACAAGAACTGATGGTTTTATAAAGGGGAGATCACCTCCAAATGCTCTCTCTCTGTTGTCTGCTCCCATGTAAGACATGCCTTTGCTCCTCATTTGCTTTCAGCCATGATTGTGAGGCCTCCCAAGCCATGTGAAACTGTGAGTCCATTAAACCTCTTTCCTTTATAAAATTACCCAGTTTGGGGTTTATCTTTATTAGCTGTGTGAGAACAGACTAATACAATCCCACTCCCTAACATGGCAATGATAAGGATGATGATGCTTATGATGATGATTGAAGCAATTTTTGGAGGCAGCATTTACATACATTGAAATGTACTAATATTAAATGTACAATTTTGCAAAATGAATTATCTTCCCCCTGAAAGGCACACTTCTATTATCTATCTTCCTAGAAATTCCCCTTGTATCCCTTCCCAGAAAATTTAGTCTTCTGAGGCAACCACCCTTCTAATTGTTTCAAATCAAATTATCATTGCCTGTTATGGGATGTCACATAAATGGAACTATATGGTATGTGTTCTTTAATGTCTGTCTTTTTTCTCTCAGCATTTTGTTTATGAGATTAATCTATGTTTATGTGTGTATCAGTGGTTAATTCCTTGTTATTAATGAGAGATATTTCATTCTATAAATACACAAAATGTATTTATTTTTTTCCTTTGTTGGAATTTGGGATGTTTCCAGTTTAGGGCTATATATAAAACTTATAAACATTCTTGGAAAAGTCTTTTTATGGAAATATGTTTTTATTTCTCTTTGTAGATACCCACAAGCGGAATTGTTGGGTCAAAAAATAGATGTATATTTAACTTATTATGAAACTGCCAAAACTTTTATTGAAATAATTATGCTATTTTATTTTTAATTTGTGAGATACTGGTTTCTACAAATTTTCATTACCATTTATTGTTGTTAGTCTTTGTACTTTTAACCATTCTGATAAAATTTATAATGAGTGGTATTTCATTGTGATTGTAATTTGCATTTTCTTAACTTTTTCTTGTGCTTTTTGGCCATTTTTATCTTCCTATAAGAAATGTTCATTTCTTTTTATTTACTTTTATTATACTGTCATTGATTAAAGGAATTTCTAATATATATCCTGGGTACAAGTCTTTCGTAGGATGTTTTGCAAACATATTCTTTCAGTTTTTGCCTAACTTATTCACTTTTGTCTTAATGGTGGTTTCTGATGACTGGACATTTTAACTTTTAAAAATCTAATTTATTTTATTTTTTATGTTTCTGTGTCCTGTTTAAGAAATCTTCACTAAATTACAAAAAAAATTCTGCATTTCCTTTTAAGAGCTTTATAATCTTAGTTTTTAAAAATATGTATCATTTATTTCAAACTAAGTTTTGCATATAGTAGAAGAGAATGTTCATTTTATTCATATGGAGAGCCAGTGTTGAAGTTCTATTTATTTAAATAACTTGTCTTTTTCCCCTTGCATTGCTTTGGAGCCTTTATCAGCAACCAACTGACCATATAATTGTGGTGTTACTTCTGTAATCTCTATTCTGACATTGATAATGCTATAATTATGTCAATAACCATACTGTCTTTACTGTATATATTTAAGGTATATAACATGATGTTTTGCCATACATATATATAGAGAAAGATTATTAGTACAATCAAGCAAATTAACATATCCATCATCTTACATAATTACTTTTTGTGGGGCAGGAGCACCTAGAATCTACTCTCCTAAAAGTTTTCGGCCAGGTGCGGTGGCTCAAGCCTATAATCCCACAACTTTGGGAGGCCGAGGCGGGCGGATCATGAGGTCAGGAGATCGAGACCATCCTGGCTAACACTGTGAAACCCCGTTTCTACTAAAAATACAAAAAATTAGCTGGGCTTGGTGGCGGGAGCCTGTAGTCCCAGCTACTTGGGAGGCTGAGGCAGGAGAATGGCATGAACCCGGGAGGCAGAGGTTGCAGTGAGCCGAGATCACGCCACTGCACTCCAGCCTGGGCAACAGAGCCAGACTCTGTCTCAAAAAAAAAAAAGCTTTCAGTATATAATATAATATTATTAACTATGTGACATTATAGTTAACTATATATGTTATATAAAGATACACTATTATTAACTATAGTCCTTATCAGATCTCTAGATTCATCCTACACAGCTTTAAATTTATAACCTTTTTGACCTACATTTCAACAAGACCACCAAGAAGACGCAGTGAAGAAAGGGTAGACTCTTTAATAAACAATGTTGGGAAAACTGGATATTCACATGCAAAAGAATAAATGTCTTACATTATACACAAACATAAATTCAAAATAGGTTAAAGACATAAATGTAAGACCTGAAACCATAAAATTCTTAGAAGAAAACATAGGGAATAACCTCCTTGATATTGGCTTTGGCAATGAATTTTTGAACATCACACCAGAAGTTCAGGCAACAAATGCAAAAATAAACTAGTGGGACCTATATTAAGCCAAAAAGTTTATGTGCAGCAAAGGAAACAATTAACAAAGTGGAAAGGCAACTCAGAATGGGAGAAAATATTTCCAAACCATATATCTGTTAAGGGGTTAATAGCCAAAATAGCAAACTAACAAAACTCACAAAACAATAGCAAAAGATCAAATAGCACAATTTAAAAATGGGCAAAGGACCTAAATAGATATTTTTCCAAAGAAGACATAAAAATGGCCAAAAAGTATATATGCAAAGGTGCTCAACATCACCAAATCATCAGGTACATGCAATTCAAGCCCATAATGAGATCTTATCTCACTCCTGTTAGGATGGCTATTATCAAAAAGAGAACAAAATAACACATTGGTGAGTGTGTGGAGAAAAGAAAACCCTTATACGCTGTTGGTGAAAATGTAAATTATTAGTACAGACTTTATGGAAAACACTATGGAGGTTCCTCAAAAAATTAAAAATAGAACTACCATATGACACAGCATTACTTCTGCTGGGTATATATCCAAAAAATTTTTAAACAGCACCTTGTGCAGAGAAGAGGGAAAGCTTATGCACTGTTGGTGGGAGTGTAAATTAGTTCAACCATTGTGGAAAGCAGTGTGGCAATTCCTCAGAAAACTAAAAACAGAACTACCATTTGACCCAGGAATCCTATTACTGGGTATATATCCAGAAGGATATAAAACATTCTACCACAAAGACACATTCATGTGAATGTTCATTGCAGCACTCTTCACAATAGCCAAGACGTGGAATCAACTTAAATGCCTATCAATGACAGGTTGAATAAAGAAAATATGGTACATATATACCATAGAATACTATGCAGCCATAAAAAGGAATGAGAGATCATGTCTTTTGCAGGAACATGGATGGAGCTAGAGGACATTACCTTTAGCAAACTAATGCAGGAATAGAAAACCAAATATCACATGTTCTCACTTGTAATTGGGAGCTCAATGATGAGAACTTATGGACACACAAAAGGAGAATAACAGACACTGGGGCCTACTTGAGAGTAGAAGGTGAGAGGAGGGAGAGGAGCAGAAAAACATAACTATTGAGTATTAGGCTTAGTACCTGGGTGACAAAATAATCTGTATAACAAACCCCTGTGACATGAGTTTACCTACATAACAAACCTGTAATGTACCCTTGAACCTAAAAAAAAGTTAAGAAATAGAAAAAATAAAATAAATCAGCAATTAATAGAGATTTCTGTGCTCCCATAATCACAATAGCCAAGTTTTTGAAATAACCTAAGTGTTCATCAAGGGATGTACAGTAAATAAATTGTGATGTGTAGGGGGGAGTGTAGAGTATAAATAGGATTATTATAGATAATATCTAGTGGAATGTTATTTAGTCTTTAAAAAACAGTGATTGCCATTTGTGACAACATGAATAAACCTGAAGAACATGATGCTGAGAGAAATAAGCCAAACAGAAAGAAAAACACCACGTGATCTCACCTATATATGGGATGTAAAAAATGTCAACTGCAAAGAAAAAGAGTAGAATGGTGGTTACCAGGGGCAGGGAGAGGGACAATACCATATTGTCTTGATTACTCAATTATTGAGTCTTAACTCAAGAAATGTGAGTCCTCCAGCTTTGTTCTTTTTCAAGATCAATTTTGCTATTCTAACCCCTTGTCGTTTCAAAAAAAATTTTTTAAATCAATTTATCAATTTCTACATTTATGTTGTTTATGGTAGAGATTACTTGAATCAGTGAATTAATTTGGAAAGAACTTATATCTTAAATATATTGGGTCTTGCCCACCATGAAAATGGCATATTTTTCTCTATATTTAGATTTCTTTTTTTAATGTCTCTTAGCAATGTTTTACAGGTTTTGGTTTAAAGGTTTTGCACATCTTATGTAACATTCGTTGCTTAGTAAGTTGTGAATTTAATGTTATTACATTTTTTTCATGTTCCAGTTGTTTACCTCCAGTATATAGAAATACAATTATTTTAAACATTCACTTTGTGTCTTGAGACCTTGCTAAATTCATTTATTAATTCTAAAAATTGTAGCTGATTCTATATAATTCCCATGTCTCAATCTTATCATATGTGATAGAGATAATTTTCTTTTAAATTTGTATGTGTCTTATGTATTTTTATTTTTCACTATTCCTTGTTTCCCTAGATGGGTTATCCAGTAGCACATTATATAGAAATGGTCATAGGAGACATCGTTGACTTGCTTCTGATCTTATAGTGACCACATTCAGTCTTCATCACTGAAGTATGATGATACTTGGAAGTCTAACGTTTCTTGGTTTTTAGAAAGTTTTTTCTTATTTAGCTGAAAGTTTTAATGAAGGTGCTGAATTATGTCAAATGCTTTTTCTGCATGTGTTGAGTACTCATATGGTTTTTCTACTTTATTTTGTCAATGTGGTGAATTGCATTGAATGATTTTGGAATAGAAAACATCCTTATATTCTGGAATGAATTCCACTTGGTCATAGTGTTTCATCTCTTTTTATATATTTCTGGATTATTTGCTTAAGAGTATTTTGCTTAGGAATTTATAATCTATATTCACGAGAGATTCTGTACATAATTTTCTTCTCTTGTAATGTTTTTGTCAGCTTTTGCTATCAGGATAATGCTGGCCTAATAAAATGAATTGGAAAACATCTCTCCTCCATTTTCAGTCAGATTTAGCATAAAATTGCAAAATTGTTACAGTAGTTTCCCCTTATCATCAGGGGATACATTTCAACCCCCAACAAATGCCAGAAACCATAGATAGTACCGAACCCAATTGCCGTCTATTGGAACACATTTCTGTTCATGTCTTCCACTCACAAATTTAATCTTTCCTATGTTAACTAAGTACTTATCAAGCATTGTAGCCAGAGTTTTGCAGTTTAAGGTAGGACAGCAGAACTAGCATGAATTTATTTTTCTTTCTACACAATTCCACGAATAGAAGATTTGTTCTTACCATAGATCTTAGCAAATTCATTGTACCACTATTTTTTCTTTCCTTAAGTCAAGAAGGGTCACCTTTTCACATAAAGGAAGCGATTTACGCTTTCTCTTTGGCAATGTGGATTATCAGCATCAATACTCTTGCTCTTTGGCACCATTATTAAGTGAAATAAACATTACTTGAACACAAGCACTGTGATACAATGACAGTAGATCCGATTACAAGAAGGCTAAGTGACTAACAAACAGGCAAGTAACATAGACAGCATAAAGACACTGAAAAAACGGATGATTCACATCCCAGGTGGAAGGGAAATGGACAGCATAAGATTTCATCGCACTGCTCAGAACAATGTGCAAACTTATGTGACTGACTGTGGATAACTGAAACTCAGGAAAGTTTAACTGTGGCTAAGGGAGGACTACTGCATTGATTCCTGAAATGCTTAAGAGAATTTATTGGTGTATACATCTGTGCCTAGAGTTTTCACAATAAAAAGGTTGATATTTTTTAATTCAATTCATTTGATAGATATAAAGGTATTGGTATTTTAATGTTTTATCTATCAAGGAATTTTAGTTATTCATAATATTGCCTTATATGATTTTAACATGTGTATAATTTTTTAAAATATATTTTTAAAAATTTCTGATATTGAAAATTTATATCTTCTCTTTATTTTTTCTTAACAGTCTTACTGGAAGCTTATCAGTTTTATAAAACTTTTCAAAAAAAATCAACATTTGGTTATGTCAATTTTCTCTGTTGTCTTTTCTTTTTCTATATCTATGGATTCCTTTTTATGTCTTCCATATATCTGCTTTAAATCCTTGAGCATATTTATATGTTAAACAGTTGTTTTAATGTCCTTGTTTGCTGCTTCCATTTCTCTGTCATTTTTGTATCTGTTCTATTAGCTAATATTTCTCCTGATTATAGACCACATTTTCCTTCTTTAAAAATCTAGATATTGTGGGGTTTGCTTGTGAAATATTATTAATTTTTTATTATTACTGTTAGATTTATTTTCTTCCTTTGAATTGTGTTGGATGTTGTTTTAAGCCACTTACAGAGCCATTTGATTATTTTAAGGTTGGTTTCTATGCTTTTCAAGGGTGGATCTAGATTAACCTTTATTCTAGAGCTAGTTTGGCCCCATGACTAATACCTTGAGCCAGCTTCATATCGTACAAACTGTTTAGTTGCATAAGGGCCTGAACTAAGAAAGGCTCTGCCCTTGGCTCTACTATCACTATCTTGAAATCCTTAAATAATTTTATCATTGAATTTGTGTTTCAAGTAATCCAATGTCTGAAGACAGTTGTTTCAGATGATGTTCCCTATCTGTTTGGTTGTTGTTTACAGTGGGAGAGAACCCTTACTAACACTGGGTTCTCCAGTGAAACAGAACAAATGGGGTAAATAGTGATACATACATAGACAGAGATTTATTATGAGGTATTGACTCATGCAATTATGCAGGCTGAGACATCCCAAAATCTGCTGTCTGTAAGCTGGAGGCCCAGGAAAGTTCTTCATGTAGTTGAGTTAAAGCACAAACACCTGAGAACCAGGACAGCCAATGTCTTAGGGCAAGAGAAAATGACTATCCCACCTCAAGAAGAGAGAGTTAATTCACTCTTCTATTCAATCCTTCAATGGATTGAATGATGCCTGCCCATTTTGGTGACAGCAGTTTTCTTTACTCAGTCAGCTGATCCAAGTGCTAACATCTTCTACAAGCATCCTCACAGATGCACTGAAAAATAATATTTTAGCATCTATCTGGGCATCCCTTCGTCCAGTTAGGTTGATACACAAAATTAACCATCACAGGCCCATAAGGAGTCATGAAAACCCCTTCATATGAAAAAGCAGAAATCAATAAGATAACATGAACATATTGAAGATTATTTTTGAAATGTAAATATACATTTTAAAAATAGAAAATAGAAATTATATATTTTACTTGTTTAATACTACTGAATTTTGAAACTGAAAATTTCTACCTTCCTTTGCACCAAGTTGTTACTCTCAGCTTTTTCATTCCTTGATGATATTTTTGTGTAAGATAAGTTATGGATGCTTAAAATTATGAGCAGTATTTAGTATTATTCAGTTTATTTATAGAAAATATTTGTTCGCAATTATAAACAGATACAAATACCTGTAAAATACCTAGAACTATCCCACAGATATTTGTAGAATTCTGGTATTCAAACATTGCCCAAGAACTCTCCTTTGAAGCTCTATATGCACATTAAGTAGTAATAGTGAAATGTGAATTAATGTTATTCTATTTACATAAAATTAAAAACTAAAATTTTTAAAAATTCATTCTACTAGGCCAGCACTTTGGAAATATAATTCAGACTAACATTTTAAGTTTAGGAACTAGTTTCACGTAGGAAACTATTCCACTTTATTCTTTCTCAATATTGTTTCCCAAAAGCACAGCTTCCATAGGAAAGAACTTACGAGTCTTCTTGCAGATAAATTTCCCCAAAAAAGGAATGGCTGGCCCGAACTTCTTCCACAGTGGAAGTTATCCTAAGAATTAAAAAGGTCAGAATCTCAAAATACATTTATCAAGGAAGACGTGTTCACCGATTCACTGACTCTATGTCCTAGAATGGTTCAGAGGAAACTCTCTTTACTACAGTTGTGAGAAATATGTTTGTGAGAGGAACTCCAGTATCCTTGAGAAGCTATGTGGTAGCTATTTATTTTCTGTACAGCAGGAATGACAAAGAGAACCGCTGTTATTAGAATAGGCTCCCTGAATTCAGTGGGGATGATAAGAATCCAGAGTGGCAGTGACCACACACGAACAGCAACACTTAATTGCCAAAGAAAGATGGTTACCATCATGGCCAACAAAACTGAAGCCAGCATTGTAATATTTTGGCCTGCCTACATTTTGGCCAATTTAGGCCAATTAATCTTAATGTTTCTAGAGGTGAACTAGATAGAAAATCTAATAAAGTTTTATTCAATTTATATTACTAGAAAAGTGCTAGGTCTGGTGAACATAAGTCTGACTTGTGTCACCCCACTAGAAAGTAACAATTCTTTCACTAACTCAGTTAGGAGTTTACAGCCCAGAGCCTTTATATAAAAAGGAGCCAACATTCTCTTAAGGATATACTGCTCCAATACTAAAAAAAAATAAGCGATTCCTCTTTTGGTCTCCCAAGGTCACTAAGATATCTGTGCATCAGAGAGATGGATTAACCAAAATTTTCAGTTTGTTGGTCACTCACTAGACTGACACTAACTCCTGGAGACTCAAAACGCTTCTGTGGTCCAATAGTCAGAACAGGGGTGTATGGAGGTCAGCTAATGAGCAGAATTTTGGTTTAATAAGCCCAATATATCTTTGAAACCATTGTGTGGTTATTTCCTCTACTTCAGAATGCAGAATTGGAATAGACAGACTCAGCTTCTAATAGAATCCCCATGTTGGCTTCCTGACCATGAAAGATCAGATGAGGCACCCAGAACTGATTGTACCTAACAAATATTAAACCAATAGCAATACCACATTTTTTGAGAGATTTCAATTACTCGTGTCACCATCTGGAGTGATGGTAAAACACAGAGAGCAATTCCTACCTCAAATAGTTTAGAATTCTCTGAAACCGTTCTTACACAGAATACCATAAATGAAAACTTCTATTTCCAAGTTCTACAATCATGGTTTCTGGGTTTTCTTGAAAGTAGTACTTCTGATAATGCAGTGAGTAAAACATTATGCTCATGCAACTACACAATGTATTTCCAAAACCCACCCTGATCAGAGACCCTATCAGAGAAACAGAACTGCAGAGCCCAATAGCCGATCAGAGACCCTATTAGAGAAACAGAACTGCAGAGCCCAGTAGTTATAAGGTGATATTAAATAGATTCAAGCTAACCCTCTACTGTATGGTTGACATTCTTTTCCTTGATCAGAATTATAAACCCCTCCCAAAATTCATCATAATTTCTCCCTAAAAGTGGAGTTAATTAGACTAAAGCTAGTTCATCTTCCAATTTCAGTTTAGCTTCATTTACATGTTCTTTCTCATAGTAATGGTGTTACCATGGGGTACCCCTTCATTGTCCCAGTTAAAATGAGGCATGAAGAGTATAACTTCAGTTCTTTCAGTTCCATTTAATCAATTTTCCATCATGCTCTTCACTCACTTTAATATTACATTTTCATATAAAAACTCTCATTCTTCCTAGATATTTAAATTTGCATGTGTATGAATAGCTACGCATGATACATTCTTGTTAGTTTGATATACTTTCTGTCTGTGGGCATATTTTCTTCCTTGCTCTTATAATTATTTGCCTGTTTCTCTTCTTTGTTTTAGGATGAGATTTACCACAGGTATTAAAGTTATTGATTTCTTTATTAATATTATTTTGGCCCCATCCTATAAATTTTGATATGCATTATTGCCCTTGTCATTCATTTCCAAATATATTTTTTAATTTTCAAAATACATTTTTACTTAATTTAATTTTGTTTCATTATTTTGTTGCTTTGCTCTCCTCTGTATCTAGGAAAATATCCCCTTCCTTCTTCTTAACATTTATGATATTTCCTCTTCTCTGTGATCAAAGTTTTCACAGATTCCACTGAAGTAGGTAGGGGTGTGACTATTTTGTTGTTTTGTGTTGTTAACAATTATATTCCATTAGTTTTGTTTTTAGATTAATTTCTTATGTCTCTGGTTGATTTTACAGTTTTCTTTTTTCTAATCTTGAATTGAAATCATTTATGTTTTAATTTTTTGTTTAATTATAGGAAGTGATTGAGCCTGTGGTCTCAGATTATTGCTTAGGATAAATACTGCAGATTTCTATATATATCGTCTTTTCAGTTTTGAGTTTGTGTTTGGCAAAAAGTTATGAAAGTTTTTATAATTCTTCAAATCATTTATATATCTTTGATTATCTTAGATTTAAATTTTTCAACACATGATTTCTTCCAACACACCACTTTTAAAGGAACAGAGTCCAGAGAAGTCACTTTGCTAAATGTCATGCAGCTAGCTCCTGCCAAACCTTTGAATTTTTTGGGTTTTTTATTTTCCACCTAACTGCACTGTATTTTTCTGTTTCTTACAGCACCTATTCTTAATAGCTATACTGTGCCTGCTTTTAATTTTCTTAGTTAAATGCCTATTTTATGAATACTATTTCCCAAATATCGATATTACAATTGTCTCCCAGGAGATCGATTTTGAAATAGTTGATACTTTTAAAAAGATATTTCCTGTGCAATCATGGACACACGCCCACACTCAATAATGGCGGATTCATTCCAAGATCACTAAGGCTTTACCAAAACTAAACCTATTTGCTTAAAAATAAACAATCAAAGAACCCTTCCCTCGGATGTTATTTTCTCATAATATTTCAATAGCTATGAGTGTTAACAAAGATCCTCCACTAAATCCCAAGATAATTAGTTTTCAAAGATTCCTAAGTATGGTTAGAATAAAATAATAAATACTGTCTAACTTTTTAGGGTCACAAAGAAGCCTTTTATCTAATGACACATACCTTAAAAATCATCTAATATCTTAGAAATTGCAAGTATTATCTTGCCTTCCTTAATGAAGGAGAAAAATTTTATAAGGAGAATAAGTATATTTCCAGTCAGCATTTTTTCAAATCATAGTTGAATTGTTTCATTGTTGTTTTTATGTTTCTTCCTAGTGTAGGTAATCACAGATAATTCAACCACACTGGCAATATGTCTATTTTTCACAATTATTAATATCAGGAGAAATAATTGTGCCCTTTAGAGTGAACAAGCCAATCTATTTCCAGCATATGGTATCATATTTTGAAAAGACAGAGAAGCAGCTTTGACATAAGAATAGAGAAACATGAGATAACCACTTCTTCCTCTAAATCTATTCAATTCCAAAAAGAAAATGTTCTTTCTTTTGGAGCAGAGAGAAAAATATCCTATAAAACTATCAGTCATGTTAAATCATAATTAATTTAAATCATAGCCATCTTAACTTAAAAGTGATTTTTTTGTTATTTTATAGTGCAGAATCAAGTTCATTACATGAGAAAGGCCCAGAGTCAAAAGTGACCGGAGGTAGGAAGGATGTGGATGTCAGGGACTCTCAGAGCTCCTAGACCCCAGAGGGCAGATTGCCACACACCGAAAGAGGTGCACTAGTGGGGAAAGGCGATGGCTCAAAATCATACTGGCCTTTTTCAACCATTTTGCTGAGGGCTTAACATTTCTCAACCCTACTTGTAAAATAAAATCACCTGGAAAGCTTTGTAAAAAGTGCCAATAATTCTGTTGCATCTCAGACCAATTAAATCGAGCTTCTGGAAGTGAAGCTCAGCCATCAGCATTTTTCAAAGCTCCTCTGGTGAATGTAAATTGCAGTTTGGCTTAAGAACTCTTGAGCTCAATTCTGGTCACATTGCTCTCAGAGATTTGTCCTTGAGAGATTTAGGTGCAACAATTGACAGTGGCTCCTAGAAAATTTGAAGAATTTTACCTTCTCATTTCTTTAGATCATGATCGGCTTGCCTTTCAAAGAAGTAAACTTTGACTTGGAGGTGCCATTTGGGGCTCTTTTAATTGTTCTAATGTGAACTTGGCTATCATCTTCCGAATATTTCAACTGTCTACACAATACTGCATTTTACCCCTTTAAAAAACAGAAGATCCACTTTTAGCATATGCTTTTACCATCCAATTTCCTGAGTATATTTTTCTAGTGTTTTTCTGAAATCAAAACTAGTAAGAGAGGATACTATAATATCTCTGAATCCACCAGTTAGAAAAGCTATGGGCCATTAATGAACACTGCAGGGCAGATGACACAGAATGATACCTCGGGTTTGGTTTAGAATACAGTGGGGAGTCCAACCAGGCAAGTATGGGCCAATTTCAAGGAATTTGGCCACAGTGCAAGATCCAAGATTCTCCAAGTAGATGTTTGGTAGCAAGGATATAAGACAATAGGATGAGATCTTGCAGCAAAAGAGCACAAGGATATGGAGTAAAAAGCTGGGACATTCAGCATAGTGTCTGGAATTCCAAATAGAAAATTGATTATAGAAATAATGTGTATGCATAGCAAATGCCAAGCTACCAGGGCTACACAAAACAAATGCTGGGTCCCAGGAATTCGTTTCAGCAGAGAAGGGTTGCTAAAACAGGCCTTCAGAGTAATCAGGGAGGTGTTGGATTTAGCAGCAGTGTTAATCAGAATAAGGCATTGTCTCAGGGAAGGAATCCAAAATTGGAACAAAATCTAGAGAGGGAGAATGCCACTACAAAAGTCATCTTGACTTTTTTCTAGGTTTACTCATATACGAATCAGAGTATTGTAGAACCTAACAGTGCAATCTCTGGAACCCAGATATCTGAGTTTGCTTCCCAGAGCTGCTAGTTTGGATAATTTAAATGATCTTTGACTTATTCCTTATCTGTAAAATGGAGGAAATAGTAGATGGGCTTTCTGTTATTTTTACATAACTGAAGTTTTAAAACTCAACAATAACTGAGGACTTAAGTGGTATAAGGAGTCTAATTTTGGCTGGGTGCCATGGCTCATGCCTATTATCCCAGCACTTTGGGAGGCCGAGGTGGGTGGATCACGAGGTCAAGAGATCAAGACCATCCTGGCCAATATGGTGAAACCCCATCTCTACTAAAAAATACAAAAGTTAGCTGGGCTTGGTGGTGCCTGCCTGTATGTAGTCCCAGCTACTCGGGAGGCTGAGGTAAGAGAATCACTTGAACCTGGGAGGCGGAGGTTGCAGTGGGCCAAGATCGTGCCACTGCACTCCAGCCTGGTGACAGAGTAAAACTCTGTCTCAAAAAAAAAAAAAAAGAGTCCAATCTCCTGATACCCTGAACATGTCTCTAAGTCTGTTCTTTCCTTGAGGACTCAAAAATAAATAAGAAGTATTTAAAAATTGGTACCACGTTTGAGATTCCATAAGAAATTGCCCAATTTAAGACCCTAAAACATTAAAGACACTTTTAGTTTTGTGGTTCTTTTACCTGTAGGTAGGTCTGTAGGGAGTACATCTTCACATCATATTATTCCCTGGGGGAAAAAATATATATTTTACAGGCTTAGTCTTTAACATTTAACTTAATTATAGATTTGTCTGTATACATATTGGAGCAAATATATAGAGAATATTTTAGGTGAAAAAAAGAATTTATTATCATCTTGTTTCACAAAAACCAAAAAAGAAAAATCAAGATATAATGAATACGTAGTATAAAAATAGATACTGAGAAATTTTTAATTCTAGTCCAGGCTCTAAAACTGCCTACTGTGGAACGGAACAAGTCACAGCCTCTATATTTGAAATTGAGTTTCCTCATTTGTGAGAGTAAGGGCGGGGGTGTCTTATGCTAGATCCTGATGATCCTGCCCAAGTCCAAAGTTTCATTTCTTTATATAAGGAAATTTACTATATGCCAATAAATTTTAACTTATTCAAAAATATAATTTTTACAACTTCCTTATTAGTTGAAATGTGAGAGAATCTGCCCGTTATGAAAACAAATTCTGTTTGTCCATCAGTGACACTTAAGAGATCAGAGCTATATTCAGAACATCCTGCTCTTCAAGATCAAATGGCCTATTTCAACCTGTTTAGATCTGGTTTAGATGGGGAATTGTCATCCACTCCTCACAGGCACACAGGCTTTTTTCCCTAATAAAATCCAGGCATCTAGCAGTACAATCTTCACTATCCAGGTTCTCAGAAAGCCAAGTTCATCTGTTGAACGTCCCTGCCCTTTGTCTCCTTCCCAAGGGTTCCTCTGTCTTTACCTCCCACCTCCACTCCATGAGTTTCCAGTTGGTGGCCTAAGAGATGAGGAAAAGGAGCATGGACCATATTCACCAGCCTGGCTTCAGGGTCAATATCTACAGAATTACCGTGATCTGAGCACTGTACATTATATGTATGGAAACATTACTATGTACCCCATGAATATGTACAGTTAGTATTTGTTAATTAAAATAAAATTTAAAAATTGTTGATCTATGGAGTCTGTATTACTTGTATAAGTTGATTCTTTCTTACATGATTATTATAAATGATTATGCTAAAATGGCTTCTCATTCCTCACTTTGAGTTCAATTTAAGACAATTCCCTTCTTTTATCCTCACTTGGTTAGTGTCCAGATGAAAAGTGAAATAAAAATTCTGGCCTGCCACATAAACTATGAGTGTCAACCAGTTATCTGCTTATTCTTGTTAGAACACAATAAATAATAAAATAGTTTTATTTAACTCCTATGCCTCATTAGATAACAGAAACATAATAAGCAACTTATGATTTTATTACTTTAGTAATTAGATTGTGACTTTTTTCCTTCTATTACTAAAATACGTTATTTAGGCAGAAATTGTCATTTCCATTGTTTTAATGTGTTGATATTCTGAGCTTGTTAACAAAATGCCTTGTACTCTGAAATTATTCTAAAATACCTTGAAATATAATACCTTGTCTCACCTTAGGAAAACCCACTGCTATAAAGAGTTTGGAGTTGGCTTTTGTAGCCATAGTCTATTTTAGTGAGATGATTTTGTCAATTGCTATTTTGATCTACTTTCTTTTTCTTTTTTGGGACAGGGTCTCTCTGTCACCTGGGTTGGAGTGCAGTGGTGTGATCACAGTTCACCGCAGCCTCGCGCTTCTAGATTCAAACGCTGATCTACTATGTTTTAATTGTATAATTCTCCAATCATTTTTAGGTGGTAAGAGGGATTTGTAATAAGGCATATTTTTTTTATTTTTTTTTCCCTGAAGCTCCACTTACAAGCCCTATTTTTAAAACGTGGAAACTGAGAATTAAAGTGATTGCAGGACTAGCTCAATGATGCTGTTAGTAAACTCATGAAGTAGAATTAAAACCCAGATACTCTTACCTCAAATTTAAGGATTTCTCTTTACCTCTTGATGTGTCCACATTGTGGTAGATGTGTGAAAAACCACAAATTAAATGCTACCCACAGATGTGAAAAAAAGCAGAATTGAAAACTGAGAGTTCACTTTCACCCAGCAGCGTGATCCGGCCCACTAGCTGCTTAGGAGCAAGAGATCAAAGATCACCCTATCTTTTTTGCCTGACGATTATAAGATTTCTCCACAACAGAACCTTAGTTTCTTTTCAGGCATATTGGTTATTCTAATTCAAACTCTGCAGGGGCATTAGACAGCAGCCAATACTCAAGTTATTGAAGCTTTTAGAAACCTGAAAACTCCATTGCCAGTTTAGAAGATTGGGCAATGAGAGCAGGCTCACGCCTGATGATTTATCAATCATGTAAACTTATAGCACAATCTTATGCTAACAGCAGGACAATATATAATAAATGAGCAAATATATTACTTAGAACAGGTTCTGCTTACTGCAATATGTGTTATGCTTACAACAAATATGTACAAAAAACATTTAGAACCACTTTGTATCTTTTAGGAAGTTCCAAAGACTTGACAATGAGAAATCAAATTTAAATGTTTCTTTGCTTTCATCATTTATTATCAAATTAATTTTTTACTAAGAAAAGATGTCTGGGGCTGCTTTTATGTTTTGTAATTTTCATCCCAATGTATGAATACATTATTTTATTGCTAAAAATTAAGTGAAGTAAAGAAAGATTATTTAGGAATAAATATTATCATTACCCAAAAAATGCAATATAATTGATTATTATATTATGCTAAATATATATTATATATATTTTAGAATAATTTTTAACCTGCAAATTACTAACACTCATTATTTTACAGAGTTGACTCAACATTACAGAGATAGCAATGACAAGAGGCCGTTGCACCAGAGTTGCATAGAGGTTTGGCTGTAGCTCTGGAATAAGACCACTTTCCACCGGCTTGCTCAAAACCTTAGGCTATTTATTTAACTTTTTAACTTTGGCCTCACAGTTTATGAAACTGTAACATACCAGTCCCTCCCTTGTAAGATTGTTGTGAAGATTTAGTAAGATAACCCATGCAAAACCCTAAGCCCAGCACTTTTTTTGATGAGAGCTCCTGTTAATATCATCAGTGTAATTTCCCAAATAACTCTCTGACATTTTTTTCCTAAAGATGCATCAATCAGTATTATTGTCCACCTACTACTTGGATAGGTACTGAAATTATCCACTCTAAATAGGAGACAGTGTCAATCTGAGATTTTGGTTATTGCGATATGGCAAAACAGTGCATCTCCTGTTCCTTAGATTTTGACAGAATATCACTTGATGCCAAGAAGGATCTTCTATTCTTTTCTATCAAGTACTCCTGACTTACAAGAAAAGTGCATTTTACCAAAATACAGCAATGGATAACTGATGCCAATTATGTGGTGGTTGTATCTTTAGAAAAATTATAAATGATGGATACAATTATACAACTTATTTTGATAAATATAGGAAATATTTTAAAGCACTTGCCTCTGTTGTATATTATAATCAGTTAGAAAAATTAAAGGAAAGGGGTAATGAGAAAGAGAAGGAGATTAAATTAAAAAATGAGGTGTTGGTGATTAAAAGCAACAGAGAGTAAAGAAAATGAGAGAAGAGAAATAATCAGAAGAATGGAAGGGAAAAGAGATAGAGGTTTTTGGCAGGGGAGGAAACATATTCTAAAAGAGAAAAATGAACACTACTGCCAGAAAATAACAGAACGTCCCTTCGTGCTCAAATCAGGGCAGGTTTATAGATACAACAGGAGCTAGTGATTTCCTTGCCCTGGTCCACCAAAGAAGTCTAATTTCCCTGTCACAGAACCCAGCAACATCCTTATTCTTTCAGTTCCCAATTCTAACAGCTTTCCTGACACTCCCTTATTCCCAGCTGCCAGTTTTGTCAAACTTGTTCATCTGCTATCCACTGATGATGATTTGTCAAGCACAAGGGCCAAACTGACCCTCTCTGTCTTTTATTTGTTGTAACCCCAAGTATTGTGACACTGGAAACCACCACTCCACTGTCTCTGCTACCACCCGCAGTTTATAAAATTGACTTTAGAGAATGTTGTGCTATCATTGTCTCTTTCTGATATAAGTGACCTGTTGAGAGTAGCAGGCCCCTATAGGGACCTTTCTATCGTGAATGAATCCTTGATCATATGGGTCACCCTTGATGGCTGGTTCTTAGTTTCTGAAAATTACTTACGGTACTAGAATACAGTTAAGATGTTTGGATTGCACAGACTGGAAATGAGATTGCTGGAAGGAGAAACTGTGGAGAGTAAGCATAGATTTTGTCAACTTTTTGTTTTCCCAAGTAAGATATTTTCTTTTGAAGAATGTAAATGTGTCATTTAACCCTCCTATTTAAGACCCTTCTTTTAACATGGTTTCATAGGCTTTGTAGGATCTGGTCCCTAGCTGACCTCTCAGGCCATCTCAATCCATATCCCTCCTTGTTATCTGCAAGTCTGATCTGTGCACACACAGAGCCCTCCACATAAAGGTATTCTTTTCTCCTTTTGCATAGTTAACTCTTACACATTCTCCAGGGTTCAGTTTAGATACCACTTCTTTATTGAGCTCAATTATCATCTCTACCTAGACATCACCCCATTCCTCTCCACATTAGACAGGCTTCCTCTGTTACATGTTCTGATAGCACAAACTACTTTTCCTTCATAGCATTTAGCACAGTGTGGTATGTGTATACATGTGCATGATGGATTATTGGATAAATATTTTTCTGACTTTGAATTATAAGCTCTATGAAATAATAAATCAAAGCTGATAGTGTCATTGTTGTATTTCTTTTGTCTTTTATCTTGGAGATAATTTATATAGGGTAAGTACTAAGAATAACAGTTGTTAAATGATTGGATTAGTTGTTGGCTAAAGAAAAAAAAATAAGCTTTTAAAGAATTAAAATTAGTTTTATTTAGAAGTCTTATTTAGAACTATAGACTGAGGCCTACAGCCGAGAAGGAGTCTTTTAGAGAGGTTTTGTCACTGTTCTGACACAGTATTTTAGCCCACTGTTTATGTATAGATAGTGGGAGTTTAGAAAGCATAAAGTCATATCAAACTTGTGTAGAACTTATGTTAAAGTTGAATTATATCGGAATTGGGATGTAAAAGTATACTTGGCATTAGCTTACAGAACCGTAATCACTAACACCATCAGACAGACGTTATCTTATGTGTAGGAAGAAACAAAAACATGGGTCATTTATCTTTTAAGGAGTATAGTAACTCAAGCAAGAGAGGTCAGGGGCCTTGTGCTCTATTCTGTTTTGTCTTCAAAGTACCTTTCTGGTGAGCTGTACATAGTCACAGAGGCAGGGACTTGTAAAATTATGCTGGCAAGCAGAAATAAGCAAACATGGCTTCCTATGTTTGCTACTTTGTCTCACAAGTTTTTCCTTTTGGTCAGAAATTAACCTTCTGGTTGTATTTATAAGACCAACTTTGTCTCAGGTAGCTAAGAAGACTCTTTTTTAGCAAGGTCGGTAATCGTTAGCTGTAGTTGTAAGGAATGAGTATTAGGCCCAACATGTATATTCTTCTATTTATTGAAAAATATGTTTTGGATTGTATCTATTTTTTAATTAATCTGTTTTTTAGACGTCTTATTTTTCTACCAATTTAACACCTTAACCAAACTGTTATAAGAATATTGTAGATTATATATAGCAGTATATCTTTAATAGTATCAAAGTAAGTTATAGATTGGAAAAATACAAGATAAATATTTAACAAAATTTGAACATATATTTGTATCATTTCTATTAATTACATTTTGGTATCTATATTATTAAAGTCTTTTATGAAAAGATATTTTAGGATAGAGTTGATAGTAAATGCTTTTAGAAACTATGGATGACAAAAATTTACAATAGTTACAGTTAAAATTTAACAAAAGTTTTTAGTTGACAGGGAAATTTAGTTATTTTTATTATACGCAGTATTTTAAGATAATTAGAATTATGACTGACAGTGAGAGGTGACAGCGTGCTGGCAGTCCTCAGAGCCCTCGCTTGCTCTCGGCACCTCCCCTGCCTGGGCTCCCACTTTGGTGGCATTTGAGGAGCCCTTCAGTCCCCCACTGCACTGTGGGAGCCCCTTTCTGGGCTGGCCAAGGCCGGAGCCCACTCCCTCAGCTTGCAGGGAGGTGTGGAGGGAGAGACACGAGCGGGAACTGGGACTGTGTGCGGCACTTGCGGGCCAGCTGGAGTTCTAGGTGGGCGTGGGCTTGGTGGGCCCCACACTCGGAGCAGCCAGTCAGCCCTGCTGGCCCCGGGCAATGGGGGACTTAGCACCCAGGCCAGCGGCTGCGGAGGGTGTACTGTGTCCCCCAGCAGTGCCGGCCCACCGGCGCTGCGCTCGATTTCTCGCCGGGCCTTGGCTGCCTTCCCACGGGGCAGGGCTCGGGACCTGCAGCCCGCCATGCCTGAGCCTCCCACCCCCTCCGTGGGCTCCTGTGCGGCCCGAGCCTCCCCGACAAGCGCCACCTCCTGCTCCACAGCGCCCAGTCCCATCGACCACCCAAGGGCTGAGGAATGCGAGCGCATGGTGCAGGACTGGCAGGCAGCTCCACCTGCAGTCCCGGTGGGGGATCCACTAGGTGAAGCCAGCTTGGCTCCTGAGTCTGGTGGGGACGTGGAGTCTTTATATCTAGCTCAGGGATTGTAAATACACCAATCAGCACCCTGTGTTTAGCTCAAGGTTTGTGAGTGCACCAGTCGACACTCTGTATCTAGCTGCTCTGGTGAGGACATGGAGAACCTTTATGTCTAGCTCAAGGATTGTAAATACACCAATCGGCACTCTGTATCTAGGTCAAGGTTTGTAAACACACCAATCAGCACCCTGTGTTTAGCTCAAGGTTTGTGAGTGCACCAATCGACACTCTGTATCTAGCTGCTCTGGTGGGGCCTTGGAGAACCTGTGTGTGGAAACACTGTATCTAACTAATCTGATGGGGACGTGGAGAACCTTTGTATCTAGCTCAGGGATTGTAAACACACTAATCAGCGCCCTGACAAAACAGGCCACTCGGCTCTACCAATCAGCAGGATGTGGGTGGGGCCAGATAAGAGAATAAAAGCAGGCTGCCCGAGCCAGCATTGGCAACCCGCTCGGGTCCTCTTCCACACTGTGGAAGCTTTGTTTTTTTGCTCTTTGCAATAAATCTTGCTACTGCTCACTCTTTGGGTGCACGCTGCTTTTGTGAGCTGTAACACTCACTGCGAAGATCTGCAGCTTACTCCTGAGCCCAGCGAGACCACGAGCCCACCAGGAGGAACAAACAACTCCAGATGTGCTGCCTTAAGAGCCGTAACACTCACCGCGAAGGTCTGCAGCTTCATTCCTGAGCCAGCGAGACCACGAACCCACCAGAAGAAAGAAACTCCGAACATATCTGAACATCAGAAGGGACAGACTCCAGACACGCCACCTTAAGAGCTGTAACACTCACCGCGAGGGTCCACGGCTTCATTCTTGAAGTCAGTGAGACCAAGAACCCACCAATTCCGGACACAACAGTATCATATAAGGAGGCTTAGACTTTTATAAACTTTATAAAATTTTTAGAATATTTATACTAATGATATATTCATATAAATATAACTAGAAATATTTAATGTCAATCAAAACTATGTTAGAATTTTATTAATTTATGTAATTTTTAGACTATATTAATTGCATATTTATAAACATAACTGAAAGAATATATGGTATTATTTGATAATATATTTATATAATTTATTAAATAAGTATTGAGGAAACGTTGAGTAGGGGAATATATTGTTCTCAGTAATAGCATGAAAAGGTTTTTGGTTATATTCTTCAATTTAGACATAAGGAGCCAAAAGTACAGAATTAATTTATAATGGAAAAAATATATATATATTTTACACTTTCAAAATAAACATTATAGCATCAGACCACAACAGTAGTGAGAAATGGAGAAAAAAAAACAACAGGAGTAGAAAAAAGTTTCAAGGAGAAAGTTGTTATCTTAGCGAAGTAAAAAGGTACACTATTTCTAGAGGAAAAGGAACAGAAGGTAATGATTTTTGTCCTCTAAATTATGTGTAGTGAGGTATACCAGAAATTAAACTTTTGAGATATAAATATAAGAAGCTTTTAAAAGAAACTGGTTTTAAAATTAGAAATTAAAATCTGTTGTGATTTCATTAGGGGTAAATTAATATTTTAAGAAGACCTTGTTCTAACATGGGAAACAAAAATTTTTAGTTTTGTATTAGTTTATTTTTAATATTAAATGTTAACCTTTAAAAATTATAAAGACATAGTTTTTTAAATTATAGCTAACAATTATATATAAAATTTATTTTATAAATTTTTTTTACAAACTTTATTATGTCCATTTATGACATGTTTGAGCTTTCTGCTTTGTCTTTAAAAAAACAGTCATTTTATTTTAGGAAAAAAATTATTATATAACATTTTTTATATATAAATTTTAAACTTTTAATTGAAATATATGTATAGATCCATAAATTTTTATATTTTCATCTCATTTACTGTTTTTTCTTGTAAATAACCTTTAAATAACCTCTGAATCAGACCAAATTATTTTTATTAAAGAGATATTTGTATATTTATGAATTTTGTATATTGCATATATAGAGTTACATGTTAAACATTTTAAATATTTTGTTAACTTAAATTTTAGTGAAACCCTAGAAAGCAGGAAATTTTGAATTGTCCATCACATAGTATTTTACACATAAAAACTATTTTGTGAGTCTTAGAAATAGGTTTTTTTATAATTTTTAAAATTAGAAATGACCTAGACATTTAGTGAGTATTTATTATTTAATTTAACATAACTTTTTAAAAATTATATTAAAAGTTTACTTATGTGTTTATCTCATTCACTGTTATCTAACTTTAATAGTTTATCTAGATTATTTATGAGCACTGAGATATTAGTCAAAGCTAGTCATCATTTTAAGTTATTTTCCTGGTAACCATTTTCCTGCTAACCATTTAATCTTAAAGTTAAATATATCAATATTTTGTAGATAACTCCAAAGATATAGCTGTTTTTATTAAACCAATAATATTAAATTAATCATTAATTCTAAAATTTTATAAAGATTATTTTGGTTTTGGCTTGGTTTATAGTTTTATAATCTTTGTTTCAAACCTGGACACTGTAAATTATATATCAGATACAAATATAAATTTGACCAGTAAGTGCAGGCAAAAATGTACATTGAGAATTTTGAAGAAACGTTTATTTCATCAATAATTTTAAAAACCTGCTTATTTATTAAAGATTTATTTCAGTCATGTGAACTTGGAAAATATTTAACAGGGGGTGGTGGGTGCACTATATGCTCTATTCTGTTTTCTCTTCAAAACGTCTCTCCAGAGAGCTGTGTGTCAGCCATCACAGAGCCAGAGGCTTCTAAAATTATAATGACAAAGAAAAATAAAGAAACAACGTGACTTACTATGTTCACTACTTTGTCTCACTGAGTGAATACTCTCAATTGCTTTAAAAAGGTCGTTTTAGGCTGGCCCGCTGTGGCTCACCCTGTAACCCCAGCACTTTGGGAGGCCGAGGCCAGCGGATCACCTGAGTTTGAGACCAGCCTGACCAACATGGAGAAACCCCATCTCTACTGAAAATACAAAATTAGCCAGACGTGGTGACACATGACTGTAATCCCAGCTACTCTGGAGGCTGTGGCAGGAGAGTCGCTCAAACCCGGGAGACGGAGGTTGCAGTGAGCTGAGATCATGCCATTGCACTCCAGCTTGGGCAACAAGAGCGAAACTCCATCTGAAAAAAAACAAAAAAAAAAGGTTGTTTTAGCACCAAATGATAAAGAACAACCAAATCTTAGCACTGGGAGAATTTTAACCTGAATTTCAAATAGCTTGACCAAAAAAAAAAAAAATTATTTATATTTTTTATACTATGGATTAAAAAAATCTTAATTATGTACCTAAAATTAATCTATGATCTATCCTTTCTCTGCACTTAAAGATCAATTGTCCTAGATATAAGACATAACCATTTTTATGACATTGGCAAGAAATATACTGAAATGGCACAAAATTTTTTTTTATAAATACAGGATCTTGCTTCCTAGTGATAAGAACCATGTATAAAAGGAATGCTGTCAATTTCCAGCAGAAGGTAAAAGTAGTTTGAAATTTATCCTGCAAATTTCTGTTGCTTCCTGACACTGTGCCCACAATTTTCCTTAGGCTTGTTTTATCTTGTTAGTCAACACCAAAAGTTGTAATGTGTATTCAGTAATTTTTATTGTTTTGGTGATCAGTGGGTTGTGATTGAGGAAACTGAGATGTTAAGCCTCAAGTGTGAATGTCTGCAGTAAAATTAAAGTCTCAGATTGAACGTAATACTAGGTGGTTAGTGGTTAGTCATATGCCTGTCTATAGGCCTCAAGAAAAAGACTAAAACATGTATTTTATGTCTTTTGTTTTTCTACAGTTATGAAGCCTACTGAATATTTGATGGCTTGAACCAAGGCACTATCTTGCAGTGACATAACTTATTTTCTATTGACATCCTATCTGTCACACTTAAAGAGGTCCAGACATCATATAACAACATGTAAACTCAGAAAATATAAGCTATACACATATACATTAAAAAATATAATGACAAGCCATTTACGTTATGTTTAAGAAATGCCATAAATAAATAAAATAGCACTGTTAGGAATATTGAATATTATTCAAATAATCTATCTTTTCTATATCAAAAAAATCACTTTATGTTTGGATTAACTCTTCAAACAGGATACTATTTTTGGATTTAGCTGTAACATTTTCAGAAGATTGTTCATAGATTTAGGTAATTACCAAAAAGAGTTTCAAAAATGCCTAGTATTTATGAATTTAGAACAGTCTTGTCCTAAATATCCAGACATGACCTCAATCATAATGCAAATAGCTCACCATTGTTTGAGGCTATAAGTGGGTCAAGGTAATAAGTAATTCTAAAATTTGTTCACTCGTGACATAAAGGGGGCTATAATCTGGATGTTGCTCTCCCATGAACAGATGATTATCTTTAATAGAAGTATTTCCATGGACCTTGAGTACTAGTGAGCTGACAGCAGTGACAGAAGTGTGCCAACAACTTGCCCTTAAGTTGTATTTTAGATTGCTGGAATGAGCGGTATTTTTCTCTTATGGGATTTAATAGTTGGTTCTAGTGACAGCACTGTAAGTTTTGCTACTACTTTTGTTTCACATTCTGCATGAATCTAATCATAGGATACTTTACTAGAAATAATCAAAATGAAGAGAAGACACTGGCTATAGTAACTTAAATATAAGATAATTTCATTAAAGTCTTTATAAATCTTCCCTTGAATAACTGCAGGATGACAGCAGAATGTTTTCACTGATTGTGATTGATGTTCATTTTTTATAATCATCTCTGTGATATCATCATATGCCTTTGGAGTTAAAACCTGAAATAGGTTGAAATGTTTAAAATGATGTACAGTAAGGTATTTCACATCCCTGTTCTTATCAATAAATGTGCAGAAAGCCCAGCTGCACACATTCCCCCATGCTATTGTAGGGAAGGTTAGAGCATCTCAAAGGAAATACAGCGATACACTATATCCTGAAGCTGTCTGAAACTCTGGCCATCTCCTTCCCCAAATAGAAAACTTGCTCGAAGACAAGAATTTGTATCCAAGTCATCTGCCCCTTTCTAGAACTGTACCAAGGACAAAAGTATCTGTTTATGTACCTACCTGATACTAGAAAATCCACTTTACTTTGATATTTATTTATCATGTGAAGCTTTGTAAGTGTTTTTTTGTTTGTTTGTTTGTTTGAGAAGGAGTCTGGCTCTGTCGCCCAGGCTGTAGTGCAGTGGCACAATCTCTACTCACTGCAAGCTCCGCCTCTCGGGTTCACGCCATTCTCCTGCCTCAGCCTCCTGAGTAACTGGGACTACAGGAGCCCGCCACCACACCTGACTAATTTTTTGTATTTTCAGTAGAGATGGGGTTTCACCGTGTTGGCCAGGGTGGTCTCGATCTCCTGACCTTGTGATTAGCAAGTTTTTACTCTGATAGATCAAACTTTGCTTGAGCTTCAGAATAACGATCTAGGAGACAGTCTCTACACAAACCATTAGCTAGACTAAGAAAAAAAGAAGTCTCAAGTAAATAAAATTACAAATGAAAGACAAAGCATTACAACTGGTACCACAGAAATACAAAAGATCACAAAAGACAACTATGAACAATCATACACTAACAGATTGGATAACCTAGAAGAAATGAACAACTTCCTAGACAAATACAACCTACCAAGACTGAATCATCAAAAAAATATAAAATCTGAACAACTCAATAATGGGTAAGGAGATTGAATCAGTAATCAAAGTTCTCTCAACAACAACAGAAAAAGCCTAGGTCCAGATAGCTTCATGGCAGAATTCTGCCAAACATTTAAAGAAGAACTAATAGCAATTCTTCTCAAATCCTTCTAGAAAATTGAAAAAGAGGAAATACTTCCAAACTCATTTTATAGGCCAGCATTACCCTGATACCAAAGCCAGAAAAAGAAATGGCAAGGAAAGAAAATTACAGGCCAATATTCCCGATAACCATAAAAAGAAAAATCCTCAACACAATACTAGCAAACTGAATTTAACGGCACATTATACACCATGTTCAA
Organism: Pan troglodytes; assembly: GCF_028858775.2. NCBI lineage: Eukaryota > Metazoa > Chordata > Mammalia > Primates > Hominidae > Pan > Pan troglodytes. The sequence goes on from NC_086015.1 coordinate 91,994,016, forward strand.
TGGGATTTATCCCTAGGATGCACAGGTAGCTTAACATAAGCAAATCAATTAATATTATATACTACATTAACAGAGTGAAGGATAAAAATTATATGATTATCTCAATAGCAGAAAAAGCATAGGACAGAATTCAACATCCTCTCATTATAAAAAACAGCTAGATAGAGAAGAAATGTACCTCAACATAATAATCTATGACAAGCCTACAGATGTCATACTCACTGGTGAAAAGTTAAAAGCTCTGCCTCTAGGATCAGGAACACAGTAAGGATGCTTATTCTTGCCACTACTATTCAACATAGTACTGGACATCCTATTTAGAGCAATTTAAAAAAAAAGGCATCCAAATCTAAAAGGAAGTAGTAAAATTGTCTCTGTTTACTGATAACATTATCTTATATTGGGAAAATTCTAAACATTCCACCAAAAATATGTAAGAGCTAACAAATTCAGTAAAGTTGCAGAATACAAAATCAATATACTAAAATCGGTTGCATGTCTATACACTAATAATGAACTATCTGAAAAAGAAATTAAGAAAACAATCTCATTATATTAGCATCAAAAAAGTAAATTACTCAGGCAAAAGTTTAACCAAGGAGATGAAAGATTTGTGCACTGAAAACTATAAAACATTGATGAAAAAACATTGAAGACACAAATAAATGGAAATATATCTCATGTTCATGTGTTGGAATAATTAATATTATTAAAATGTTCATAACACCCAAATGCAATCACCAGCAAAACTTTAATGGCGTTTTTCGCAGATACAGAAAAATCAATTCTAAAATTCATATGGAACCACAAATGATCTCAAATAGTCAAAGCAATCTTGAGAAACAACAAAGCTGGAGCAACACACCTCTTGATTTCAACTTATATTACAAGTCAAGAGAGTATGGTATTTATATAAAAACAGACACATAGAGCAATTGGACAGAATAAAGAGCTGACATATAAATTCACGTGTGTATGGTCAACCAACTTTCTATAAGGCTCCAAGAAAACACAATGGGGAAAGGACAGTCACTTCAATGAATGGAAAGTAATGATGGTACTGGCAATTAATGGTACTGAAAAACTGTATACATGCAAAGAATGAAATTAAACTCTTTTTTATTCCATATTCAAAAATTAACTAAAAATTAAAGACAAACATGAAACCTGAAATTGTAAAACTCCAAGGAGAAAACATAGGGGAAAAGCATCTTGACTTGGCAATGATTAGATATTATTTGAATATGACACCAAAAGTACAGGCAACAAAAGCAAATATAAACAAATTAAATTCCATAAAACTAAAAAGCTTCTGCATAGCAAGGAAATAATTAATAAAATGAAAGGGAAGCCTATGAAATGGGAGAAAATATTTATAAACCATAGATCTGATAAGTGGCTAATATCCAAAATGTACAAGAATCTCAGATAACTGAGTAGCAAAAAAAAAAAAAAAAAAAAATCTAATTCAAAAATGGGCAAAGGACCTGAATAGATATTTCTCAAAAGAAGATAAACAAATGGCCTACTTGTATATTAAAAAATGCTGAACATCACTAGTCATCATGGAAATGTAAATCAAAACCACAATAAGATATCACCTCACACCTGTTAGAATGGCTATGATTAAAAAGTCAAAAGATAGCAAGTGTTGGTGAGAATGTACAGAAAATGTAACCCTTGCACACCATTTGTAGAATGTAAATTGATACTGCCAGTGTGGAATACACAACCTAGCAATTCCATTTCTCTGTATATATCCAAAGATATTGTAATCGGGACCTCAAAGAGATATCTCCACTCCCATGTTTCATTGCAGTATTATTCACAATAGCCAAGATATGAATACCACCTAAATGTCTACAGATGGATAAATAAAGAAATTGTATTGGTCGGGTGTGGTGGCTCATGCCTGTAATTCCAGAACTTTGGGAGGCTGAGGCGGGTGGATCAAAAGGTCAGGAGTTCAAGACCAGCCTGGCCAAGATGGTGAAACCCCATCTCTACTAAAAAAAAAATACAAAAATTAGCTGGGCGTAGTGGCGAGCACCTGTAATCCCAGCTACTTGGGAGGTTGAGGCAGAGAATTGCTTGAACCCAGGAGGCAGAGTTTGCAGTGAGCCGAGATCGCGCCACTTTACTCCAGCCTGGGTGACAGAGTGAGACTCCGTCTCAAAAAAAAAAAAAAAAAAAAAAAGACATTGCATTATATATGTGTGTGTGTATATATATATATATATGCACATATATATATATATGCACATATATATATATATATATATATATATATATATATATGATGGAATATTAGGCAGCCTTAAAAGAGAAAGAAATTCTGCCATTTCCAACAACATGGATAGACTTGGAGGGCATTATCTTAGGTAAAATAAGTTAGACACTGAAAGAAAAATGCTGCATGATTTCACTTAAATGTGCAATCTAAAATAGTCAAACTTATGGAAGCAGAGAGTAGAATGGTTGTTGCCAGGGGCAGTGCGGAGAGGAAAATGAGGATGTGATGGTTAAAGGTAACAACCATGTCTGTTTACCGTTATAGGTAACAATACTGCATTTTATACTTAAAGTTGCTAAAAGGGTAGGTCTTATGTTAATTCTTCTTACAACAACAATAATTACGCCAATAAACCGGGTGTCCAGAAAACTTTGGGAGGTGATAGATACGTTTATGGCTTTGATGGTGGTGATGGTTTTGTAAATAAATACTTATCCCAAAGTCGTAGAGATGTACACACTAAATATATACCACTTCATATATGTCAGTCATACCTCAATAAAGTGATTTTGTTTGTTTGTTTGTTTGAGGCGGATTCTCGCTCTGTCGCCCAGGCTGGAGTGCAGTGGCGCGATGTACGCTAACTGCAAGCTCCGCCTCCCGGGTTCACGCCATTCTCCTGCCTCAGCCTCCCGAGTAGCTGGGACTACAGTCGCCTTCCACCACGCCCGGCTAATTTTTTGTATTTTTAGTAGAGACGGGGTTTCACCGTGTTGGCCAGGATGGTCTCGATCTCCTGACCTCGTGATCCGCCCGCCTCGGCCTCCCAGAGTGCTGGGATTACAGGCGTGAGCCACCGCGCCCGGCCATGATTTTTTTTAAAAAAGGAAATGTTAGAAAAGCTTCATGAAATAGGTAACTAATAAATGGAGCATTTAATAACAGAAGTGTGAATACTGTTTAAATTATTGACTTCATAAAGTGGAGATGATAATATCCACATCATAAATTTAAGTATGAAACAAGATAATATCTGTAGAGTGCATAACTCACCACCTAGACTTTTGGTCCCTAGGACAGTTTCTGGCATAGCATAGAAGCTGTAGGATGTTAAATTTGAGAGAGAGTGTTCCAGATGTGTGGAAAAACCTAAGAAATCATTTTGAAAGATGGAAAGGTTTTGGGTTAAGGAACAGAGATCATTCTGTTGTGGCTAAAACACACTATAGAACAAGTTTGTTAATTCAATAGATTGGAATTCTTTCTTAAACAGACTTTAACTACCAACATAATTAGTAAAGTAACATCAAGTTATAATGTTTCAAAATGGCCTAAAGAAAAAGAAAAGAAGAAGGAAAAAAAGTCGTTGGTATCATACTCAAATCCAAAACAAAATAATGAAACTATCTTGAATTTCAGCTCACAGACAACCATTTATTTTCTTCACAAGTCATAAATTAAGAATTATTTACCTAACCTGTTAAGTTAAAAATACCACTCTATATTCAGAAGATACTTAATGAGATCCAAAAGAAATTGGGTTTTTGTGTGTTTGTGCAAAATGCGGATAATAGTAGTATCTACTTCACGTATTTATTGTGAGGATTAAATAAGTTAATAACTGTAAAGTTCTCAGAACAGTGTCAGACATGTAATAATTTTTCAATAAACTTTAGTTGTTATTATGATGGTGTTTAGCTATTGTGATGGTGTTCTAAATGTTTATCCAATGGATCCCAATGTTCACATTATGATAGAAGCAATTGCATAGACTTTTCATTAAACATTTGCAATTATTTTGTGATTGATGGATATCAGAGACAAAGTTTTTAGCGTTGTTTTTCATTCTGTGAGTATTTCTATGATACTTTGGTTTCTTTGAGACATGGTCATTGCCTATTTAAATTCCACATACCCTTCAATGTGCACCTAAACATATCTTTTCAATGAAGTATTTTTTGCCGCCAACCCCCAATTCTGTCTACCCCCAACTAACTCCAGTAACATGACATAATTCCTGTCCCATTGGGAAAAAGTCTGTTCATTCACTGATCTTACTCAGTTTTGTGCGCTCTTTTGATTTTAAAAATCAAGGATTATCTCTTATTCTATTTTGGTTTTTCTTAATGAGTGGAGAAAACCTGTACACTAAGAGTGCTCAGTAAGACTGTTGCATGCTTAGTAGAATTAACACAATTAACATGAGAAGTAATAACTGGAAATGGCAATAGCAGGAGTAAGTTTTCACTGGTAGGGGCAGGTTTTAATAAGAATAAAATATGTCAAGTCATCTATTGTGGGCTATCTATTGTCCCAATTTTGTATGTTGAAATCTCAATCACTAGTACCTCAGAATGTAATCATATTTGTATAAAGTGTCTTTATAGGGGTAATTAAAGCTAAATGAGGTCATATGCGTGGGTCCTAAATCCAATATGGCTGGCATTCTCATAAGAACAGAAAGAAACCCCAGGGATGTGTGCATACAAAGACAGGACCACATGAAGGCAAAGCAGCAAGAGGGCAGCTGTCTGAAAGCTAAGGAAAGAGGCCTCAGAGAAAACCAAACTTGTTGGCACTTTAATCTTGGATTTCTAGCTTCCAGAAATGTGAGAAGACAAGTTTCTATTGTTGAAGCCAGCCAGTCCCTGGTACTTTGTTATGGCAGGCCCAGCAAACTAATATGCCATCTAAGTTACCTTTCCAACAGATCTATATCAAATTAGTCAAGGTGCTCAAATAAAAGATATTAAATAAGTGAAGCTCCTGAAAAGCATCTTAGCTTCACAGTTATGGGTTGAATTGTACACCTTCCTCACCAGAATTCATTTGTAGAAGTCTTAATCTTCAGTACCGAGAAGGTAATCTTATTTGAAAATAGGATAATTTCAGATGTTATTAGTTAAATTGAGATGAGGTTATACTGGTGTAGGGTAGACCTCTAATCTAATATGACTGGCATCTTTATAAACAGGAGAAATTTGGGGACAGAAAAAGACATAGGGAGAATGCCATGGAAGTTTGAAGTTATGCACGAAGTTTCTCAATGGTTCAAAACAGGGACTATTAATTCCTGATGACTCTAGTTTCTCTTCCTATAGATTATAATGTTAGTTTATAAATACAATATGGTAAAGTCACAACTTTGAAACTATAAAACTAAGAGATTTTGGATTTAGGTACTCCTTTGCCCCACTTTCAACTTCCCATCTTGCCTTAATGCCACTGAAAACACTCTTGAGATCTAATTAGTAAGTGTGCATTCTGGAACAAGAGAAAAGGAAAAGCAAATTTCACAGGCACATTGCCTTTCTACAGGCTTTTGATGAGCATTTTCAAAGAGAATAATTGTAACTGGTTGTGGGGAATTTATGCAATAACTCAACCTACTCTTAGAAAAGGTATTTGCCTACTAATTGACTGAACATTGAACTAACGGGTGAGTAACAGATGACTAAATAAATACCTATCTATAAAACATATTTGTGGAATCATGCCAGACATGGTGGCTCACTCCTATAATCCCAGCACTTTCGGAGGCTGAGGCGGGTGGAACTCCTGAGCCCAGAAGTTCAAGACCAGCTTGGGCAACATGACGAAACCCCATCTCTACCAAAAATACACACACCAAAAAATTAGCTGGGCATGGTGGCGTGTGCCCGTAGTGCCAACTACTTGGGAGGCTGAGGTGGGAGGATCTCTTGAGCCCAGGAGGTGGAGGTTGTAGTGAGCTGAGATCACGCTACTGCACTCCACCCTGGGTGACCGAGTGAGACCCCATCTCAAAAAATAAAAATTAAAATAAAATAAAATAAAATAACATATTTATGGTATCAGGCTGGCCAATCATGGACCATCAGAATATATTTGGGTTTTTTCTCTGAGATAGAATCAGAAATTCTGATCCTTTTTTACTCTCTGCCAAAAAAAAAAAAAAAAGCCATTTACAATGAAGTTAACAAGGCATGTGATTCAGTGCTCCTTTTTTGCATTAGCCCCTTAGGAGAGGCCCTAGCAACATGTTCCCATGGTCAAATGGTTTTTGTAATACTTTTGGGGAAAAAATGTATTCTTTTTTCTTAAAGAAGGCCCTCGAAATTCAACAAATTTCTGAATCCACTCATCTTTCTAACAGCAACATTCAGAAATGTGAGAGCTTGATGCTCTCTGCCTATGTCTTCAGGAGAATGAAGGTGCAGGACCTAACTGGGCTTATGGCCCCATTTAACAGCTGATGGGCTCACTCATGGGTAAAGAGGCTAGCAGTGCCAATTTTTCAAGAACTGATAAAGGAGATAGAAAGTAATTATTTAGGTAGATAGTGAGGGCAAAAGAGTCCTCAGCAGAACTTCTCTTCTAATAAAAGGCAGCCCAATAAATCATTTTTTTTTTCCTAACAAAAAGCAGCCTGAAAGATCGAGCTGAAAGCATAAATAAGGAAGCCAGAAGCTTGCAATGGGGGATGCCTGCAGCTGCACTGATAGAAAACGGCTACCTGGAGCCAGGCATGTCCACCATGGAAGTTCCATCTTCCCTGTTTTTGTTAGCACATGTACAGTAAGAAAGAAATGGGCAACATGGAGAAACTCAGGCAGAGAAACCACCTGCAAAATAAAAGATTGGGGTGGGGGCTGCCAGAGATTCGTGCCGTATGCAGATGGCACACCTGGTCCTAACTTGTTTTTCACACCATGTGTAGATCAGACACCGCCTCCCCAGTAGCTCATCTATAAAACCCCCTGCATTTCACAACAGAATGGCAACACACTTTTCCATTACCCCTCTCTGTAGCAAAGAGCTATTCTCGTTCTTTCACGTATTAAATTTCTGCTCTTAACTTCACTCTGTGTGTGTCCATGTCCTTGATCTCCGTGGCCATGAGACAACAAAATTTGGGTGTCACCCCAGACAACAAGGCCAATTCAGCATGGCCCCAGAAACTGATAATGTGCTTTCTACGTCACCATTGACAGTTATCTCATACTAGGCCATGTACTCTTTTCCTTAGTTATTTAGCCATTGATATTGCCATCTTGACTCCTGCTATACAGGAAGCGTTAAGTCAGAAAAATCAAAGTGGTGGAGACAATGGATTGGGGGACAGGAGAGGAGAGAATAAAGGTAGACTAGAAAATATTTTTTTTTTCCTTGAGAGAGAGAGAGAGGATCTCACTTTGTCACCCAGGCTGGAGTGCAATGGCATGACCAGGGCTCACTGCAGCCTTGATCTCCCTGGGGTCAGGTGATCCTTGCACCTCAGCCTCCTGTGTAGCTGGGACCACAGGCATGCACCACCACACCCAGCTAAATTTTTGTATTTTTTTTTAGAGACAGTCTCCCTGTGTTGTCCAGGCTGGCCTCAGGCAATCCACCCACCTTTGCCTCCCAAAGTGCTGAGATTACAGGTGTGAGCCAATGTGTCCAGCCTAAGAAAATAATTTTGAATAAGACTATTTATACGGAGAAATCAATCGATGTATGAAAATAAAGTTCATCTTAGGGAAATCACAATGGGCTTTTAAAATGTGATTGCCAATGTCTTTTAAAAGATATTCCCTTTCTGAAAAGCTTAAATAATTAATTTTAAAACATATTAGAAATATGTGAAGACTAAGATATGAAAAATCCTACATATGAATGACATAAAATTAAGGAGATGACCAAAGAATTTAAGGCAACGACAAAAGAAAAAAATTTGAATTTCCATTTTAATACTCAAGTCTAATGTTCTTAAAGTTGAGTGAGGCCATCAAAAATGAAAAAAAAATCCCTATCTTGTTTGATTTTACTTTTTTTCATTTCAGTAAGTTAAAGCAAAGATTAAAATCTGCCTTATTTTTTTTAAATGACATCAAATGTCCTCTTATCAGAAAACCATTATCTGCTCACTTAATATCTGAAGGTGATAATAAATCAATTTATCACCAGGTGATAAGTTAGCCCTTATTACTCAGTCTAGATATGGTGGGTTCTGACTACTTATAGAATTATTACATAACTTCAACCAAATACTTATAAAAACTTGTGTAAATTAAACCTAGCACTAGTAATTAATTACCAATAGATTTTAATAAATAAACAAATTCAAAATATCATAATAAAAGCCTATGGAATATTCAAAGCAATCAAGGCATTCTATAATAATTAGATCTTTAACTATGGGTATTACACTTAAAATTATTTTTAAATTTTTATTTATCCTTTATGTTCCAAACACCACTGCCACCCCAAATCCAGAAAATTGCATTTGTTTTTCTGTTCTTCAATTTTCATAAAGGAATAAAATGTAATAACTATCTGTTACATATTACATTTGTACATATCAACATACAAAGATATATTGTATATCTTTCCTAAAATTTATTATAATAATTTTGGGGGGTAAATCTATTCTCCTTTGCATTTTAAGCACATTTTTTCAGACGAATCATTATAGTTTAAATTGTGCATCTAGCTATTACAGTTAAATGTCCATAATTCCCAAAATAAGTTCCAAAGAGCTCCTTAGGAAATGATCTAATTTGACATTCACTCAGAAATTAATCTCTGTGAGTGGTAACTCTCCTTCAGTTAACAATAAAATAGCCTACTGAATTTATTGCGTTTGATTTTGTAAACTGAAAACAAAGGCTGTCCTATAAGCTATACAATTTAAATAACTAGTTTTCTAAATGCCAGTTATTTGCATAATGCTAATAGTATGTAATAGATGCACAAAACTTTCAGCTAATATGTGATGTTAATGAGAAATCACTTAACAATAAATTTCTTATTTCAATATCAGTTACTAACATTCATGCTGACAAGATAGAGACCAGTATGAAAAAATACCCTTAAGTAGTCAATAAAGAAATCAAAATGTGTTATTTCAATGGTTTGCAGCTTGTTTCTGTCAAGAATAACTGATAATCAGGATAGTGCCAGAAGAAGGGTTCAATTTTCAAGAAGTTGCACCTGTGATTTCAGCTGCTGCAGGTCAATGGCAGACACTCAAGCTGAAATTACAGAAGCTATAAAACTGTTGACAGCAGAACTCAATTTTATTGTCCTGACATTCCAAGCGAGTACATCAGGAATAGGGTTAACCAGTTGCATTCCAGACTGTAGACACTGCTGCTTTATAGAGAGACATAATCTTTTTGACACTCCTTTTAATATTTGACATTAATTTTTATTTGAATTATAATAGCTATCTTTAATTAAGTACTTATTATATGTCAGGCATCTTACCAGATTTTTATATATTATTTATGATTCACAGATAAACTGAAGCTCACAAGAGATAGTCTGCCCACCTTTCCAGCTACACAGTGATTTGAATTGGCCTGGTTGATTTGAAACCACATTATGCTGTAACCCTCTCCTCATAAGATGCTCCCTCAGAACAGCAGCAATGGCATCACTTGAGACCTTTTAGAAATGCAGAAACTCAGGTATTACCCGAGGTAAAATGGACGAAATCTGCACTTTAACAAGATCCTCACATGAGCCATATGCTCATGCCACTAAAGAAGTACTGCAGGCTGGAGCGGTGGCTCATGCCTGTAATCCCAGCACTTTGGGAGGCCAAGGTGGCTGGATCATTTGAGGTCAGGAGTTCAAGACCAGCCTGGCCAATGTGGTGAAACCATGTCTCTACTAAAAATACAAAAATTAGGCAGCTGGTAGTGGCATGTACCTGTAATCCCAGCTACTCAGGAGGCTGAGGCAGGAGAATTGCTTGAGCCTGGGAGGCAGAGGTTGTGGTGTCACCAGACTGCACTCCAGTCTAGGTGACAGAGTGAGACCCTGTCTCAAAAAAAAAAAAAAAAAAAAAAAGTGCTGCACAACACTATTTCATTGAAAGCAATTTAAATGACCCTTATGGAGCTTCTGTATCCTGCCAGTGAATTAAAATCAGTGACCTACTTGCAAACATATACAAACATACCATTCACTTTCAGTAATATGCAAACTAAGAAGGAGGGCTTGAGAAAAGCAGCATTCCGGAAAGCATTGCTAGGAAGTAAAGGATATCGGATTTGTCCTAACCAAATTCAAAGATATTTCATAATTTAGTATCACAACCATATTGTTTTCTTAGCAAAAATAATTATAGTAACTGTCATGTTTTATTTAAAAATCAATTAAATTTATCATTTGTTTATTCACTCAACCATTTAATGAGAATTTGCTGAATGTTTACAGAGTTGTTCGCAAATTCTAGCTGGCATCAGAAGTACCAGGAGGGCTTGTTCGACCACAAATTGTTAGGCCCCCCACCCCAGAGCTTCTGATTCTGTGAATTTCTAACAAGTATGCAGACTGTGCTAATGATACTACTCCAGGCACTACTCTTGAAAGCCACTGACTCTGAATATACTAGCCATTATACTATTTTGGAAACTATAATGAATTTGATAGTATTTTTTTCCCTAGAAACTTACATACTGTTGGGCAACTACAATGACTACTGTCAAGTTCACGGCCACACCGAAGGTCAAGCTGAGGTCCAGAGGGAGTGAGTGAATGAGCAGAATGAACACTCGAGGGACGCAGGCAGGTGAAAGATGATTTTATTCAGCAGCAGCTCTCATCAACAGCTTTCTCTCACTCTGTCTGCCTTGTCTCGGCTGCTTAGTCTGGTGGCCTCCACACATAGCTGTGCAGTTGGCTCTCCCTTGCCTTCGGGGTCAGCAGCTTAACTCTTTTTCTCTCTGAGCACGAACAAGCCGAGCTTGTCCTAGCTCTCCATTGTCTGTCTGCAAATATGGACATCTCTGGCTTTCTCTCTCTTTCTCTGGGCGCCAGCAGCCTACACAGTGTCAACAGGGCAATTAGAGCTTTCATAGACAATAGTGGCTTAGAGTCAAGTGATGGCCTTCCCTATGTTATGGCTATGGTGGTGAGCTTCTCTATGTTATGTCTGGATGGCTATGATAACAAATGGAGTCATACACCTGCACTCTAAACTTGCTGAGTCACACAGGATGTAAACATCTACCTTGGCCTATCCTTGACCAAAGCACAGCCATGTTCTTTATAACTACGTAAATATGTGTGAGTTAGAAAATGATCATCAAAAAAGGTACAAAATTAATACTACAGGTATTCAAAATGCAGATACATTATTTCTAGCTACAAGATTCAAGTGAAATTTCAAATAATAATGGAAGAAAAATGAAAAACATGATTTGAAATTTGGGGAGGAGTCAATGTTGTGCTTGTAACAAACTGGATACAATCTGGACTTTTAGAATTTTATAGGCAAGGCATTCTTTGGATTAAGAATCACTGAATATAAATTAAGATACAGAAACAAAAAATTAAGATTGACAGCTGCTTGATCTAGCAATGTTCGAGAACTGGAAAATAGAAACTAAGGTTGGAAATAGTACAGGGTGAAATTAAGTACACTGGGCATTTATTATAAATAATGAGATGCTAGTTAAATATTTTAACAGAGCAGAGCTGTAATCAGTTCTGGATTTTAGGAAGTTTTATCTGCAAATTATCATAGCTAAATTCCTGCAGCTAGTTTGTGATAGAGGTAGGGTTTTAAGCAGTGATGTTTTATTATTTCTCCAAATTTATTATTTCCATTCCTCCATTTTGAAAATGTTTTAGGAAAGGGGAAAAATGATAAAATAGCAGTAAAGCAGGATGAAGAGATGGATGAATGAATGGATATGTAGGTAGATGGATAAATGTGGAGATGGGCATATATATACATATGGATAGATCAATAGAGATAGAAAGATTAAAAAGGAGATAGAAAAGAAGATTAAGTTTGAAGGAGAGAAAATGAAAAGGAAAAATGAAAGAGGGAAACTTGATGGTATACAATATTTTTAAAAGGAAGGAAAGAAAATCAGTGCCACAAGTGGCCAGCTGAGCTATGGGAAGAAATGTTGCTTATTCCCCCACTGTAATAGATGGAAAAGCAGAAGAGTTAAGTGAAGATATAGAGCAAAAAGGTACACATAAACTTCCTATAAGAGTGTTTATCTGAAAGAGCTTCTTCCCAATAAAGTATAACAGAACAGAAGGATTTTTAGAAAGGGTATGTAGGAAAGTGTCAAGATTAAAAGATGGAGGAATTTGGAGAGTTTAGAATAGAGATGTTTTCAATAGAAGAGTCCTACTAGGATTCATTCACATTATTTTTGTATTCCAAATGAGGAGTTTTGTTCCTATAAATCAGACATTACATTAAAATGTTACCTTCTAATAGGGCCATTCCATATTTCCTTGTAAAATACCCACCACCTTGTCTCCCCAATTCACATCATCCTGTTTTATCACACCCTGTATTTAAAATTATCTTGTTTATTTACATGCTCATTTCCTACCTCCCTACCATCCTTAATTTATAAAATCCAGAAGAGTAGATACCTTGCCTATCTTTCCTACTGCATATCCCCATTGTCTAGAACAATGTCTGGTAGGGGCTATGAGCCCAAACAATAGTTGTTGAAGGAATACTACTTTATGACTTTGCCACATAATTCAGCAATTCCAGTAAAGCATACTCAAGTTGGAGATATGAATAACCGAGATCTAGAGAGTGGCATAATAGTGTGGATAAAATTTAAAAGCGAAACAAAAAGTGGTTATTCAGAGTACAAGAGATACATCATAGAACTGCCTGATGTAGGTGCTAGATTTAGCCAGCTAGGAACCCTAGAAGCAAAATACTGAAGTAAAGTTAGGTGAGAGAATAGATATGAAAGTTACATCTTGAGAAATGATTCTCAAAGTGTGGTCCAGGTTCAGCAGGATCAACATCACCTGGACAATTGTAAGAAATTCAAATTATCATCCCCACCTGAGAAATACTGAATCAGAGACACCGGGGCTCAGTGTATTTTAACAAGCCGTTCAGCTGCTTCTAAGCCAGGTGAAATTTGAGAACCACTGCTTTGGCAGTGAGGATAGGCATACCTTGTTTTATGGCATTTCACTTTATTGCTTTTTGCATATATTGCATTTTTCACAAATTGGAGGTTTGTGGCAACCCTGCATCAGGCAAGTCAATGGGTATCATTTTTCCAACAGCATGTGCTCATTTTGTGTCTCCATGTCACATTTTGGTCATTCCAGTAATATTTCAAATTATTATTATTATATCTGTTATGGTGATCTGTGACCAGTGATCTTCAATGTTACTATCGTAATTGTTTTGGGGTGCCAAAAATGCACACATATAAGATGCCAAACTTAACAAATAAATACTGTGTGTGTTCTGACTGCTCCACTGACCAGTCATACCCCCATCTCTCTCCCTCTCATAGAGTCACCCTCTTCCCCGAAATGCAACAATATTAAAATTGGGCCAATGAAAATCCTACAATGGTCTCTAATTTTTGGAATGAAAAGAAGAGTTTCCTGTCTCTAGCTTTCCAGGTGTGGTGGCATGCACCTGTAATCCCAGCTACTAGGGAGGCGGAGGCAGGAGAATTGCTTGAACCCAAGAGGCGGAGGTTGCCATAAGCAGAGATCGTGCCACTGCACTCCAGCCTGGATGCCAGAGTGAGACTCCATCCCCCACAAAAAAAGCTAGAAAGGATGAAGCTTAGTGAGGAAGGTGTGTCAAAGGCAGAGATAGGCTGACAGCTAAGCCTCTTGCACCAAACTCTTGGCCAAGTTGTGAATGCAAAGGAAAAGTTTAAGGAAATGAAAAGTGCTGCTCCAGTGAATACACAAGTGATAAGAAAGCAAAATCATCATATTGCTTACATGGAGAAAGTTTTAGTGGTCTGGATAGAAGATCAAACCAGCCACAACACACCCTTAAGCCAAAGCCTAATCCAAAGCAAGGCCCCAACTCTTCAATTCTATGAAGGCTGAGAGGTAAGAAAGCTGCAAAAGAAAAATTTGAAGCCAGCAGAGGTTGGTTCATGAGGTTTAAGAAAAGAAGCTCTATCCATAAAATGAAAGTGCAAGATGAAGCAGCAAGTAATGATGGAGAAGCTACAGCAAGTTATCTAGAAGATCTAGTTAAGATTATTGATGAAGGTGGCACACTAAACAACAAACTTTCAATGTAGATGAAACATGTATTGGAAGAAGATGCCTGTATACATGAATAATATTCTATGGAAAGTTTATATTTTACAAGTATCCCTCCACTGGAGGGACTCAGGACAAAATTAGAGTTTATGGAAGACAGAATTTGTACATCAAAAAAGTAGGGCTTAGACTGTTTTATTACTGAGTTATCTTCCAATTTTGAAAGACAATGATTCTAAAAGCCTTTACTCCACATTTAGCCCACTGTAGATAAATACTTAAAATGAAATTTCTTCAAATCTATTCTTTTTATTAGAAAATAATTTAATTTTCTCTAAATTGCAGTCATCTCCATTAGCTAAGAACTGACAATTGAAGGGTTGAACACAACTGCTCTTATTGCATTAACATGGAGACAAGCATCACTTATCTCTACATATTACCTGGTTCTGTTTAAGGAAAATTTGTGCAGGGACTCCAATTTTTCACTTAAAAATTGCAAAAAATAATACTCTGTAATGTTCCATAACAAAAGAAAAAATCAAACTAAATGAAAATAAAAATATTAGCCTAATATGTGGAAATCAGAAATAGGTTTCCACGACCTCACATAACGCATATTGAGAGTTTTATTAGAATCCTCTGCCAATGAAGTATTGCTTTGCTGTTCAAAATAAATGCTGTAACAGCTTTCCAAATCATCTACATTGCCACCACAGACAATATCTTTGCCAGCCACATCAAACTAACTGGAAAAAAACATAAACAAGTACCAAAATGCATTCGCTAATGAATTATCTTAGGGGAGAACCCCAGAGAGAGCAGCAAAGTAAAATTTAAATTGGTGTCGTGACTGAGGTAGACAACTAGACAGCTGGGAATTATAGTTTGGAAGTGTCAGATAGTGATAGAAACCAAGTGAGCATTCTAATGATCTAATGAGAGACAGACTAAGATTGGGTCAAAGACAAGGTGCCAAAAACTGACAGAAAAGCTTCATTGGGTATAAATAATTGAGATAAGTAAGTAATTCTATGAAGTTTCATGGTCAGATGCAGATACTTTTCATTTGGTTATTCTGTGACGTTCACTTATGGCAGAACTACATGATCCTAAAACACTTAAATTTACCAAATACAGATAATCCAAATTATCTGGGACTTCCTCCATCTTGCTTTGAGGCAAGAACCACTTTCTCATATTGTTTTTGGAAATGGGAGGATTGATTTGCATAAGAGAGAGTTTGGGTTTATCAGAGCTGGTCCTACAGTCTTTGTCCAGAATGTGTTGGTAAGTTTAAAACAATAAGGTCCTCAGAAAATGAAGGCCTGAGCTGGAAACAGAGTAAAAACATGACTCTTTGTGTATACTCAGGTGTTTGCTACATAAACCTGGATTAACGTACATTTGTCAGAAAGTTTAATAGATATCAATTTGACCTTACTATTCTGCAAATAAGTTATAATAAAAACACAAATAGTATATTTAGGATCTATCATTTGGCTATGTAGAAGGTTGAAAACAATGTCTTCTATGTAAGTATTTCATAGTTTTTAAAGTTAAGACTTGTTAATCATGCACTCACCAACTGTGAGATTTACAATATACATAGCACGCTTTTGTGGCTTTATACCCACACAAAATCAGATTCTTTAATACTTGTTTTCAATTGGTATACCTATCTATAACAAAAATTATGTAATTGCCTTTCCAATATAATTATCTTTGAAAAACATCTGCTCAACCAAATTTTTGCTCTCAAAGAACATATTTTTGTTGTTGTTTCAATTATGAAACTTTCTTCACATATTGGAGTCATGACTATTATGACAATTTGCAATCCTCACTATTGGCATATTGTAGGACCTAGACATATCCGGATGCTGAATTTGTCTTGTGGGCTTACAATGGCCACAGATGTTGATGCTAATAATATAACAGTATGGCATGGTTAGTCATCTAAATGAACTAGTAAGAATATGAAATATGTACCAAGTAAAATTACTGCAATGCTATAGTAATATAGTAATATTTTTCTGTTTCCTTTTGTGTTGTGTTTTTCAGGTTTGAGTAATGAACCAGTACCTTTCAAATAGTATTCTCTTTATCATTGATAAAGTATTCCTAAAGTCAAATGAAAGTTCCAGAATCTTATCTACTCAAAGAAATTATACATTATGAACTTAATTAATAATGATGAAATTTTCAATCATTTTGTTCTTTTTAAAATGACTTTTCTCATTCTAAAGGTAATATATATACATCTTTGAAAAAGCTAGGTGCAAAGCATAAAGAGTAAGTAAACTTAATATTTGCATAAGTAAATGAAGAAAATACTCAGTTCTGCAAAAACAGAAAACAATTGCTTAATCACCTCTGTCCTACCACAGGACAGAGGCCAGGGATCACAGAGCACTTAGATAACATGAAAAGAGAACACTCTTGATGTACACAAACAGAGATAAAGTCTCACTCTTTTTGTACATATGGAACATTACAGAGTATTATTTTTTGCAATTTTTAAGTGAAAAATTGGAGTCCCTGAAAAGTTTGGAGTCTGAAAAGTTTGCTGGGGAAAGAGGTGTTTATTAGACTGAAGAACTGAGTTTTTGAGCAAATAATTTGTCTGGTTATTAAAAATCATATTTTAAATTAATGCACAAGATATTCATATTGTCTGATTACATATAGAATTAGACAATCTCTACAAAATTTTTCAAATTATTAGTCAGATGTAGAGTTCATAATTTCTAGTGATGGGGGTTCCAGGTAGGTAAATCATGAAAAATTACTTATTTCTGAATTATATTATAACTTATAAAAATGAAAATATTTACCATTTAAAGAATATTGTGAGCAAATATATATCTAGCATAAACAGCTGTGTTACTACACACACACAGCAAATGTCACAATACTGTTTTAGAGTTGCATTCCAGAGAGAAATATTTCAAGGACACCATGGCAGTTGACGCAGGTGAAAAAGGAATGGTGGCTACTACGTGAAGAGAATTTTTAAATCCAAATATGCGCACAATGTTCAAATACCATAGCAGCATAGAGCAGCTGCTCAGGGAAAAGTCTTGGAGTTTATTTGGCCCTTCCTTTTCTATCTTTTTAAGGTGTTGGTTTAAAACTTCTGACTTTAGACCTTTCTTATTTTCTAATGTAAGCATTGAGATCTCTTTAGTTTCTCTTGATAATAGTTTCTCTATACAACTTTTGCTAATATTTTATTTGATTTTCTCTTAGGCAGTTGGAACGTTTTTTAATGTTACTCTAAATAATATCTTTCAACATTATATTTTGAACGTTTAAAGGGAATGAGCTGGAGAAACAGCTTTCAATTAGATTACATACCCCAGTATTTTGTTAATACTAAAATTCTAGAAAGAAGCTTCTAACAAATATTCATAAGTGATGATGAAATTTTAAAAAAACAAAATATTTCCCCCTCAATAGAAAAAAAATGTTTATTTAAAACCCTATAGAATAATACCTTCTGGAAGACCCAGTGGCCTAATGGATAGGGCATTGGCCTCCTAAAATGATCCCTTCCTATATAAATGCTTCTCTATTGAAAGAATTACTATCACCCAAGGAAAAAGTTATTCATATCTAATAACCATAAGTTATTTTAGCATAACTGGGATTTCCTCAACCTATTCATATAAATGAAATCACATTTCTAACAGTAATTCAAATTTTGCTGGTTCTCACCCACATCTAGTCATATAAGAATTTCAGTAATTTGAAAATGCTTGCCCCATATTCCTTCTCCCTGCTTAATTATCCTGTGAGTGACCAGAAAATCGCTGACAATTGGTACACTATCCGGTCAGTTCCTGTGAGGTGCTTCCATTACCCACCCAGGTCTGCCACAATTCTGCGAGGATAGCTGCTGCTCACCAGATACCACCAAAGACTGTTTTTGTGCAGGAGGATGTGGTGGTGAATCCTGGGAGAATTCCTCTGTGACCTGTCTTTTCCACTCTGCTAAGAGGATTTAAAAACCTTGATGCTTATGCATCAAAATTTTAGACAACTTTATTTATAACTCCTCTACATTGTATAGGATCCAGTGGGGAAAGGAGGGAGTCAGAAGACAAATCTAAATGTTAGAACCTATAATATTACCAATTATTAACTACTGAAATATATCTTAATAATTTTACATAATTTTCTTTACAATTTTCCAAACCCACAGGCAGATTTGTGTAAATATATTTGACATTATATATGGTGTGTGTGTGTGTGCATGTGAGAGAGAGAGAAAGAGAGAAAGATGGAGGGAAACATTATATTAGTCTCACATAACATGAGAGTAACATAAGCAGAATTTTTTTAAAAAGAACAGAAAGTTCTATTGCTATCCAAAAGTTCATATAAGGAGAAAGGGGAAAGCTTCCCACTTAGGTAGAAATGTATACACCTGCACAGACACAGACACACACATGCATGCAAAACACATAAAAAGAGAGAGTTGGCTGTCATTCATATTCCATAATTTGAGAGATATTGATGAGACATTTATCTCACAATTTTCCTAAAACCGAAGTCAAAAGTTCTAAACATTTAGATTCATCTGTCTCAAGTTTTTACAACTCGTTTTACATTGAGTATGAAATTATTGATTAGGTGTATCCAGAGCACCACGGCCAGGAAAGACACATAAAACACTTAGGGAAGAAGTGTGGTATCAGCCATCCATTAGCTCAAAGAAGTTCCTTTGTCCAGCAAATCTGAGTCAGGAAGATACTCTTCCTGTAAGCGGGTAGAAAACACTCCTGCCCAACTCCACAGCATGGGCAGAATGCAGGAGCAGTGGCCAGGGATCACAGAGCACTTAGATCAAATGAAAAGAGAACACTCTTTTTTTTTTTTTTTTTTTTTTGAGACGGAGTCTCGCTCTGTTGCCCAGGCTGGAGTGCAGTGGCGAGATCTCGGCTCACTACAAGCTCCGCCTCTCGGGTTCACGCCGTTCTCCTGCCTCAGCCTCCCGAGTAGCGGGACTGCAGGCGCCCGCCACCACGCCCGGCTAATTTTTTTGTATTTTTAGTAGAGACGGGGTTTCACCGTGTTAGCCAGGATGGTCTCGATCTCCTGACCTTGTGATCCGCCCGTCTCGGCCTCCCAAAGTGCTGGGATTACAGGCATGAGCCACCGTGCCCGGCCGAGAACGCTCTTGATGTACATAAACAGAGATAAAGTCAACTCTGTGAAATGTGCAGCATTTTTCACAGCAAATTGGAGGGAAAAAATGCCCTATAGATTTCTTCTGACAAAACTCTGGCATTTAAATTGAACTTTGATTTCTGCACTAAATGGCACATATAATGTCACTTTCTCCTGAAAATCCAATAAATCTACAGTAAAGAATTTTTTTTTTTTTTTTTTTTTTTTTTTTTTTTGAGACGGAGTCTCGCTCTGTCGCCCAGGCTGGAGTGCAGTGGCGCGATCTCGGCTCACTGCAAGCTCCGCCTCCCGGGTCCACGCCATTCTCCTGCCTCAGCCTCCCGAGTAGCTGGGACTACAGGCGCCCGCTACCACGCCCGGCTAATTTTTTGTATTTTTAGTAGAGACGGGGTTTCACCGTGTTAGCCAGGATGGTCTCGATCTCCTGACCTCGTGATCCACCCGCCTCGGCCTCCCAAAGTGCTGGGATTACAGGCGTGAGCCACCGCGCCCGGCCAGTAAAGAATTTTTTTAAAGCATAACCTGAGAAGCATGGAGGAACAGCAAATGATACAGCAGAAGACAAGTGGCAGAAAAGGTGATTGATAGAGAATATCCAAGAAAACCAAACCTTAGTTCAGCTAGTGAAGAAAGCTGAGAAATAATTTAGTTTATATCAAAGAATGCTTAAGTTTTATGGAGTTATACATCAGATACCTCTCTAACTGGGAAGTCAGGGAAGCATAAATGTAAGGAGGGTTAGGTTAACGTTGTTTGAGAAGCATTAAACTTGCCATTTTATATTTCTTGAGAAAAGTCTCCCTCCCCATTGCCTCATCATCATTACTTTTTCTGAAGATGCATTCATTAGAAAGGATGTAATGAAAAGTCTTTGCAGTGGATTATGGTAGACGGGCTCTAACCTAAAACAGAGGGATTAGTGAACATATGAATTCAGAATGCCAAATGCCAAAGACCCCAGACCCCTTCTTTTATAGTTTGGATTTGTGTCTCTGCCCAAATCTCATGTCCAGTTATAATCCCCAGTGTTGGGGGTGCAGCCTGGTGGGAGGTGATTAGGTCATGGGGGGTGAATTTTTCATGAATGGTTTAGCACTATCTCCTTGATGCTGTTCTCATGATAGTGAGTTCTCACAAGATCTGGTTGTTTAAAAGTGTGTAGCACCTCCCCACCTCACTCTCACTCCTGCTTTTACTGTGGGATATGCAAGCTCCCACTTGGCCTTCCACGATTGTAAGCTCCCAGAGGCCTCCCCAGGGGCAGATGCTGATGCTGTGCTTTCCTGTATAGCCCGTAGAACTGAGACAATTAAACCTCATTTCTTTATAAATTACCCAGTTTCAGGTATTTCTATATATCAATACGAGAACTGACTAACACACCTTCTAAAACAACTTTCAGAAAGCTGATAGCCCAACTGTTAGTCTCCATGTAAAATACAGAAAAACATTCTCTGGGGAATCTGTCAAGCCCAAGAGAAACAACCTACACATACAGACCTAAGAGTTTCCAATAAAGTTATCACCTAGATTATCCTAGAACAATGTTTCTTAACAGTGGCATTATTAACATTTTAGACTGGATAATTCTTTGTTGTATGGGGCTGTCCTGGGCATTGCAGGATGTTTAGTAACACCCTTGGCCTCTTCCCTTTAGATACCAGTAGCACCTCCCCTCTCTGATTCATGATGATGAAAAATGTCTTCAGGCATTGCCAAATATCCTGTGAGAGGCAAAATTACACCTCGTTAAGAATCAGTGCCTTAGAGTGACACTTTAACCATCTTCCCACATCTCCCACTCTCCTGAAAATTAAAAATAAGACAAATTGAAGGAAAAAATAGATGGATTAGAAGACAAAGTTTAATATATTAAAAAAATAAAGCAAAGAGAAAATAGTAGAGAAAAGATACTAAATCCAGAAAAGTAGTTTTTGAGGCACAACCTCTAAATAAGGGCTCTTCAAAAAGATAAAAAACTCAGGAGGACAAAGGATAAAATAAATATTAGAAGATAATTTTTGAGAAAACATCGAGAACATCTAGTATTAAAGGACACGAGCCTCCTGATTGATCCCCGCAAAATGCATGAAGATAGTTCCAAGCCAAGGCATGTCACAACTCTCTGAACACCTGTGTCAGAGACATACGACAATCAGTGCAAAATAAAAGAGACCAGAGTGACTTCATATTCTCCACAGTAACATGGCTGCCAGGGCTCCCATGACAAAATTCCACAGATCAGGTAGCTGAGATGGTTTGGATGTTTGTCTCCTCCATATCTCATGTTGAAATGTGATCCCTGATGTCAGAGTGGGGAGTGTTCGAGTCACAGGGGCAGTCCTTCATGAATGGCTTGGTGCCCTCCCCACAGTAATGAATTCACGCAGGAGCTGGCTGTTTAGAAGAGCCTGGCATCTCTCTTGCTCCCTGTCTCATCTTGTGATATGCCAGCTCCCCTTCCCTTCCACCATGACCAAAAGCTTCCTGGGCTTGACCAGAAGTCAAGCAGATGCTGATGCCATGCTTGTACAGCCTGCAGAACCATGAGCCAAATAAACCTCTTTTCTTTATAACTTACCCAGCCTGAGAAATTCCTTTATAGCTATGTAAATGGACTAATACAGTAGCTTAAACAAGAGAAATTTCTTTTCTTACAGCCTGACAGTTAGGTGTCCAAGATATAAGTGTTGGTAGGTTTACTGTCTCCCAAGGCTAATCTCCATGGCTTGCAGGTGGCTGCTTTCTCACTGCATTCTCATGGTCAGTCATATTAAATTAAAGCCCTATGGTTATCTCATTTAACCTTATACCTCATTAAAAGCCCTATCTCCAAATATGGTTACATTGGGAGTTAGGGCTTCAACATATGAAACTGCGGCGGACATAATTCAGTCAATAACATATGGGGAACTGAAATACAAAAGCAAAGTACCTTCCAAACTCTGAAGAATAATAACTTCCAACCTAAAATGTTATCATCACTTTAAAGAATGTATTGAGTATATTTAGAAAACCCCATCGTCTTAGCCCAAAATCTCCTTAAGCTGATAAGCAACTTCAGCAAAGTCTCAGGATACAAAATCAATGTGCAAAAATCACAAGCATTCTTATACACCAATAACAGACAAACAGAGAGCCAAATCATGAGTGAACTCCTATTCATAATTGCTACAAAGAGAATAAAATACCTAGGAATCCAACTTACAAGGGATGTGAAGGACCTCTTCAAGGAGAAATACAAACCACTGCTCAACACAATAAAAGAGGACACAAACAAATGGAAGAACATTCCATGCTCATGGATAGGAAGAATCAATATCGTGAAAATGGCCATACTGCCCAAGGTAATTTACAGATTCAATGCCATCCCCTTCAAGTTACCAATTACTTTCTTCACAGAATTGGAAAAAAAAAAACACTAAAGTCCATATGGAACCAAAAAACGGCCCACATTGCCAAGACAATCCTAAGCAAAAGGAACAAAGCTGGAGGCATCACACTCCCTGACTTCAAACTATACTACAAGGCTACAGTAATAAAAACAGCATGGTACTTGTACCAAAATAGAGATATAGACCAATGGAACAGAACATAGCCCTCAGAAATAACACCACACATCTACAACCATCTGATCTTTGACAAACCTGACAAAAACAAGAAATGGGGAAACGATTCCCTATTTAATAAATGGTGCTGGGAAAACTCGCTAGCCATATGTAGAAAGCTGAAACTGGATCCCTTCCTTACACCTTATGCAAAAATTAATTCAAGATGGATTAAAGACTTAAATGTTAGACCTAAAACCATAAAAACCCTAGAAGAAAACCTAGGCAATATCATTCAGGACATAGGCATGGGCAAGGACTTCATGTCTAAAACACCAAAAGCAATGGCAACAAAAGCCAAAATTGACAAATGGGATCTAATCAAACTGAAGAGCTTCTGCACAGTAAAAGAAACTACCATCAGACTGAACAGGCAACCTACAGAATGGGAGAAAATTTTTGCAATCTACGCATCTGACAAAGGGCTAATATCCAGAATCTATAATGAACTCAAACAAATTTATAAGAAAAAAACAAACAACCCCATCAAAAAATGGGCAAAGGATATGAACAGACACTTCTCAAAAGAAGACATTTATGCAGGCAACAGAAACATGAAAAAATGCTCATCATCACTGGACATCAGAGAAATGCAAATCAAAACTACAATGAGATACCATCTCACAACAGTTAGAATGGCGATCATTAAAAAGTCAGGAAACAACAGATGCTGGAAGGATGTGGAGAAATAGGAACGCTTTTACACTGTTGGTGGGACTGTAAACTATTTCAACCATTGTGGAAGACAGTGTGGTCATTCCTCAAGGATCTAGAACTAGAAACACCATTTGACCCCGCCATCCCATTACTGGGTATATACCCAAAGGATTATAAATCATTCTACTATAAAGACACATGCACACATATGTTTATTGTGGCACTATTCACAATAGCAAAGACTTGGAACCAACCCAAATGTCCATCCCATTACTGGGTATATACCCAAAGGATTATAAATCATTCTACTATAAAGACACATGCACACATATGTTTATTGTGGCACTATTCACAATAGCAAAGACTTGGAACCAACCCAAATGTCCATCAATGATAGACTGGATTAAGAAAATGTGGCACATATACACCATGGAATACTATGCAGCCGTAAAAAAGGATAAGTTCATGTCCTTTACAGGGACATGGATGAAGCTGGAAACCATCATTCTGAGCAAACTATCGCAAGGACAGAAAAACCAAACACCGCATGTTCTCACTCATAGGTGGGAATTGAACAATGAGAACACTTGGACACAGGGCGGGGAACATCACACAGCAGGGCCTGTCATGGGGTGGGGGTATGGGGGAGGGATAGCATTAGGAGAAATACCCAATGTACTTGACAAGCTAATGGGTGCAGCAAACCTACATGGCACATGTATACATATGTAACAAACCTGCACCTTGTGCACATGTACCCTAAAACTTCAAGTATAATAAATAAATAAATAAATAAATAAGAATGTATTGAGTGGAAAAATGGATCAAAGACCCTTTCAATTTACTTACTACAGCCCACAAAAGCCATATATATCCTGCCATCTACTACTCGTTAACCACCATATTGGTTTTCTACCACATAACTAGCAGGTCGCAACATTCATGATCAAATTAAAAAAAAAAAAGTCACTTAAGGGAATTTTAGCAAATGAGGAACAAAATTTACCCCTGCTCCCCACCAACCCCAATTTGTAACAAGTGGTTTTCATGTGGGAACTGAGAATTCAGAAGAAAACATAACAAGACCCCCAAGGGGATCTCCAGAGAGACTAGCTTAGCAACTGAAACATTTGACTTTTTAAATTAAAAATTACATAAACAAATTGGCATGTATTCACCACTAATAACCAGATTTGTGGTAAGAATTAGTGTAAGAAATATCACAACCAGAGGGGAACATCATCACTCACACACATCAGCGCACAAAGACAGAAAATGAAATTTTAAAAAAGCATTAGAGTACAGTTCCAAAAGCCTTACAGTACTGATAATAACATATAAAAAAAAGAAACAAAATTCAAAACATAAGATATTTTTTCTTGACTTGAAAAGAAAAAATCTTTGTTGCCTCCAGGACAAAAGAATCGCCAAATCTTAATAAGGATTGTGCTATGGTTTGAATTTCCCTCCAAAACTCATGTTGAAACTTAATCCCCAATTTGACAGTATTGAGAAATAAGGCCTTTAAAATGTGATCAGATCTTAAGGGATTAATCCATTGGGTTAACAAAGTATTGGTTTACTATGAGAGTGGAACTGGTAGCTTTATAAAAAGAGGAAGAGACACCAGAATAAGCACTTTCAGCCTCCTTGCCATGTGAAACCCTGCACCCCCTCAGGACCCTACAGAGTCCCCAGCAGCAAGTAGGCTCCCAACTGATGCAGCTCCTATACCTTGAACTTCTCAGCCTCCATCACTGTAAAAAATTAATTCTTTTTAATATAAATTATTCAGTGCCAGGTATTCTGTTATAAGCAATAGAAAACACTAAAACAGATTGATAAGGAAAGAAGTAAACTCGACATATTTGGGTAAAATTTACATACTAATGATAAAGAGAAAAACTTACAGGTTAATAGAAAGAATGGATTATTTTAAAAACTAAAAGAATCTGTCATAGGATGGCTCAATATCTGCCACACTGAAAGCTAAAAAACCTGAAATAATATCTATAGACTACTGAAAGAAAGAAGATTGCATTCCAAAGAGCCTATGCCCAATCAAAATATTAATCATCCCAAAGACATGTGAAGATTCAGAAATTATGTGGCTCATATGCTTATTCTGAAGAAAATTATAGGTGAAGTGCTGTTACCAAATAAAAATTAAATAATTTGTTTTACTGGGAAAAATAAATGAAATAAACATAATAAAAAAAGAATATTGGTGTATATTGTTGTTTCTTTTTTTTTCCGATTTTTTTTTTTTTTTTTTTTTTTTTTTTTGAGAAGGAGTCTCGCTCTGTCACCCAGGCTGGAGTGCAGTGGTGCAGCCTCGGGTCACTGCAAACTCTGCCTCCCAGGTTCAAGTGATTCTTCTGCTTCAGCCTCCCAAGTAGCTGGAACTACAGGCGCGCGCCACCACGCCCAGAAATTTTTTTGTATTTTTAGTAGAGACGGGATTTCACAGTGTTAGCCAGGATGGTCTCAATCTCCTCACCTCATGATCTGCCCTCCTCAGCCTCCCAAAGTGCTGGGATTACAGGTATGGGCCACTGTGCCCAGCCTATTGGTAAGTTTCAAAAGGTTATAGCTAATGTGATCAGAAATTTGTAATGTAAAGTTTAAGTCAAGGTGTCAGACATTGTTGCTAGTCAACAATATAGAGTTCTTTCCTGGACACATGCTTCCTTGGGAGGACTCTGCTTTCTTAACTCCTTGGTGAGGCATGGCCATGTGACTTGCTTTGGTAAGTAGAAGCAATCTGTGCCTCTTTCATGGAAAAGCATTTATTTGCCATCGTCTGTTCTGCAATGTGTTCTTCTCCTCCTGCAAAATGAAAACATGTATTGATGTGGTGATGCAGAATCTCACATAAAGGGCAACTACCCTGAGACTCACCCTACACCTGGTGTATTAGTCCACTTTCACATTGCTGTAAAGAAATATCTAGAGACTGGGTAATTTATAAAAGGAAGAGGTTTAATTGACTCAGCTCTGCATGGCTGGAGAGGCCTCAGAAAACTTGCAATCATGGTGGAAGGCGAAGGGGAAGCAAGTTTGGACCTTTTTCACTTGGTGGCAAGAGAGAGAAGCGTGTGAGTGAAAGGGGAAGAGCCCCTTACAAAACCATCAGATCCTGTGAGAACTCAGCCACAATCATGAGAACAGCGTGGGGAAAACTGCCCTCGTGATCCAGTCACATCCCACTGGGTTCCTCCCTTGACACATGGGGATTACGGGGATTACAAGTCGAGATGAGATTTGAGTGGGGACACAGAACCAAGCATATCACTTGAGAAATAAATAAATAAAGCTTCGTTGACTGTAGTATAACCTGGATTTCTCTCACCAATATAGTACTATTTCTTGAAACTGATATACTCTAAATGGACACCTAATAATGGCCTAGTACTTAGTGTTCTAAATCGTCTCAGCAAAACCTGGAACAGATGTGGAGGTGGGAGAGAAAGAGAAGAGGAGTGGAGGCAAGAAACAATGAATGTGGGAAAGTAAGATAATTTAAAGGTCTCATCTGGGGAGACAGAAGAGAAAACTGAAATAAACTTACTATTTTCTTTTAATATTATAATGGAGAAATATTGTTTAATTAGAAAAGTAAAAGGAACTACTTACAGAACTGAAAATTACAGTAGCATGTTCAAATGAAAATGGAATAAAGGAATAAACTGGAGCTTGAAGAAGCCAGAAAAAGTAAAATGAGGGAGAAAAAAGCAAAAACAACAATAAACATAAACAAAGGAAAACATAAGCTTAAAAAGAGTGCTTTCAATAAAACCAATTAAATCTGTATTGATGCAATATCCAAACATGCTGAGTTATACTATAAAAATCCTAGACTGTTAAATAGGGTTCTAAAAACTAACCCCAGTTATATTTGTTTACAGGTAACAAATTAAGCAGTAAAAAAAAAAGTTGAAAATGAAAAGAATAAACACAGATAAAGAAATTTCAAACGAGTACAAGAAGAAGTAAAAACATATTACCAGAAAGAGGATTTCAAGGTCAAAAGCATCAAAAATAGAGAAAAAAAGTATTTAAGAATAAACTGTGTAATCTACATAGAAAGTATAGCAATATTCTTTTAAGCATCAAATTATATTGCAGTTATATATATATCAAGCAAACACCCCTAGAAATAAAAGGTCAATGCAATAAAAGCACAATTATAGTGTGAGGTTTTAATACACCACTTTCAGAATTTGACAGGTCCATCAAACCATGAATAAATACAGAAGACACAATAAACAAGCTCAATTTAGCATACCCATAAAAATAGTATTGTTCTTCATGTTATGTATTGTTATTCTGTATCTACAAAGGAAAATTTAATAAGATTTCAATAAAATACATATTTGGTGGGCAATATTTCCTGCTCGATTGTGATATAAGAAACCTTGAAAAATAAGCAAAGTATTAACCAAATATTAATTATAAAGACACTGAGGGACACCCTCTTAAAAATCCATGATAAAATGGCAAAACCAAAACTGATATTGTGATTTATCCAGAAAGAGAATCATCCACTCAAGAAGCAGAAACCTAATAAACACAAAGCAAGATGCTCAACCTTGGTATATTTCAGGGAAAAGCAAATTAAAGCAATAAATACATACCATATTTTAGATATTAATTTTAAAAAAGAAAGTGCAATACATTCAATGCTGAGGAATAACAGGATGAAAATTGCTTTCTCATACTTTACTGTCGGAACTACAAACTAATACACTTTTGTGAAAAATATATAGTATCCTTTAACCATGTTTAGAAATAACTCTATATCAGAAATTGAAATAAATACTTAAGATTATATTTTAAAGATTTCTGGAAGTATTTCTGTGACAATAAAAGACCAAGGAATATCTGAAAAACCCATTAAGAACAGAATAAAAAAATTAGTTGTGTTACATTTATTCTATGCAATACTATGCAATTATAACAAGATAACTTTGGAAAAGAAGTGTTTCTTTTGATTTAAAGGAATATTGATGATGAATTGTTGAATAGGAGAAACAAGTTGCTGATTAATGTTATATAATGTTGATCCTATTTCTGTAAAATCAAATAATAGGCCCACATATTCTTAAAAAACTCCTTCATATGTGCATTTTTATATGACAGTGGAAATATGAAAGAATACACAAAAGCTGTTAATAAAATATCACAGTGTAAGCATGAAAATGGATATTACAAGTTTAGACATACATTATTTTTGAGAAATTTCAAGAGAAATTTTAAAAATATAAGAGATTTCAAATATCTGTAGTAATCAAGGTATAAACATCTTAAAATGCACAATCTTTGGAGTTCAATATATTTGACTACTTAATTAATAAATATATTCTTATTATAACTTTCTTTTTAAATGCTGCTTGCTAATAACTGAAACATGGACAAATGCAAAATAATCCTGTGACTTCACAGGGCTGAATTAGATCTCAACTGTAAATGGCTCTCTCTCCTTACAGCAAGCTATTTCAATCATTGCAAACTTTTAGAACAAATTGAATAGTGACTTCAATTTTAATTAATTTGTATTAATATAGCTCTTTTTTGTTTCATAGAAAGTGTATCATTCAGAATTCAATAAGAAAAGTAAATACACTAAGGAAAAACAAACTATACGTGTGTGTGGGGGTGTGGGTGTTGGTGTGGGTGTATATATATATAAAATACTCTGATATGTTATATATAATATATATTATATACTGGAATATATAATTGTATATTATTAAAACTATACATTTTTTGCATATTTTATACTATAGTTAAAAAACTTCTATAAGGCAAATCCCTTTAGTAAATCCATATATGTGGTTAAGCAATCTCTGCAAGGCTGCTGTCTTCACACCTGATGCTAGTCCATAGAGCTTATAGCCAGAAAGTGAGATGGATGTAAAACAAGGGAATTCACAAGGTTGAAAACCACACACATGAGGTGGAATTCCATCAGTAAGATTTGAAACCAGCAGTTTCTTCTAAGAGCATGGTCTGAGTATCCTGCAGAAATTGAGGACCATCCTCATGGAGCTAAACACAATATACCATGACTAGTTGTCAGAGAAGCTGAGAGATTCAGGAGATAACAAAGCAGTTGCAAGTCCAGCAGTTGATTCAGGCCACCAAGGAGAGTCTACAAATCAGCAACAATTGGTATGAGCTACAGAATGTCTGCCATTTCCTTTCTGTCCTCTAAATTTCCCAAGAATATCCCTTGTAAGTCACCTAAATGGAAATATACAAAAGGGAATTCTAGGAAACATAATTCAGCTCAGCCAGTTTGACACATTAAAAAGCCACCACAAAGTATATATGGTTTTAGATAAGAGCATGGCATCTGAAGAGAGACTACCCAAGTTCAAATCCCTTCACCACCAGTTACGAATTGTGTGAACTGG
Source organism: Pan troglodytes (assembly GCF_028858775.2). NCBI lineage: Eukaryota > Metazoa > Chordata > Mammalia > Primates > Hominidae > Pan > Pan troglodytes. Next base: position 92,024,120 of record NC_086015.1, read on the forward strand.
GAAATATAATTGTTACTTACTATAATTCAAAACTTTTAAAATAATAAAGTCTGAATGATATGGTTTTTATTAACATGAAACTTTCTCTTTAGTTTTGTCAGCCCAATTTTCTTGCCTTGTGGAAGACATGATATTCCAAACCATGGGTTGGAAAACAATGACTCATGGACCTTATATGCCATGTGGCCTGTTGTTTTTTGCTCACAAGCTAAAATGGTTTTTATATTTTTAAAGGTTGTGAAAAAATGAATATATTACAGAGGCTATATGTGGCCTGCAAAGCCTAACATATTTACTATGTGCCTTTTTAGATAAAGTTTGCCAATCCCTATTGTAAAAAACCAGTGCTAAGTAATAGAACTTGAACCACAAATATGAGTCATATATGCATTTCTAAATTTTCTAGTAGTCACATTTTAAATAGTAGAAATGAAACAGGTGAAATTGATTTTTATTTCTATTTTTTATTAACCCAGTATCTCAAAAATATCTCAATATGCAACCAATGAAACATTATTAATAAGATATTTTAGGACATTGGCAAAATGGCAGAATGTTAAATCCCCCAGCATCTCTTTTCAAACAAAAATACAACTAAAAACTATTCCAAGGCAAGAATACCATTCTGAGTTCACCAGAACTCAGTTGAGAGAAGTGGAAAACCACCCCCAGGCCAACAGAATGGAGAGAACCCACAACTGGTAAGAGAAACAGTCACTTTGGAGCATCAGCCATGCCCACATAACACCACTCACAGAGAATTTCCCTAGAACCATAGTTTCCAAGGGAAGAGGAGGAAAATGGAGGTGGACATTTGATCTCCCCAGCAGTTTGGGAATTTTTATAGAAAGCCAACTCCAGTTGCATACATGGGAAACACTGAGAGTGCCATGAGGGATAACCCACATGGAGTAAACTGGGGACAGAGAGGACACTGATAGTAGTGAAGAGCATGCCGATCTTGGCAGCTACTCTGTGCTCTTATCAGCAGGACAGACATCATGTGGAAGCGACTGGCTAGTGCTATGCCACTGTATGAGGCACAGTCCACAAGAAGGCCCAGATCCCTGGCCAGACGTTCGACAAAGCCCAAATGCTCCTAGGGAGCCGTTTTCTGGCTTGGAACTACTAAAAGATCAGGATTAAGTTCCAATTCCTGCTTAAGGTTTCCCCAGACTGGTAAACAATGAAAGGGCATCAGTACAATTCTGGGGAGACATTTATATTCCAGTGCTCACCACAAGTCTCCTCCAGACTGGGAAAAGATACCAGGGCAGCGATTTAGTTCCAGAGCAGAGTTTAAGGTTTGGTATTCATTGTGAGTTTTTTTCCAGACCAGAAAACAATGACAAGGCAGTAAGTTAGTTCCAAGGCAGTGTTTTAGTTCTGCTACTCACTATGCGTATTCTTCAGAATGGAAAGAAACAATGGGCCAATGTTTAAGTTCCAATAGTAAGGAGTAAAGTTCTAACACCAGCAAAGAACACTGCATAAAATGAAAGAGGTGGTTGCCTCCTCTAACGCACAGGCATCGATGTAAAGATGCAAGGATCATGAAAGCTCGTGGAAACATGGTATCATCAAAAGAAACCAACAAAGCTCCAGCAATTGGCCCCGAAGAACAGAAGATCTATGAAATGTTAGACATAGAATTCAGAATAAGGATCTTAAATAAGTTCAGAAAAAATAAGAAAATGCAAACAGAAAATTAATAAAATTTAGAAAATAATCTGGGAACAAAATGAGAAATTTGACCAAAAAATAGAAATCCCAGACATAAAAAATACAATAACTAATGAAAATATTTATTCCAATGCTCTAACACCACACTTGGTCAAACAGATAAAAGAATTAGCAAGTTTGAAGATAGAATATGTGAAATTATATAGTCAAAAGAGGGAAAAAAAGAATTAAAAAGAGAGGGGAAGAAGGCCTATGAGAATTGGCCTTGATGTGACATGATCAAACAAACTAACCAACAGATAATAGAAATTTCTGAAAGAGATGAAAAGTCCTAGAAAACATATTTAAGGAAATAATGGCTGAAGAATTTCCAAATCTAGAGAAAAATGACACCATCCAGGTACATAAAGCTCAGAGGACACCAATCAAATTCAACCTGAACAGGAAATTCCTATGGCACATCATAATCAAATTAGCAAAAATCAAGGACAAAAAGAATAAATACTCAAAACAGCAAGAAAAAATAAATATATTACATTCAATAGAGCCCCAGTACAGCTTTCTGCAGATTTCTCAGCAGAAACTCCGCAGGCCAGGAGAGAGTGGGATGCTGTATTTAAAGTGCTGAAGGAAAAACTACCAGCCAAAAACAGTGTACTAAAAAAGCTATCCTTCAAACATGAAGGAAAGATAGTCATTCTCAGACAAACAAACGCTGAAAGAATTCACCAACACCAGATCTATCTTACCAGAAATGCTAAACTAGGTTTTCAAACTGAAAGAAATGGAGGTTACTGTGTAACAAGAAAACATCTGACCATATTAAATTAACTGGGGGAAAAAAAATACAGGCAGGCACGGCAGCTCATGCTTATAATTCCAGCACTTTGGGAGGCTGAGATCAAAGGATTGCTTGAGCTTAGGAGTTCAAGACCAGCCAGAGCAATATGGTGAAAGCAACAAAAAATACAAAAATTGGCCAGGCATAGTGGTGTAAGCCTGTAGTCCCAGCTACTTGGAAGGCTGACGTAAGAGGATCACTTGAGCCCAGGAGGTTGAAGCTGCAGTAAGCCACAATCACACCATTGTACTCTACCCTGGGTAACAGAATGAGACCCTATCCCTAGCTAAAAGCAAAATAAAATTGAAAAAAGGCAATTCAGAATACTCTAATACTATAATTAAGGTAAGAAAACCACTTATATCTTAAGTAAGAAGATTAAAAGACAAAACTATTATAAATGATTATAACTACAAAAATTGATTAATAGATAAACAATATTAAAAGGTGTAAATTGTAGCATCATAACCTTCAAAAAGTCAAAATATGGGAGGGAGGATTTGTGTTAAAGTGTAGAGTTTGTTTTTGTTACTTTTCTTTGCAATTAGTTAAGTCATAATCAGTTTAAAATAATCTGTTTTAAGGTTATTTGCAACCCTCATGGTAACCACAAAGCAAAAACCTATAATAGATGCACTAAAAATAAATAACACAAGATCAAAACATACTACTAGAGAAAATCACTTAATCACAAAGGAAGACAGTAAGAGAGGAAAAGAGGAAAAAAGGATCTATACAACAAACAGAAAATAAGAAACAATATGGCAGTAGTAAATCCTTATCTATCAATAATAAGCTTGAATATAAATGGATGAAATATTCCAATTAAAAGACATAAAGTGGCTGAATGGATAAAAACTAAGACCCAAAAATATTCTGTCTACAAGAAACTCACTTTACCTATAAAGACAAGTACAAACTGTAAGTGAAGAGAAGGAAAAATATATTCATGCAAGTGGTAACCAGAATAGAGCAAGAGTAGCCATACTTAGATAAAATGCAGTTTAACACAATAATGGTTTTTAAAAGTCCATTCTACAATAATAAGGGGATCAAAAGCAAGAGATACCCTCTTAAACATAATATAAGAGGATACATACATACATGCATAATTTATAATTATAAATACACAGGCACCCAACAATGGAGCACCCAAGTGTATAAAACAAATATTAATAAAATGAAGGGAGAAATTGATCCAGTACAATAATAATAGGGAACTTCAACACTCCTCTTCCAACAATGGGAAGATCATCCAGACAGAAAGTCAACAAAAAACATTAGAGTTAAACTGAACTTTAGACCAAATGAACTTAACAGACATTAACAGAACATTCTGTTGAACAGCTGCAGAATACACATATTTTTCTCAACTGCACATAAAACATTTTCTAGGATAGACTACATATTACAGCACAAAAAAGTCAACACATTTTTTAAAAACTGAAATTATAGCAAGTATCTTTTCTGATCACAATGAAATAAATCAAGAAATCAATGTCAGAAACAACATTAAAAACTGTACAAATTCATGGATAATAAACAACATGTTCCTGAATAACAAATGGGCCAATGAAGAAATTAAAATAAATTTTAAAATTTCTTGAGACAAACATAAATAGATATACAACATAGCGAAACTTATGGAATACAGTGAAAACAGTTCCAGAAGGAAAGTTTAAATGCCTACATCAAAAAAGTAGAAAGACTTCAAATAAATACCTAATGTTGCACCTCTAGTAAGTAGAAAAGCATAAACAGAACAAACCCCAAATTAGTAGAAGGAAAGAAATAACGAGATCAGATCAAAAGTAAATGAAATTGAAACTAAAAAAAAAAAAAATCAAAAAACAAAAAGTCTGTTTTCTAAATAAACAAACAAAATTAACAAATCTTAAGTTAGACTAAAGAAAAAAGGACAGAAGACCCAAATAAATACAATCAGAGCAAAAAAGGAAGCATTAGAACAGATACCACAGAAATACAAAGAATAATGAGACAATTAAGAATAGCTATACACAAACGAATTGGGAAACCTAGATGAAATGGATAAATTTTTGGACATATGCAACCTGCCAAGATTCAATTATGAAGAAATAGAAAACCTGAGCAGATAATAATGAGTAATGAGATTTATCAGTAATTGTGTCTTCCATCAAAGAAAAGCCCAGGATCTTACAGCATCACTGAGGACTTTTACCAAACTTTTCTATTCTTATGTTTATACTAATACCAATTCTACTCAAACTATTTCAAAAAATTGAAGAAGAGAGAATACTTCCAAATATATTCTATGAGGCCAGCAGTACCCTGACACCAAAACAAGACATAAACACACAAAAAGCAAACAAACAAAAAACTGCAAGCCAATATTCCTGATAAAAACAGATGCAAAAGTCCTCAACAAAATACTAGCAAACCAAATTTAACAGCATATTAAAAAGTCTAATTATTATGATCAAATGGGATTCAAGAATGATTCAACATATGCAAAAAATAAACTTTTTACATCATATTAACAGAGCCAGCAATAAAAGCCATAAAGTCATTTCAATTGATGCTGAAAATAATTCAATAAAATTTAATATCTCTTTGTGATAAAGACTCCCAACAAACTGGCTCTAGAAGGAATATATCTCAAAACAATAAAGGCCATATATGATAAGCCCACAGGTATCATCATACTGAATTGGGAAAAACTGAAAGCTTTTTCTCTGAGATCTAGAAGATGGCAAGGACGTTCACGTTCTCCACTTTTATTCATCATAGTACTGGAAGTTCTAGCCAAAACAATTAGGGAAGAGAAAGAAATTGGAAAGGAAGAAGTCAAATTATTCTGGTTCTCAGACAGGATTCTAACCTAAAGATTCCATCAAAGAACTGTTAGAGCTGATAAATGAGTTCAGTGAAGATGCAGAACACACACACACAAAATGTACAAAATTAGTAGCATTTATACACTCCAACAGTGAACAATCTGAAAAAAAAGAAAACATCCTGTCAGATTTATAGTTTGTGAATATTTTCTCCCATTTGCAGGTTGTCTGTTCACTTAGTTGAATATTTCTTTTGCTGTGCAGATGCTTTTTAGTTTAATTAAATCACATTTGTCTATTTTTGTTTTTCTTGTTTATACTTCTGATGTCTTAGTCAAGAATTATTTCCCTAGACAAATATCTGGAAGAATTTTTCCTAAATTTTCTTCTAGGATTTTTATATTTTCACCATCCTGGCTAACATGGTGAAACCCCGTCTCTACTAAAAATACAAAAATTAGCTGGGCATGGTGGCGGGCGCTTGTGGTCCCAGCTCGGGAGGCTGAGGCAGGAGAATGGTGTGAACCCGGGAGGTGGAGCTTGCAGTAAGCCGAGATCATGCCCCTGCACTCCAGCCTGGTGACAGAGCAAGACTCCATCTCAAACAAACAAACAAACAAAAAATTATTCAAACTGGAAAAGAAGTCAAATTGTTCCTCTTTGCTGATAATATGTTCTTATGTCTAGTAAAACAGATTTGATAAATACATTTAATTCTTTAATAGAACTTGAGTTGATTATTGTACATGGTGAGAGATTTAGGTCCAGTTTCATTTTTCTGCTTGTGCCAATCCAATTTTCCCAGCACTATTCATTGAAAAGGTTGTCCTTTCCCTGTCTATGTTCTTCTTAACCTTGTCAAAGATCAGTTAGCTGTGGATATGTGGCTTTATTTCTGGTCTCTCTGTTCTGTTCCATTCATCTGTGTGTCTATTTCTATACCAGAACCAGGTGTGCTGTTTACCATAGCTTTGTAATATAATTTGAAGTCAGGTAATATAATGCCTACAGCTTCGCTCTTTTTGTTTATGATTGCTTTGGCTATTTGGGCTCTTTTCTGGTTCCATATGAATCTTAGGATTATAATTTTCCAATTCTGTGGAAAATGACATTGGTATTTTAATAGGGATTGCATTTGATCTGTAAATAGCTTTGGTCAGTATAGTCATTTTAACAATACTAATTCTTCTAATTCAGAAGTATGGGATTTTTTTCATTTGTTTGTATTCTCTTCAATTTTTTTCATCAGTGTTTTGTAATTTTCCTTGCAGAGATCTTTTACCTCTTTGGTTAAATTTATTCCTAGATATTTTATTTTTTTAGGTAGGTATTATAAATGAGACTGCATTCTTGAATTTCTTTCTTGGCTAGATCATTAATGGTGTATAGAAACACTACTGATTTTTGTATGTTGATATTGTATCCTGCAACATTACTGACTTTATTTATCAAATCTGTTTTACTAGACATAAGAACATATTATCAGCAAAGAGGAACAATTTGACTTCTTTTCCAGTTTGAATAATTTTTTGTTTGTTTGTTTGTTTGAGATGGAGTCTTGCTCTGTCACCAGGCTGGAGTGCAGGGGCATGATCTCGGCTTACTGCAAGCTCCGCCTCCCGGGTTCACGCCATTCTCCTGCCTCAGCCTCCCGAGTAGCTGGAACCACAAGCACCCGCCATCATGCCCAGCTAATTTTTGTATTTTTAGTAGAGACGGGGTTTCACCATGTTAGCCAGGATGGTCTCGATCTCCTGACCTCGTGATCTGCCTGCCTTGGCCTCCCAAAGTGCTGAGATTACAGGTGTGAGCCACCACGCCCGACCTTGAATACGTTTTTATGCTTTCTTTTTCCTGATAGCTCTGCCTAAGACTTTTAGTACTATGTTAAATTGGAGTGGTGAAAGTGGGTATTCTTGTCTTGTTCTAGTTCTGACAGAAAAGGCTTTCAACTTTTTCCCATTCAGTATGACATTTGCTATGGGTTTTCCATATATGGTCTTTATTACTGTTAGTTATGTTCCTTATGTGCCTACTTTATTGAGAGTTTTGAACGTGAAAGGATGTTGAATTTTATCAAATTCTTTTTCCACATCTATTGAGATGATCATATGGTTTTTGTCTCTCATTATGTTAATGTGATGTATCACATTTATTGATTTGCATATGTTGAACCATCCCTGGTATAAATCCCACCTGATGGTGATGTATTGTCTTTTTAATATGCTGGAATGCTGTTTTTTAGTATTTTGTTGAAGATGTTTGCATCTATGTTTATCAGGGTAATCAGCCTGTAGTTTTTGTTGCTGTTGTTGTATCCTTGGTTTTGGTATCAGGGTAATAATGCTGACAGAATGGGTTAGGAAGAATTCTCTCCTCTTCAATTTTTTTGAATAGTTTCAGGAGGATTAGTGTTAGTTCTTTGTATCTTTGCTAGAATTTGGCTATGCATCCATCCAGTCCTAGGCTTTTCTTTCATAGGACGATTTTTATTACTGTTTCGATCTTGATACTTGTTATTGGTATATTTAGGGTTTTGGTTTTTCCTGACTTAATCTTGGCAGGTTTTATATTTCCAGAAATTTATCCATTATCCAATTTCTCCAGTTTTCAGCATATAGTTGTTCATAATAATCTCTCACAAACATTGGTATTTCTGTGATATTAGTTGTAATATCTCCTTTTTCATTTCTAATTTTAGTTATTTGTGTCTTCTCTCTTCTATTCTTGGCTAGTGATTTATCAATTTTGTTTATCGTTTCAAAGAACAAGCTTTCTGTTTAGTTGACCCTTTTAATTTTTGTCTCTATTTCATTTAGCTCTGCTCGAATCTTCGTGATTTTTTGCTGCTGCTAATTTTGGTTTTGGTCTATTCTTGCTTTTCTAGTTCCTTGAGATACACGGTTAGATTGTTGATTTGTAAACTTTCTACTTTTCTGGTATAGACACTTATTGCTATAACCTTCTCTCTTAGCACTGCTTTTGCTGTATCCCACAGATTTTTGGTACGTTGTGTATTCATTTTGACTTTTTTCAAGAAATTCTTAAATCTGCGACTTAATTTTTTTGACCCAATAATCATTCAAGATTTTGTTGTTTAATTTCCTTGTATTTATATCATTTTCTGAGTTTCTCTTGATTCCAATTTCTAGTTTAATTTTATTGTGGACTGAGAAGATACTTTATATTATGTATTATTATTTTATTTTAGTTCAGTTTAGTTTATTTTTTGAGACAGAGTTTCACTCTGTCACCCAGGCTGGAGTGCAGTGGTGTGATCTCAGCTCACTGCAACCTCCACCTCCTGGGTTCAAGCCATTCTCCTTCCTCAGCCTTCTGTGTAGCTGGGATTACAGGTGCACGCCACCACCCCCGGCTAATTTTTGTATTTTTAGTAGAGACGGGGTTTTACCATGCTGGTCAGGCTGGTCTCAAACTCCTGACATTGTGATCCACCCACCTCAGCCTCCCAGAGTGCTGGGATTACAGGCGTGAGCCACCACACCCAGCCTATATTATTTCATTTAAAGATATATATATTTGAAACTTGTTTTGTGGCCTAACATGTGTTCTGTCCTGGAGATGGTTTCAATTGCTGATTAAAAGAATGTATATACTACAGTTGTTGGATACAGTGTTCTATAAGTGTCTGTTAGGATCATTCGGTCTAAACTCCAACTTAAACCCAATGTTTCTTTTCTGATTTTCTTTCTAGAGGGTCTATCTAATGCTGAGAGTAGGATGTTGAATTCTCTCACTATTATGGTATTGCAGTCAATCTCTTAATTTAGATATAGCAATGCAATAAATGCTTTATGAATCTAAGTGCTCTGGTGTTAGGCACATATATATTTAGAATTCTTATATCCTTTTCTTAGATTAATCCATTTATCATTATATAATTGACCTTCTTTGTCATTTTTACTGTCCTTGACTTAAAGTGTGTTTTATCTGATACAAATACAGCTACTTCTGCTCACTTTTCATTTCTGTTTGCATAGAATATTTTTTTCCTCCCTTTATTTTCAGTTTATATGTGTCTTTACTGGTCACATGAGTTTCTCATTAGCAGCATATACTTCAATCATATTTTTAAACATCCATTTACTCATTCTATATCTCTTAAAAGGAGAATTTAATCCATTTGTACTTAAGGTTATTGTTGATATGTCAGGCTTTCTTCCTGTCACATTGTTGTTTTCTGGTTGCTGTATATATTCTTTGTTTCTCTCTTTTTCTCTTATAGTTTGTCATTGTGGTTTGGTGGATTTCTGTAATGGTACCACTTGAGTCCTTTCTCATTCTCCTTTGTATAATTGCTTTACTGGTGAGTTTTATAATTTCATGTATTTTTTCCTTATTGTAAATATTGTCCTTTCACTTCCAGGTTTAGGACTGCCTTGATTTCTTGTAGGACTGGTCCCATGGTAACAAATTCTCACAGCCTCTGTTTGCCTAGAAATTACTTTATTTCTTCATCATTTATGAAGGAAAATTTTGCTAACTATAATGTACTTGGGTGGCAGTTTTCTTCTTTTGGCACTCTAAGTATATTATCCCATTATCTTCTGGTCTTTAAGGTTTCAGCTGAGAAATCCACTGTTAGTCTGATGGGGTTTTCTTTATAGGGGGCTAAATGCTTTCTCTTACTGTTTTTAGTATTTGTTGTTTAACATTGATTTTAGATAATCTGATTATAATGTGCTGTGGAGAAAACCTTTTGGTGTTGTATCTTCCTGGGGATCGTTGAGCCTCTTGCATATGAATGAGCAAATCTCTTGCTAAAGTTGGGTAGTTTTTATTTATCATTATGTTAAATAGGTTTTCTAATCATTTCTTTGTTTTTTTGCCCTGCAGTATACCAATAATTCATAAGTTCAGTCACTTTATGTCATCCCAAAAGTCATTCTTTTTTGTTTTTATTTATTGTTGTCTTACTAGATAATTTGAAAAGACCTGAGAATATTCCTTCTGCCTGATCTCGTGTATTGTTGAAATTGTCAAATGTATTTTGTATTTCCTTTAATGACTTCTCCAGTTCTAGAACTTCTATTTGGTTCTTTAAAAAAAAATCTATCCTTTTGGTAAGTTTCTCATTTATATCCTGAATCATTTTTCTGATTTTTTGTTTTTGAATTTGATTGTATCTCACTGAGCTTCTTTAAAATTAACATTTTGAATTATTTAGCTGAGATTTCAAAAATTTCTTTTTGATTTTGATCTATTACTAGAGATTTATTGTGTTCCTTTGGAGGTGTCATATTTCCTTGCTTTTTCATGATTGCTGTGTATGTAGAAGATATCTGTTTATCTGGTGTAACAGTCACTTCCTCCTATTTTTGAACTTCCTTTTATAGGGGAGAACATTTTCCTGCAGATGCATCTATGGTTTTGGTTGGATAGGGTACTTTGGCTTTGATTCTGGGTGCATGCAGTAGTGTAGTCTCTGTATAATTTATTTGGCTATAAAAAGCTTTAATGATATCTACTATTTCCTGGGTGGGTGAGGCTATGGTAATTAGCAGAAACTGTGGTGAAATTGTGCTAAGAGACTAGGATGGCAGGTTGGCCAGTCTTTAGAACCCAGTGGGAGCATTGGTGGACTGACCATGCCTACCTTTGTGCCCCAGGAAAGTGCATGCTACGACTTGTGTTGGCAGTTATTGGTGAGTTGATTCTTGGCCCTCTAGGTGGTTTGCTCAGATGCCAATAGTGGCAGTGGTGGATCAGGTGGCTGGGAGGGTTGTCAGGCCTCTGGGTGATGGGTGATGGCAGTAGCAATGGTGAGATGATTCTCTTGGTCTCAAGCAGTGTGCATTAACATTGGCAGTAGCTGTGATCGGCTGGGCAGCCCAGTCTTCAGGCCCATAGGTGGCTCTTACAGCTGAGGTGTTAGTGGTAGGAGTTTAGACACAAACTCAGATCCCCAGGAAGTGTGCTCAAGTGCCCAAGGTAGAGAATTATGTTGGGCAATCCCCAAGACCCTGGACTATGTGCTCGGTCTCAAAGGAAAGGGCAAAGATGGTCCAGGTGGGCTCGTACTCAAGCCCCACAATGGTGAAAGTAGGAATCATTCATGGTGTGTGGGAGTGGGGCAGTCCTTAAACCGCAGGTGGGGTTTTCAAGCGAGGGATGGCAGCATCCATGGTGAAGAGGTGTTTCTCATTGAGATAATGGAAGAATGAACATGTATTTATCATTGAGATAATGGAAGAATGACTCTGAGGGCATTTTGGAGATATCAGGGTAGCCCCTTCCATCACAAGCACAGGAAGTCAGGGTTTAAGGGACAAAATGATTTCAAAAGAGGGCCCAGAGGCACTTGAGGGACTTTAGCACACACTACCCAATGCTGTCTCAAGACTCTGATCCCCACATTTTGACACAGCACTACTCACCTACCCCAGGTTTTGCTCCAGCTGGCCCACATACAGCAGCAACATCACTGGCCACTTCTCTGATGGCACACAGAGTACATTAGCCATGGGGATGTAGCTACCTTCACCTACATTTCCAAGGATAGAGGCACCAGAAGCCTTGGGTGCATAGCCACCATGAGAGCAGAGCTACCACAGAAAGACCCCACTAGTGCAATGCTGATGGAGCCATGAGAATGAGGCCACCCCTGAGACTCCAAACCAACAGAGGATCCTAGTGTGTGATTCCAGTCTGAGAGAGCTACAGGCGGGTGACTCCAACACATGAGAGCTGCCATGGGGGAATATTGTTAGATCAATTTCTAATATACCAAATAATTTTATGAATAAAGAGCTCATTATATTTATAGAAATATAAGCTAACAAATTGTAGACTATCTTACATATGAAAACCTTTTAGAGGCTTAGGGAGAAAATGCCAAAACATTTTATCTTATTTGCATCCTAGAAAAAAATGTCTAAATTGTCTGCTCAAATTTCCCAAACCAAAATAAATAATAAATTCTTGCAAAATATAGTGACCTACTTCACCAGTGTAAACCAAAATAGAATTATAAATCCCTCAACCAACTAAAGAACCCTCCCCTTAGCCAAGAGCATTCCAAAGTTAACCTGAAAAATTAGTTGAGGCCATGATGGGAAGTAGGGGTCGAACATGCATTATTATGCCCTCCTCCCTTTGGAATTTAGAAACGGCTGACCAGCATTAACATTAAAACAGGAACCTTAAGACTGATAGAACAGACTCTTTAAGTCTGATAGGAAATATTTACAATCTATTCTCTCTGAAGCCTACTACCTGGAGGCTTCATCTGCATGATAAAACCTTGGTTTCCACAACTCCTTATCTTAATTCAGACATTCCTCTCTATTGATTCCAGGTCTTTAGATAGTAACTCTTTCAACCAATTATCATTCAGAAAATCTTTGAATCCACCTATGACCTGGAAACCCCTGCTTCCAGTTGTCCTACCTTTCCAGACAAAACCCATGTACATCTTACATGTATTAATTGATGCCTTATGTCTCCCTAAAATGTGTAAAACCAAGCTGTCACCCAACTGCCTTGGGCGCATGTTCTCAGGACCTGTTGGGATCTGTGTCATGGGCCATTGGTCACTCATATTTGGCTCAGAATAAATAATCTTTAAGTGTTTCATGGAGTTTAAGTCTTTTCATCAACACCAGGTTGTTTAAATAAATTAATAAATGGTTAAATACTGATAAAAATATAAATTACTTTAGAATATCACATAGTAATTGTTATGCCCAGACCGTTAGTTCCCCAAAGAAGACCACCAGAGTCCAGAGTCAAAGCCAAGCGGCAAGGATCTTTACTACAAGTTCGAACCTGGTCCCTCCATTCCACAGCATACAAGAGGGCCCTGAACAATGCGAGTGTTTGCTTTTTATAGCCTGAAAGTTACAGGGGAACAAAGGAATTCTTTTGGTTCCCGCTATTTCAGTAAAACTTTGAACAGCTGTCCCCTTATCGGAGACTTTCCTGGTGGTGTTTGTACTGGGCTCAGGAAGTTTGAGAGATATATGGCGATATGTGGTGGGATGGGAGGATGGGATGTGTTTGTACTGGGCTTGTTTGTTTTGAGCCCAGGGCTGAGGAATGTGCCTGGCTCCTTTCATTCCCCCCTTTCTTTTCAGGTATTTTTTTAGAGCCAATCTTGGGTCTCATAAGTCTGATTCTGTTTCCGCGTTTACAGGTTGGTATTGGGCTCTGAGGACCATGAGTTGTACAGTGTTAAACCTTTCTTTAACGAACCGCAAAATTCTGTTAACAACACAAGGTCCTACGGTAAGCAGAAATAGTAGACTCAGCAGGGGTCCAAGGAAGGGGGCTAACAGAGAAAACATAGATGAGTTCCACCATTGGTCTGCAGCTGAAGCAAACTGCCGTGTTCTTACTTCTGTGCTTAACTTGCGTAACTGTTGGACCCGGTCTTCCACGAGCCCTGATTCATTTATGTAGAAACAACAGTCTTCCTTTAGAAACATACACGTTCCCCCTTTTTCAGCAGTGAGTAGGTCTAAGGCCCTCCGGTTCTGCAAGGTTACCTGTCTAGGGACGTGAGTTGCCGCTGGAGGGAGGCAAGGGACTCAGCTGACTCCTCCATAGTAACGGCAAATTGTTGGTACAGCTTGTTACTTTCTATGAGGGTGTGACCTAGGGCTCCCCCAGCCAGTCCGGCCGCCATGAAGGATGCGGTGAGGGAGATTCCTGCAATGAGGGGGAGAAATATGGCTCATGCAGGTCTCGGTCTAGGGTCTGGGTGAATAACAGCACTAGTCCAGTTACCGGTATACCCTAGGAACTCACCGGCAGTAAGTAGAGTTAACCGGGGAACTAATGTGACAGGAAGACACAGTAGGTTGGTAACGGAGGGGCTTGATAGGTTTTTAGATAATGTTCCATTACACCAGAAGAATATGCCTGACGGAGCCCTTAAGGTGATGTTAGGGGGCGTTGCAGTGATGTTGCAGAGGCTGGAATTAGTTCCTGAGAAACAGTAGGGAAACTTTTCTTGACTGGGGTTTAGGTATAGTGGCATGTTAGGGATAGGGGCATATGAGAGGTTTCGGTGGTTGTTAGCTTGGGCAGAGATGGAGGATCCCCATGGCAGGGGGACAGCGGTTAGTGGTGGACGCCCTAGAGTGGCACACAGAAAGCAGCCAGACAGGCTGTGAAGTCCTGTAAGGTTGGCAAGTTCTAATCCTTCTTGCAATAATTTTAACCAGGAAAAAGGACGTAAATCTTGTGTCAGGCGGTTTTCTTGTCGCTGGATATTTCCATACACCAGGGGCCGTACCTGCACTAGACCCCGCCACAGATAGAGGTGACTGCTAGGCCATGTGGAGGCGGAGGAGTAGTATACAGCCCCGTGTTGAGGCGTGGTCCAGCGGGAGTTCCAGGGGTCTCTAACTATCCATGTATATGAAAGGTCTCTATCTCGTCTGCGATGGAAGGGCCATCTGGGATCTATCTGTTCTTTTCCACCCCACCATTGGTATTTATGGATGTTACAATAGTTATAAGGGCAGCCGGCACTTTGGTGCCACCAATAGTGCTTACAATTGTATTCAGTCTGATCATACTCGAAGCATATTATTGGTGCCACTGGTTTGGCTACTGGGAAATCGGTAAAATTTAGTAAAATTGGGCTATTGCACTCTGAGGAGGGGCAATCTGCACTGGCCACTAATTTCCCGGGCTCATGAGGTTGCCCAGGGTGGGTTTGGTTTTCATAAAGCCAGAATTTCCAGACAAAGGGATTAGGAGCTGGCTTTATGTTTTTCCCAGCGGCCACTAGGGAGACTAATGTTAGAGTTAGACTACCTAACTGCATGTTTGCAGTGAGCTATGCTGCCGGCGCAGGGTGAGTTTTAAGGGGTTGTTCTTAGCTCTGTCCACAGTCCACGTGTCCAGTGCTTCAGCCGCCGCCGTGATTGGCCCCAGAAGGTCAGAGGTTGGGTCCACTGGCTTGACGTGGGTGTAGTGGATCCACGATGCAATGCCTTCTACCTTCAGGGCGGTGGGTGTGGTCAGGAGTACTTGGAGTGGTCCTTTCCACCTGGGCTCTAAGGTCTCTTGTCGGTGTCGCTTAACCAGGACCCAGTCTCCCGGCTGGTACGGATGGGGTGTCGGTGGGGGACTGGTCTCATATAGTTCTTTCAGCTTGGGCCAGATTTCTTGGTGAATTTTCTGTAAAGCTTGTAGGGAAAATAAGAACTCAGAGACATTTTCTGTTTCAGACTTAAGCAGGTCATCTTTTAACCTAGGAACCAGGGGTAGAGGTCTGCCATACATGATTTCGTAAGGGGTAAGGCCCAGTTTGTAAGGGGTATTACGGGCCTGGAACAGAGCATAGGGGAGAAGGACTACCCAATTAGTGCCAGTCTCTATAGTCAATTTAGTTAAGGTCTCTTTTAAGGTCCGATTCATCCTTTCTACCTATCCTGAACTCTGGGGCCTGTAAGCGCAATGTAGTTTCCAATTTGCCCCAAGGATGGAAGCCAAGTCCTGACTTACCTTAGCGACGAAAGCGGGCCCATTATCTGACCCTATCTGGATGGGGAAGCCATACCTGGGAAGGATATCTTCCAGAATTTTCTTTGCTACGACCTGAGCAGTTTCTCTTTTGGTTGGGAATGCTTCAGTCCACCCTGAAAAAGTATCTACAAAGACAAGTAAGTACTGGTACCCGTACTTTCCTGGCTTTATTTCAGTAAAATCTACCTCCCAGTAGATACCGGGCCTGGTTCCCCTGAGCCTTGTTCCTGCTGCAGCTTGAGATTGGGGGTATGCGTTGTTAAGCTGGCAGACTTTGCAACTTGTCACGATACTGCTGGCCGTCTCAGCTATATGTCTGATTTTGAGCTTGGAGCATCTGATCAGGTCTATCATCCGCCGGGCCCCCAGGTGGGTGGTTCGGTGGATGTGTTCTAACACCTGTTGTCCTAATTTTTCTGGTAGGATGGTTTGGTCATTAGTATCAGTCCACCACCCATTCTGGATTTGTTTCAGGGGAAGTTTGTCAATCCACTGGAGATCTTGTTCTGAATATTCAGGGAAATATGGCAAGTCCCAGGGGCCCGGGTCAGGGAGCTGGAGTGCAAGGAGTTGGCTGGGAGCCTTCGCCACATTCCTTGCAGTTTGGTCTGCCAGAAAGTTGCCTTGAGCAGTTGGAGTAGTTAGCTTCTGATGCCCTGGGCAATGTACAATGGCTAATTTTTCTGGCCTCCATAGGGCTGTTAGCAGGGCTAGGATCTCTTGCTTGTTTTTTATCTCTTTTCCTTCAGCCGTCAGTACCCCTCGCTCCCTGTAAATGGCGCCATGTATATGCGCCCTTGCAAAAGCATATCGGCTGTCTGTATATACTGTCAGCTTTTTCCCCGCCCCTAAGGTAAGAGCTCGGGTGAGCGCTATCAGTTCGGCCTTCTGGGCCGATGTCCCCGGGGGCAGGGGTTCCACCCAGATTACCTCAGTCTCTGAAGTTACTGCCGCTCCAGCGTACCTCTGGCCTTGATGCATGAAGCTGCTCCCATCAGTGAACCAGACGAGGTCGGCGTCAGGAAATGGGCGGTCCTGCAGGTCTTCTCGAACTCCGTGCACCTGAGCTAGTATCTTGGTGCAGTCATGGAGTGGGGCATCCAGGTCCGGGTTGGGCAGCAGCGAGGCAGGGTTTAAGGTCGTTGGGGGCAGGAAAATTATCCTGAGAGGATTTAGTAGTAGTCCTTTGTAGTGGGTGAGCCGGGTGTTACTCATCCATCGATTAGGTGGCTGTTTGAGTACACCTTCGATGGCATGTGGAGTAACGACCCGCAATTCTTGCCCCATGACAAGTTTATGAGCATCTTGCACCATCAGAGCCGTGGCCGCAATCATTTGGAGACAAGGGGGCCACCTGGCAGCTACTGGGTCTAACTTCTTTGACAGGTAGGCAACTGGCCTCCGCCAGGGGCCTAAGTTCTGAGTTATTACCGCCTTGGCGACACCCTTATTCCCATCCACGTATAAGTGGAAGGGCTTGGTAACATCAGGTAGTCCTAGTGCAGGCGCGGAGAGTGGGGCGGTTTTAATCTGTTGGAAGGCCAACTCGGCTTCGTCTGTCCAATTAAATGGCTGTTGCCCCCGTGTTGCCTGATACAAGGGTTTAGCCAGTTCTGCGAACCCAGGTATCCATAGTCTGCAAAATCCCGCTGACCCCAGGAATTCTCTCACTTGTCGGGTGGATTGTGGCCTGGGGATCTGCAGAACAGTTTGTTTCCGGGTGTCTGTTAGCCAGCGCTGCCCTCCCTTAAGCAGGTACCCTAGATATGTTACCTCTGGCTGTAGATGCTCTTTCTGTACCACTGCTGCCAGGACCTTGGTCATTTTTTTTTAGTGGCCTTAAATTGCTTTTCCTCTGGAGTATCTCTGTTATTGTAAACCCGCTGGGCTGTCTGAAGGAGGTCCTGAATCCGCTTTCCCTCCAAGTCTTCTAATTTCTGGAGTTTTCTCTTAATATCTGGGGCTGCCTGATTTACGAAAGACATTACAATAGCTGCCTGAATTCCTGGAGCCTCTGGATCTATGGGGGTGTACTGTCTAAAAGCTTCCATTAATCTTTCTAAGTAGGTAGCTGGGCTCTCTGTCTTTCCCTGCAGAATAGAATATACTTTAGCCAAATTAGTGGGCTTGCGAGCAGCTGCCCGGAGACCTGCCATTAGAGTCTGGCGATAAAGGTGTAGCCGTCCCCTACCTTCTGCCGTGTTGTAGTCCCACGCCAGCCTGGTCAGAGGAAAGGTTGCGTTTATGAGGTCGGGGTTGGCAGTCGGTTGACCGTCGTCCCCCGGGACCAGCTTTCTAGCTTCTATCTGTATTCTCTCTCGCTCTTCCGTGGTGAACAAAATTCGGAGGAGCTGCTGACAATCATCCCAAGTGGGCTGGTGGGTGAACATGACACTATCTAGTAAAGCCAGTAAATCTTTGGGGTTGTCTGAAAACCGAGCACTCTGAGTTTTCCAGTTATACAGATCACTGGTGGAGAATGGCCAGTACTGGAGCCTGGGGATTCCTGTGTCATCTGGGGGTCCTATTTCCCGAAGGGGTAAAGCCACTGTGGAGTCAGGCGGCTGAGGGGGGCTAGTCCGCGAAGTGCGCCCTCGCATCCTCCCCAGCGGCCCTTCAAAGTTACTTTCCCTTTCAGCGGGCCCGTGTGTGCCGGCCGCCTCCCGTCCACCTGCTCCCTCCTGCAGCTCAGCCAGGGGGGCTGGGGCCTGGGGCCCGGACGGGTACGGAGGGGGTTCTGTGAACAGTGGGTCCCCGCTGTCAGGTAGAACAGGATGGGGGGGGCAGTTGGTTGCTTGGATTTTAGTGGTCAAGCAACCAGTGCCTTACAGGGTTCAGAGGCCAATTGGAAAGGGGACAGCCAAGGAGGCGGGTTCTCAACAAGGTCCTGCCATATGAGGATATATGGGATTTGATCTAAGGGGCCCACACGCCCAGGTAGGAAAATCTTGGACTTTACCCTAGTGATGACAGCAAGTCGGAAGGTCCCTTCGGGTGGCCACCCCACATCAAAGGCAGGCCATTCGGAGCGACACAGAGTAATTAGCTTTCCGTTCCTGATTTCTATACCAAGATCATGGCCCCTTGCTCTAACTTCTTTGAAATTACTCGTAAGGAGAGATAGAGGAGTGCTCTGGGTATTACCCATCCTGTAATAATTTGTAGTCTCTTCCTGTAAAGGAATGTGGGTTTGAATCCCTGTAAAGGAAATCTGATCTGACTTATTAATGATATCTAATCACATGCGCACTTTGGCAGCCCTGGTCAGAGGCAGCTGCTGCCCGCCAAACCGGGGCAGTTCAGATCGCAAGCGCGCACCGGAAGCCCGGGTCAGAGTTAGCTGCCTGGACCACGGTCGTGCTGGGGCAGCCCAGATTAGGGACAGCTGCTGCCCGCCAAACCCGGGCAGTTCAGATCGCAAGCGCACACCGGAAGCCCGGGTCAGAGTTAGCTGCCTGGATCACGGTTGCGCTGGGGCAGCCCAGATTAGAAACAGCTGCTGCCTGCCAAACCGGGGCAGTTCAGATAGCAAGCGCGCACCGGAAGCCCGGGTCAGAGTTAGCTGCCTGGATCACGGTCGCGCTGGGGCAGCCCAGATTAGAGACAGCTGCTGCCCGCCAAACCGGGGCAGTTCAGATCGCAAGCGCGCACCGGAAGCCCGGGTCAGAGTTAGCTGCCTGGATCACGGTCGCGCTGGGGCAGCCCAGATTAGAGACAGCTGCTGCCCGCCAAACTGGAGCAGTTCAGATCGCAAGCGCGCACCGGCTGCCCGCCAAACCGGGGCAGCTCAGATCAGAGACAGCTGCTGCCTGCCCAACCGGGCAGCTCAGATACGGCTGCTGCCCACCAAACTGGGGCAGCTCAGATCAGAGACAGATGCTGCCCACCAAACCGGGGCAGCTCAGATCAGAGACAGCTGCTGCCCGCCCAACCGGGCAGCTCAGATACGGCTGCTGCCCGCCAAACCGGGGCAGCTCAGATCAGAGACAGCTGCTGCCCACCAAACCGGGGCAGCTCAGATCAGAGACAGCTGCTGCCCGCCCAACCGGGCAGCTCAGATACGGCTGCTGCCCGCCAAACCGGGGCAGCTCAGATCGCAATATAGATCAGATGAGAGCCAGGGGACATCTCCCACCGGTCTCCGCTGGCCGTCATATAGTGCGTCCACCAGGACTGTGCCAGCTCCAGTTTCAGACCTCGCGAGTCACAGATTCGGATTCAGAACAGACACAGACAGACAAATGGAGACGAGCCAGCTCACCTATCAGTAGATCGATCCTAGCAGATCCGTTGACCAGGGGTCTGGTGGGCTTGGGGAATCCCGGACGGGCCCCCAGATGTTATGCCCAGACCGTTAGTTCCCCAAAGAAGACCACCAGAGTCCAGAGTCAAAGCCAAGCGGCAAGGATCTTTACTACAAGTTCGAACCTGGTCCCTCCATTCCACAGCATACAAGAGGGCCCTGAACAATGTGAGTGTTTGCTTTTTATAGCCTGAAAGTTACAGGGGAACAAAGGAATTCTTTTGGTTCCTGCTATTTCAGTAAAACTTTGAACAGCTGTCCCCTTATCGGAGACTTTCCTGGTGGTGTTTGTACTGGGCTCAGGAAGTTTGAGAGATATATGGCGATATGTGGTGGGATGGGAGGATGGGATGTGTTTGTACTGGGCTTGTTGGTTTTGAGCCCGGGGCTGAGGAATGTGCCCGGCTCCTTTCATAATAAAAAGCCACCAATAAGATGAAGATAGAATTAAATAGAAAAAATTACTTCTGCAATCAGAATAAAGACAGGCTTAAAAAGGAAACACAGATTTCTATCTTCAGTATATAAATTATGGTACATCACTGGATATATGCTCAAACTGAAATCAAATCAATCTTATCATAACATTTCTTTAAAAAGGCCCTTAAGACATAGGAGCAAGAAAGATCACTTTCTTGTGGTTTTTGAATTAATGATATCTTTAATTTACACTTGTCAAAGCTGCTTATTTTTTCATATAGAACAGCCTTAAAGTTTTTGGTTCCAAAAGGAAAATCAATTATATCTTCAGAAACTCACTTCTTTGTGATTAAAAAAAAAAATTCTTTGTGCATTAGAAAAAGTAATAAACTCTCTTATTTCCCATGAACAAGGAAAGTATTTCTTAATTCCTTCTCCATAGCCTCTTCTCCTCTAGTCCTAAGATACGTAGATTTTTTTACTTTGTTTACTCAACCTTAATTAAAAAGTTAAAACTTTTTTTATCTGTTATAAAATATTTTGAATGCATCTTCATGCAAAACTCCTTATCCTGAATCAGTTAGTTAACCCATAGTGTTCTGTAAGTCACTGATAAGTTGTTATTTTTTTCTTTCTTTTTTTTTTAAAAAAAACAACAAGGTCTCACTGTCCCAGGTTGGAGTGCTGTGGCATGATTACGGCTCACCATAACCTTGAGCTCCTGGGCTCAATGATCCTCCTGCCTCAGCCTCCTAAGAAGCTAGGACAGCAAGTGTGTGACACCATGCCTGGCTAGTTTTTTTGTTTGTTTGTTTGTTTGTTTTTATGTTTTGTAGTGATATGTTCCTGCCATGTTACCCCTGGTCTTGAACTCCTAAACTCAAACAATCCTCCTGTCTCAGCCACCCAAAGTGCTGAGACTACAGGTGTGAGCCACTGTGACCAGCCAGTTGTTATTTCTATTAAAATAATAATGACATAGATTTAAGATTGGTTCTGGTGATTATTTGTTAATATGGCTACTCTAGCGGCCAAGGGAAAGCTTTCTCTTCATCCTCTGAAGTTTCACTGAAAAAAAAAAAAACTCACAAAAGGCAGATTAATAGGAGAAATGACATACAAATTAATTATTGTGCATAGAAAGAACCTCAGAGTGATTACTCCATCCCCCAATGGAGTACAGAAGCTTGTATACCACCTTGAGGTTATAGAAAGAATAGGGGCTTGGATCTTGGCCAAAACCAGGTTATGGAAGTAAGTCAGGTTATAGTAATAGTAACAAAACAGGTTATAAGAGAGAGAAACAAGGAGGCATGGCTAGCAAAGGGGTCTTCTTAAATAGATGAAACCTCACAAGTAGCAGCCTTCAGAGAGAAGAGATGGTAAATATTTATTTCAGACCTTTAAGGTGCCAGTCTTTCAATTAATCTTTCCTAAATCTGGACAAGGGAGGGTCTCAGAGAAAACCCAATTGCATCAATGCCATATTCTCTCTTTTTTTTTTTTTTTTTTTTTTTTTTGAGATGGAGCTTCGCTCTTGCCACCCAGGCTGGAGTGCAATGGCGCGATCTCGGCTCACTGCAACCTCTGCCTCCCAGTTTCAAGTGATTCGCCTACCTCAGCCTCCCGAGTAGCTGGGATTACAGGCACACACCACCATGCCCAGCTAATTTTTGTATTTTTGGTAGAAATGGGGTTTCACCATGTTGTCCAGGCTGGTCTCAATCTCTTGACCTTGTGATCTGCCCGCCTCAGCCTCCCAGAGCGCTGGGATTACAGGCGTGAGCCACTGCACCTGGCCCAGATTCTCTTCAGATGCAAACATCCCTCACAAAAGACAGCTCTGCAGGATTACCTCTGTTTACCTGGTTCTCTGAATAACCATCTCAAAATATGTCAAAGAACTATATTTTGGAATGAAATATTTTCATTTCCTTCATCATAGAAAAATTAATCTTTTTCTAGAATCACAAATAACCAGAAGAACACATCTTAAGTGTATTTAATAAATCAGCAACAGTCATACTCCAATAAACCTGAATCTGAAAGCAGCCAATTAACAACATTCTCTTCTGAGGTATCACATTTCTAAAGCTGGCATTAGCCCACTCCTACCTTTGAAAATTTACCATTCCCTCCACACCATGCATCCCCCAAAGTCCTGTGTAAGATCAATTATCTGCTTTGCTTGAGAAGACTTTGCTGGACTCTCATAACTATTGTTTACCTAAGTAAGCAATAAATTTAGCTTTGCATTTTATTTGCATTATTGGTTGGTGGGCTCATCCCTTTATATAATTATAGTTTTATTTGGTTTCTTTGTTTGTTTGTTTTTTTGAGATGAAGTCTTGCCCTTTCACCCAGGCTGGAGTGCAGTGGCACAATCTCAGCTTACTGCAACCTCCACCTCCCGGGTTCAAGCAATTCTCCTGCCTCAGCCTCTTGAGTAGCTGGGATTACAGGCACCTGCCACCATGCCCAGCTAATTTTTGTATTTTTAGTATTCACCATGTTGTCCAGACTGGTCTCGAACTCATGACCTCAGGTGATCCACTCACCTGGGCCTCCCAAAGTGCTGGGATTACAGGAGTGAAACACTGCACCCGGCCAATATGACTATGTTTTATTTTGTTTTGTTTGAGATGGAGTATCACTCTGTCACTCAGGCTGGAGTGCAGTGGCACAATCTCAGCTCACTGCAACCTCCACCTCCTGGGTTCAAGCAATTCTCCTGCCTCAGCCTCCTGAGTAGCTGGGACTACAGGTGCATGTCACCACACCCGGCTAATTTTTTTATTTTTAGTAGCAATGGGGTTTCACCATGTTAGCCAGGATGGTCTCGATCTCCTGACCTTGTGATCCACCTGCCTCGGCCTCCCAAAGTGCTGGGATTACAGGTGTGAGCTACTATGCCCGGCCATGATTATGTTTTAACAAGTGTACTTACCTAGAAAAATAACTTTGACTCTGGTCCTTTTTTTCACAATTTTCTTCAATACAATCTGGATATTTTTGGCAGTATTACCTTTACTATCCTTTGCCATATTTCTTTTTCTTGAAGAATACATAATGATCCTCTCATATTTCTATCATCGGTAAAACTTCTTTTGATATTCGTGTCTCCATATAGGCTGGTTTCTATACACACAACTTGTCAGATCAACCAATGCCGATAGGAGCTTCCAGTTAGTATTTCACTTTTATGAAATTTCTTCACTGTCTTCCTGGTCAAAATTCATTTGCCCTTGGAGAATCACTATCAAGGAAAAAAAAACACATTCTGAAATATTTTTAACTCATTTTAAAAATTGAATTGAACATTTATTCAACTAAATTGAATACAGTAACTTAATTGAACGTCATACAATATATTTAAAATATTTTACATTAGCCAAAATTTGCAGGATTTTATTTTTGAAATGGAAATGAGGAGGGAAAAATCAGATTTTATCATCAAATTCTGCTTAACTTCACACTCTTTGAAATGAATCTCAACTATTTCTCTGAAAATAAAGCCTTTATAAGTGTGACTATGTTCTCCATGGTACAGGTAATATTGAACAATTAAAAAAATAGAATGACAAAATGAATAGATCAATTTATTCACTTATATACTAGGAAAAATAAGATTGACATTTTCCCCATTGTTGCCCATAGACCTAGGCAAAAGGAAATCCTTGGTCAGGGTCATAAGTTTTTAAGAGTCTCACATATCATAAATATCATTTATTAAAAAACATATGGGTTCTGACTCTCAGAATTCAACACTCAGTGCTGATAGCAGAATCTATAACCCTAAACATCAGCATCAACTCTTAAGCCTAACAATTGTTCAGGCCCCAAGAGAAAGCTTTGAAACATTTCTTGCCTATGTCCTGCAAAACAAAAGATGATTGCATCCAGTCGCCAGGAAAGTGTGTGAATTCTATAGCTTCCCTATCTGACACAAACACAGCTTGAGAAGGAGGAGGATATGAATGGCAGAGGTGCTTAAATAGGAGAAAAACCAATATAATTACCTAGTCAATTCCTTCCTGTCAGCATGAACACAATACATTCTCACAGAGCAAAAAATTTCCCATTAGTACATAAACCCTAACAGTCATAGAAGGTAGACATGACAAATTTACTATATTACACAATTCTCATTACTAGGTCTAGACTTATCATATGACTACTTCATTTTCATGTAGTATGTAAAAGAACATTATTTTATTAAATGTTTAATAGGATTTAACTAAATGTTTGAGAATATTAAATTAAAATGTTCAGTTTAATACAATTATTTGAATTAATTTTTGAAATTATTATTTAGAAGTTATATTTTGCATTTTAATTTCAAGATAAAACTTTTTGGAAAATAAGTTTTAGTTATTTTTACATTACTATATTTTGGTGAAAATGTATTTAATTTCTTATACTGGGAAAGCAATTACAGTCTTGTAGATGATTGAAAGTAACTTCACGTTTACATCATAGTATACATAAACATGAAGAGCCAAAGAAGTTGAAAACAATAAAAAAAACTCTTTAGAATGGTAGCTTGTTTATTTTTATTTAAGTGAAAAAAAAGAAAGAAACTAGATTTTACTTAAACATGACCAACCTAAGTTTAGCATACAGGATACTACAAATGATTAATTTAATGAAGATTTATTTTTTAATCAAAATAATGAAAATGAGAAAAAAAAAGTATCGCCTCAAATTCAGAACTTGAACAGTTCAGATGAAAATCCTGCAATTTCACTTAATCATTCTTGATTAAAAGAACATTAAATGTGTCACTTGCATACAAAAAGGAGCAGGTGCATTTATTAGAACTGAAAGAAAACTGAATAAACAGCAACATATAGTGTTTAACAGTGATAAGAAAATGCCTATATAGAATATCAGTTTGAAGTTATTTAAATAATAAAATTTGTTCATTTTTGCCAAGTGTGACATTGATTTTGTATATAATGTTTACAGAAAACAACAAAAAATATTTAGATTTAGTAAAAATGATCTCAAAAAGTGATGTAACATTAAACATGTAAACCTGATATAAATAATAAAATGAATAATCGCTAGACATGAGGAACATTTCCTGTCCCAATGCAAAACCAAACACCACTGAGGGCCATTTAGCATCACTAGGATTCTTGGCTTTGGTTCCTAATAAATATGTTAAATATACTGGAGCTGGAAGAGCCACAGACAAAACCCCTCAGAAACCGAGTTAAAGAAGGACAGAGTTTATTCGGCTAGGAGCATCAGCAAGACTCCTGTCTCAAGAGCCGAGCTCTCTGACTGCACAATTCCTGTCCCTTTTAAGGGCTCACAACTCTAAGCAGTTTGATCTTCAGTTATCAGGCCTGGAATGCAGTGCCAGGTTGTCTGGAATCTATTAACATAACCGGTTAGGTTAGATCTTCAGCTACCAGGCTTGGAATGCAGCGCAGGGCTGTCTGACTGATTTTATTTCTTGTCTTTTCTTTAACTCCTACTTTTTCTTTGAGGCAGAAATTGAGCATAGGGCAATATGGGGGGTGGTCTCCTTCCTTATTCCCCACTTTGAGACTCTCACTTATTTTATTAGTGGGAGTTCTCATCTGTATCCTCACTACCTGCGTCTTCCTGTATGACAGATCGATAGTGATTCATGTAGTACACTTGTGCTGAAGCATTCTGGTGAACTAGAGTAGTGTTGAAACCTTTCACCTATTTGAATGAGTACAGGTAGTAAACAAGGGATCAGTAAGCAGGTTCCTGTTACTACTATAATTCCTATTATAAGACTTTTAAATCCTCCTAGCACTGGGAAACATTTTCGAACATGGCCTCAGGGTCAAATCCGTGTCATACTTGTACAGGCACATGTGCCAGTTTCATCATATCTTTAACTAGATCTTCGACTACTTGCCCCTGGTCATCTACCTGCAGGCAGCAATTGGTAAGGTTAAATTTTCCACAGACTTCTCCTTCAGTTGCTAGCAAGTAGTCGAGATTTAATCTATTTTGATAGATAGCATTTCTCATCTGAGTTTCTTGCCAGGCCAGAACAGTCAAGGCTTTACCAACGATCTCCAAGACAGCTTGCCACAATATGATTCGGTTGAGCATGTAAATGGGGGTCCGGTATCCCCATGAGCCATCTTGTGCCCAAGTGGCAGGCCCATAGTATTGTATAATTTTTTCAGGAGGCCATTCATCATCTTTTCAATTACCTATGGTTATGTTTCACTTTTCGCAGGAAGCATAGAGAGGGAAGCCCAGGAGTTCACCTGTTTTTATGGGCAGTAGGAAGAAAGATGGTTTAATAGTGCCAGTAACACAACTTCCTGTCCACTCGTCAGGCAGCTTAGTGTAGGCTCTATGTCCACATATCCAGTATAGCCCAGTGGGGGCCGTCCAGTCCCAGTGGGATTCTGGGTGGGCCCAAACGGTCTGCAACTTTGGAAATTTATTGAATGGATTTTTCTCTGTGTGGTTTGAACTCCACTGTGTAACTGTTTTTGTGGTACCATTATACAGTTTTTGTCCCAGGCAACTAAGTCGTCCTACAGGATGAGTGAATTCTTTTCCTTCTCTAGCTATACAATAGTGTCCAATAATTGAGACTTTTAGAACACAGAAATGATCAGGGTGATTCTTTTGGGCTGGGAATTCATCAAGAACTGGGTCTATAGGCACTAATTCTCAGTCTTCCCATGGCCATTGACCTTCCATTACAGTTCCTCCACAAACATAACTTGAAGTGACATTTAGAGACTGGGCTACATGCTCGGCTAACCGCAAAAACAAATTTCTTGTTTTTCCTGGAATTTCTGGTACTGGCACATTCAGTTTATCATAGAAGGTTTGAAATACTGGCTCAGGAGAGCGTTTATAAACTTCTCCTCAAACCATGATATTTACTCGAGGATTCAGTCCAGCCCTATTGATTCCTAGGGTTACACGTTCCCTTTTTTTCCAGCGAGGATCAAGGGGGTTGGTTATTACTCATTCTAAGGGGTTACACTCACCACTGGTACAAGAAGGGCCACTTTTCCCTTTCTAAAGGTGACAGGATCCTTTTTACTTTTTTATCTAAGTAGCTTAAATGACACAAGAGCAGCATCCACATTCATTTCTACACAGTCTTAATTCATGAAAAATGTGCTTATTTTCTGCCATATAGCCTCTTTCCTAATTAAGAGAAGCACATCCTATTTCTAACTTATTACTATTAATGACAGCACAGGCATCAAACTTTAAGATGACTTGTTTGGGCACCCCTTTTTCTTTTGTTTTGGCTAACACTTTACTCATATCATTTATGAGCCTCTACGAGTCCTCAGTCCTTAATCTTATTTCAAAAACTGTGGTCATGGGAGGCTCAGATGGGTCATAACACACATCAGGTTGGTCATTTCTTGGGCAACATACCTTGCATAGAATAGCATTATACAAACAATTTTTTTTAGAGTCCCGGTACACTTATAATAATCATAAAATAATAGGACAATAGCAACTTTTTGTCCCACCTCAGTGACTTGATGTATACACTGGGAACAGTCCTCAATCTGAGGGAGGTCAGTTGAAGTCCTTACTATACGAGTCCAAATTTTAAGGAAAATGAGTCCCGCGATGAGTTTCCTCATGCTTCGGCCATGCATGGACCAGTCAGCTTCCGGGTGTGACTGAAGCAGGGCTTGTCATCTTCTTCAGAGTCATTTTGCAAGGCGAAGCTGCTCCCATCCACATACAGCTCCTAGTCTACTGATGTTTAAGGATGGTCTTGGAGGTTGGGCCCACCAGACTAAAATGAGTCCAATACCTCTATACAGTTATGTTCAACTGGGCCCTCTGATACCGGGAGCAAGTTGGCGGGGTTTAGGGTATTGCAAACTTCAATGGTTATGCAGGGATTTTCACAGAGCAAGCTTTGGTATCCAGTTAGTCTGGCATTCGTTAGCTAATGATGTCTTTTGGTATTTATTAAAGTCACCACAGCATAGGGGGACTTTATGTTTAGGTTTTGCCCAAGTGTTAGCTTATCTGCTTCTTGTGCTAATGGGGTCATTGCTGCCAGGGCCCTTAGACATGGGGGCCAGCCTTTGGAAACCACATCTAGTTGTTTTGAGAGATAGGCCACTGGCCTTGGCCAGGACCCCACAGTGTGGGTTAAAACTCCAACTGCCATTTTTCTTCTTTCTGACACATAGGGTGTAAAGGGTTTTGTCAGGTCAGGTAGCCTCAGGGCTGGGGCCAACATGAGTTTTTCTTTTAACTCATGAAAAGCTCTTTGCTGTTGGTTGTTACAGATGTAGTTTATCCAATTTACATTTTTGTTAACTGACACCTACCAAAATATTGACTCAAATCCTGTAGCTATTTGATTTCAAGCTTTAAATTGATCCGGTATTCCCTGTGAGACTCCAATTGTGTCTAAATGGATGTGAGAGTTGAAAGACCCATAAGGGGCTTCTCTTACTTTATGATGTCTTATTTTTCCTCCCTCTGGTTGATGAAATGCCAGGGTGAAAGCGATAGCCAGTTGGACTAAAGTACAAGTGCCACTCCAGTTATTCGGCAGATTGCCCAGTAAAGGTCCACCAAAATACCACCACACATCTGCTTGGGGATGAACAAAGGCTGACTGACTGATAAGCTCTTGAAAATTTTTAAGCTCATGGCGTCCTTTCAGGTCTCCAAGGAATGCTAAGTTTCCTCCCTGTCGTGAGAGACACGAAGTGAACTTAGTGTTGGGAGAGGGAGGCTGGATGGCCCTCCGGGGCTGACCCACAGGGTGCCGGACTTTGGGATATAGCAGAGAGAGCTTGGGGTGACTTATTACTCCAGGCTGTAGAATCCTGGAAAAGAGCTACCATGCAGCCTATGCCTGGCCAACTGGAAGACCATCTTAATGGAAGGGGGACAATCTGGGCCTCCGGCCTGCCATGTGCACAAGCATAACAATTGCTTTTAACGTGCAGATGGAATATTTGATCCATTTTAACCAGGTGTTTGCATCTTGGTATACTGTCTTAATTGCTAAAGTTTGTTTTAAGTCTTTAACTTCTATCATCCTCTAGTAAAATGAATGTATGGTTTTAGGAAATTATAAAAACAGGTTGGGGCAGTCCATGCTTGCTCTTTAGTGGTCCACAGAACGTTGGACCAATTATGGCATGAAAGCTCTACATCGGGGGGCAAGACTCCCGGTTGGCACTGGGGTCTTTATCAAAATCTCCCCAGATTAAATGGTCCTAGTTTACTAATGCCCAGTCTGAGGAGAGTCAGGAGGGACAGAAGTACTTTTCTGAAGTAGAAAGCTGTCTCTGACTTGGCAAGTCCCCACAGGGTATAACAAGGCAAGCATTAAATGCAATAGTTTGAGGCAAAATTGACTTGGTTGTGTTAATAACTAGATGGTCAGCAATAGAGCGAAGAAAGAAGGAAGAGTAATAGAATAGATGAAAGGGTTAAATTTTTCTTAGCTTTAGTTTGGTAGGATTTTCGCCTGGGACTGTGGCCCATGACTCTGGAGGGGGTGGCAGTTTGACTCGGATGTGATGAGTCCATCCCTTTTCCACTGTAGGAACAGCAGTCTCGGTGGTTAGCAGCACAAGGTAGGGTCCTTCCTAGGCTGGCTTGAGTTTTTCTTCTTTCTACACTTTGATAAGAAGGTGATCTTCAGGCTGGTGTTGGTTTACTGGAAATTCTAGGTGTGGTACATGTGCTAAAAGACTTTTAGTTTTAAGGGAAAGGAAAGTGGAAGATAAACCAAGTATGTAATTTCTAAGAAATTGACTTTTTGTTTTAAATGTGGGGACATCAGCAGTGGACTTTATAGTCTTTGGTGCCTTCTTACTGAGAAATTTCCATTAGCACCTATTTTTATTAGCTTTTAGACCAAAGAAAGCCAAACACCATTTTATATTTAATAATGCTTCTTGTATGATTTTTATACCAGATAAGCTAAATTTCACCTTTATATTAATGTGCTATTAATGTTAAACTTAGTTTTAATAAAACTTTGTATACATATTTACTCAATTTTTAATGTTTGACCATAAGATAAGATTTTATAGACTCTTTTTAACCTTTTATAATTTTTGCTAAAGAGCAGGTTGGTGCTTTAAGAAAAACCTGTTATGCTTTTATTTTAATGTCCAGTTTACAGAAAAACTGGATGATACCTCTTTAACCAATGTTTACACACAGAATTTTCTTTCCAATTAACATTTTAAAACTTGATTAAATCTTTAAAACAAAATATACATATTTTTAACCTTTTAATTTAGGTAAAAATTTACATTCTTTTGCCTCCTTATAATCCTTTTATCAAAGGTATATTTTACTTTCCTTATACACCTTGCACATAAACTGTTTTTTTCTTTCAATAGTTTTACATTCAGGAGGCCTAGTAACTTTTAAATTATACAACATTTCTTGCATAAATTCTTTCTTTATAACATTTTTCTCTTTCACAACTTTCGCAGACAATTCTTCGACACGTCTCAACTTTCTGACTTATTACAAACGTTTCTTTCTTTAAACAACCAGTTAATTTATTTCAGGATGAGAATTTACCATATACCACTCTTTTTACATAAATTCTGCCCCCCATTTTTTCCCCCTCTTTTTTTTTTCGAAGATGATAACCATTCTTTTCCAAAGCAAACTTCTTTTATGTCTGTGGACTAGACTGTCTTAAGGCCACAAGATTACAAGTTACTATAATACATGTTACACCGTTAACTTTTAGCAAACTTTACTTTTGTTGAAAACCTTGTAAGTTTGGGATTTTAATTATCCTTTGCTATTAATAAGACCTTGTTTTGTCTAAATTAACTTAGAATTGGTATAGATGGCCTTTTTTTTTTCTTCAATTACGTGGGAGGAAACATCGATCGTCCTGTCCTGAAGGGAGTTCCTTCTAGGTCTGGCCGGGCCTTTTTATGGTAATTAAGATTTAAATCCCTTGTTAGGAAACCTGCTGGGTTAAGGGGATTTTCTTTTTTTTCTAACAGAATAGCCCCATACTTTAAGATTTTTGAGTTAGTAAGCTACTTTTTTGCTTTTTTGATTTAGAGTAGTTCTGAACTGAACTAGTGAGGTGTGCTCACAGTGAGGTTTCCTCCAAAAGTTATTTTTCTACTATCTTCTGTTAGCAAAGCAGTTGCCGCTACAGGTTGAATGTATTTGGGCCATCCGTGGATTACTGAGTTAAGGATTTTTGATAGAAGGCTACAGGTTGTCAGTGGCCTCATCTGGCCCCTCTCTGCCTCTGTGCCCCTCTCTGCCTCTCTCTCTCTCCCTGCCTCTCTTTCTCTTCTCTCTGCCTCTCTCTCTGCTTCTCTCTCTGTCTCTCTCTCCTTTCTGCCTCTCTCTCTCTCCTCTGTCTCTCTCTCTCTCCCCTCTGCCTCTCTCTACCTTCTGCCTCTCTCTGTCTCTCTCTTCTCTTTGCCTCTCTCTCTCCCCTCTCTCTCTCTCTCCCCTCTGTCTCTCTCTCTCTCCCCTCTGCCTATCTCTCTCTTTCTCTCTGTCTCTCTCTCTCTCCTCTTTGCCTCTCTCTCTCCTCTCTGCCTCTCTCTCTCTTCTCTGCCTCTCTCAGCCACTTATGCTGCAGTTCTTTCAACCACTGTGGAGGGATCTAAAACCATCTGTAACCAAGCATATATGTACGGAAACTGGTCTGGGTGCCCTGGCTTTACAGGTTACCTTGTGCCATACCTTTGAAACAAGGGACCTGTCCAGGCTTCCTTCTGATGGTCAACCCACCTCTAATGCTGGCCAGTCTATTTTACATAAAGTTCTAAGTTTTCCTGGTGTAATAGTAACTCCATAGCCCTTAAATCCCTTTTTGAAATTTTTCAACATAGTTCCTAGTGGGGTGGGCTTTCTTTGTGCCTCACCCATGTTTCTTCGAGACAAAACACCACACTCACACCACACGCACACCACAAAACAAAGAACGGGTAAAAATGCCACACACACATACACACACTTTTACAGTTTACGCCAAACCAGAATCAAAACCAGAATCCGAGTATCAAGAAATCCAAGCCAGGTCAAAACCAAAACCAAACTATCAAGCAATCCAAGTCAAGTCAAAAACAAAAACCAAAGTGCTGGCACTGGCACATCATGGGTGATCAGGTCATGCTTCCACTCAAATGGACTGGGCAAGTTCCCAAGACCAGTCTTACCACGTTTTAGATGTCCGGACTCCAAGTGCCAGTTCCTTCCTGGTGTTCAGCCACTGTGTTGATCCTTCATAGGGGCCTGCCACACACTGCTCTGGTGAGGCATCCCACCAGGGCAAATGCCTACCCGGGAGTCCTCTCAGGATCCACATTGCTCGGGCTGGTCAGAGTCCCCCTCAGGGTTGTTCCACAGGGCAAGCTTAAGCCACCTAAGGAGCTGCCTTAACCATCAGCCAATCACCTCACTTCCCAGTCAGAGAACCAAGAAATATAGCATGAAGAGCCTCAGAAAAAAACCCTCAGACACCGAGTTAAAGAAGGAAGGGGTTTATTCGGCCGGGAGCATCAGCAAGACTCCTGTCTCAAGAGCCAAGCTCCCCAAGTGCACAATTCCTGTCCATTTTAAGGGCTCACAACTCTAAGGGGGTTGATCTTCAGTTACCAGGCCTGGAATGCAGCGCCAGGCTGTCTGGAATCTATTAACATAACCAGTTAGGTTAGATCTTCAGCTACTGGGCTTGGAATGCAGCATGGGGCTGTCTGACAGATTTTATTTCTTGTCTTTTCTTTAACTCCTACTTTTTCTTTGAGGCAGAAATTGGGCATAGGGCAATATGGGGGTGGTTTCCTTCCTTACTACCACTAATTATTTCTGGTTTTGCCTTTCCAATCCACCAAAGTCAAATTATCTAAGCTGGACTACTCACAGACATCCTCCTATGCACTTCACTGTTTTCACTACACAGAGGAGAAGCACAGGTAACTTCAGGTCTGCATCCCTGAAAAATTTCTCCCTACTGTCCTTCCCAAGGAATTCCAAGTGATCCTTGATATAAGTGCCCTGATAAGAGTTCGCTGATCCCAGAAGGCCCACCCCTGGCAGGCCACTGTTTCTGAAATTGCACAGGTTTCTGTAGGTAAAGTATAACATAAGCAGCAGAGCCCCCCTATAATCCTGTCCTCCAGAACCACCTTGTAGAGTACAACTCCTAGGAGAAAGTCCCTTTGGTATTTCACTTACTGTAGGTACCTTTAAATGAGGTCCAAGCTACCTGGCCATGAAGAATTCTGGTTTATCTTGTAGCAAGGGTGCATCTGCCTGTGCTTGTGCTTAAAAATACACAGCTTGAATCTCAGCCATGAAAAAACAGGTGAATTTGTTCTATTCTACTTTTTGAGCATCTGTTAGCATCAGCAGGTGGAAGAAGCCATTTTAAATTGCAGGTTCAGTAAAATGGTGAGAAGTCAACAGGCATCTCAAGACACACTTAAAAGTGTTTTCTCAGCTTTTGCCTATTAGTAACCAAATTTTCTGAGCCTAGAATGTCCATGGAAGAGAGGGCCAGTGAATCAAAATTCTCTCATCCCTTCTGTAACTTCTGCTATCTAAAATGCTGCAAATCAACATTATTCACAACAGCTAAAACTTGGAAGCAGCCCAAATGCTCACTGATGGATGGATGGATGGATGGGTGGATGGATAGATGGATATGCAAAATGTGGTCCATTCATACAATGACATATTATTCAGCCTTAAGAAGGAAGAAAATTCTGACAAATGCCACAACATGGATGAACCTTGAGAGCATAATCTGCAGTGAAATAACTGAACCCTTTACCATTAAGTAATGCCCATCTTTGTCTTTTTTTAATCTTTGTTGGTTTAAATTCTATTTTGCCTGAAATCAGAATAGCAACTCCTGCTGTGTTTTGTTTTCAAATTGCTTGGTAGATTTTTCTCCATCTCTTTACTGTGAGCTTATGGGTGTCATTGCATACGAGATGGTTTCTTGAAAACAGCATACCATTAGGTCTTGCTTCTTTATCCAGCTTGCCACTCTGTGCCTTTTAATTTGGGCATGTAGCCCATTTACATTCAAGATTAATACTGATATGTGCAGATTTGATCCTGTCGCAGTAAAAATATGGAATGCTTCATGAATTTTTGTGTCATCCTTGCACAGGAGCCATGTTAATCTTCTCAATATTGTTCCAGTTTTAGTACATGTGCTGCCAAAGTGAGCATGAGATATGAATATTTTGCCTTTCAGAATTGCCCTGTGAGTCTTCCCTGTGAAATAAAATGCTCTGTTGTAACTCCAAACTGGTGGTTTTCTATCCTCCTGAGAGGGTTCTGATGATGATTTGATCACCATTTCTCTTACCCATACCAATAAGTCTATTGGAAATACTAGAGGAAGGCTCCATCTCCCACAGCTCTCTCATACAATATTTGTCAATACTTCTGGTCATCTTTCCCACACCCATGCTTATAGCTATATCTCTGATGCTCTATGGAGCCAATGGTGGCCTTGCAGAACCAGAAAAATTGGTCAAATTGCCTCAAGGCAGTTTCTCCAAGAATAAGAATTAGACTCAGCTCTTCGGAATGAAGTAGGAATTAGAGCAGATTGTGGGGAGACCCTGTGAGGGACATTGTCAATTAGTATCTCCTGACTAATATAGGTCCCACATGGGGGATTCTTGAAATTGTAAACAACACTTTCTTTTCAAGAATCTATATCCACTCTTGGGATGGTATTTTTATGCCATTATTAACTTTAGCCCCTCCTGAAACTATGGTACAGTTGCCACTTTCTCATGGAAAGCCAAAATTCTACTGGGAACAGGATAAATATGCCATTTCCACTTGACAAGAGAAGCTTGTTGAGTTCACCTTGTCTTTTTAGCCATAGACTCTGTATTAGTCCATTTTCCCACTGCCATAAAGAGTATCTGAGTCTGGGCAATTTACAAAGGAAATAGGTTTAATTGACTCACAGTTCCACATGGCTGGGGAAGCCTCAGGAAATGTACAATCATGGCAAAAGGCAAAGGGGATACTTGATTCCCCATTCCACTGCCAGAAGAAAAGCTGTTTACTTAACTGCCCAATGAGTCCTCATGTAGCTGAGATTTCCCAAAACACCTGACCTGATTTACTGGCACTGCTAAACTGAAAGCTGATGGTGTGCACAAGGCTTCTGCAGGTGTTCAACCTCACTGTCACCTGTTCCAAACTCAAAAGAGATGTGGTTGGTCAACTCAGTGAGCAGATCTGAAGCCATTCCCAGGATCAGTCAAATACTGCCCTTGATAAACCTTGCTATACTTTTACTGACTTTTGACCTGTTGCAAAAGGCTAGAGGTTTAACCAGCCACTTGAAAAACTATGGACTGTCAGATTAAAGACACATTTCTTTGGTGCCATGTAGTGTGAAAACAAATTCAGGCAGCTAATTGAACTATTGCAGCCATTTTTGTAGATGGCCATGCCAAGTGTACATTCTCTGATGAAACCAGCTGGAATTACACTGCTGATCAAGACTGCATTGTCCAGGTTGCCACAATCACTACATGGATTCACCACCTTACTAATTCATGACACATCCATGATCACAAGCTGAACATAAAGGAAAGAATTCTGTTCTTGAGGCAGAGGCCAACCAACACATGCCAGACTTGGGACTCTTGCCAAAAGTTGGGCCATTATCCAAAGATGGAAGAAACCAAATTGCATGGTACTTTGTCTCTGCCCAGTCCTTACAGAAACTATGGTGATGTGCAACTTAGGAGTGGTTATGAGGCTTTAAAGTGTTTTAAGGGAACTCAATCTTTAATTGATGTAACCTGTAAGTGATGACTGCGGAAATCTACTCAAAATGGTCACTCTCAATTCCTTAGGGGAACTTCCTGGGGAGATAACTGACCCATTATTCACAAGTATTATGTGGGAATTTTTACCTACAGTGGAAGTCATTCACTTAGAAAAAGTGGTACAAATTTGTGAAATTAAACTAATGTGTGTAGGATTGTTCATATTTTCATAACCGGCCAGCATGATCTGATACAAGTCACCATAGTTTGTTTCTGTCATTACCATGGTCTTGGCAATCATATAGAGTATATCTGAAAGACGTGGGTACAAATTTCAGATACGCCACTTAGGAAAGGAATGACCTTGGGAAAATCAGAACCCTTCAGTGTTGCAGGTTTTTTTTTTTTTTTTTACTTCTCTGAAAATGTGGATAATGTTACTGAAACTCACAAATGAAACAAACATCTCTGTCACAGTTCCTGGCATATTATAAAAGCTCTTATAAATAAAGTTCATTTTTCGGGCTTTACTTAAAATTTTGGACGATACAATTGTAAGTTTGTTCATTATTTTTCTTTGGTCATTTATTATTTGAAATTTTAAGCTTCTAACCGTCCTTAAGATGGGATAAAAAGGAGAATCTTGCCTATGCTACCTTATGTACTGAAAATAAATTGGACTTTGAAATCTACAATCCTAGATATAAATTGGGCATTCAAAACCCTTTATCAGTATAAGGTTAAGTAACCATGTTACTTAAATTCCTGAATCTAAAAAAACTTAGGGATTTGAACTAAATGATCAATACTGTACTAGTGCTATTTC
The DNA here is from genome assembly GCF_028858775.2 of Pan troglodytes. Lineage (NCBI taxonomy): Eukaryota > Metazoa > Chordata > Mammalia > Primates > Hominidae > Pan > Pan troglodytes. The sequence continues at coordinate 92,061,279 of NC_086015.1, forward strand.
TAAGAGAATAAATATCTTTTTGAATACTGTGTAAGAGATTACTGAAGTATCTTTAAAAGCATTGAAATTTATTATATTTTAAAATATTTGGAAAGGGTATCTTTTAAAAATACATTGCCTATGTTCTTGACTTCTTAAACAAAGTATTTGGAATAAATTTAACCATGTGTTGGTAAACCAGGATTATCATTTTAGTCATTAAAAATTATAATGTGGTATAATATTAATTTATGCCTCATTATTTTTAGATTTAAAGCTATAGAAACGTAACAACCCCTTCCAAAACCTGAAAAACATAACTCTATCACTGTTAAAATTAAGTTAGAAAAATAGTTGTCAAATTTTATTTTTTTATTCTGAAAAATAACAGAGTTTGTTTATGTTTATGCTAGGTAAAAGACTATGTATCTTTGATAAGATTTCTTACATTTTTACAATTACTTATAGAAATGATGCACATTACAAATTATTATCAAATGCTAAACTTGGTATTTTTACAAATATAGAGAAGGCAGTGGGATTCTTCTGGACAAAGTTTGTTATCAAACTGAACTGGAGTCTGTTTGCCCAACACGCTAAGACTAGATATCCACCCTAGGATTTGCAGTGGGAGAAAAGAAGCCCTTTATTTGCAGGCCATCAAGCAAGGAGGATCAGGCAGCTAATGCTTAAGTCCCAACCTCCCAAATGGCTTTCAGGTGGAGGTTTTAAAAGGCAGAGAGGCAGAGGTTATAGGCAAAGTCATAAATCAAGACATGGAGACTACACATTGGTTTGACTTGAAAAGGCAGGACATCTCATAGGGTAGAGTGGCACAGTTCATAGGTAGATTCAAATATTTTCTGATTTGTAATTGGTTAAAAAGGTGATGCTTTGTCTAAAATTTGGGATCAGCAGAAAAGAATAGCTCTGGCTTGTGGGTGGGTGAGCCTTCTCAAGGTCCCTCAGGAAGAAATTCATAACAAAGAATGGTGGTCAGAGTTTAGTCTTCTGTTCCTCCTTACCTGAGGTCTGTGTGCCAGTGGACCAATTTGGTGGGGATCTGGATTTCTAAAAAACAACTCAAGGAAATGTGTTAAGATGTTGTCTTTAGTTTCTATAGAGAAGAAAACATCTCTTGACTCTAACTTCCTTGGCTATTGTTTTAAGTTGCTATTACCATCTTGTTCATCAAGTTGCTCATTTACTTCCTAGGGCTAGCTAGATGTCTGCAATTTCCCTAGGAGGAATTCAAGATTTTTCTTTATTTCTGTGCCTGGTGGGGGGATGCCTGGTAGGCCCATAAGAGGGTTTCTGCTCCATCTCAAGCTCTAAGACATGAGCACTATATGAGCTTCTGAAAGGTGTTAGGTCCCTGTCAGTGAAGTGAAGTGAAGTGAATGTGCTGTAAGCACTGGCCCAGCTCAGGCTCCATATGTAGATTTTCACATATTAATTCCTCCAATCATGAAGTATATTCTGGAAGTTCTTTTCAGATACACAGCCAAAGAGTGAAATTAATTTCTAGGAGCTACATTAGAGCTTCTAGGGGAAGAAAAGATGGGCATTGTATGCTATTTCATTTGAGTCTATTATCACATTGTTTACTTAGTTGTTATTCAGATTTATTCAGAAGGAGATAATCACATTTCCTAAAACGAAACATCTAATTGCCATGAGTGTGGCATTTGAGCGGCTGTGGCAAAATCTTTTCCAGATCACAATGAGCTAAACCCTCTTTTTATTTCCTACTTTAATGGCTTGTGGTAGGAGTAAGCCTTTGAATTGTTAAAGAAAGTGGACTTGGTGCATTATGATTTGAATTATACTCCCTAGATGGAAATGTCTGACCAGCACAAGAAAGACTGTTTTGAAATAGAAAAATTAAATGTAAAAGTGGTAACAAATACTATTTTATTAGGCATTTGAGGCAAGATACATGCCTATTAATAATCTCTATTTATACTGTGTCCTTTTTACAGAGTTCAAGGCATTCCATTGCTCACATCTCCAGGTCACTTAGGTAGAGTCACTGAAGGAATCACCTACTTAAGTAGTCTTCTTGGTTCTATATATTGAGAACTATCACTGTCCCTTCCCAGCTCCCCAGCTGTATAAATTAGAACAATTTCTTCACCTAAAGCAAAGTAGTGAAATAATTTGCCCATTTTTCCATTACACCCATAAAAAGTAACTAATCTGATTCCAGAAGCTCAGGTATTTTCTTATCATTTTGCTGAAAAATGTTCATGTGATATTTACTTACTCCAAGTTCAAAGGTAGAGGCCAACACTCTCCTTGCCATAGTAGAGGGTCCAGAGAGAAACACAAGGGATTTGTTTAAAGAAGAAGGTCCAGTCAGTATGCAGCTAAGGACTTTTTACATAGTTGTGGCAATTGATTGAAACTCCTCTTCTTCTGAAAAAGAAAGCTTCTTGTCCCATGTTTAGCTAAACAAAATTAGCCTAAGGATGAAGCTAATAGAGAAAAGAGATAATCAAAAGAAAAGCAGGAAAAAAGTGTAGAAGTCTCATCCTGTATTTTAGTGAGAAGATTCAGTCCATTTTCTTTATCATTTAGATATAGTCTATGTTAAATTTTCTAATACAGCACCCCATAGAAACCATTGAAATATTTTAGTTAGAGATGTATTATTACGTCTTATGCTTTAGAAAGGCCATTCAAGTCACAGATATAGAAAGAATTTGAAAAGAACAAGGTTATAGTCAGATGACTCTCAAAAACCTACTGCAGTAGCCCACATGAGAGATGAGGAAGGCCTCTTGCGGGCAATTGATTGAAGAGTCAGATATCAGACATAATGAGAAAATGAAACCTATAAGACTTAATGATTTTTGGCCTGGGGAGGAGGGTTCAGCCAAAAAGGAGATTATTATACGGTTATCAATAGATTACAGGGCTTTGGATATAATGTCTTTCATTAGACAGGAAATTCTAGGGGTCAAATAACTTTCAAGAAGATTTGGCTGAGGCAATTTTGAAGCAAGTGTAAAAAATATAAATGGAGATGTCAAATAATCACTGGATATACTCAAAGTAACTTTGGGGGTTAGAACCATGAATTTGAGAACCACAAACACCTAGAGAGTCATAATAAAAAAAGAATAAAATTCAGAAGAGAACTAATATTTTATGTATGGGCAGAGGAAAAATTATCCAATAAATGAAATACAGGAAATTCCCTGGAAAGTAATAGGAGAACTAAGAGGACGCTGTAACAGAAGTCAAGGAGAGAAAGAATGACCAGGAGAGAATGAGTAAGATATTACCAATAAACAGAAAGTAAGAAAAGATATCAGCCATTTATTTACAAATGTTTATTAAGGTCTGACGTTGTACGAGGTGCTGTTCTGGGGGCTGAGAATACATAGTACAACAGGAAAAGCTCATATTCTAACAGAGCTCACAATCTGTGTGGGCCATTTCTCACATTGAACAAAGCAGTTTCAGTGCAGTGATGAGGGGAAAGTCTCAGCAATATGGTAGTGGGAGTGGAATGAAAGGAAGTAAAGATCTCAATTGTAGCCTGAAACATTGAGAATCATGGCCCTAAAGCAGAGGATAAGAAAAAGTAAGTTGTTCTGGAGAGGCCCATCTCAAGACATCTTATATTTTTGAGGTGAGAATGATCATGTTTAGGCTGTGGGACAAAAGAACACTAGAGAAAAAACATTTCAAAATACAGATAAGAAACACAACAACAAATTTGGCTCAGAGGGTTCTAGTGGACATGGGATAAGTTTGAATCAAGAGCACAAATGGAGAATTGTGTTCTGAATAAGATATGAAAGAGGTGGTTGACTTTTTTTTTTTTTTTTTTTTTTGAGACAGAATCTCACTCTTGTCGCCCAGGCTGGAGTGCAGTGGTGCGATCTTGGCTCGCTGCAACCTCCACCTCCCAGGTTCAAGCAATTCTCCTGCCTCAGCCTCCCAAGTAGCTGGGACTGCAGGTGTAGGCCACCACGCCCAGCTAATTTTTGTATCACCTGACCTCAGGTGATCTGCCCGCCTCGGCCTCCCAAAGTGCTGGGATTACAGGCATGAGCCACAGCACCTGGCCGTGGTTGACTATTTCTGACCTTCCCAATCAGACATAGGAGTTCTGCTCCACTGTCTTACTGAGTCATGTGATTTTTAAAGTGTTTTTCTCCCATATGAACTGTAAGCACTGAGCAACCAGCAGCGGTGTATATCACCTGTGTTTCTCCAATAACACAAGCAGTGGCTGAAACACACTACATGCTTAACAAATATGTGCTTACAAGTGCTCCCAGGGGAGAACTGAACATTCCCAACTTAAAGGACGATATTCTAAATAAAGGTAAAATAACTTCCAAATAACTTCAAATAGTTCTTGGTTTATTTCCATGAGATCTCAAGAGCCTATACCATAAATAAAACACTTCAGAGTTATAGTAGGGTTATCTTTCTAGCTTTTATTGGGTTTTCTTAGCATTATAGCTGTTATATAAATAACATATACCAACAACTCCATATTCCCTCAACTTGCAACCATGGCAATTATCATCTGCTTTAACTGAATAAAGTTCCTTCAAATATGAAGTATTTTTTGTAGTTAACTCTTTAATAAGTGTGAAAAGTGCTCATTAATGAGATCTCAAGTTTAACACTACTACTTTTAGTACATATAGCATTAGCTTTTCCAGATCATAAATAGATATAGAAATCCCATAGAGTCCTTTGTATTGATAATAAAGTTGGAACTGCCTTTCAGTTAAGCAAGATTTCTCTAATGACTCACTTCATCAATATTTTCCATGAAGGAATGGAATTTAAAACACAAATTGAGTCCCTTTTCATAAGTGCAAAATAGCAATCACCATTCTTGCCCTGTCTCTTCCTCAAATGTCTCATAATCATATAAATCACATAAATAATCATATAAATAAAGAAAAACAGTTCATGACCCAGAACAAGAGTGATAAAATGTCTTACTTTTAAAAATCATACCAGCACTTTGGGAGGCCGAGGCGGGCGGATCACAAGGTCAAGAGATCAAGACCATCCTGGCTAACACGGTGAAACCCCATCACTACTAAAAAAAAAAAAAAAAAAAAATACAAAAAATTAGCTGGGCGTGGTGGTGGGCACCTGTATTCCCAGCTACTCAGGAGGCTGAGGCAGGAGAATGGCGTGAACCCGGGAAGTGGAGCTTGCAGTGAGCGGAGATCGCGCCACTGCACTCCAGCCTGGGTGACAGAGCGAGACTCCATCTCAAAAAAAAAAAAAAAAAATCATATTGCAGGCTGGGCACGGTGGCTCATGCCTGTAATCCCAGCACTTTGGGAGGCCGAGGTGGGTGGATCACGAGGTCAGGGGTTTGAGACCAGCCTGGTCAACATAGTGAAACCCCATCTCTACTAAAACTAAAATACATAGCCAGGCATGGTGGTGCACACCTGTAGTCCCAGCTACTCAGGAGGCTGAGGCAGAAGAATTGCTTGAACCTTGGAGGTTGTGGTGAGTGGAGATCATGCCACTGCACTCCAGCCTGGGCGACAGAGCGAGACTCTGTCTCAAAAAAAAGAAAAAAAAACTCATATTGTAGAGAGACCTTGAGTACCTTTGAAGTTCAAGTTACTGAACTTTTCTCATCCTTAGTTAATAAACTTGCTCTTAGTTCTGAAGGAAAGGACAGTAGAAAAAAATATATAAATATGTAGCCACCACCACTGATCCCTACAGAAGAGCTTATACCGTCTATTAAGAATAAATTACTAATATTTTGTACCGCATTTCAAATCCAAATACAAACAAAAATTAATGTGATAAGTAATTATATCCAAGCTCATACCAATGATCCATTTAATGTATGTGTTTGTTAGAAATACAAAATTTGTTCTGCAAGAGTTGCCATTATGTTACCATATTACACCCTCCATTGATCTTTTTGTATATGTTATGTATTAGAAATGTGTTCCACTATAAGTAACAGAAAACCAAATTTATAATGACTCGCTAATAGAGGTTTATTTTTCTCACATAGTAAGAAATCTGAAAGTAGGAGATAGCTGTAGTTGGCTCAGCAGCTCTATAACATCATCAAATAATTGTTTTTTCTGTCTCTTCTGTTGTGACATCTTTATCATGTGATCTTTTCCTATGAATACCAGATTATGATCAAAATATGTCTACTGCAGTTTCACATATCCTATCTGCTTTCAAGACTAAAAAATATTAGGAGGAATGATGTTGGCCACCACCGTTCCTTATTTAAGAAAGGAAACTTCTAAATATACAAGTTTTTAGGTCTCAATGGCCATTCTTAACTTCAAAAAAGATTAGGAAAGCAAAGAAGAGGATTCTAGCAATTGGATTAAACCAAACATGCATTACTCAGGGCTGTGATCATTGTTCTCCCAAATTCAGAATAGAAGTACAATAATAAAAAAGAAGGGAAGACATGGATTTGGGGTAGGTAACTACCATCTGGAACAGCACATAATAAAGTCTCTATTGCCTAGCATGTTTAGAAAATGCAATCTTACTTTGTCATACTTTTTCTGGTGAACAAAAAAGTTTAGGTAGTAACAACTCTACTATAAGCCTCTCAAGAGCAAGGACTGTGATTTCCTCATTACTTTGTTACAACAAAGATACAATAACCAACATGAAGTGGATATGCAATAACATTTGTGAATGGATAGAAAAATGGACAAATGGATGGATGGATAAATCCATATGCGAATTACTGACACCAACATAAAGTGGATATGCAATAACATTTGTGAATGGATAGAAAAATAGACAGATGGAAGGATGGATGGATGGATAAATCCCTATGTGAATTACTGATTTTGAAAAGCTTGAATGCCATAATGTCACTCAGTACTAAAATTACATTGAATATAGATAATATTTTATGACATACTATGTAGTCATGATACTGTCATGCTTTTAACCTCTGCAAGGCCATATGAAATTTAAAGGCAGGTTTCTCTCAAAGAAAAGATGCTGAGTTGTTAAGCTGTTAAATATATTAAGTATGAACAATAGAGTAAAGTTTTTTGGTCATTGGAAGCAAGGAGGTAGGGAAGTAGGGAGAGATGAGAGGTGTGGAGAGGGAAGGAGAGAAGGGGAAGGGAGAGGAGGCGATGGGCAGGGAGGGGAGAAGAGAGAAGAGCACTCAAGCTATCAAAAGATTTCCTGAGTTTGGATGGTAGCTAGAGGTCTAAGACTAAAATGTAAGCATCATCCAAAGTCCTGGGGGGGAGAAACGGTATAGGTTGATTTAGCTGTGTCTTCTGAAGAAAAAATAAAACGAGGATTAGATTAGTCTTTGATATAATGAAAATATAATGGAAAAGGCTATTGATTATACTGACATTCTAAGCTCCTTAAATAATAATCAGAATGATATTTCCACCCTTTTAAACAGAATTTCTGCTATTTAAACAGTATGAGTCAGGCCAGAATTTTCTTTTCTGTTACTCTTTTTCCCCATTGCCCAACCCTCTCAACTCTTTAGAAATTAAGAAAACCCCTTAATTAGACTGAGAAGAGGCTCCTAGATTGCCCAGCACCAAGCTAAGAGATTCTCAATAGGAACCGTAAATAAAATTTCACGCCATTTTCTAGTCGCTATGTGGGCCTTGGATAAGCTAATAATAAGAATATTTTATTTCTGGAAACCATATACTTGTATGACTTTGTAGATGATACAAATGAGGAGCTACATTTTATTTGTAGTTATCTTTTCAGAGATTTAAATGTTTACAGAAAATAAAGTTTTAAAGTATTCTATAAGCTATTACTCTTAACTACACATGAAAAGACTTGTCAAACTGATAGGACAATGCCCTCCTGGTGTGAGTTTGTTTTAATTGCAAGGCAAATCTGTAGGAGGAAACAAAACACCATAAATTTCATGATTCTTTGCAAATACAAACCATAAAAGTAATGGAAAATTCAATAGTACCATAAAAATGTAAAGCGGTATTGGACCTTAGAGAACAATTAATCTAATCTCTTCACTTTAATGAAAAATAAACTAATGTCTAAACCTATATAACCAGATGGCAGTCAAACTAAACCCACATATTCAATGGCATGTGTTTAATCCATTTCATCACACTGTAAAATTTTGGAAAGTACACAATTGTTTTTGACTGAGTTTATCATTATGTCCATCAGCTATATAAGCAAATTTATGCATAAAAATGTAAGTTAATCCAAAACCAGCTTGACTGACTTTCATTGACTACTTTGACTTGCCAAATGGCAAACAGGGTTATGAATATTAAAACTGCCCATATTAAATGGGTGTTGTTGGCTTTTATTATGCATACATTATTATTCATATAAAAATTAATGGTGGAAGTTTATATATATACTCACCTATTAAATTCTAATATGCCTACTGTAGACATTTAACCCGGGGTGAAGTCTGTCAGAGCTATACTGCAGCTGGTTAATATCAAAGATATGGCTATTTATCTTCAAGTTAATTGCAAATCACTTTTTTCTGAAACTGGATAGCATTGCTGCAGTTTTACAGTCATTTTAAATTATTCCAAATTGCATGTGTGGTTGCCACAGACTAGAAAAAATATTTAATATTTCCATTGAAATGTTATGGGCTAATCATGTAAAATGATATGTGTTAATAACAAACATTGTCCTACCATGCCAACTTCCAAATTTGAGTATCAAATATTTTCTTAATTATATGGTACTATATGTGGGGTGACACAGTAAATATCATGGAATGTTTTCTTTAATTAGTAATATGCAATTTACTAGAAATTGAGTGGAGATTTTACTGTTATTCTTTGGAAGGGTATCTCTGTAGGTTTTATTTTAAAAATTAGCTGAGCAATATTTTATTGAACATATTAAAACAAGTCTCATATAGTTTATTCTAATGAAAATTAGCTGAACATTATCTTATGAAACTTATCAAAGCAAGTCTCATACAGTTTAACAAAATCATAGCTGTTTTTTGTGTGCAAAGTTATAGCCATGTTTTCTAAAAATTCGACATTAGATACTTATATTAGCTTGTATGCCACTCTAAAATTTCTTAAATTATTAGTGTCAATGGCAATAATATACTTCTTTTAAACTCTTTTATGCTTCAAACATAGTTAAAATATTAATTTTGAATGAAGAGATAGGAAGCTATACTCTACATTCAGCAGTCTCCATTGTACAAAGAGAAAAACAGACGGCCGGGGCATTTGGTAGAGCAAAGCTGCAACCTAGAGGTACATTGAGTAGATCCATATCATTGTTATTAAGGGGGTGAAAAGAAAGCACATAGTAGGAGAGGAAAATGAGAAAATATGAGTGGGGGAAAAAAAGATGCAGAAAGTGGCACCCAAGTGTGAGACCCAGTCACCTTGTCTCCACAGAGAAGGTGAGCTTTGTGACAAAGACCCATACATTTCAGCTCTCAGCACTGTGTGCAGGGAAGAAGGGACAGGGAGAGAAGGTAATTTTGTTTGTATTTTTGTGATGATTTGATTAATCTTCCTTTCCTCAGACTCTGTTCAACATTGTGTCCCTAATCAGGTGTTCAATGACTGGCAAAGAGTTGCTTCTTAATGTTTTGTGGATGACTAAGTGAGTAAGTAAATGTGTGTTAATCACAAAAGAATAGGTTAGTACCTTGTTATACAAAGTGTGGTCCTGAAACCAGCAGCAACATTGCCATCTCCTTCCTGCTTGCTAGAAATTCACAATCTCAAGCTTCATCTAAAACTGACCAGATCAGAAACTACATTTTTTAAAAATCTCCCAAATGATTCCTATGCATTTTAAAGAAGCATTGGGCTATATTTTGCATGTCCTCCAGACTTAAAGCAGGCAGACTTTTTAAAGTCCAGCAAATATAATAGGCATAATTTTATGAAATGAGCCTCTGGGGTGGAAGACACTACATAAAAACAAAAGAAAATTAGGAAGCTCTAGGAAATAAAATCTGATTGTATACATAATCCAAATGTTGAGTAAGAAGTGTGGTTCTTAACAACAAACAAACAAGCAAAAGTACCAAAATGGTGTTGGACAAGGAGTTCTCTGCAAGTGTGGGTTTTTAAAATAAGTATAATAGTTAATATTTAACGAATTTTCTGTATACCAGACACTATTCTTGGCTCTTTATATAAATTAATTTGTTTAATTAATTATGCAAAACCCATGCAATAGGAGGAATGTTGTCTCCATTGCATAGATGCAAACGCTGAGGCAAAAAGAAGTTTAATAGTCCAAATTTAAACAGTAGATAAGTTGTGAAGGCAATATTTCAAAATCCAAAATACCACTTCTCTACCAGTTATGAAACAATGGAACTGACTTCTAACTATAGCATTTCATAGTCTTAAGACAAAAATGAGACTTACTACAAGTCTACATATAAGAAAAAACTATTATTTTTCTTTCTTTTATTTTCTTTTGAAATGAGTTTAAATGGAAGAAGATAAAGAAAGATAGTCTCAGTATTTGGGACCAAAGGTATAATTGCTGATGAATAAATAAAACAGTAAAACTCCTCAATTGTTATTTTGTTTTTTCTCTGACACTGGCAATAATCTTAGCAATGAAAACAGTAGAACAGGTATTCTTAGAAAGGCATATAAACTCACGATAGGTGAAAGATTTAAAAACATATTCTAAATGATTTAAAACATATTCTAAAAAACATGTTCATATTCAAATTTAAAATATATAAATGAGACACAGATAAATTACATCTTATGGTATTAAGGAAACCTAAAATAAAAAACATTAGAAAACTATAAATAATCATTTAGGAAGCATATTAAAAGGGAAAGATTTCTAAAAACTAAAAAATGAGGAAGAAGTGAACTATGTAAATTTAAAAATATAATTTACAAATATCTGGGCAATAACTCCAAGAAACATATTAGAAAATTGTATATTAGATAATGAAAAAGCCATATATATTATATGAATATTCATTTCAGGTTTGTTTATAACAGCAAAAAATTAGAAACAGCCTAAATTTCTAATGATAAGTTCTTATGTAAATTATGTTATTTCTACATTATAAAATTTTTAGCCTACAAAGATGAATATGTAAAAAACTATAAAACCAGGAAATGTTTAAAATATGTAGTAATTCTATGTGTGTTTACATGTAAATTTATTAAAAACTAAAATGTCAGAAAAAGTTCATTGAAGACAAAACGTATAGAAAATATCTCATATTTATAGAAGAATTTGTGGGGATTTTTAGCATCTGACTTTTTAAAACCTATGTTTCTTGAAACTTATAGAATGGACATGTATTATTATCTTTAATTTGTTTAAAATCCTGTAAAGCAACATCTATAGAAGAGACGGTTTGTGAGTAGCCCTCACCACCCCATATGTGCTCATATCCAGTGAGTCCCACAGGTTTCTCTGGGAGTTAACAGATTAGGAGACAGTAGAATCAAGGCAGCCATTGTGAAATTACACCAAATAAGCAAACTAGGAATAGAAAGAACTTCCTGAACCTAATAAAAGGGATCTCAACTTAGTTTACTGGGACTTTCAATCACAAATGAAGATTTATTTTTATCAAAAGCTTTTCTGCATTTACTGAAATGATCATATGATCTTCTCCTATATCCTGTTACTATGATGGATGACATTATTTCATATCAGCATGTCAAACCAACCTTGCATTGTTGCAATAAACATCACTTGCTTATGATGCAGTATGCTCTAAGTATATAATGGAATTTCAAACATTGTCTTAGTATCCTTTTAATATTCTAGAATATGTGGTGATAACTCCTATTTCATTCCTGATATTTGTGATTTGTGTTATCTCTTTTTATTTCTTTGATCAGTTTAGCTAGAGGTTTAATAAGTTTTAAATATATTCTTACTTTCCTTCATTGTTTGCCTTCTTTTCTTTCTTACTTATTTTTCTTTCTTCTCTTCTTACCTTACATATTTCCTTCCTTCTACTTTCTTTGGATTTAGCTGCCTGATATAAAACCTCAGATTATTGATATTTGATCTTTTTTATTTTTTATATAAACATTTAAACTTACAGGATTTTTCTCCAAAAAAAGCATTAGATATACCACACAATTTTTGATGTGGAACAAATTTTGATGTTATAATTTAATTATTTTTACTGTCAATTATCAATTACAAGACTCAAGTATTATTGATTTCTAATAGAATTCTGTGGGATCAGAAGACATTTAAACATTTTATATTAATTGAGATCTTCGATTTATGGTATAGAATGCTGAAAAGAGTATTATGCTCGCTCTTACAACAACAACAAAAAGCTCAGACAATCTTTAAAATTATAACTTTACTGGGATACAATGGATAGCTGATGTCACAGAGCAAACAACAAACTCAGAATCTATGCAAACACGAATAGAGCCAAGGACAAACAGGACCCAAGTACTTGCTTATCTGGAGCAGATGCCAGACACCAAACCCTAATAAGCAAATAAGAATTTAGTCAAAAATGTCAAGGAATATCTGAAAGCTGATTGTGGGGTAGCATAAGAGAATAGAACCCTTAGGAGCCACAGATACGAGGAAATTTATACTCACTTTGTCTCTTTTCTACACACCTTACCACATGCAGATGAAAAAGACTGGAGGAGGAAAGCCCTAAGAAAATCTTCCTAGTGGTACAAGCCTGGGGAAAGGAAGAGCAACTAATTTAAGAAAGGCACAAAACTTCACACAGATCATCCTACCTAATTTCTCCTATGAAAGAAACATAGAAGGATGAATGTATAATTGCAAATAAGGGGATGAAACAGGAAAATTAATATTACTCCTGGAATGGAGAAGAGACACATTCTGGGCCCAGACTATTAGAATTATCCTACAGCTGAGGAAATGACAGAATAGTTTAGAAGCAACTGGGCACAGTGGCTCACGCCTGTAATCCCAGCACTTTGGCAGTTCACTTGAGGCCAGTGGTTCGAGACCAGCCTAGCCAACATGGTGAAATCCCATCTCTACTAAAAATACAAAAATTAGTCAGGCATGGTGCTGCATGCCTATAAGCCCAGCTACTTGGGAAGCTGAGGCACGAGAAATGCTTGAACCCAGGAGGCAGTGATTGCAGTGAGCCGAGATTGCAACACTGCACTCCAGCCCGAGTGACAGAGCAAGACTCTGTCTCCAATAAAAAATAAAAATAAAAATAAATTTAAAAAAAAGAATTTAGGAGGTCTCACCCCTGAGATCCAGGGACATACCACCTGCCTAATAATTAGTCTCAATCAAAAAACATAAAATGCTTCCCACACACTCCAGTAAAAGTTGAGTAATAAATAAAAATAAAAATAGTCTAATGCTAGAGAATAAAAAAGAGAAAACTTTCTAGGAAACTATAATCTAAGGAAAGAAGAATGATAGGGGAAGTTGAATTCTGGGATAAACGAAAGATAACTACAGCAAGATATAAAGCAGGATAACTATAGCAACAAAAAAACTCAAATCAAGCTAAACTCCTAACTAGATTGATACCAAGTTTAATTAAATCCAAAGTAAGGCACAAAAAGAAATAAATAAAAATTAGAGCAGAAATCAATGCAATTCAAAGAAGGTAATCAATGGAGAAAATAAATAAAAACAAAAGCTGATTCTTTGAAAAGATAAATAAGTTTGATAATTCTCTAGCCAGGCTAACAAAGAAAAAAAGAAAGAGGTCAGTAATTACTAACATCAGATATGAAAGAGGGGAGGTAACCACAGATCCAACAGACATTGAAATGCAGTAAATGAATATTATGAACCACTAATAATCTAGATGACAGGGACCGATTGCTTAATAGACACAATCTGCCAAAACTTACACAAGAAAAAATAGACAATTTGAATAAGCCTATAACTATCAAAGAAATCAAATCAATGATTAATAACCTTCCAAATAGAAAATATCAGTCCCAGATGGGTCTGCTGATAAATTCCATAAAAAATTTAAGGAATAAATTATACCAATTCTTCATAATCTCTTTCAGGGGATGAAAGTCCTAACTTATACTTTGAAGCCAGCATCAGCCTAACACCACAACCAGACAGATATTGTACAAAAATAAAACTACAGACCAATACCTCTCATAAACACATATGCAAAAATGCTCAACAAAATATTAGCAAATCAAATCCATCAATGAATAAAAAGAATTATACACCATAACAAATGGGATTTATCTCAGGTATGCATGGCTGGTTCAGTATTTGAAAGTCAATTAATGTATTCTATAACATCAACAGACTAAAGAAGAAAAATCATGTGATCATATCGATAGATTCAGAAAAAACATTTGAAAAAATCTAACAGAAATTCATGATAAAAACTCTGAGTAAACTAGGAACAGGAGTGAACAACTTCCTCCATTTGATAAAGAATATATATTAAAAACTTACAGCTAACATCTTACATAATGGTGAGAAACTAGAAGCTTTTTTACCAATATCAAACACAAGGCAAGACATCCCCTCTCACTACTCCTTTTCAACATTGTACTGGAAGTTCTAGATAATGAAATAAAACAATAAAAGGAAATAAAAAGTATATTGTTTAAAAGGAAAGAAATAAAACCACCTTTATTCCACAGGTGACATTATTTTTTATGTATCAACTCTGAAAGAATTGACAAAATGCTCCTGGAACAACTAAGCAATTATAGTAAGGTGGCAAGACACAAGGTTAACATACAAAAGTCAATTGCTTTCCTATATAACAACAATTAATAAAATACCATTAATATTAGCACCCCAAAACTAAAATACTAACAAACATGTCTAACAAAATATTACAAGACTTATATGAGAAAAACCACAAAACTCTGATAAAAGAAATCAAATAAGAACTAAATAAATAGAGAGATATTTTATGTTTGTGGATAGGAAGACTCCATGTTGTCATGATTTCAATTCTCCCCAACTCGATCTATAGATTCAATGAAATTCCAATCAAAATCCCATCAAATTATTCTGTGGATATCAACAAACTGATTCTAAAGCTTATATAAAGAGGGAAAAGACCCATAACAGCCAACACAATATTGAAAGAGAAGAACAAAGTGGGAGGACTAATATTACTCAACTTCAAGACTTACTGTAAAGCTATCTAATCAATATACTATAGCATTGGCAAAAGAATAGAACAATAGATCAATGGAACAGAATGAGATTCCTGAAATAGAGACCCACATACAGTCAACTGATCTTTGATGAAAGAAGAAAGCAATATAATAGAGCAAAGATAGCCTTTTCAACAAATGATACTGGAACAATTGGATATCCACGTGCAAAAATAAATAAATAAATCTAGATACCAACCTTACACCATTTACAAAAATTAATTCAAATGTATCACAGACCTATATGAAAAACACAAAACTATAAACTTCCTAGATGATAGAATAGGAGAAAATCTAGATGACTTTGGGAATGGCGGTGACTTTTTACATGACCCTAAAGGCATGATTCATGAAAGAAAGAATTTCTAAGCTGGATTTCACCAAAATTAAAAATATCTGCTGTGTGAAAAGATAATGTCAAAAGAATGAGAAGACAAGCCATAAACTGGGAGAAAATATTTGCAAAAGACACACTTGATAAATAAGTATTATCCAAAATATACAAAGAACTCTTAAAACTCAACAGTAAGGAAAATAAAAACACAATTGAAAAACGGTTCAAAGACCTTAACAGACACCGCACCAAAGAAGATACACAGATGGCAAACAAGCACATGTAAAGATGTTTCACATCTTACGTTATCAGGAAAATGCAAATTAAAACAACAATGAGATACCACCACACATGTACTAGTATGGCCAAATCCAGAACACTAAAAACAAATCTGTTGAGGATGTGGAGCAACAGAAATTCTCATTCATTACTGGTAGGACAGCTACTTTGGAAGACAGTATAGTAGTTTCTTATAAAACTAAACATACTGTTCCCATAAGATCCAGCAATTGTTCTCTTTAATATTTGCCCAAAGGAGTTAAAAACTTATGTGTATGCAAAAACCTTCACATAGATGTTTATAGCAGCTTTTCTCATAATTCCATAACTTGGAAGCAAACAAGCAGTCCTTCAGTAGGTGAATGGATAAATAAACTGTGGTACATACAGACAATAGAATATTACTCAGGACTAAGAAGAAATCAGCTATGAAGCCATGAAAAGATACAAAGGAAACTTAAATGCATATTACTAAGTGAAAAAAGCTAATCTGAAAAGTCTACATACAGTATGATTCCAACTATATGACATTCTGGAAAAGGCAAAACAACAGAGTCAGTAAAAAGATCAGAGATGTCCAGGAGTTAGGAGGAAGGAGAGGGATGATAAATTGGTAGAACACAAAGGATTTTTAGGGCAGTGAAACTTCACTGTATGATAGTATAATAACAGCCATATGTCATTATACACTTTTCCAAATCCTTAGAACACGCAACACCATGAATGAACTCTTGCATAAACTATGGAATGAACCCTAGTGTAAATTATGTTAACTGCATGGGAGCAGGAGATAAATGGAAATCTCAGAAACTTCCTCTTAATATTGCTATGAATAAGAAACTGCTGGAAAAAAAATAGTTTTTAAACAAAGAAACTTCTTGGCTAGGCATGATGGCTCACACCTAAAATCTCAGCATCCCAGTTCTTTGAGAGATCAAGGGAGGAGGATTACTGGAGGCCAAGACCAGCGTGGGCAACATAGCAACACCATATACTTTTTTTTTTAATTACCTGGGTGTGATGGCACATGCCTGTAGTCCTGGCCACTCCAGAGGCTGAGGCGGGAAGATTGTTTGAGACCAGAAATTTGAGGTTACAGTGAGCTATGATTGCACCGCTGCACTCCAGCCTGGGTGACACAGCAAGACCCTGTGTCTAAAAAAAAAGAGAAATCTCTCAACTCATAATCTAAACCCAGCAAGAATGATTTCATAAAAATGGAGAAGATATTTTACACATGAACAAAAACACATAATTCATTGCCAGCAGAAGTATGTCACAAAAAATGTGAAACAAAGTTATTCAGATAGAAGTAATATGGCGCTGAAACGGGAGGAGTTCCCTTAGCTCCCTCGCAGGGTGCACGGTGTGGTTCACATCTAGGGGGGAGAATGCAGATGGGTGGGTTGTGGGGAGCGTTTGGGGGCTCCGACCCCACGGCAGTGTCTAGGGGCGAATGTTTACAGCTCTCGAAGCCCCACTGGGCCTGTGTTACAGTGTGCTCTTTCAGTTTTGCTGTCTGCAGGCGGCTTGTGTTAATCAGCTCAGTTAGACCCTCCACCTTATGGCAAAGACAGAGGGCTTTCTGTATCCTGGGTTCTTGCCCTAGTGTACTGGAAAAGTCGGATCACACGTGGGCTTGGAGGATGGGTGAAAGGTTTTATCGAGTGGTGGAAGTTGCTCTCAGCGAGGTAGATGGGGAGCCAGAAGGGGGATGGAGTGGGCAGGTGGTCTTGAGGGTGGAGCTGGGCCACTCAGCGGCCGGACTCTCTTCTGACTATCCCTGGCAGAATTCCATGTTGTCCCACCGTCGATGGGCTGCGGGCGTCTGTGGTGTCTGTCGGTGTGTTCTTCTGCTCCTTTGCGCCTCTTGACATCTAGTGCTTGTGTGTGTACCCGCTACGGTCTCTCGGGTGTATATGGCCATAGGACAGGGGGTGTGGTGGGCCAGAATGCTCTCGGAAAATGCAACATTTGGTTGTGAAAACAGAAGTCCTGTTCTCACTTAGATCCATGGGCACAAGCTCGAGAGTGGAGCCCTTGCCGGGGACCCTGCCCTTCTCTACCCAGCACTTCCCTGCCCCCCTCCCATATCCGCGCTAGAATTTTTTTTTTTTTTTTTTTTTTTTTTTTTGAGAGGGAGTTTCGCTCTTGTCCCCCAGGCTGGAGTACAGTGGCGCTATCTCGGCTCACTGCAACCTCTGCCTCCCAAGTTCAAGCGATTCTCCTGCCTCAGCCCCCCAGGTAGCTGGGACTACAGGCGTGCGCCACCACACATGGCTAATTTTTTGTGTTTTTAGTAGAGACGGGGTTTTGTCATGTTGGCCAGGCTGGTCTCCAGCTCCTGACCTCAGGTGATCCGCCCACCTCAGTCTCCCAAAGTGCTGGGATTACAGGTGTGAGCCACTGCCCCCAGCCAGTACTAGAAACTTTCTATGCAAAGAAATGAGAAGTGCTCCTCTTTATTCTTTTACAAAAATTGTTCTCATTTCCTTATCTAGATTTCCTCCCTCCCATTGTTTCATATTACTATAGTATCTGCCCCATGTGTTGATTCTTGGGCATCTTCTTTCTAGTATCACGGCTTTAACACCATCTATTTGCCTGTTGCTCAGAACATTATCCCCATTCTGCACTTTTTCCCTGAACTTCAAAATCTTAGATCTAATGCCTACTAAACATTATCAGTTAAATATTCAATAAGTATCTCAAATTTATTCTATCCAGACCCGAAATCTTCTTCTAGTTGTTCATGCTAAAACCTTCCATTCAGTCTTGGCTTATTCCTTTCTCTCATATCCTACCTTTAGCAAATCTAAACTCTATTTTCAAAACATATTCAGAATTCAGTTACTTCTCACCACCTATTGCACATTAATAAAAGATACCAACAATGTTCACATAGATTATGCCATGATCTCCTACTTGATCTCACTGCTTCTACCCTTGTCTCTCCAGAGTCTGTTCTCAACACAGTAGCTGTGATCCTGTTAAAATATGACATTCATCTACCTAACAACATTCAGTGTATTCCCAGCTTAGAATAAAAGCCAAAGTCCTAAAATGGCCTGACACACTAAAGTTAATCACTACATCCCCAGACTTTACCTCTCTGACCTCATCTCACCTAACCTTTCCTCCTTTCAGTTCTCTTCAGCAAGACTGTCCTCATTGCTATTCCTCTAACATACCAGGACTCTTCTAGTCCATCATCTTTGCACTTGCTGTCCACTTGATTGGAATGCTTTTTTCCCAGATAGACACTTGGATTATTCCCTTACTTTATTTAAAACTTTGCTTATGTTACCTTTTGAGTGAGGCCTTATCCTACTGTCTATTTAAAATTCCAGCTTTTCCCATCATAGTCTGTACTGTCTACTCTCCTCTGACCTTTTTTTTCTATAGTATGCTGTATAGGTTTTTTAAAAATGTGATTTATTTTTTGTATCCTGTGCCAGAGATACTATTGCTCAGCAAACATTAATGTGCCCCCCTTATTTTGCAGATCATTTGAAGTTAGGCAAGGCCAGTTGTTTATATGGCCTATATTCATGTGACTAGTTCTTCTAGTCCAAATGACATGCACCATGTCCAGGCTAAACATTAAAAGTAGGGTCTCTTTCCATGCTGAAGTATTCAAGGAGGAGGCTACATGTTCTGAAAGGCACAATTACTGAATAAAGGAGTTTCCATCAACCTGGATTCCTGAGTGACTCACGAATATCATCACCTCTAGAAACCATGATGGACTTGCAGTGTATCCGTGAGTGAGAAATGAACTTTTGTTGTGTTAAGCCACTGAGCTTAGAGGGTTGCTTGTCACCACAGCATAATTTAAACTATCTTGATCTTGACAATACATTCCCTCTGTGAAAGCAATAATGTTTTTTCTTTTTCATTTTTGTTAATGTATGTATTCCCATAACATCAGACAACTACTAACACATAGTTGCTAAATATTTGTTGAATGACTGAATAAATAAATAAATGAGTGAATGGTATCCATATATTAATAATATTATATTCCTTAACAATTCAGTGTACATTAAACCTGTGTACAAAGACTTGTTTAATAAGTACTCTGGATTTAGTCTATAGGCTCACTGAAATAAAATGTGTCCAAATCTAAGTAAGTGTCTGATGAGAGAGATTAAAAAGTTATAAGGCATGGGAGCATTTTTTCTGGTGTGAGATGGTTCTGCTAATTGTAGAACATCTAGAATCCCAAATATATTCCATTTGGAATTCTAGTGGTGCCTCTCTCCTTCCCAGAGAATAGAATGTCGAAAAAAAAAAAAAAACCAATTAAAAAAAAATAGAAACTCTGAAGACTGGAACTATCCTCATCTAGAAAACTTGATTTTTGTGAAAATTACTAATAAATTGCAAAAAAAAAACCCATTTAGCTGTCAGAAGTTTCCTCTAAAGAGAATGAAAATGTTTTATTTGATATTTGAATAATTTGAAACACTGTTGGAAAATGATGTTGTAAAAAAATTTTGAAGACCTAAAAAAGGGATTGACAAATTTTTCTCTAAAGTATTTTTAGACTTTGCAGGCCACACACGGTCTCTGTTATATATTTTTCTGGTTTTTTGTTTTGTTTTGTTTTGTTTTTGCTATCTTGTTTGTTTTGTCTTATTTTTAACCCTTTAAAAATGGGAAAACCATACTTAGTTCTGGGGGCATACAAAAACAGGCTACAGGCAGAGGGCAGAATTTAGCCTGCAGGCTGGCCAAAATTTGCCAACCCCTGCCCTAGCTCTCTCCCCTCACACTCTTAAAAGTTTTTGAGGACCCAAAGAGCTACTGTTTATATGAGTGATATAATATTGACATATATATCAATATTTATTGTATTCAAAATTAAAGCAGAGAAAGTTCTAAAACATTAATTCCTTTTCCAAAAACCAAAGTTAATTCATTATGTGAGATATAATTAATATGTATTTATGAAAATATATTTTTTCAAAACAAAATGAGAAGCAAGTATTTTACATTTTTGTAGATTTATTTAATGTCAAGTACTAGAAGATGAATGGATTCTCATATATACTTCTGCATTCAAGGTATACATTGTTTTGGTTTAAACATATGTAGACAAGATAGTCTTATACAGGTATGTAGTAGGAAAAGATAAGAACATTTTAATAGGCGTTTCAGATGATTGTGAATATTATTTTTAAATGCTACATCAATACTCATCATGTCATAGTTTCTCAAAAGGTAGTTGCAATGTAGAATAGGAAACCATGTCAATGAACTTTATAAACTCTGTTACACTAAAATTTATATGCCTGTCTTTGACTGAATAGTTCTTTACCCAGTCATAACTTTATAAGCATTGGTCATTTGGAAAATATTGGTTTACTAAGCTATGCATACCTACAAAATGTTGACTCTTTTATTAGTCTAAATTTTTAACAAGCGTGTTAATTAATATCACCACCAGTTGTGTGATAAAAGTCTTTAAGTATTAGAATAACAAAGTGATAGACATTCTAATTTTAATTTTAGGTTGATATCTCACATTTTATTGTTGAGAAAATACCGACATTTAATGGCCTTGAAGTGACAAGCCCATTTCATCATTTTTGACAAAAAATGCATCAAAACTTCAAATCAGAATAAACGAACTTTGTCCCTAATTTTTCCAAGTAAAAAAAAACTTTTATTTCATGAAAGACTTATTCTAGCTTGCAATTTAAACAATGGCACACATGCTTTCTCTCAGAACAACTGTCATATTTTGGTATGTAACAAAAGTGATGACATGGTCAATGCTAGAGATTTAGTAAAATTAATAATATTTATTGCTTCATGAAAGATATTCTTAATTAAAACTTGTATTTTTTTTTCCTGTGACTGAGTGGTGGTGATGAACAGTGACTATTAGTTGAGTTCAGTTCCATTACTTTGATCCATGCCAGGACACCATAGTTTTATCCCCCATTGCTGTTCCACTGTGGTTGCAAACATCAACACAGTGAAAAAAGTAAAATAACATAACACATTATTATCATAATGATTATTATCATTTTTATTATTTTAGCCTGTGGTAAACTTGAAAAGGTCACAGGGACTACTGTGTGTCCACAGATCACTTTAAGAACCGCTGTCTAGAAGTTATAGTTTGCAAGGAGGCAAACCCCTCCCTGCCAAACCTAAGCCTATCTTCCAAATGTTGGTGTAAGAAACTCCACAGATCCTGTCTCCAGTGAAGAAAGCATACCTTTTAAAGAAAGAAAAGTGTGTGTATGTGTTTGTGTGTGTGTCTGCATATGTTTAAAAACTGCAAATTGTCCTAAAAGCATACAGCAAATAAAGAAACATTTATTCAAGACAATCTAAATAATCACACAATAAGAACAAGGAGCATTTGTGGCGTTTGAACCATGACCCATTTCTTTCCTTTCCCTTCCATCTTAGCATAGTAGAAACTTCAATCTAGTCAGGAGCAACCAAGAACATAGACTCCCTCTCCCTCCAGCTGCAATATCTTTCAGGAGAATTAAGGTCAATTAAAATCTAGAATATCTCCCAGGAGAGGCAGGCTATCAGCGTTTCTCATGCCACCCAGCTCTCTGTTACAGTAGCCCTATTCCAAGGCAAGAATAACTGACCTAGCCCCCATTCTAGGACAGAAGCTAAACCCCAGGCACAGGAGTTGTAGAATGCTGAGACCTTGTTAACCTTCATCCCAGCTCACTTATAAGTCTGAGTGAGCTTGTCCCTTCCATGCTGGGAGGAATAAACTAAGAAGAACAAAGGTATGCAGTTCCAACCAGTTTCCTGCTTGTAAAACAGTGTGTCACTCAAAGACAAGTGAAACAATATCCCTACACTCAGCTTTAGAGCAGTCGTGCACAGATTTTGTTCAGGGGCAGAGAAGACAATAAGAAGAGAGAGCTCTGAAACACTCCCCAAAAGACCTGACTTTATTTGGAAAAGAGTATGGGGAAAGTTCAAGCTTAGGGACAATCTTGAAAACAAATAAGAGGATAATGGGAGCTCCATGAGTGTGGTGAGCTACACCATTTCCAATATAGAAAATATAGAAATCTAACAAAGAGAGCTAGAGACAGAGACGGGTAGTAGGAGGGTCCTCTTGGGTTGGAATGAAAACCAAAAATGAGTCTCAAAGACTACCCTGGCAAAGAGTATCAAATTTTAAAAAAAAGCAGAAAAATATCCAAAGAAATAATGGCTAAAACATATTTTATTTTATTTTTTGACTTATTTTTTAATTTGTATGAATGTAGGACATTCAAATGCAGTTTTGTAACATAGATATATTGTGTAGTGGTAAAATCTAGCCTTTTAGTATAATCATCATCCAAATAATGTACATAAATAATTTCTCATCCTTTACCCTTCTCCCACTGTCCCAACCTTCCAGGTCTCCAGTGCCCATTATTCCGCATTCTATGTTCATTTGTATACATTATTTAGCTCCCACTTATAATTGACAACATATAGTTTTTGATTGTACTAATTACCTAATCTAGGTATTTGCGTAGAGATTGTACTAATTAACATTCCCACCAACAATGTAGAAGTGTTCTCTTGTCTCTGCAGCCTCACAACCTCTGTTGTACTTTGACTTTTTAATAATATCCATTCTGACTGGTATAAGATCATATCTCATTGTGGTTTGAGTTTTTATTTTTCTGACTAGTGATGTTGAGTTTTTTTCATATGCTTATTGATAATTTCTATGTCTTTTGAGAAATGTTTGTTCATATAATTTGCCCACTTTTTAATGAGGTTATTTGATTTTTAAAATTGTTGTTGTTTAACTGTTTGGATTTCTTATAGATTCTGGATATTATTCCCTTGTTGAATGCAAGTTTTGCAAAAATTTTCTCTTATTCTGTAGGTTGTCTGTTCACTCTGTTATTTCTTTGGCTATGCAGAAGCTTTTTAATTTAATTAAATCTCATTTGTCTATTTTTGTTTTTGTTAACTTTATTTTTGAGGTGTTAGTCATGAATTTTTTTGCCTAAACATATGTTCAGAAGAGTTTTTCCGAGGTATTCTTTTTTTTATAGTTTTAGGTTTTGTATTTAAGTCATTAATTCATTTTGAATTAATTTTATGTATGGTGAGACTTAAAATCCAGTTTCATTCTTCTTCATATGGCAAACCATTTTTTCCAGTACTATTTATTGAATAAGATGTCTTTTCCCCAATGTATGTTTTTGTTGACTTTATCAAAGATTAGTTGGCTTTAGGTATGTGGCTTTATTTCTGGGTTTTCCATTCTGTTCCATACATCTATTTGTCTATTTTTATACCAGAACTATACTATTTTGGTTACTATAGCCTTGAGGTAATTTGAAGTCATGTAATGTAATGCCTCTAGCTTTGTTCTTTTTGCTTAGGTATGCTTTGCTATTTAGGGTCCTTTTTGGTTCCATATGAATTTTAGGATTCTTTTTTCTAATTGTGAGAAAAATGATATTGATATTTTTATAGAAATTACATTGATTCTGTAGATTGCTTTGGGAAGTATGGTCATTTTAATGATATTGATTCTTTTGATGCATGAACATGGGATGTTTTTACATTTGCTTGTGTCATCTATGATTTCCTTCCTCCATGTTTGTTGTTTTCCTTGTAGAGATCTTTCATCTTCTCGGTTAAATATATTCCTAAGTATTTTATTTTTGTAGTGATTGCGAATGGGATTGGCTTCTTGATTTTGTTCTCAGTTTGATTGTTACTAGTGTGTAGAAGTTCCACTGATTTTTGTACATTGATTTTGTATCCTGAAACTTTACTGAACCAATTTATCAAATCTAGGAGTCTTCTGGAGGACACTTTAGTGTTTTCCATATGTAAGATTATATCATCAGCAAACAGATAATTTGACTTCCTCTTTTTCAATTTGGTACCTTTTTTTTTTCTTGCCTGATTGCTCTGGCAATCAGGTTCTTCCAGTACTATGTTGAATAGGAGTAGTGAATATGAGCATCCCTGTCTTGCTCTAGTTCTTAAGGGAAATGCTTTCAATTTTTTCCCCATTCAATATGATGTTTGCTGAGGGTTTGTCTTATATGAATGTTATTATTTTGAACATTCATATAATTATCCTTGAATTATTCTTGCCTGATTGCTCTGGCAATCATAGTACTTCTGGTGCTATGTTGAATAGGGGTGGTGAATATGAGCATTCCTGTCTTGCTCTAGTTCTTAAGGGAAATACTTTCAATTTTTCCCCATTCAATATGATGTTTGCTGAGGGTTTGTCTTATATGAATGTTTTTATTTTGAAGTATGTTTCTTCTATGCCTAGTTTGTTGAGGGTTTATATCATAAGAGGATTCTGAATCTTATCAAATGCTTCTTTTGCATCTATTGAGATGATCGTATGATTTTTGTTTTCTGTTTATGTGGCAAATCACATTTATTGATATGCATATGTTAAACCATCCTTGCATCTCTGGAATAAAATCCACTTGGTCATGATGAATTATCTTTTTGATATGTTGTTGGACTTGGTTTGTTAGTATTAGGTTTGCTAGGATTTTTGCATCTATGTTCATCAGGAATATTGGTCTGTAGTCTTTTCTGTTGTGTTCTTGCCTGGCTTTGGTATCAGGGTAATACTGGCTTCATAGAATGAGTTAGGGAGGAATACCTCCTCCTTGATTATTTGGAAGAGTTTTAGGAGGATGGGTACCATCTCTTCTTTGAATGTTTTATAGAATTTGGCTGTGAATCCATCTGCTCCTGTGCTTTTTTGAGGAGGGAGATTTTTTTAATTACTGATTCAATTTCACTACTTTTATTAGTCTGTTCAGGATTTCTGTTTCTTTATCATTCAATCTTGGGAGGATGTATGTTCCCAGGAATTTATCCATTTCCTCAGGTTTCAAGTTTGTGCATGTATGGTTTTTCATATGTCTCTAATGATTGTTTTTTATTTCTGTGGTATCAGTTGTAATGTCTCCTTTTTTCATTTCTGAATACGTGTATTTTGGATCTTCTCTTTTCCTGGTTCATCTTGCTAGTGGTCTATCAACCTTATTTATCTTTTCAAAGAAACTTTTCATTTCATGGATCTTTTGTATTGTTCTCTTGTTCTCAATTTCACTTAGTTCTGCTCTAATCTTTGTTGTTTCTTTTCTTCTGCTAGCTTTTGGCTTAATTTTTTTCTTGTTCTTCTAGTTATTTGAGGTGAAATTTTTGGTTGTTAACTTGTGATGTTGTTATTATTTTGATGTAGGCATTTAATGCTATAAAATTCCTTCTTAGCACTGCTTTTGCTGTATCCCAAAAGTTCTGGTACGTTATATCTTGATTTTCAATCATTTAAAAATATTTTAAATTTTTCATATTAATTTAGCCATTGACCCAAAGATGGTTCAAGTTTATGCTGTTTAATTTCCATATATTTGTATCATTTTGCGAGTCCCTGTAGACATTGATTTCTATTTTTATTCCACTATGGTCCAAAAAGATACTTGGCATGATTTTAAATTTTTAAATATTTTGAGACTTGTTTTCTGGCCTAACATATGGTCTATCTTGGAGAATGTTTCATGTGCAGATAAGAAGAATGTATATTCTACAATTGTATATTCTACAAATATATGTTAGGTCCATTTGTTCTAAAGTCCGATTTAGGTCCAGTGTTCCTTTTGTTGATTTTCTGTCTTGATGATTTGTCTTATGCTGTCAGTGGGGCATTGAAGTCATCCACTATTATTGCATTGCTGTTTATCTCTTCTTTAGGTCTAGTAATTGTTTTATGAATCTGGGTGCTCCAGTGCTGGTGCATATGTATTTAGGATGATTGTATCTTCTTGGTGAATTGATGCTTTTATTAATATATAATGACCTTCTTTGTCTTTTTTTAAACTATTGTTTATTTGAGGTCTGCTTTATCTACATAAGTATAGCCACTACTGCTCACTTTTGCTTTCCATTTTCATGAAATATCTTTTTCCACCTCCTTACATTCCATCTGTAAGTGTTTTTAAAAGTAAGGCAAGTTTCTTATAAGCAGTATATAGTTGGTTCCTGTTTCTTTATCCATTTCTACAATCTATATCTTCTAGATGGAGCATCTAACCTATTTATATACAAGGTTGACATTGATATGTGAAGTTTTTTTTTCCTGTCATAATCTTAACTGTTATCTAGTTGCTTTGTAGATTGTTTCTTTTTTTTTTCTTTTTGTCTTTGTGGTTTGGTGTTCAAGTGTGTTGCCATGTTGTTTCTTTCTCTTTTCTCCTTTGTGTAATTGTTTTATGGGACACTATAAGCACCATGCACTTGTGTCAGCAGATGTTGTAATGGACTGCATGTTGAACTGCCAGCCAGTAGGTGGCACTTGTCAGTGAAAGCCAGCTGCAGTGGTAGCAGTCGAGTTTATGCTTGATCTTTGATAACCAGGAGATATACTTGGGTGTCACAGGTGATGGGCTGGGCCTTGGAACTTCCAATGTTTCCAACCCTGTGCTCTGCTTCCAAGATGGGGGTGGGGTTGCAAAGCTTGGCAGGACTAGGACAAGCAAGTCTGCACTTGGGTCATGCAATGGCAGGTGCAAGTGCTGGTCCTGATGGGGGTTAGAAGGCAGTTCTTAAGCCCCTGGAGAACTCTCCAGGAAGAAATGGAGCAATTGATGACGTTCTATGAGTTAATATAGGGAAGGAGGGGCAGCTTGGGCTCCAAATGCTAGCATGCGGTAGTGGGAACCGCCTCCATTCCATGCTCTCAACTTGGTGGGCTCCCTCCTGTGGCCTGTTACTGGTAGCAAGCTGAGACAGCCAGGCAAGTCACAAGCAATTTGTCTTCATATCATAAGACTGCTAATGCCATTAAACTCCCTGCCCAGGATAAAACCATAGCTCCCAGGCCAAATGCCTCCCAATCCAGTCCTGTGAAATGGGGGCACCCAACAACCACACTTACAGCTGGAGCACACACCACACTCACCTCTCAAGTCTGGGTGTGGAGTCTCCTCCCTGCTCAAGAATAGATTGCAAATACCCATCTGGAGACCATCCAAATCAGTGACTGCCTCCTATCCTGGCTGGCAGGTTCCTCTCAGCCCACTCCCCAAATTTTATTAAAAACATAAATCTACATATTCAAAAGTGAAATGAAATCCAGCTAAGATAAATGCAGATTCAACATAGTCCCAAAACTATATGAAGTAAAAACTGACATAGCAGAAAAACAATTCAACAATAAGATTTGGAGAATACATTACCCCCAAGTTCAATAAGGTATGGAACAACTGGAAAAATATCAATAAGAAAGGCTTGAACAACACTATATACCAACTAGACCTACCCACAACTATAGCACAGTCCATTAACAATAGCAGAGTACATGTTCTTCTGAAGCACACAAGGAATATTCTTTAGGATAAACAATATGCTGGGCCATAAAAACACGCCTCGATAATTTTTTTTATTTTTACAGCTGTTTTTAAATTTATTTTCATTTATTTATTTTTCTATAAGTTATTGGAGTACAGGTGACATTTGGTTACATGAGTAAGTTCTTTAGGGGTGATTTGTGAGCTTTTGGTGCATCATTCACCCCGAGCAGTATACACCACACCATATTTGCTGTCTTTTATCCATCGCCCCCCTACCTCTCTTCCCCCCAATTCCCCAAAGTCCACTGTAGCATTCTTATGCCTTTGTGTCCTCATAGCTTAGCTCCAACGTATCAGTGAGAACATACGATGTTTGGTTATACATTCCTGAGTTACTTCACTTAGAATAATAGTCTCCATTCTCATCCAGGCCATTGCAAATGCTGTTAATTTATTTCTTTTTATGGCTGCATAGTATTCCATCATATATATATATATCACAGTTTCTGTATTCATTCATTGATTGATGGGCATTTGGGTTGGTTCCATGATTTTGCTATTGTGAATTGTGCCACTAAAAACATGGATGTGCAAGTATCTTTTTTGAACAATGACTTCTTTTCCTCTGGGTAGATACCCAATAGTGGGATTGCTGGATCAAATGGTAGTACTACTTTCTTGGTTCTTTAAGGAATCTCCAAACTGTTTTCCACAGTGGCTGTACTAGTTTACGTTCCCACCAGCAGTGTAGAAGTGATCCCTGTTCGCCGCATCCATGTCAGCATCTACTGTTTTTTTATTTTTTTTTCATTACGACCATTCTTGCAGGAGTAAAGTGGTATCACATTGTGGTTTTCAGTTGCATTTCCCTGATCCTTAGTGATGTTGAGCATTTTTTCATATGTTTATTGGCCACTCATATATCTTCTTTTGAGAATTGTCTATTCATTAGCCTACTTTCTAAGAGGATTTTTGTTTTTTTCCTACTGGTTTGTTTTGAGTTTGCTTCTACAACAAACTGGATATTAGTCCTTTGTCAGCTGTACAGTTGTAAACATTTTCTCCTACTCTGTGGGTTGTCTGTTTACTCTGCTGACTGTTCCTTTTGCTGTGCAAAAGCTCTTTAGTTTAATTAGGTCCCAGCTATCTATCTTTGTTTTTGTTGCATTTGCTTTTGGGTTCTTGGTCATGAAATCCTTGTCTAAGCCAATGTCTAGAAGGGTTGTTTCAACGTTATCTTCTAGAATTTTTATAGTTTCAGGTCTTAAGTTTAAGTCCTTAATCCACTTTGGGTTGATTTTTGTATAAGGTGAGAGAAGAGGGTCCGGTTTCATTCTCCCACAGGTGGCTAGCCAATTAACCCAGCACCATTTTTTGAAAACGGTGTCGTTTCCCCACTTTATATTTTTGTTTGCTTTGTCAAAGATCAGTTGTCTGTAAGTATTTGGGTTTATTTCTGTGTTCTCTATCCTGTTCCACTGACCTATGTGCCCATTTTTGTATCAGTACCACAGTGTTTTGGTGACTATGATCTTAAAGTATAATTTGAAATCAGGTAGCATGATGCCTCCAGATTTGTTTTTTTTTTTTTTTTTTTTTTTGCTTAGTCCTACTTTTGCTATGTGGGCTCTTTTTTGGTTCCATATGAATTTTAGAATTTTTTTTCTAATTTTGTGAAGAAAGACAGTGGTATTTTGATGGGGACTGCATTGAATTTATAGATTGCTTTTGGCCATATGGTCATTTTCACAATATTGATTCTACCCGTCTATGCGCATGGGATGTGTTTTCATTTTTTTGTCTCGTCTATGATTTCTTTCAGTAATGTTTCATAGTTTTCCTTGTAGAGGTCTTTTCACTCCTTGGTTGGGTATATTCCTAAGCATTCTTTTTGCAGCTATTGTAAAAGGGGTTGAGTTCTTGATTTGATTTTCCACTTGTTCGCTGTTGATGTATAGAAGAGCTACTGATTTGTGTACATTAATCTTATATCCATAAACTTTGCTGAATTTTTTCTCAGTTCTAGGAGCTTTCTGGAGAAGTTCTTAGGGTTTTCAAGGTAACAGTCAGATCTTCAGCAAACAGTGATAATTTGACTTCCTCTTTACCAATTTGGATGCCCTTTATTTCTTTCTCTTGTCTGATTGCTCTGGCTAGAACTTCCAGTACTATGTTGAAAAGGGTTGCTGAGAGTGCGCATCCTTGTCCTGTTCCAGTTCTCATAGGGAATGCTTTCAATTTTTCCTCTTTCGGTATTATGTTGGCTGTGGTTTTTGTCATAGATGGCTTTTATTAATTAAGATATGTCCCTTGTATGCCTATTTTGCTGAGAGATTTAATTATAAAGGGAGGCTGAATTTTGTCAAATGCTTTTTCTGCATCTATTGAAATGATCATGTGATTTTTGGTTTTAATTCTGTTTATGTGGTGTATCACATTTATTGACTTGTGTATGTTAAACCATCCCTAAATCCCTGGTATGAAACCCACTTTGTCATGGTGGATTATCTTTTTGATATGTTGTTAGTTAGTATTTTGTTAAGTTAGTTAGTATTTTGTTAAGAATTTTAGCATCAATGGTCATCAAAAATATCAGTCTGTAGTTTTCTTTTTCGGTTATGTCCTTTCCTGGTTTTGGTATTAGAGTGATGCTGGCTTCATAAAATATATTCGGGAGGGTTCCTTCTTTCTCTATCTTGTGGAATAGTGTCGAAAAGAATGGTGCCAATTTTTTGAATGTCTGGTAAAATTCTGCTGTGAATCCATCTGCCCTGGACTTTCTTTTTTTTTTTTTTTTTTGGTAATTTTTCAAATACCATTATTTCAATCTCATTGCTTGTTATTGGTCTGTTCGGAGTATCTAACTCTTCCTAATCTAAGCTAGGAAGGTTATATTTTTCCAGGAATTTATCCATCTCTTCTAAGTTTTGTAGTTTATGTGCATAAAGGTGCTCATAGTAGCTTTGAATGATCTTTTGTATTTCAGTGATGTCAGTTGTAATATCCCATTTCGCTTCTTAGTGAGGTTATTTGGATTTTCTCTCTTCTTTGCTTAGTTAATCTTGCTAATAGTCTATCAATTTTATTTATATTTTCAAATAACCAGCTTTTTCTCATTTATATTTTGTATTGTCTTTTTTGTTTCAATTTCATTTAGTTCTACTCCGATCTTGGTAATTCCCTTTCTGCTGCTGGGTTTGGGTTTGCTTTGTTCTCGTTTCTCTAGTTCCTTGAGGTGTGACCTTAGAATGTCAGTTTTTGCTTTTCCAGTCTTCAAGATGTAGGTGCTTAGGGCTATGAACTTCCCTCTTAGTATCACCTTTGCTGTATCCCGGGGGTTTCGATAGGTTATATCACTACTGTCATTCAGTTCAAAGAATTTTTAAATTTCCATCTTGATTTCGTTTTTGGCCCAGTGCTCATTCAGGAACAGGTTATTTAATAGATTAATCAGATTAATAGCAGATTTCTGGTTTGCATGGTTCTGAAGGTTCCTTTTGGAGTGAATTTCTCCAGTTTTATTCCACTGCAGTCTGAAAGAGTGCTTGATACAATTTCAATTTTCTTAAGCTTCTTGAGGCTTGTTTTATGGTCTATCATATGGACTATCTCGGAGAAAGTTCTATGCACTGTTGAGTAGAATATGTATTCTGCAGTTGTTGGATAAAAATGTTTTGTATACATCTGTGAAGTCCATTTGTTCCAAGGTATAGTTTAAATCCATTATTTCTTTATTGACTTTCTGTCTTGATGAGCTGCCTAGTGCTGTCAGTGGAGTATTGAAGTCCCCAACTATTACTGTGTTGCTGTCTATCTAATTTCTTAGGTCTATTAGTAATTCTTTTATAAACTTGGGATCTGCAGTGTTAGGTGCATATATGTTTAGGATTGTGATATTTTCCTGTTGG
This sequence comes from Pan troglodytes, assembly GCF_028858775.2. Classification (NCBI taxonomy): domain Eukaryota; kingdom Metazoa; phylum Chordata; class Mammalia; order Primates; family Hominidae; genus Pan; species Pan troglodytes. The sequence continues at coordinate 92,093,242 of NC_086015.1, forward strand.
ACAAGGCCTTTTACCATTATATAATGTCCCTCATTCTCTCTTTTAACTGCTGTTGCTTTAAAAGTTTTTTTATCTAATAAAAGCATACTCTTTTGGTGTCCATTTGCATGAAATGCCTTGTTCTACCCCTTTACTTTAAGTTTATCTGAGTCCTTATGTGTTAGATGAGCTTCCCGAAGGCAGCAGATAGTTGGTTGGTGAGTTCTTATCCATTCTGTGGTTCTGTATCTTTTAAGCAGAGGATTTAGGCCGTTTACATTAAATGTTAGTATTGCAATATGAGGTACCATTGCATTCATTGTGCTCTTTGCTGCCTGTGTGCTTTTTCTGTTTTTGTGTTTTTGCTTTTTAACTTGTATTTTTGTTTTACAGGTCCTGTGTGATTTATGCTTTAAAGAGATTCTATTTTGATGTGTTTCCAGGATTATTTCAAGATTTAGAGCTCCTTTTAGTAGTGGTGGGTTGGTAATGGCAAATTCTCTCACCATTTGTTTGTCTGAAAAAGACTGTATCTTTCCTTCATATATAATGCTTAGATTTGCTGGATATAAAATTCTTGGCTGATAATTGTTTTGTTTGAGGAAGCTGAAGATACAGCCCCAGTCCCTTATAGCTTGTAAGGTTTCTGGCTGATAAATCTGCTATTAATCTGATAGGTTTTCCTTTGTTGATTACCTGGTGCTTCTGTCTCACAGCTCTTAGAAGCCTTTCCTCCACCTTAACTTTGGATAACCTGATGACCATGTGCCTAGGTGAAAATCTTTTTGAAATGAATTTCCCAGGTGTTCTTTGTGCTTCTTGTATTTGGATGTCTAGGTCTCTAGCAAGGCCAGAAAAGATTTCCTCCAATATTCTCCTGAATATGTTTTCCAAGTTTTAGAATTCTTTTCTTTCTCATGAACACTGGTTATTCTTAGGTTTGGTCTTTTAACATAATCCCAGACTTCTTGGAGGCTTTGTTCATATTTTCTTATTCTTTTTTCTTTGTCTTTGTTGGACTGGGTTAATTTGAAGACCTCGTCTTTGAGCTCTGCATTTCTTTCTTCTACTTATTCATTTCTATAGACAAAGACCTCATGACTGAAACACCAAAAGCAATGGCAACAAAAGCCAAAATTGACAAATGGGATCTAATTAAACTAAAGAGCTTCTGCACAGCAAAAGAAACTATCATCAGAGTGAACAGGCAACCTACAGAATGGTTTCAATCTATCCGTCTGACAAAGGGCTAATATCCAGAATCTATAAGGAATTTAAACAAGTTTACAAGAAAAAAACAAACAACCCCATCAAAAAGTGGGCAAAGGATATGAACAGACAGTTCTCAAAAGAAGACATTTATGCAGCCCACAAATATATGAAAAAAAGCTCATCACTGGTCATTAGAGAATTGCAAATCAAACCACAATGAGATACCATCTCACAACAGTTAGAATGGTGATCATTAAAAAGTCAGGAAACAACAGATGCTGGAGAGGATGTGGAGAATAGGAATGCTTTTACACTATTTGTGGGAGTGTAAATTAGTTCAACCATTGTGGAAGACAGTGTGGCAATTCCTCAAGGATCTAGAACCAGAAATACCATTTGACCCAACAATCCCACTACTGGGTATATACTCAAAGGATTATAAATCATGCTACTATGAAGACACATGCACATGTATGTTTATTGCGGCACTATTCACAATAGCAAAGACTTGGAACCAACCCAAATGTCCATCAATGATAGACTGGATAAAGAAAATGTGGCACATATACACCATGGAATACAACACAGCCATAAAAAAAGGATGAGTTCATGTCCTTTACAGGGACACGGATGAAGCTGGAAACCATCATTCTCAGCAAACCCACACAGGAACAGAAAACCAAACACTGCATGTTCTCTCTCATGAGTGAGATTTGAACAATGAGAACACATGGACACAGGGTGGGGAACATCACATACTGGGGCCTGTCAGGGGGTGTGGGGCTAGGGGAGAGACAGCATTAGAAGAAATACCTAATGTAGATGACGGGTTGATGGGTGCAGCAAACCACCATGGTACACATATGCTTATGTAACAAACCTGCATGTTCTGCACATGTATCCTAGAACATAAAGTATAATAAAAATTATATATAAAAAAATTTTAAAACTGACTCAAGGTGAAATAGAAAATTTGATTAATCTATAAGAAGTAAAGAGATTGAATTTGTAATTAAAATACTTCCCATAAAGAAAAGCAGAACTCAAATGGTTTAACTGGTGATTTTTACCATGCATTTAAGAATTAATACCACTGTGTACAAACTTCTCCACAACCTAAAAAAGGTAACGCATCCTAACTTATTCTATGAGGACAGTGTTCTTAATTAAGAAGACCTTATGAGCAACACACACACACACGCGTGCACACACACACACAAACCTACATACTAACATCTCCTATAAATATAGATACAAAAGTCCACAACAAAATACTAGAAACACAGAACCCACAACATATGGAAACATATCATTACTGAGTTGGATTTATCCCAAAAATGTAAGGTTAGTTTTACATTCAAAAATTCATTATTACAATACACCTTAATAATATAATAAAGGACAAAAGCCACAAAAGCAACACTCATTAGTGAAAAACATTCAGAAAACTAGGAATAAAGTTGAACTTCCTCAATATGATAAGAAAAAGGATCTATGAAAAGCTTATGGCTAGCATCATACTTAATGGTGAAAACTTACAGGATTTTCCCTAAGATCAGGGAAAAAAAGAGATATTCTCCTTACCACATCTTTTCAATGTCATACTAGAGGTGCTATGCAGGACAATTAGACAAGAAAATGAAGTAAAAAGTAGGCAAATCGAAAAGAAAATGGTAAATCTATAATTGCAGAGTTATATAACCTTATATAAATTTCTAGGATTCCACTTAAAATTTACTAAAATTATTGAAGAAGTTCAGCAAGGTTACAGGTTACAAGATCAGTCTATAAAATTCAGCTATATTTCTACACACTGGCAATAAATAATCCAAAAAAAAAAACGAAAAACAATTTCACTTCCAGTAGTATGAAAAACAATAAAATACTTGGAAATAAACTTAATTAAAGAACTGTAAAATTTATAGTCTGAAAACCACAAAACAGTGTTGAAAGAAATTAAAGAAGACCTAAATAATTGGAAAGCCATTCCATGTTCAAGGATTGGAAGACGAAAATGGTTAAAATGGCAATACTCTCTAAACTGATCTACAAATTTATCACTATCTCTATCAAAACCCCAGTTGTAAAGCTAATTCCAAAATTTATTTGAAAATTTTACTATTCTCAGTCTCCAAATTCAAGAGACTGAGAATAGTAAAAATAATCTTGAAAAATAATTCTTCTTGAAAAAGAAGAACAAATTTGGACAACTCCCACTTTTCAATTTCAAAACTAACCGCAAAGCTACAGCAATCAGGGAAGGGTACTACTGGCATAAGGATAAATATATAGCTCAATGGAATAATATTGAGGGTCCAACAATAAACCCTTACATTTATGATAAATGGATTTTCAACAGGTATAAAACAATTCAGAGAGAGAATCATCTTTTGAGCAAATGATGCTGGGAGAACTGAATACTCACATTAAAGCTGGATTTCTTCTTCACATTATATACACAAACTAATCAAAATGGGTCAAATACATAAGTGTAAAAGCTAAAACTCTAAATCTCTTAGAAGAACATATAGGAGTAAACTTCATGACCGTGGCTTAGGCAAAGCCTTGTTAGATATGACACAAAAGCACAACACCATGAAAATAGATAAATTGAACTTCATCAAATTTCAAAACTTCACAATACACTATCTAAGAAGGTTAAAAGGCAACCCATGGAAAATATGACCAGAATAATAATGAGTAAGAAGATTTAATCAGTAATAGGAAGTCTCCTATCAAAGAAAAGCCTCAGGCCTGATGGCTTCATTGCCGAATTCCACCACACATTTAAAGAATTAATACCAATCCTTCTTAACTTCCAAAAAATTGATGAAGAGGGAATTATTTCAAACTTTATTTATGAGGCCAACATTACCCTGTCTTACCACAGCCAGACAAGGGTATCATAAAAAAAGAAAATCACAGGCCAATATCTTTGATGAACATAGATGAAAAATTTCTCAACAAAATACTAGCAAAATACTAGGAAATGGAATTAGACAACACATTAAAAGGACCATTCACCATGATCAAGTGGAATTTATACCTAGGACACAAATATGGTTTAACTCATTATGGTTATCACATTAACAGAATGAAGGACAAAAACCATATGAGCATCTCATTAGATGCAGAAAAATCATTTGACAAAATTCAACATCTTTTCATGATGAAAACTCTCAACAAATTAGTTACAGAAGGAACATACCTCAACACAATAAAGATCATATATGATAAAACTACAGGTAACATTACACTCAATGGGGAAAAATTGAAATCCTTTCCTCTGACATGTGAAACAAGTAAAAGAATGCCCATTTTTGCCACTTCTATTCAACATAGCATTGAAAGTTCTTGCCAGAGCAATTAGGCAAGAGAAAGAAATAAGGCATCTAAACAGAAAAAGAAGAAGTGAAATTTTCAGTTTGCTGATTATATGATCTTAGTCAGCAAACATTGCATAATGATGGGAATGTGTTCTAAGAAATGCATCCTTAGGCAATTTTGTCACTGTGTGAACATCATGGTGTGTATGTACACAAACCTACACGGTATAGTATACTAAACACCTAGGCTATATGTTATAGCTTATTTCTCTTAAACTACAAACCTGTACAGAATGTTACTATACTAAATACTATTGGCAATGGTAACACAATGAGAAGCATTCATGTATCCATAGACAGAAAAGGTGTAATAAGAATACAGTATTACAATCTTATGGAACCCCCATCATATATGTGATCCATTGTTGACGAAAATGTCCTCATGCACTTCATGACTGTGCATAGAAAACCCTAAAGATTCGACCAAAAAACTGTTAAAACTCTAATAAGGGAGTTCAGTAAAGTTGCAGGATACTCAACTGACATACCCAAATCAGTAGCATTTCTATACACTAACAACATATTTTCCAAAAAAGAAATCAAGAAAATAATCCAATTTTAAAAAGCTATATAAAATAAAATACTTAGAAATAAATTTAACCAAAAAGGTGAGAGACCTATGCACTGAAAAATATAAAATGTTAAGAGCAATTTAAGAAAACACAAATAAATGAAAAGATATCTCATGCTCATGAATTGGAAGAATTCATATGGTGAAAATATGAATTGTGAAATGTCTATACTACCGAAAGCAATCCACAAATTCAACGCAATGCCTATCAAAATTCCAATGTCACTTTTCTTAGAAACAGAAAAAACAATCTTAAAATTTGTAAGAACCACAAAAAAATCTGAATAGTAAAGACAACTATGAACCAAAAGAACAAAGCTGGAGGCATCACACTATCTAATTTCAAACTACACTACAAAAATATAGTAATTATAACAGCATGGTACTGGCATAAAAATAGACACATTGACCAGTGGAACAGAAGAACAAAGAACCCAGAAATGAACCCAGGGATGTACTGCCAATTGATTTTCAACAACAGTGCCCAGAATAAACAATTGGAAAATGACAGTCTCTTTAATAAACAGTGCTGGAAAAACTGATTATTTAAATGCAAAAGAATAAATCTGGTATTGTTTTTCTTAACTTCCAAAATATTCCAAAAATATCTTATACCATACACAAAAATCAACTCAAAAGATATTAAAGACTTAAACGTAAGACCTGAGGCTGTAAAACTACTAGAAGAAAACATAGCAGAAAAACCTCACAACACTGGTCAGGACAGTGATTTTTTAGATTTGACCCCAAAAGCACAGGAAACAAAAGCAAAAAAATAGATAAAATGGATCACATCAAAATAAAAAGCGTCTGCATAACAAAGGAAACAACAGAATGAAGAGACAACCTATAGATTGGGAGAAAATGTTGGCAAAATACATCTGATAAGCATCTAATACCTAAAATATATAAGCAACTCAAACAACTCTGTAGAAGGAAAATAAATAATCTGATTAAAAAGTGGACAAGGACCCTGAATAGACATTTCTCAAAAGCAGACATACAAATGGCCAGTGTATATGTAAAAACATGTTCAATATCACCAATCATTAGGGAAATGTATATTAAAATCACAATGAGATATCACCTCCAACCTATTCAGAATGATTATTATCAAAAAGACTAAAGATAACAAGTGTTGGTGAGGATGTGAGGAAAACGGAACCCTTATACACTGTTGGTGGGAATGTAAATTAGTAGAGTTGTTAAGGAAAACTGTATGGAGATTCCCTTAAAAACTAAAAACAGAATTATTATATGATGCAGCACTCACATGTCTGAATATTTACCCATAAGATTTGAAATCAGCGTGTTGAAGATATATTTGTTCTCTCATGTTTATTGTAGCAATATACACAACAGCCAAGATATAGAATCAAACTAAGTATCAGTAGACGACTGGGTAAAGAAAATGTGGTATATATACACAATGGAACATTATTTAGTCTTACAAAAGAAGGAAATTCTGTAATTTACAACAATATAGTCAGAATTAGAGAAGATTACACTAAATAAGATAAGATAGACACAAAAGAACAAATACTACATGTTCTCACTTATATGTGGAATCTAAAAGAATTGAACTCATAGAAGTAGTGAGTATAATGGTGGTTACCAGAGGCTGAGGGCTGGGGGTAATACAAAGCCTCAGACAGAAAAAAAGGTTGGCCGGGCACGGTGGCTCACGCCTGTAATTCCAGCACTTTAGGAGGCCAAGATGCGCAGATCACAAGGTCAGGAGATCAAGACCATCCTGGCTAACATGGTGAAACCCCATCTCTACTAAAAATACAAAAAATTAGCCGAGCACGGTGGTGGGCGCCTGTAGTCCCAGCTACTCAGGAGGCTGAGGCAGGAGAATGGCGTGAACCCGGGAGGCGGAGCATGCAGTGAGCCGAGATAGGCCACTGCAGTCCGGCCTGGGTGACAGATCGAGACTCCGTCTCAAAAAAAAAAAAGGTTTGGGTTTTCTTTCTTTCCTTGTTTTTGTTTTTGAGTTCTATTGCACAGCATGGTGAATATAGTTAATAATAGTGTATTGTATATTTCAAAATCACTAAGAGAATAAATTTCAAATGTTTTCACCACAAAAAACAATTAAGTATTTAAGGTGTTGGATATGTTAATTAGCTTGATTTAATTATTCTACATTGTATTCATAAATCATAACATCACTTCATACCCCATAAATATATACTACTATAATTTGTCAATTTATAATTAAAAAAAATTTTAAAGACAACCCATAGAATTGAAGAAAAATGTCTGCAAATCATATGTCAAATGAAGGACTTGTATTTGGAATATATTAAAAACTCTTACTATCAAATAATACAACTAAAAATAGGCAAAGTATTTGAATAGATATTTCTCAAAAGCTATACAAATGGCCAATAAGCACATGAAAATATGCTCGGCATCATTATTCATTAGGGAAATACAAATCAAAACACCAGTGAGGTACCATGTATACCCAGTAGGAAATCTATAATTAAAAAGACACATTTGTCAAGGATATGGAGAAATTGAAACCCTCACATTGAATGTTAAATGGTACAGATGCTTTGGAAAACAATCTGGCAGTCCCTGAACAGGTTAAATATAGAGTTACCATATGATCACCAATTCTACTCCTAAGGATAGAGATAAATTAAATAAAAATATATGGCTATGCAAAAACTGTGCACAAGTGTGCATGGCATCATTATTCATAACAGTCAAAAACTGGAAATAACTCAAATGCCCTCCACCTAATGAGTGGATAAATAAAAATATGTGTTATTCCTACAAAAATATGGGATATCCATACAATTCTGCAATAAAATGGAACAAAGTTCTGACACATGCTACAACATAGATGAACCTTGAAAATATGCTAAGTGAAAGTAGCAAGGTTTCAAAAGACTACATATTATATAGTTTTAGTTACATAAAATGTCCAAAATAGGCAAGTCTATAGAGATAGGAGGTAGATTAGTGGTTGCCTAGTACAAGGGAAAAGGGGACAGAACATGGAGAGTGACTGCTAATGGTATGGAGTTTCTTGTGGGGATGACAAATATTATCTAAGAATTGATTGTGATGTTGGCTGTACAATTCTGAACATATTAAAAGGCATTGAGTTGCAGACTTTAAGTGGGTGTATTTTATAGTATATAAATTACAGTTCAGTAAAGCTGTTATACAAAAAAAGACTATACCTGGGCTATGAGCTTCTACTAGTGAAACAGTAAAGAAGCAGAGAATGAGCAGAAGGAAAAGAACAGTCCTGCAGCAAAGCTGAGCACCAAGGTAAGGGGCTGGAACTGGAGCTGGTAGAATTGTGCTAGAGATTTTATAAAAACAACTCAAACTTTAAAATATTAATTGTCCACATAACTATTCTTATCAGTATCCTTGACTTTAAAATTACATAATTATGCATACTTGTTTTTTATTAATGGTATTTTAGGGGAAAAGCATACTTTGAAATCAGTCATAAGATGGTTTCAATCCAATATATCCCACTTACTAGCTGGTTGACCCTAAGAAAAACCATTTGTAGTGTGTGAAATGGGGACACTAATACTTCTCTCTTACTCTCACAATACATAAGAGGTTCCTGTAGCTGGCATGGTGTTGGACTCAAATGGTAGCTCTTACTAGAAGTAGTAGTAATAATCATTATCATTCAGAGTGATGATTACTGCCAGTTTGCCATACCCCACTGAAGTTCTGCCAATAGGATAATTCAAACTGCATTACTTAATAGGATAGTTTCTAGCCCCTACCAGATGATGCAGCTAAAAAAGCTTTTCCTTTCTATTTCATATCAAACAGTTATGAAATGGCAAATATTTTTTATTTTATATAAAATATGGGAGCAAGTAAACATAAATAACTGTATTTAAGCCAATGGTAAATCATTACAAGGTGACATAAGTCTCTCACGGTTCTGTCACCATTTAGAAAAGAAAATAAAGCTTGATGTATAGAAAATAGGAGACTAATAGAAATTGAAGTTTCAAAAAGGAGAGGAAGAGCAAGAAAAAAAAGCAACTGAAAGCAAATAATTATTATTCTGTCAATATTTTAAATGGAGATTTATAGTTATGACAATAACATAGGAAAAACACATATAAACTATATATGTTGTAATATCATTCTGTGACACAGCATAGTATACAATAATTCATAATACTTAGGGCCAAATATTTGCCTATCCATTTTACAGAGAGTTTCTCCTTTAACTTTGAAAGGTTATTTAAACATCATGTTTTTGTGCATTCATCCATAACACCCCTGCTAAAATGGCAGTAAAGAAATGAAATGACATTAAGCCACAGGAATGAAATAACATGAAAACAGAAAAGATAGTTCTATATTTTACTAGGAGATGGAAAAATTGGTAGATAATGAAAGAGAGCAGATAAATGAGTGGTGGCACACCACTTAGTACTCATGAAAGGCTTAGCACTAAAAAACACACAGCATCTTAGAAGGTGAGGTGTAGCACAGAGCTGAAAACAGGTTATAAGTCTTTTATGCTAATGGAAAACCATGGTTGGGTCCCAAGATCATGCTTCGTAGCTGGGCAGTATTTTCTCTACTCTCATTCCAGGAGAGAGATTGGAGATTTACCAGGTACAAGGCATACCATAGGTGGATTAAGTAAAGATCTACATAGTAATAAAGAGTGGAATCTCCAGTTCCATTACCCCTTACTATTCCCAGAATATCTCCAAGAAAAAAACTAGAAGATTCTTAACTATGGTAATTGAACAGCCCCAGAGAATAGCCTCTCTTTTGTTCATGGAATAACCAGCTCACTAACCAACCAAATTTAATGAAGCCCGGTCTTAAGAAGATACACCTTGGCACACAGAGCTTCTGTGTCCCGCTGTCGAATATTAATGGACATCCAAAGATACTTTTGACATTTGAAGATACTTCCAACATAAAAAGCAGAAAGTGGATAGCTGAGTAGGAGGAAAGGGCTATCTTACGTAACATCATTGGGTGATATTGGAAAAGACTCTTGATAACTCGTACCATTCATTAAATACTAATTTTTTGGAAAATAGCAGCTGCTATGTCTCACTTAATGTAAAGGTTAAAGACATGTACCTGATACCTTCATTTACCCATGCATTTCAAATATTACTGAGTGTCTTCTCATTTCTAGGTACTAGGCAAATTACTAAGGGTAAACAAAGATGAAAAAAACAGTTTCTCGTTAGTACAGCTAAAACTCTGGAGGAAAAGAGACATGCACAAACATACACATGGAGAGAAAATATAATAAAGTATGATAAATGATAAAAGAATAAGATAGGCACAGTTTGAGGCATCGTATGGAAAAAATAATTAAATGTTTGGGAGAGTCTGCTTCCCAAAGCAGGATTAAGACATACTTTAAAACAAACTCACTAATGCAATTACGCATATAAATATGCACTTTTCAAGTTCATATAAGCAAAATTTTATAATTTAAAAATATTGAAAGCTTTTCTCCCTTTGAAAACTAAGACTTATATGTAAACTCTATTTCAAAGAAATGTTCTACTTCATCAGGTGATCTTAGTAGGACTGCAGTTGTAACAGTGGAGCATATTCATGTTAATCTACAGCTGGATTGGGCTGTTTCCAACTTTGTGCTATTATGATAAAGGAATTTTAAATGGTTAAAGAATTGGCAATGAGCTTTGAACAAATTGTATTAAAACCCTTCAAGTATTGCATTTAATTAAGCAATAAAAATACATCAACGGCTTTAGCAAGCTGTTAGTTAATTTCTCTCATTTCACATTCACCAGAAGAATACATATAAAGATGTAACAAATAGTATTTTCTAAATAATCATAATTTTTTCTCCATCAAGGACACATATTAAACAATCTCCTAAATGCTAATATTTTGGGATAATTTGGTTCCATGTCAAACACTCAGGGTCTACTCTTTTGTTCTAGTAAAACTCCAAGAGTAGACATTAATTACACTATTTTACATATACTATGAAGAACTGGCAATTACCCAGTATGGGTTTTATCCTGATTTTTCAAAAGCATCTTTATTTTGTTTTGGTATTATCTATATAACTACATAGAAATGACCAGTAGCAATTGTGAAGAGAAGAAGGAAAAGCCTGTTTACCTTATATATACATACAACTTTTTTGAATGTTATCATAGGGTACTACAATTGGTGGAGTAGTCACTGGTAGAAATGCATACAAGTCACCCTATCTGGTTGTCCTGAAGGTTGATAGTTGCAATTTACATTTCCATGAAATCTTTTCCCTTTAAAATTTGCTTTGTGTTGACAGGACAAAATTTTAACCCAAAGATTAGCAGATCCTAAGATATTCCATCAGGTGTTTGTTGATACCCAACAAAAGCCTGATGGTTTTGTTTTGATTTTATTGCTAGATTCATCACATAAATTTGGTCTTATATTGTGTAATACATTACCCTTTTTACGAAAGTCCATATACTACATTCTGGTATACTCAAGGTAACTTCTGGAGATAGATAGAATTGCCTTATTCTCATATTAAATTTTAGGAAGTTGAAATTGAAAGCAATTTAATACCTTTTTAAGTCATCAAGCAGGTTAATGGTTAGATGAAATTAACAGCCAATTTAATTCAAGTCTACTGCAAGGGTCCTTTGTGACATTTATGACCAGATTTATTATGAATGCAGAGATATAACTGAAGTTTTCTTATTGCCTTACCAAATACAGGATAAATGAGAAATTATGAAATGGTATTGAAAGTATTAAGACTAATACAAACAATGGCTCTAGGTAAAATACAACTATGATATAACTGAGGATAACATTAAATTTTTCAAGAGGCATGGATATACTGACATTGACTATCTCTTGAGATATTCGGTTTTTAGCTGGAGAGTTTGATTATATAGTAGTTTAGTGTCATTAGTATCTATTTAAAGTAAATTTGATCAACTGGTATTTTTCTATCATAGTAGATGCAAATCACATAGTCTTCAACATTTTTGCCCAGCCATATCACTCATTATCATGTGCAAAACATTGTACTATAATTCTTTTCATTGTGGAGCCAAGGAACACTGTGGCAACAGATAAGAAATCATTTTGATGCTTGTGTTCATTTTGTTCACTACTCACCCACCCAATATTAGAGATGAGCTAACTACAGCCTAAGGCAAGATAGTTGCATAGTGACCGACCTGGAACCTTCTCATTCAGTCGTCTCCTTCACTATCTGTCACATTCCAGACATATTGCATATGTCTGGAAAATAACTCATAAATTTAGCTAACTAGAATGGGAATGTCAATGATTTTTAACATCACTGATCATTAGGGAAATGCAAATCAAAACCACAATGAGATACCATCTCATGCCAGTCAGAATGGCAATTATTAAAAAGTCAAGAAATAACAGATGCTGGAGAGGTTGTAAAGAAAAATGAATGTGTTTACATTGTTGGTGAGACTGTAAATTAGTTCAACCATTGTGGAAGACTGTGGTGATTCCTCAAAGACCTAGAAGCAATACCATTTGACCTAGCAATCATTTTATTATGTAGATAGATGCACACATATGTTCATTGAAGCCCTATTCACAATAGCAAAGACATGGAATCAACCCAAATGCCTAGCAATTACAGACTGGATAAAGAAAATGTGGTACATATATATCATGGAATACTATGCAACCATAAAAAGGAACAAGATTATGTCCTTTGCAGGGACATGAATGGAGCTGGAAGCTGTTGTCCTCGGCAAACTAACGCAGAAACAGAAAACCAAATACTGAATGTTCCCACTTGTAAGTGGGAGCTGAATGATGAGAACACATGGACACATGTGGGAGAACAACACACACTGGGGCCTGTCGTTTTTGGGGGGTATGCACGGGGAGGAAGAGCATCAGGAAGAACAGCTAATAGGTGTTGGGCTCAATATGTAGGCAATGGGTTGATCTGTGCAGCAAACCACCGTGGCACATGTTTACCTGTGTAACAAACCTGCACATCCTGCACATGTACCCCAGAACTTAAAATAAGACTTGAAGAAAAAAAATAAAATAAAAACTTTAAAAATTAAAAAAAAATTCTATAAAAATGAATTTAAACTATAAACCCAATTTTTGGTCAGTGCTTTAGATATGATAATATTTTCTAGAGAAGAGCCTAGGGATATTTTCTATTTACAAGCAAATAAACATTATTTTATAACAGATTATTTCCAACCCAGTCTTCACCTACATATTATGGAAATGTTAAATTATAATTATATTTATTTAACATTCTCACATCTTTCTATTTGACTTCCTTCCAAAAGGAGAACTAAGCAATTACCTGATGAATTTAATGATTGCATACAGTCATCTGAATAATTATAAAAAAAACTAAAATGTTTTTCCCATAAGCCAGGAAACAGTTGCTTATTTGATTGCTTTTATTTGCATTGCGAATTTTTATTTTACTCTGCAGTATTTTTTTCAAAATACAGTTAAAAGGTACTTAAAATAATGCACCTAAAAATCGACTTTTTGATGTCATGGGATGAGTCAGTATATCTTATAAGATATATGAAATGAGGTTAGTCTTCCTCAGTTAACCAAATAACTCAAGAAAATCATAAACTATTAAGGGTTATGTTATTTAGGCCTGCACTATTTGTACTAGTTTTGCCTACACTACTTACATCCTTTTACAACTTCTTGGATTTTTTTCCCTTAATTTTGCACTTTGTGGCTGTTTTTTACAGTTCACAGTCAGCTTAATTGAAAAGAACAAGAGAGATTCAACTTCGTCTTAAACTGAGATCGATATCACCAAATTAGTGCAATTTGTCCTTAATAAAATATTCTTTCTGCCAAAAGCTCAAAGAACAGACAATAAGTGTGTTGTCTATTAAGACATGTCCCTCATTCTGCATATCTAAGATTAAAAATAAACAAGACCTTAAAAGTACCAGTGTTTTCAGGATCTTTCTCCTAAGCATTCAGAAAGAACTGGTCTGAACTTTAATTCACTTTAAACAACTTAAAAGCAGTGAATTTAAAAACTAACTGAGATTCTGGCCTCTTTCTCACTGAGAGCAAGGCCTCTAAAATGTAGTCTATCTAAAGAAGCAGCCTACAGTGTTAATTCTATGGCATCCGCTACTCAGAGAAACCCTTGCTGAGTGCTGTGACTGTGTCCTGCCTGCCAGGTTAAGTATCTGTGCACTGAATAGCAAATGGAATACCTCTAGGGCACAATGTCCTGTTGCAGCATGCAAGGTGCATTTTCATCACTGATACCTAACCAATTTGTTTGCTGCAGTAGCAATAGCAGAAGCATCTGAAACTGTATATTCCTCTTGCATCACAGATGGGGTATTTTCCACACCTTCACTTAACATAACTACTCCCAAGATAGATCATTAAATTGTAAACTCCAGCTATGTAAGTCCAAATATGTCATCTGGAAACACCTTAAAGTTGAGGTCTTCAGCTCTCCAGATTGCAGGTTGGTTCCTATGGACAACTTGCTGTTTGCACTATCATTGCAGAAACTCTGTGTATAAAGTGGAGATATTCTTAATCTGCTTGTTGAGGAAATATAACTTTGGACTTTATCCATGGCTGTCATCTACAAGATTTGTTACAAATTACTTTCAGTTACAAGTGTAAAGTCAAGGCTGTCAATATCATATCTTTTAGAGAAATTACTGTGTCCTATTAGGAAAGTTATAAATCTGGACTTCCTCTGAAATTATTTTCACTGTACTCTGCTAAGAGTAGCCATAAACACGCAGTCATATATTTATAAGGGACAAAGACAAGAACTGTGCAAGTCATGGCATAGGAAATTGAGGCTAAAAAACTACGTGAGAGAATTAAAACATAAAATAAATGCTAATGATAATCTGATGTCATTACCCATAATTCTGCTAACATTTTTGACTACTAAGTGCCAAGCATTATGTTTAGCATTATTTTATATACACTATCTCATTTAAATATATGATACCAGAAGAATAGCATGGATGACTTCACCAATGGAAGGAAGGTGGGCTGGAAAGCACAGGCTTGGTCTATAAGAAAGATTCATCTAAGATCAACTTAGTGTTGGGAAATGGGAGAACAGAAAGGATCTCTCGTTAACAGTAGCTCCTTTCTGGGAATATGAATCTAAGACAGTCAGGCTCAGAGTAAAACTCAGTCTTGGGAAGGTGCATCTGTGGACTACAAAGGCGGTGCTCCGTACAAAATAAATAAATAAATAAATAAATAAATAAATATCTGTCCCACCTTTCTCAGCATTGGAGACCTGTTTCAGTGGTGAAAAATTGCCACCTTCCAAGAAGCATACAAGTTTCTAAGGTCTTTTAAAGCAGGTTTGGGGAATTCCTGGCAGGCTAACTGGACTCTTTGCAGGCTACCAAACATTAGTCGAAAACGATTTAAGGCCATGAACGGAAAAGGTCACGTATTCTCTCCAGGTCAAAGCACTACAAACATATGCTAAGGCATCTCCTGGATAAACCACCAGGCATGCCTGAGAATAAAATTGTGAATAAATCCTGACCCTATTACCTTGCCTATCTTCCTTCTCATGCTCCAACACCACTTCTTTTTCAGAAAATGCATTCTTCATGAAATTGTGGGTAAATTAATCCCTGGGCCCACCCAATGGCTGTTCACGATCCCACTTCCTAAGTCCGCTACCTATAATTCCCGTTTTGCTTTCTTTATCTGACCTCTCTCATTGCTAGCCACCCAGCTGGATAAAAAGAGTCACTGGGAAGAAGACGCAAAGATGAAAAAATGTGAGGCAAAAATCATTTTATTTTAAAGGTTTTCGGAAAAGTGATTCACGTCATTTTTCGGATTCCATGAACAGATTATCTCGAAGGTATCACTCAAGTTTAAGAGACGGGACTTTTTTCTCCCCCGCCCTTTTCCACGCATCAGTGAAAGGGGAGGGAGGAGACGGAGGAGAGAAGAGGCAGGGAGGCGAAAAAGTGACAGAAGCAAGAGAGAAAGGGAGAGAGGGGTGTTGAAGGAAGGAAGGGAGGAAGGCAAGAGGAGAGGGGTGCTAGGCGTGCTGGAGAGCCTCGGGCGTCCGCCCGCCCGCAGGCGCCCCGGACCAGCAAGGGCGGCGCAAGACTTCCCCAGCGCGCAGTCAGCGTCGCGGCCCCGAAAGCTGGCGACAGGCGCTGCTGTCTTCCCGCCCCGTGGGGTCGCCTCTGCCCTCCCGCGCCCCGGGGCTGGGGGCGCCACCTTGCCAGTTCCGACTGCTGCAGGGAGCGCCAGGGGTGAGTGTGCGGATCAGCGCTGAGCCCGGGAGTGCGCGTCACGCTCGCAGCTGGCGCGCAGGTGGGGAAGGGGCGTGGGGACATGGGGAGTGGGAGGCTGGACAGCGCTTGCTCTCGGCGGAAACGCTGGGAAGCCGGCGCCAAGTCCTTTCCCACACTACTTTGATCTAACAGCGCAGGAATTCAAGAATTGCCCTTTCCCTTTTCTGCCCACAACCTCTGCTCCCTGGGGGCGAAGTTCCGTGGTGCTAGGCGGAGATAGTGGTCAAGGCTGGGAGGAAGAGAGGGGTCTGACCCGGGCCCAAGGGCGAGGGGTGGCGGTCCAAGCCGGCGAGACCCCACTTAGGGCGCAGGCTCCTGGCGCTCCTACCTCGGGGAGCCGCTGGGGTGGAGAGAGACGGGGCACGGGCCAGAATCCAGCAGCGGAAGGAGGGGAGAGTCTTCGAATCCATCTCTCGGTGGGATCTTGGGAGGATTCGCGGGGGGGACGGTAAGATAAATCTGAGGAGCTGGAAGAAGCCGTAGATCGGAAATCGCTTGCAGTTTTCCAACTTAATTTCCCGCGGGTACGAACCATTAAGGTAAAAGGGTCAGAGAGAGCTTCTACCTCGCGGCTGCAGCTTGCCTAGTTGCCGCAGGTCTGACTCAAGGTAGGGTTGTTGGCGCCTTCCTGTTTGGAGGGGCAATCAAGCAAAAGAGAAAGGGGGATCCGAGAGGCCGGCGGAATGAGGGTTCATCCTCAGGGGTCCTGCCCCTTAAGGGGCTGTGAGAGCTCAGGGATGAGTAGAAAAAATGCAAACGGAGATGGGCATTTGGGGAGGTTCCAATGCTGGATGTGATGTTGAGGTTATTTCAGTTTGCATGAAAGAGGTGGCCCTGGATGAGAGAGCCTTTCCTAAGGACAGGCACTTTGGAAGAAGCCTTAAGGAGTAGATTTTGTTTTTCCTGCATGTTAATTACTTCCCAGGCACCTTGACGATCGTAATATAGTTAAGATGATTCGTTAGGTGAATATTTAAGATGACATAAGCAGGTGGCATTAACCTCTCCCCCATATTCTGGAACAGATATATAATTATTACAATTTGATTAAATTTTAGTGGATATGCTATGCCAAAAAAAAAAAAAGAGAGAGAAAACAGGAAAACAGTACAAATTTTAAAATGGGTTTCGCTCTAGTTCTATTTACATACAAGTCTTTGAAATTTGATTTGATGATCAACAGTCTAATGATGCTTAAGTTTGGTGTGCCCCATTTGTCTGTGTGTTTCTTGTGAGAGGTGGAATGAACTCTGGGCTACATTTCGCTGATAAAGTGAGGGTATCCACGCAGAAGCAAACCCGAGGAAGACTCTGCCATCGCCTCTGGGCTTGCAGTCTCTTCCTCTTCTTCCTCTCCATTTTCCCCTCCCCAAACTCATAAACAGGTCCAAGCATCACCACTTCGTGCCTTCCCTAAGGAAAGAGTCGTTCTTGCTTCCCCCCACCCCATTCTAATCTTTGTTTCAAAGTCAGTCTTGAGAATGAGAGTATGTATTCACTGTTTCCAATCAAAAGGGGTTTTCTAAGCTTTGGGAGAGGTGGTTCAATAAAGGAACAAACTCAGATGTTTCTAGAACAAATTTTACACTTGCCTGCTATTAACTTAGGAGTTCCTATGAAAATAACTTATTTTACTAATTTTTAATCCACGGAAGTTCAGTATATTTTTCCACACGTCTCTCAGTTAGTATGAATCATTTATTCACGCTTCATCCAAGTGGGCTTATTACAGAGCTAATGAGCTTAAGTTATATTAAGGGATTGTTCCCTTTCAACAGCATACAAATAACTTATTTGTTGGAATGAGGACTTTAAAGAATAATGCACTTTCTGCCATCTTGCCGCATTAGCCAAATTTTACTATATAAATGGGTGGGATTGAGCAACAGCACATTTGTAAAGTCAACTTGTTCACTTTTTAAAAATGAATATATTAACTAGTTATATTGTTTTTATTGTTCTTATAAAGACTGCTATAAAGCTGTTAATTAAAATTATACACATACTTTTCTTAGAAAATATTTTGTTTTTAATTAAAGTTGGGCGCATATTTTTCCCAAAGACTTTCAAAATTATGACTTTTTTTTTTTTTTTTTTGAGATGGAGTCTCTGTCTCCAGGCTGGAGTGCAGTTGCACAATCTCGGCTCACTGCAACCTCTGACTCCCTGGTTCAAGCGATTCTCCTGCCTCAGCCTCCTGAGTAGCTGGGATTGCAGGCACATGCCACCACACCCAGCTAATTTGTATTTTTAGTAGAAACGAGGTTTCACCATGTTGGCCAGGATGGTCTCGATCTCCTGACCTCGTGATCTGCCCGCTTTGGCCTTTCAAAGTGTTGGGATTACAGGCGTGAGCCACAGCGCCCGGCCAACTTACTTCTTAATCAGAAATAAAAGGAGTGATAGTTTAAATTTTCTTATCTAGCAAATGTGGTCTTTTTTGAATTTTATTAACTTTTACTGAAATCATTTTAAAGATGTTTGAAGGGCACTCTCTCTCTAGTACGTTAGTAATAACTGGGTAATGTAAAACAACGTGGACATAGCGATATACCATGGCAGGATTCTCTTTTTTTTCCAATATGAAAGGTGGACGGGATGCTGTTTGAGGCAGGGTAAACAAGATGCTGTGTGTTGCCTTCTGGTTGTTAGCTGAAAGCACTATTAATCTTTCAGTGGCCAGGTCCAGAAACCCCTAGGGAAACATAGGTAGTGATGCAACCTAGAACCACAGTTCCCGTGCCCTGTAAGTGGAAACCTTACTTTTCCATTCCCTCAGCCTTAAATTAGACAGAGAAGAAATACTAATTTCTGATCTAAAAGTGAAGAACCTTGAAGTGCAGTAGGAAAACTCAAAATTGACATCTGAAACAGACATGATCCTTCCCTTTGAAAAGGAACAAAAGAGACATATTTTAGAGCCTAGAAATGAACAGAAATAGGCAAAAATTACATCAATGAGTATGAAAAAGGGGAAACTCTATTAATTTCATAATCTTTCCAATTTCTTTGTGTTATTTCCTTCTCTCAGAAGTAATATGTGTCCATTTAACCCAGGGTACAGAGCTCCTATTTTCTTCTATGTACAGTGGGAAGACATGAAAGCATTTCAGCAGGAAACTGTTTCCCCAATAACTTCTTGCTATTCTGTGGAGAGTTTCTGTTGGAAGACAAGAGGGGAAGCAAGAAGGCTGTCAGGCAGTCACTAGTGTTTGCCAGCCTAGTCTTTAACCAGGATGTATTGTAGAGATGGTGAGAAGTGTGTGAATTCTGCATGTATTTGGAGGCAAAGGTGACAAGACTTGATGATAGATTAGATATGGTGGGTGTTGGAAGGAAAGGAATCGAGGCTCATGTCTAGATTTATGACCAGAGCAACAGGAAAAAATGCAGTTGTCACCAACTGATATGAGAAGACGAAGGAACAGTTACATTTTGAGCAGCTTACTAGATATCCAGGTGCAGGCATAACAGGGGTAGATGGGACAGAGCTCAAGGAAAAACCCAGAGTTGGAGATAAGAATGTGTGAGTCATCATTATATAAATGGCATTTAGAAGAACGAGATTTTATGAAATAATTTCAGGGGAGAATGTATTTAAAGGATCAAGCTGAGAAAAGAGTTCTAGAGCAGTCCAAAATATGGATATTGAAGAGGGTAGGAGCCATAAAAGGAAACTGAGAAGGAGCAGTTAGTGGAATAGGGAAAAATCCAGAAGGGTGTGATATTATGGAAGCCAAAAGAAGAAAGTACTTTTTTTAAGAAAAAAGGAAGTGCTGATCAGCTGTGTCCAATGTTGCTAAAGTACAAAATTATGTAAAGGCAAAGAATTACCTTGGAATTAAGCTATTTCAGTCAAAATGGTGGTGACAAGATTGATCTTTAAGAATTGAACATAGATTGGTGACCTAGTGATTCCAGTTCTAGGAATTTATCTTACAGATATGCTTGCACTTAAGTAAAAATAATAATAGATGTTCACAGTTACTCTTTGCAGTTTTGTACATAAGCAAACAATTGAAAACAACATAAATACGTATACATAGAAAACAAGCCAAATAATCTATATATAGTAGTCCCTCCTTATTCAGTTTCACTTTCCCTAGTTTCAGTTACCGGCAGTCAACCGCAGTCTAAAAATGTTAAATGGAAAATTTCAGACATACAAAAATCATGTTTTAAATAGCATGTCATTCTGAGTATTGTTATAATTGTTCTTTGTTATTAGTTATTGTTGGTAATCTCTTACTGTGCCTAATTTATGAATTAAAGTTTATCATAGGTATGTATGGATAGGGAAAAACATAGTGTGTATACAGAGAGTTTGGAGTTATTCATGGTTTCAGGCATTCACTGGGGGGTCTTGGGCCTATGCCTAATAGATAACTAGGAACTACTGTATGTACATTCAATGGAATACTATCTGGGTGTTAAAATTATTAGGCAGCTTTCCATATGTTAAAATTAAAAGATTTGCAAAGTCTGCTAAGCTAGCAGAAAAAGTTGCAATGCAGTATGTTTGAAATGCTATCATTTATTACAGAACAAATCAAAATGAGCCTTTATATGAAAACATATTTTAGAAACAGTAGACAATAGTAGTTTCCTACAAGGAAGGAAACTGGATGGTAGGGTAAAATGATAGAAGGAAGATAAACTCTGTTTTTATATACTTTAATACCTTTGAATCATGTGCACATAGATTAGCTATTCAAAACCCTAAATAAAACTTCACACATGAATCTGAAAAAAAATGTAGCTTAAAATATGAAAGAAAATAAAGAATGGGTGATGAGGAAATTAATACTATGTATCACACAACTCTGAAAAAGTTTCAAAAAGAAGATTAAAAGTAGCTGGAGTGGGCCATGGAGACTTGTTTTTAAAATGGGAGTTACTAATGTCGGAAGTAGACCAATGAGGATAAACTACACAGAAGGCAAAGCTGATGGTGGGACAAAAAGGACTACTGTGGGAGCAAACCCTTTAATAAGTGGTAGGGGATGGCATGACTGGTGCTAGTAAGAGAGGGAACTAGCAGGATGAGGAACAGGGACAGTGCCATTTCCCAGAAACTCCCAGATTTGGATCTGTCCTTTGGCCAGCATCCTACATTCCTAAAGCTAAGTGTGCTTGGGACAGTTGCATGTACAATTGCAGTTGATGGCATCATAAAGTCTCAGGTCTTAATGTCATTCGGATCATCACTCTCATCAAATCTTTCTTACCATTGGTTGCCACTCCCTCCAGTTTCCCACCTGCTCCAAACTAACACTGTCTCTGCCCCCTCCCCCTTCAGTCTCAGGACAGTTCTTCACCGGGACTTCAGAGGTTCTCAAGAATGAATCTCCCTCACCAGTTCCAACTCCTGTATGTCTATCTGCTCAGCTCCTCTGCTTCCCTCTAGGCCGATTGTCAAGCTGACCACCCTCTCTGCTCTGGGTCCCACAACTGCCCCCACTCCAATCTGAATTTTGCTTCATAAACAATTCTTTTAACCACCTGCAACTTGAGCCTCTTCTGTATTTCATGACTTTGTTATTTAAAGGTATTAAGATTATATCACTCCCATCCATCCATAAAACCAGCAGAAAAACAGCAAAACTCTCATGACCCTGACCCCCCTCCACCCGCCGTAGCTAGAGTCCCATTTGATCTTTTCTCAGCTATCTTCCCTCAAAAAAAAAAAAACCTAATTTTTATTTCCTGTCACCAGCTCCTCCACTCCCATTAACTCCTCTCCCACCACAGGCCGGATTCCACTCCCACCATCCCATGAAACTACTTTGGCAATAGTCACTATATTATTAAATCAGAAGCTACTGATCACTGAAACCTCAGCTCACCGAACGACTCAGTAACATTGGACAAAGCTAACCATTAATCATCCATGCCTTATTTTTCCTGAGGCTCAGAGACACTTGTCTTTCCTGTGAAGTCTCTGACAGCACTCTCTTGGTCCCCTTATTATATTTTTGATTTTTACTTCTCCATTCGTTTGGTGATCCTCTTCCATTGCCCATTCTTAGCTCTCTTGTTCATTCACTTCCATTTTATGTTTTGGTCAAAGATCCTTTTGAGAGTCTCAAAACAAAAATAGGAAAAAATGAAAATAAAAACAAACTATGTCATTTCTCCCCAAGGGAAAAATGCACATAGATACAAATATTTGCAGATAATTTTAGACAATTAGCAGACTCATTTAAGTCCATCAGTGAGAGTTGGGAATCTTTCCTAGGCTTTCTTATAAAAAAATTTCATCAGCTACTGTAATTTCAGCAACACCAAATGAGATGATGAATCCTAGTTTGTCCAAATGTGAAGGTGACTCTCAGTTCTAGCACTACCCAATAATAGTCCCCTTTTGGTATATCCAAGTCGTTATACATACTGCCTTCATGATTTTTTTCATACCTGCATACAACAGTATTTCTTATTTATATCATTTCTTTAAGTTGAATCATATTTTAAAATAGCAATAAATAAAAATAAAATCCTTATCAATATTGTTAATGGAAAATTGATACTACTGCCACAAATAAGATGAAATGATAAAAAGAATCTAGCAAACAACATAGTGATATTATTACATTTTAATTAGGTATTTATTCTCAGCTAAAAGACTTGAGCCCGAGGCTGATATTCTGTTGAAGTAAAAAGTAGATGAGCAAAAGTTAAGAACAAACTTCCACCAAGCTAGAAGTCTTGGAAGTGGTTAATCCAAAGGGAAAGGAAATTGAAAGGAGAATAAAACCCTCACTATCTGATACAACGTTATGTAATTCCATGAGCTGGTACAAGTAGTCCCCTGACTAGCACCAGTAGGATACATCCTGGCATTGGGGTAAATTCCCCTCTCTTCTGCATATCTAGCCCAATCCTCCCTATTAAACTAAAAACCCTCAAGATGGTAACATGGACAGATGGATGACCTCCATGCTCAGTTAACAGGTTCATAATTAAACTCATCTTTCTCCCCTAAATGTTTAAGACTCATATAGTCCATATTCTATCAGAGAGACTCTCCAAATTTCTTTTTTAAAGTTTTTCTCCAGACTCAGCCAAATACAGTCAGACTACTCTTAGATGGGTCTCTCGAATATACTATACTTTCCTGATCATTCATTACTTACTTATTCAATATGCTTAGTCTAGACTCTTTCAATACCTTCCAAACTCATCTCCCTGAATCTAGCCTTGCCCTCGTTTGTCGTTTTTCCCATATTGTCACCAAATTAACTTTAGGTATTAGTTCTGTCTCATGCTTAAAATCCTTTAGTGGCTCCTCATGTCATTCTGGGAACAAGCCAAGCCCTGTAGCTCATCCTTCCAAGTCCTTCTTCCTCTGAATTTCTGCTCCAACTTTACTTTCAGCCACCCTTCCTTGCCAGCCCACTAGCTATGCTCAGCAACAGGGAACTACTCACACTTCTCTGACATAGGTTTTCCTTTCTTCTCTCAGCTCTGAATATCCTTCCTTCCACCTGGCAAATTCTTAGTCATTTGCCAAAATTTACATGGATTTGTTTTTCTTCCCAGACTTCTTCCTTTGCTAAAAAGTAATTCACTCCTCTAAACTAGCTGTGATCCTTTTGTAAATATCCATAGTGCATTCACCATGCTGTTTGTATTTTATTTATTTACATGTCTCTTCTCTCCAGTTAGGCTAGTGAGTACCTGGAGGCAGAAATGGAGTCTTTTCCATCTCTGTATCTTCAGACTGAATGAACTGTAGTGCTCAGCACAAACAGCATCAAAGGGAAACTTCTGTGACTCTTGTGTTGCCTGAGTTAAGAGCAACTGTAAACAAGCCATGTTATGTAATACTTTACAACTACCCTTGAGTAGGAGTGATTTTCTGGAAATCACCTCAAAAAATTGTCTTTCTCGGTTCATTGGTACTCTGTCTATGGCATTTCTCTCTTTCAAACTGTTTCATAAAATTAAAAGACAAAATAAAACCCCAGAGAAGCTTCCTAATGTAATCTTCTGTATCTACAGTCTTTAAGACAGATGGCTATTTCTCTTATTTAACAAAATATCAAGAAAAGTATATAGTCTCACTCAATAACCCACTTTAGTGTTAAGCTGCCTTTATTTTTCGTATACAATATAAATTGACATTACTATAGTTATTTCTATTCTTTTTTCTTGAAATGAATATGGAGTTACATTTTCCTTATGTCAAACTTTCATCTATTTCAAAACAATGCCAACTAATATTGAACAAAAATATCTGAATTAAATCTGGAGTTATTAATAAGCGCTCATCTTTTGCAGAGGCTTAACTTTCTAGCTTATCTAGGATTCAAAGCTCTTTGGTGCTAATTTAGCTTCAGTCTTTCCTTTCTTTTTGTATTATCTCCTCATCTTATACCTTATAGTATACCAGTGTAGTAGCGCACTTATAGTGAAAATTAGTGGAGTAAAATCTTGTTTGTGTGAACCCAGAATATCTGAAACAGGTCTCAATTAATTTAGAAAGTTGATTTTGCCAAGGTTGAGAGTGCATCTGTGACACAGACTCAGGAAGTCCTGACGACATGTGCCCAAGGTGGTCGGGGCACAGCTAGGTTTTATACATTTTAGGGAGACATGAGACGTCAATCAATATATGTAAGAAGTACGTTGATTCGGTCTGGAAAGGTGGGGCATCTTGAAGCAAGGGCAGGAGGACTTGCCGGGAGGGAGCTTCCAGATCACAGATAGGTGAGACACACACAGTTGCATTCCTTTGAGTTTCTGATTAGCCTTTCCAAAGGAGGCTATCTCAGTGAGCAGAGGGATAACTTTGAATAGAATGGGAGGGGAGGCAGGTTTGCCCTAAGCAGCTTGCAGCTTGAGTTTTCCTTAGTGATTTTGGAGGCCTAAGATATTTTCCTTTCGTATTGGAGATAGATAGTTTATAGAAGTAAAAAGAAGTATATACATTAAAATAGTCAAGGTTATATCCAAATACCTAGACATGAAAAGCCCTTATTTTATAATTATGTTTTGATCCTTTAATACTTTGTTTTTAAGTCATTTGTGATATTTAGAAAAATATATAAAGCATGGCTTTGCTTTCTTTCTTTCTTTCCTTTCTTCATTTCTTCCTTCTTTTTCTTTCTTTTCCTCCCTTCTTCCCTCCCTCCCTCTCTCCCTCCCTCCCTTCCTTCCTTCCTTCCTTTTCTTTCTTTCCTCCCTCCTTCCCTCCCTCCCTCTCTCCCTCCCTCCCTTCCTTCCTTCCTTCTTTTTCTTTCTTTCCCTCCCTTCTTCCCTCCCTCCCTCTCTCCCTCCCTCCCTTCCTTCTTTTTCTTTCTTTCCTTCCCTTCTTCCCTCCCTCCCTCCCTTCCTTACTTCCTCCCTTCCTTCTTTCCCTCTTTCTCTCTTTCTTCTTTTTTTTGAGACATGGTCTTATTTTGTCATCCAGGCTAGAGTGCAATAGTAGGATGATCACAGCTCACAGCAGCCTTGAAATTTGGGGGCCAAGTGATCTTCCCACCTCAACCTCCCAAGCAGCTAGAACTACAGGCCTGCACCACCACGCCAGGCTAGTTTTTCTGTTTTCCTTGTGGAGACAGTATGTTACTATATTGCCTAGGCTAGTCTTAAATTCCTGGCTTCTAGCAGTCCTCCTGCCTCAGCACCCGCTCAAACTGCTGGGATTACAGGCATGAGCCACTGCTCCTGGCTTGATTTTGTTTTCTAATTATCATAGGAAGCAAAATTCCTGACCAGTGTATTAATAGCTAAGTAACATCAGAAAAAGACTAATTTGGCACATGCTTACAAGCAAGGGTAGCTCAGTTTTATGGTACACGTAAAAGTAAATAGGTTAGTTGCATATTTTCATGCCTTTTTATTAAATAATGTTTGAAATAATAAGTCACAGATTTGGAAGGTGCCCATTGCAACATTCTGTTTACATTTCATCCAGTGCACAACACAGCACTAATAATTCAAGGCATCTTTTAGCAGGTTCTTTAGAATCTTGGCAGCTGCTTGACAAGCCAAGGAGGACCCTTCAATCTTAGTAATTCTGGTTGAAATAAAAGCAATGGAGCTGTCTATTCTTACCTTTCCTAAATGAAGTCTAGATTGTATGATTTGGAGCCTTTCTGTTTTGAGAAAAGGAACCTGGATTTCAAATGCTCCAAAAACCATTTTCTCTCAAATTCATCTGTGAATTTTCCTTTCCCCTCTCTCTTCTGATTAAGTTCACTCAGCCACCATCAATTTTATAAGATATCAGAAGAGAGAAAATATTATTTATTTTATCTTAGTCATAATCCTGGAAAGGGTCTTCAAGTGTAAGGATTAAAATCCTGACAAACTTCATTTTCGTCTTAAAGAAGTTTACCAAGATTTAGCTCAATTCTATGCAAACTTCCTTTCTACATATATTCTCCCAGATTTACCCTCTCACTAAAAGCAGGTGCAACATCTCATTGAACATCATTGCTATCCTCAGGATCTAAGGGGGGAAAATCTATCCAGATTGATGCACTTTTTAAAAAGTATGAAAGCATCATACTACTGTGAAATTGTAAGTAGACAGTTTCACTTCTGCAGTGATATTCAGAAAGATTACAGTAAAACCAGTGTCATATATTGGAACATTACTCAGAAGCAGCATCTAATTTGACATAAGATACAAAATATGTACAATTCGTGTTACAGTAGGGAAATGCTTTCTCAGTGAATGAATTCTAAAGCATATAAAAGTCAGATCAGATCTTCCAAACTGAAAAGTAGAAGGAATACTTCTACCCAGTGTACAAACAATGGAGTAGGTAGAAGAATAATATAGAACTACATATAATTCCATGAGTACAATCATAGTAACTTGAGAATAAACTGATCATTTTTACAGTTTCATTCAGATATTTTATTACACGTTATCTTCAAGGCTGGACAAGAAGGATTATCCCCATTTTACAGAAGAGGGAAGTGATTCCCAGAGATGGTTTGTTTTATAGCCAAGAGCAGATAAATGGTGAAACTGGGCATACAAATCCACATTACAACTCAGTCCTATCATTTTCCAGCTATAGATTTTGTTGCTCTTTGACCCTAAGTTATTAGAGAAAAAAACTGTATCCTCCTTTGATTTCATTTTTAATATGTTTTATCTTTTTATTATTTGTCAGGTTTAAAATAATAATGAATTGCAATATTTATACTTAAAACTAAAAAGTATTTTGTTTCATATTTCTCACCATCCAGGTGTTTCTGACATACAAAAATGTGATTTTATTTTAATAACATTTTCTTCATTGTTGAAAACATGAATATATTTATAAAACTTTTTAAAGAATAAAATAAAAGCAAGGCTTGGTGGTGCATGCCTGTGGTCCTAGCTATTCAGGAGGCTGAAATGAGAGTAATGCTTGAGCCCAGGTGCTGAGACGGCCTGGGAAACACAGCAAGAGCTCATTGCTCAAAAAGGAAAAAAAATTCTCTAAAATTGTATAACAGCATTCTCAAAAAAAAATTGAGTATAACTGAATAGTATATCTTAGCTTTTTAAAAAGTTTTGCTGAGTTGATAGCCAAAATTATATATCTCAATTCTTGATTTTGGTATATTTCCCATTTTATTATCTAGAAATTTGAATATCAGTATTTTTCTTATTTTTATGAATTTCTCCTTTTTGAGTTGTCTGGCAGTTCTTTGTGCTCATATTACTATAGATGTTTATTTTTCCAAAGCTTTGTCTGTTGTATGCTGCAAATTTTCCCCTCTGTTGATGCCTTTGAACTTGTTTCATAGAAATTATTGATAATATGTAATTTTTAATTTTATGTAGTTTAACAATTCAACTTTTTTACTTTGGTTTGGTTTTGGTTTTATGAAACCAACAGTAAGCTTGCAACTTTCCATCTAAAGATCTGTTGGACATTTCTTTATATCTTCTAATTTTGATTACCTTATTTATTTTAATTTAGACTTTTGATCAAGCTGAAATTCATATTTATATATCAAGTGTGATGAGTTGTTATCATAATCTTTTTTTCTAGAGTCAACCTTTTGATACTAATGCCATGTCTTTGAAAGTCATTCTATCCCCACTGTTATGAAATATTAATTTTACCATCTACTGGGTGCTTCTGTTTAAAGTGATGAGTTCTATTTAGTTGCTCCCTTATTTGGTTGTGGCAGCAAGCCTACATTGCTTTTAGTTATTATAAATTTTGTAATATGTTAACAACTTGTAGAGCAAGGTTTTTTTTTTTTTACCACTCTTCTCCAAAATTTTCTTTATTCCCACCTATTTTTTCCTCCTTAGTGAGCATGGGCAATTTTGTGAGATAGCAAAAAAGTTAAGATATTTATTAGAATAGCAGTTTGAGTATAGATTAATGTGAAATGACTGACTGGATTTTCCACAGGGAAATACAGTGTCTCTGAATTAATTTAGATATTTCATGTTTGTCAATAAGTTTTATAACTGACTTCCTATGAGTTCCATGCATTTCTTATTTGGGTTTTTCCTGTGTATTTCATATCTTTTTTTATTTTAAAATTGATGTATAATATTTTACATATATAGAGAGTACATGTAATATTTTGTTGCATGGATACAATGTGTAATTATCAAGTCAGGATATTTAGAGCATCTATCAGCTTGGGTATTTATCATTTCCATGTGTTGGGAACATTTCAAATTCTTCTAACTACTTTGAAATATGCATTAGGGAAAAGAGCTAATGCATGCTGGGCTTAATACCTAGGTGATGGGTTGATAAATGCAGCAAACCACTATGGCACACGTTTACCCGGGTAACAAATCTGCATATCCTGCATGTGTACCCTGGAACTTAAAAAAAGAAAAGAAAATGAAATATGCAATACACTGTTGCTAATTATAGTTACCATGCTCTGCTATCAAACATTAGAACTTATGCCTTCTAACTAACCGCATGTTTGTACTCATTAACCAAACACTTTTTTTTGCCCCATTTACACACACATTCATTACTTGCATGAGATCAACTTTTTTTAGCTCACAAATATGAGTAAGAACATGTGAAATTTGTCTCTGTGTCTGGCTTATTTCACTCAACATAATGACCGCCAGTTCCATGCACATGACTGCAAATGACATGATTTCATTCTTTTTTATTGGAAAATAGTATTCCATTGTGTATAAATCCCACATTTTCTTTATTCATCCACTGATGAACACTTAGGTTGATTCCATGTCTTTGCTATTATGAATAATGCTGCAATAGACATTTAAGTACAAGTATGCTTTGATATACTAATTTCCTTTGGATAAATATCTGGTAGTAGAGTTGCTGGATTGTATTTTTAGTTTTTTGGGAAATCTCCATACTGTTTTCCATAGTGGCTATACTAATTTACATTCCTGTCAATGTGTATAAAAGTTCTCTTTCTCTGTTTCCTTACCAGCATCTGTAATTTTTTGTCTTTTTAAAAATAGCCATTTTAACTGGGGTAAAACGATAACTCACTGTGGTTATGATTTGCATTCCCCTTGTCCTTTGCCCACTTTTTAATGGAATTATTTGTTTTATTTTTTCTGTTGAGTTCATCGTATATTCTAGATATTAGTCCCTTGTCAGATGAATAGTTTGCAAATATTTTCTCCTATTCAACAGGTTGTCTCTTCACTCTGCTGATTATTGCTTTGCTGTGAAGAAGATTTTTAGTTTAATATAGTCCAATTTTGTTTCTGTTGTCTATGCTTTTGAAGACTCAGCCATAATCTTTTCCTAAACCAATGTCCTGAAGTGTTTTCCCTGTTTTCTTCTAAGAGTTTTATTGTTTTGAATCTTACATTTAAGTCTTTAATCCACTTTGAGTTGATTTTTGTTTATGGTGAGAGATATGAATTTAGTTTCATTTTCTGTATACATTCGGTTTTCCTAGATCATTTATTGAAGAGACTCCCCAATGTATGTTCTTGGAACCCTCGTCAAAAATCAGTTGGCTGTAAATATGTAGATTTATTTCTGGGTTCTGTATTCGATTCCACTGGTCTCTGTGTCTGTTTTTGTACCAGTACCATGCGATCTTAGTTACCATAGCCTTGCAATATATTGAGTTTCAAGTAGCGTGGTGTCTCCAGTTTTGTCCTTTTTGCTCAGGATTGCTTTGGCTATTTGGGCCCTTTTAGTTTCCACACAAATTTTAGGATTATTTTTTCTATTTCTGTAAAAAATCTCATTGGTATTTTGATAGAGATTACATTGAATCTGTAGATCACAAGGGGCAGTATGGTCATTTGAAGGATATTAACTCTACTGATCCATGAGCATGGAGTATCTTTCCCTTCGTGTCGTTTTTAATTTATTTCAACAGTGTTTTCTAGTTTTTCTTTTAGAAATCTTTCATTTCCTTGTTACATTTATTCCTAGGTATTTTTTATTTTTGTAGCTATTGTAAATGGGATTGCCTTCTTGATTTATTAGTACATTAATTAGTTAGTACATTAATTAGCATATAGAAATGATTCTGATTTTTGTATGCTGACTTTGTATTCCGCAACTTCATTGAATTTATCAGGTCTAAGAGTTTTTTGGTTGAATCTTTAGTTTTTTTAATATATAAGATCATATCATCAGCAAACAGGGACAATTTGACTTCTTTTCCAATTTGATTGCCTTTTATTTCTTTCTCTTGCCTGATTGCTCTGGCTAGGACTTCCAGTAATATACTAAATAGGAGTGGGGAAAGTTGTCATCCTCATCTTGTTCTAGTTATTAGGGGAAAGGCTTTCAGGCTTTCTTCATTCAGCATGGTGTTACCTGTGGGTTTATTATATTTGACCTTTATTATGTTGAAGTATGTTCCTCCTATGCCTAGTTTGTTGAGAATTTTTACCATGAAAGGATGATGAATTTTATTAAATGCTTCTTCCGTGTCTATTGAGATCATCATATGGTTTTTGTACTTCATTCTGTTGATGTGATGTATATTGTTTATTGATTTGCATGCCTTGAACCATTCTTGCATCACTGGGATAAATCCCATTTGATAGTGGTATATTATTTTTTTAATGTGCTGTTGGATTTGGTTTTCTAGTATTTTTTTGAGAATTTCTGTACCTATGTTCATCAGGTATATTGGCCTGTAGTTTTCTTTTGTTGTGCCCTTGTCTGGTTTTGGTATCAGGATAATGCTGGCATCATGGAATAAGTTAGGTAGAATTTTCTCCTCTCCAATTTTTTGGAATAGTTTGAGGAGAATTGGAGTTAGTTGTTTTTTGACAGTTTGATAGAATTTGGCAGTGAAACCATTAGGTCCTGTACTTCTGTTGTTGGGAGACTGTTTATTACTTATTAAATCTTATTATTTGTTATTGATCTGTTCAGATTCTTAATTTCTTCCTGATTCAATCTTGGTCAGTTGTATGAGTCCAGGAATTTATCTGTTTCCTCTAGGTTTTCTAATTTTTTAATGTATAGTTAGTTGTTCATAACAGTGCCTGATGATCCTTTGTGTATCTGTGATATCAGTTGTAATGTCTTTTTTTTCATATCTGATTTTGCTTGGGCCTTCTTTCTTTTATTTTTTGGTTAATCCATCAAGTGGTTTATTTATTTTGATTATCTTTACAAAACACAAACTTTTCATTTCATTTATCCTTTGCATTTTTTCATTTGCCTCTACTTTAATTCTGCTCTGATCTTTATTATTTCTTTCTTTCTACTTATTTGGGGTTTGATTTGTTCTTGCATTTCTAGTTCTTCAAAGTGCATTTTTAAATTGTCTATTTGAAATCTTTCTACTTTTTTATGTGGGCATTTATTCTATCAGCTTTGTTCTTAGCACTGCTTTTGCCATATCCCATAGATTTTGATATGCTGTGTTTGAATTTTTGTTTGTTTCTAGAATTGTTTTGATTTAACCGTAATTTCTTCCTTGACCCAGTGGTCTTTCAGGAGCATGTTGTTTAATTTGTATAGTTTACAGAGTTTCTCTTTTTATAGACTTCTAGTTTTATTGTAGTCTGAGAAAATATTTTATGTGGTTTCTATTTTTAAAAGTTCATTGAGACTTGTTTTGGTTCCTAACATATTATTACATTTCCTTTTGATTTTGGCTAGTTTACAGAAAAGTCACATATTTTTATTCATTTTCCTTTTATCCATTTAATTTACTTAATTCTTATATGAATAGATTTTTATTTGATTTTCTTGACTATTTAAAATAGTCAATATATCATCACATAGAAGATGGAGTTAAAAATAATAGAAAATATTTTGAATCTAAAAATTTTTCCTCAGCAATATTTTTTCTGCTTCATGTACTAAATAATAGCATATAATTATATTTAGAGAGATAGTCCATTTGAATTATTATAAATCACTCTTAATCATGCAAACCAAATAGTGTATCATTCAATTAAGCGTCCTTTTTCGACTCAAAAATTATTTTTAAGAAGCTATTTCAAACAGGAATATTTGGAGTTTTTGTGTTTAAATATTTTCAGTTGATGCATAGTTTTAATATTACATTTTGTCTAGAAAATGTAGCTAGCATGATTTCTAATTGACAAACTTAACTAAGCTTTTCTTTTTTGATTTACATGCATTTAATTTGAGATAAGTTCCACTGTACATTTGACAAACAGCAAATTACATACTGGATACTATACTAATAATACAGCATTATATTCAGCATTCCATATTCTTATGTTATTGTATCTGATTGCTAGAGATGCACTAAAGTCTCCCTCTATAATCACATTTGTCTATCTTCCATTGGACTTAACCATCTTATGCTTATTTGTATGTTATGGTGTTTGATTTGGGGGCACTTAAAAACATATGATTGTCCAATCTTTCTATGTGAAATTTACTTTATTTTATTAAATTCATCTTGTCTAATGTTAGCCTTATTATTTTTCCTTTCTTTAAGTTTTCCTAAAGTTTGTGGGCCTGAGTCATTTTATTGAATTTTTCTTAAAAGCAAAATATTATTAAATTGTTTTTACCCAATCTGGATACACAATCTGGTTATTTTTTTTCCTTTCAGTAGATGAACTCACCTTATTTTTTAATTAGCTACCATAAATATCAGGTTCCATTTTACCTGATCAAACAAGTTTCAGTGTTTTATTTTTTCTTTTGTCATTCCTTTCTCTTTTGTCATTGTCTTTTTTATTGACAAATAATTTCTTGATTTATTTCTTCTTTTGGAGAAAATATATGTTTATTCAATTTAAACTTATAGCCAAATGGAGTTTATATGGATTCTGCTAGAAACTGATGTAGGTCATGCTTTGAATTCCTTATCCTTTCCAGATCTTATAGCCTGACAGGAAGTGGAAGGAACAAACAGTCCCAAAAGAAACTTCCTTCATCGGAAATGTCATTGTTCATTCCATTTGATGTTGCTGTCTTTACTATAATAAACTTTAGCAGTGCCTAATTTTATGCTTGGCCAAATCACACATTTCTGGATGTCGGCGTTTTTCCCAAGGTTCCAAGCAGACAGTAGGCCTAGAAATGACTTCCATTTCTCCCCATACTTTCTTTTGATGCCTTTCTTTGACCCATTCACTCAGGATGTGGCAGACTGAATCAGCCAGCATTATCTTTATTTGCCTTCTAGATAGATAGCTTTTTTGAAGGAGGTGAAATTTAATATTGTTATATTTCCATCCTCTGTGGCTTCCATCAAACTGAATCACACTATTTCAATGGAAATTCCTGAAACTTTGGCCAGGAAGATGTTGGTATCACTAGTCATTTTCTAAAAATGGCTCAGTTGTTTCCTCTTTTACTGGTGTATAAATTATTTCAATATGAACTCAGGTAGATGAGGAACTACATGCAATCTTGAAAATATGTATGTTCCCCAACTTGTGGCTTTGACACAGTTTATATTTCATGTGAAGAAGAAACCACAGTTACTTTGCACAGGAGTTAATTTTAAGAAGCATCTGACCAGTATGTGTATACACTGACATGGAACTCATCTGAGATAGATCTTATATCAGCTCATATAAGCTTAGAATATTAAAACTTTCTATTGCTATCCCCCAGATAACTTGACTTTGTTTTTATATGCCAATAGGCCATATAGTAAGTACTAGTAAGTAATCCTGATTTCAGATACTTTATTAATTTGTTTCTTCCCTTAGTTCAGAAAGGCTCTTTAATTCATACTTCTTGGATTCTCATATAGGAAACACTTAAAATTATATATGAACCATAGTGGCAAAATTGGAGATTCTCCAATAGTCTGGCTCACTAGTTCCTCTGAATGATTTACCATAGATCTGCCCTTGCAGTTCATTTATTTCCAGGTCATTCAGTGGAATTCTATTGTTAAAAAAAAAAAAGCCTTCCTACAGACAAACACTCAAACTACTTCAATGTGATAGTTCCTGGCAAGACTGCACATTGAAATTGCAATTTTAAAAAAGAGCAAAGAAGATCTAGGAGTAAATAGGGAAAAAGTTGAAATTAATGGGCTTTATTTTTAATAGTGGGAAGTCTTTGAAACATAAAGGATATGACAATGATTTCTCAAATGTCAATAGATGAAACAGCCCTGAAATGTATATAATAGGAAAAGAAAAGTATTAATGTTAAAATTATGGAAAGATGTTTTTAAAGATTCCAAATGAAAGTGTTTTGACTAGTGGTGTTCTGGTAAATGTTTGAAAAAACAGCTTGAGGAGAAAGAGGAAAAGCCCTGATTCATGAAGTTTGCCAATTTCCATAGTGTAAATATTCCCAACATGATCAATTTCAAGCTATCTTCATGAAGTCACTGAACACAGAGTCAGGAAGAAATGTGCCCAGTGATTCTCATGAGCCATTGAAAGTCATCTCCAAACGATATGGTTTGGCTCTGTTGCCCTACTCAAATCTCATCTTGAATTGTAATGCCCATGTGTGGAGAGAGGGAGGTGTTTGGATCATGGGGGTAGTTTCCCCCATGTTGTTCTCATGATAGTGAGTGAGTGCTGATGAGATCTGATGGCTTTATAAGTATTTGATAGTTCATCTTTCATATGCACTCTCACCTGCCACCATGTAAGAAATGCTTGCTTCCCCTTCTGCCATGATTGTACGTTTCCTGAGGCCTCCCAGCCATGCAGAACTGTGAGTCAATTAAACCTATAAATTACCCAGTCTTGGGCAGTCCTTTATAGCAATATGAAAATGGACTAATACAGTTAATTAGTACAAAGAGTGGGGTACTGCTAGAAAGATACAGAAAATATGGAAGCAACTTTGGAACTGGGTAATGGGCAGAGGTTGATAGAGTTTGGAGGGCTCAGAAGACAGGAAGATGAGGGGAAAATTCGATCGTCCTAGGATTATTTAATGGTTTTGACTAACATGCTGATAGTGATATGGACAATGAAGTCCAGGCTGAGGTGGTCTGAGATGAAGATGAGGAACTTCTTGGGAAGTGGAGCAAAGGTCACGCTTACTATGCTTTAGCAAAGAGACTAGTGGAATTTTGCCCCTTGCCCTCGGGATCTGTGGGACTTTGAATTTGAGAGAGAGGATCTGAAATAGGAACTTATGTTTAAAAGGGAAGCAGAGCATAAACGTTTGGAAAATTTGCAGCCTGGTGATGCAATAGAAAAGAAAAACCCATTTTCTGAGAATAAATTCAACCTGCTGCAGAAATTTGCATAAGTAATGAGGAGCTGAATGTTAATCAGCAAGACAATGGGGAAAATATCTCCATGTCAGAGATCTTGGTGGCAGCCCCTACAATCACAGGTCTAGAAACCTAGGAGGGAAAAATGGTTTCTTGGGCCTGGCCCAGGGCCACTCTGCTCTTTGCAGACTCAGGACTTGGTGTCCTGTGTCCCAGTTGCTTCAGAGGGTGCAAGCCCCAAGCCTTGGTGGCTTCTACATGGTGCTGGGTCTGCATGTGCAGAGTCAAGAATTGAGGTTTGGGAACCTCCACCTATATTTCAGAGGATTTATAGCAATGCCTGGTTGTCCAGGCAGAAGTCTGCTGCAGGGATAGGGCCCTCATGGGGAATCTTTGCTAGGGCAATGTAGAAGGGAAATGTGGGGTCAGAGACCCCACACAGAGTCCCCATTGATCACTGCCTAGTGAAGTTGTGAGAAGAGGGTCACCATCCTGCAGACCCCAAAATGGTAGATCTACTAACAACTTGCACTGTGTGCCTGGAAAAGCCACAGATATTCAATATCAGCCTGTGAAAGAGCTACCTAAGGCTGTGGAAGCCCATCCCTTGCATCAGCGTGCCCTGTATTTGAGACATGGAGTCAAAAGACATTATTTTGGAGCTTTAAGATTTAATGACTGCCCTACTGGATTTTGGACTTTTATGGGGCCTGTAGGCCCTTTGTTTTGGCCAATTTCACCATTTGGAATGGGAGCATTTATCCAATGCCTGTATCCCCATTATATCTTGAAAGTAACTAACTTGCTTTTGATTTTACAAGTTCATAGGTAGAAGAGACTTGCCTTGTCTCAGGTGAGACTTTGGACTGTGGACTTGTGAGTTAATGCTGAAATGAGTTAAGACTTTGGGGGACCGTTGGGAAGGCATGATTGGTTTTGAACTGTGAAAAGACATGAGATTTGGGAAGGGCCAGGGGCAGAATGATATTGTTTGGCTCTGTGTCCCCACTCAAATCTCATCTCAAATTGTAATCTCCACATGTCGAGAGGGACCAGTAATACTCACATGTCGAGAAAGGGAGGTGATTGGATTATGGGGGTCGTTCCCCCATGCTGTTCACATGATAGTGAGTTCTTATCAGATCTGATGGTTTTATACGTGTTTGACAGTTCCTCCTTCATATGCTCTCTCGCCTGTCACCATATAGGATATACCTGCTTCCCCTTCTGCCACGATTTTAAGTTTCCTGAGGCCTCCCCAGCCATGTGGAACTATGAATCAATTAAACCTCTTTTTTTTTCTTTTTAACAAATTACCCAGTCTTGTGCAGATTTTTACAGCAGCGCTAAACAGACTAAAACACCAGAAAGCCATTGGGATAATCTTTTTAGCATTTTTAAAAGTGGTTACTACGCTATATAAGGCTGTATAAGACCTAACTGGTAAAGGTAAAGGGTGCCTTGTGCCGGGTGGTATGCACTTTCACATTTAAAGTAACGAATGACGCAATATGGTAAAATTGAAAATGACTGAGACCATAAAATCAAAAACTCACAGATTTGAATCCCAGCATCATAACCTAGTGTATGATTTTAACAAAATTACCTAATCTGTCTTAATTTATTTCATTTATTTATTTTTAATGGACAAAAATTGTATATATATATGGTGTGGAACATGAAATATGTATACATTATGGAATGGCTACATCAAGCTAATTAACATATGTATTACCTCATATAATATTCATTTGTGTTAAGAACTCTTAAAATCTCTCTTAGCAATTTTCAAGTATAGAATACATTGTTATTATCTATTGTCACCATGTTATACAATAGAGCTCTTGAACTTATTCCTTTTATCCAACTCATATTTTTGTAATCTATGACCAACTATCATTCTCCAGCCCCTGGTAACCAACATTCTACTCTGCTCCTTTGAGTTCAATCTTTTTAGATTCCAAATATTAAGACTTCAATTATCCATCTGTAAAATTCTGCAAAATTGGAACTATTCAGCAAACATCTTAAAATGATTAAAAGACAATAAAGATAATAAACATGAATGTATGTGGTATATAAATAGATTAGGAATTATTATTTTTCTTCCAGCTTCTATACTACTTGTTTCCTTCTAGCTGTCCTTACTCAATAGAAAATACTAAATTGAAGTCAGAATATGAATTATAATTAGTAAGGGAATGATATGGCTCTAGTTGTTAATATACCTACATAGCTACTTGAAAATTACTCTTATATAGGAGGGAGAGTTCATGAGAAATGCAGGCACCAAAGGAGGAAGTCAGTACCAACATTCATTTTCCTTTCCATCTTTGACAAAATTTAAAAAGCTATGGGCAATGACACATGGATAATCTTCAGGACTCAATTTTGTCACTTATTATTTTGTAGCCTCTATGGTTCAGGAAAAGGAAGTCAAGGAATGTGGAAGGGGTATTGAGTGGACCAACCTATGGTATTTGCTACAAAAATACAATTCTGTAAAAGGCAGGAATGATGTGTCATGGGAATTCATGAAAGAAAATAATTTTGGGCTATAATAAACAGGGGTAATTTAAAACCCTGACATTAAAAATAGTGTCTGCAGTGTTTTAATGGATGAATATGGTCAGATTTAGAACATTGTGGGTGAATCAAATATATATATATATGAACTGATACAGAAGTAGAAAAGATTAATGTTTAATTAAAAGGTAAGCAACTTAATATATTCCAAATGCAAAGTAAGCTTATGGTAGTATCAGGAAGTGTACTAGCTTGGTACTAGGTTAGCAAATGAGCCTATGGATTTGTCTTTTATTTCCTATGTAATTACCATATTTGAAGATGCATACACTGTATTGACGGCTTTATTTATGTTTTTATTTAATTCCCAAATGATACTAGAAAAAAAGCATCATGACATTTTTATAGAAGAGGGAACTGATGACCAGTTTACCTTGATGATCTAAGATTATACAATTTATCATTCAAGAAACATTGAAAGTTTTTGACAAGGGAAGTAACATGATGGAAAGTGTAAGTTCCTGCAGTTATTTGACATTAGCAAATTAAAATTCCTGCCTTACTTTACACTGAAGGCAAATTTAGAAGCTCTTGATTACTATAGATGCCAACAGCTTATTCTTCATATAGCATATGGTAATGTCTTAGTAGCATTCCTTCTAAAAACAAAAGTGACACCCAGCTCCCAGCATTTCACTCATCTCCCTCTTTGCAGCATATCAGTGAAGGGGCTTTTGCCTTTTCTGGTATATAAAACAAAAGTTATCTAGGCAATTATTCAATGCAAGTTTTCATTGAGGGATAAATTAATCCATCTATTCTCATGAAATGCACTAGTTTAGATTCATTTTTCAGTTTCATTTGCAGAGAAGTGAACCTTGAGCAAATTTGAAACATGACAGGAAAATGTGATTAAGGAAAGAACTAAGTTTCCAAACACAATTCTATGCAAGAAGAGGGGCTTAATTGAGCGGCTAAATATCACTCTCTTCGGAGTGTTCTTACTGAAATCTTCAGTAACCTCCAAATTGATAAATCCACAAAACAATCTTCAGCCCTCATCCTGTCTTATCACTTGGCAGCATTTGACCATGACTTACAGAAACTATTTCTAGAAATATTTTTAATTAGTTTCTATAGCAATGCTCTCCTGACTTTTTTTACATTTTAAGCATTCTTTCTGTGTTTTATAGGATTTGTTAGTTTGTTTGTTTTTTGTTTTGGTAGTACTTGGTGGTCAACTGGAAGTGGCAAAAAGCAAATGGATAAAAGAGTAAAAAATCAAATATTCTTAACCTGATGTAAACATTCTTTACAATCTAGCCCCATGTGCATTTGCAACTTTACCTCTAGACCAGATTAATTTACCATTCTGATTTTCTCAACTCAGAAGTACTTAACAATCACATTCTCATTAAAATCTACCTAGAATGTCTGTAGAAATTGCTATTTAATTTACTGGGATTTTACAGCTCTTATTTGTATAAATTTGTAATTGAACTTACTATATGTACGTATAGTTTATGTCTAAAAAATATCTCCCCCACCTTCAGTCTGAATGAGCATAGAACATGCCTTTAATCCTTCTGTATGTAGTGACTAGTGACTAAAATAAGGTTAACAGAATCAGTAAATGCATGTTTAACTAGCAAATGAAAGTTCAATGAACTAATAATACCTGATTTTCTTATTAGTAATACCATCTTGGTCAAGTCTCTAAACTTCTTTGTGTTTTTGTTTACTTACCTGAAAAATTGATATAGTAATTATGGCCCCCCACTTTAAAATCTCAGAATATTTTGGTATCAAAATAAGAATACTGGTTACAAAGGTATTTATAAATGTAAGGTATTATGTATAGAAAAACAGACCAATTTGAATGTTATGAGCTTATAGTTTTACTAAAGTTTCAGATAGCCACACATGCACGTGTGAGTGCACACACAAGATATCCCACAAATAAAATGAAATGTTACTGGATTTCCTATCTTTATTAATTCTTGTATTTATCAATGTGTGGAAAAAGTATCAACTTTGCTGATTTGGTAGCCCCATACTTGAATGCTATCATGGGGAGACAGATACTCCGTTTGGCAATGCATTTTAAACCATCTTAGTTGACATCATTATTGTTTTCTTAGATTTTAAATTCTTGAAAGATGATAAGTACATCTCTATATAGTGTGCAATATATCATTATACAAAAACAGTCAATACCATGCATCTTTGATAGTGATAATAACTTTCTGAATGGTAATAAACATGATCAGAAGCAATACAAAGTTGATATTCAATTAGAAAAGTCAGGCAACAGTTCTTAACATCCCCATTGCAAAATTCCTACATAGAATGGTATGCATTTTAGCTAGCAAAACATTAAAACAGTCGGGAATACTACACTTGTTGCATTACCGAGTGCTCTGGCATTTTGTCGTTGTTTTGAATATGAACTAACCAACACTTTTGGCAATACTGCAAACTTAAATTTTACAAATGAGATGCATAGCTGAAATGTGACTTTATTGCTGTTGTGAGCAATCTTTTAGATGCCTTTACTCCAAGTGACATAAAGGAAGTTTAAATTTAAGAAGTTAAAGTAGACAAATGGTAAGACTACTGAGATGATGTAACTGTATGGCAAAGTTTTCATCATTTATTGGTTTGCCGATGCCACCTCAGTACTATTGCTCATGTTACTGACGAAATTATGCTATATAAAGCACAGCTCTATCAAATTCAGGAGAGTCAGTAGAAAAATATTTTTCATCAAAGATGGAATTGACAAGTACAAATTCTGTGGAAACTGATAACCTTCAGAAATGGTACTCTACAATTTTAAGATTTAATAAAAATAAGAGTTATTGTAATTTATCCTTGGTTGTTTTAATGAATTATACAAACAGTTTAACTTTGGGGATTCTGCACATACTATTTGCATCTTGTTGAAGAAGCTCTCAGCAAAGAGACTTTGGCTAAGATGTAAAGCAGCCCTCAGAATGAATCATACAACCTGCAAAGAGCTGTGCTAAATACATCCATATATATGACAAAAGCTTCAAGTTTTTTCTAGCATTTACATTATTGATACAAATCAACATAGAGACCAGAGAGTTTTAAAAATAATAGGTGCACAAGGGAATGGGCATAAAGGAAGGGTGACAGTGGAGCAGCTTCAGGCCCACTGTTTGGCACAG
The DNA here is from genome assembly GCF_028858775.2 of Pan troglodytes. Classification (NCBI taxonomy): domain Eukaryota; kingdom Metazoa; phylum Chordata; class Mammalia; order Primates; family Hominidae; genus Pan; species Pan troglodytes. The sequence goes on from NC_086015.1 coordinate 92,135,012, forward strand.
CAGGGTTGCATATTTCCTATGTCAATTGAAAAACCTAAAACATACCTCTATTTAAGCCATCCTGCCAAGTACTGCACCAAGAAAGCTACTTGCAAAGTGAGGCATCTCCAGCAGCAGAAAAATCTGGGGAGCAGTAGAAATGATGGAAGATGATGGCTCAAACCGAAATGTCATCCTAGGTGTGCACTTGATCCACAAGAGACCTGCAGTCCTGCCATGCCAAACAGTAGGTGGATAGGCTCCTCCACTGCCCCTCTCTTCTCAGACCCCTGTCCTCTATTTCCTTAGCCTTGCTTCTCTCAAATTATGCTTTCCCCTGTTTACCCATCCACAGGTATATCTTATCAAGTCTAGAGGCCAAACCCTTGTCCAATGGGAAAGAAGCGTAGAGCACAAAATTTATGAAGGCACTCACTCAGGGTTGGGCAAGTGCTTCTTTAACTTTGCACCCTAGACCCCTCATTTGCCTCATCCTAGTCCCAGGTGTTGGAAGTAGAGTATGGTATAGCTGGGTAACTTAGAATCTACTCCTTAAGCTCTGCAGGAATTTGACCATCCTCAACAACTAGCACCTTATTGCTGGTTTAATAAACGTATATTGCATACCTGTTCCCCTCTGTCTTCAGCTTTGGCCTAAAATTCCAGGAAATAGAAAAAATACCCTGCAATATCCTATTATATACAGAACAACAGAGAAAGCTTACTCCCAGTTTTTCACTGTGAAACACAGTTCAGTGACTTATCTCATGTGCACACTGTTTTACTTCATTTAAATTATCTCTGCATGTTTAGTATCAGCAGTAAGATTACTGATCAAATTATCAGTAATTTGGGGGGATGCATTGGATACTGCCAAGGTTCTATTTAAAATAATTTTACCAATTGTCACTATGAATTTTCATGGTTGTTTTCATTTCCCCACAACCAGACACACATATAGGCATTTGTGTTTTTGGTATACAAATCTCATTGTTATACAATAAGATTTTTTTTTTTTGCTTAACTTTGAATATTTTACATATTTATACTGGTTGTTTTATCTGTAGACTTATTTTTAGAGGGCAGTTTTATTTTTCATCTAGTTTGCATGTTTGAATCTTCTGGGATCCTGGAAGAATACTAGTAAATTATCTCATGTTAACTAAATTCTCAGTTTTATTTTCTCTCTTGCCTTTTTTTTAAAAAGTCTTTGGATATCATCATTATGCTATGCCTTTTTAAAAAATAATTTTTCTGCTTATTTTCCACATTCATACATATGCTGAAATTCAGCAAGTTGTATAAAGAATTGAAATTGGAATATGTGAATTATTTATTAATGAACAAACTTTATAACTGACCAGTATCTCCATCATGCCAATATATAAGGTTATAAAGGTTTAAAATGCATATAAGATAAAAGAATATTAGCTAATAGAAGCAAAAATATTTTTATATATTATAAATTTCCCAAAATGAGACTCAATATTAATTAGTTTTTCAACCAAAAATTTATGATTACTGTTGACAAACTACAAACTATTTAAGTACAATGAGAAAAAAGTTAAATAGTAAATGAGAACAATTTAACTCTTAAAATTATTGGGCCTGTTTTCAAGGTTATTACAATGCTATATATAAGTTAATTCTTAATTTTAATATTCTGCTTTTTATATTTCTGTGTAGATATGTGAATTCCTTTTGGAGGAATAGAAACACTTTAACCCAACTTCAAAAGATAATAATAATGAACAAGTCTAAATCCTAAAACATGATGAGCAAAGATAAAAGAACAGATATGAGTAAAGATTCCAATAACTTGGTTTCCTGGAATCATGACCCATTTTAACATGATTTATGCCCAATATGACATCAAGATGTCAAGAAATATGAAACAGGATAGTTACATACCATCAAAGATGTAATTAGTCGTTTGGATATATGCTAAAAAGTTTTAGAATAATTATTCAATAGCACTTCATAAAATATCTTCACATTCTTTAAATTTAAAAGGTAAATTGTAATAAATTTGAGAGTTGATATGCTCTCAAATACTTGAGAGTATATATTAAAATTAATTTAATAAATTTATTATGATTAGCATTACCAGTTTTCTTTCTTAATGGGGAAGGAATAAACATAAAATAAAGTGGCTAAGATTTACAGATTCATGTAACAATGGCATTTATAACCTTATTTATGTTTTGTAAAGTTCTGCATGACTATTAACTCAGGTAAATCAAATTAAAATTTATCTTGAGTGGTACTAAATATGACTAAATCAAAAGTCAGTCAGTAAGTATTCTTGAATATGTCAAATCAACTATCTTTCAACTGAAGGTAATAATTGATTTTCTCACTGATTTGGACAACAAATAATAGAATTGCCAATGAATAAACCAACCCTTTGGTAATATTTGATATTTCATACGAGTTGTGCTTTATTCAAGATTTTACTTCTACCTAAAAATACTAAATAATGAATGATGTATATTTTTGGTGCACAGAGATTGTTTAAATTAAATTAAATACGTTGTTTAGATTCTAAGATCCATAAGTTTTTCTGCACTGTTTTTTAATTGAAAGCCCCTGTAAAGAATTTCAGAAACCCATAAGTTACATTTTTGTGTGAATCTTTTATTTTCCAAAGTACTTCCAAGTACCTTATCTGCATTGACACTCATATCTACTCTATGAAATAGAAAAGGCCAGCGTCATCTGTTTGCTTTTGTTTTTGTCTTCTCATGAGAAACTGAGCCTATCTTATACATCCAGTCTTCACCTTATGATACCCTACTTTTAATCCCACAAAGCATAGAAAGTAGCTTGCCATTAGCTTATTTTATATTAAAATGTTCATGATGTTGATATTGTGATGACCCTTACCTTCTAGATATATTTCCATCATCCCTCAAATCCCAAAATATTAGGGATTGACTTTTTAGTTATTTGATAACACTGTTCATGCTCCCTGGTGTCGGGGATGATAGTGTCATAAGGAGCTTGTCAGTGAAACCACTGTCCCAAATGTCATAGTTAAGTTTAATTCCAATTATCTAATTTATTCTCTAATCAAATATCTAGTAGATAGTAATAAACGTTAATTACAAAAGGAATAAGCCAAATATTCCCCTTTAGTATGCATTTTATAATGCAGCTATTACAGCTGATCTTCATCTCCCCCCAAAAAAGACGTTTTTTCTTTTATTGACTTCTAAACCGGATATTTTATTTCAAAAGTGGTTAGTGGTCAGAGAGGGGAAAAGAAAGGTAACAATTGTTTGAGCAGATCAGCCAGGGTATATTATGGCTGGGAAAATTTCAGGAGAAGAGAAAAGAAATGATTTGTTTTATTCTTTGCTTTTTTAAGGAGGAGTTTGGGAGAGAATGAATTGGACTGTGAACCTTTCATGAACTTCTCAAAAGAACAGGAACATGAGGAGACGAAATGGTGATGAAAACCCACAATTCAATCTACCACAGTATGGTAAGCATTCCCAGCTTTAAACCATGAAGAAAAATAAATTGACAATTAGTGAAAAAAAAATGTGGTAAATCAAAGAACGTAATGCAAAATGGACACTGGAGGGATGAAAATCCATATGACTCCTGCTTCCAGGAAAGGCCAGAGCCACTGATCATTGGTTCACTAATGGCCAATAGTGTTTCAAGGTGAAAGGAAGGATGGGTCCAGGAGCCTATTGGAGGAAAATAGGGTGGAGACTTGGAGATGGTGTTAAGAGAACATTTGGGTGAGTGAACATAAATCAAAGAAAAACTAAATTAAGAAAAATGCTTATAGAAAATGAAAGGTAGACATAAAATACTAAATCAGATAAAAACCTGCAGATTTTATATTTAACCATCTTCTCAATTATAATAATGATTTGGAAAATTTAATGTTTTCTTTTATATAATTTGGCAGGGTGATAACTATCCTCAGTGGGATAACAGACTAGTTTTAACTCTTACATCTCCATGTTTCAGAGTTTATTTGAGGCAAAGTATGATTTTTAAGAACAGCTACTGCTTATTTTGCTCAGGTTGCTTATTGCCCAGTCTGAGGGGACCATTCATAGCTTATCCATGTGATACACAACCTGCACAAGCCATACGTGTTGCCTCTGATTATATGTGTACATAAGAAATGAAACAACATAATAAATGTTACTCTTGGGAACAGCAATGGATTAAGAGCCCTAATATCTTTATTCAGGTCACTGATCTGCTGGCTCCTAGCCGGATAATATTATTCATATCAATTAGCCTCTCTGAATCCAGAGTGCTTGTTAGGAAAATGGTGACAATAATATTTACCTTCCCAATCTTACACAGTTGTCTGAGTTAGTCAAAGAATGTTTTGTAAAATTTTAAGTTTTATATAAATGCACATTATTATTTAGAAGATTAATGCAACCATAGGATAGTCACTTGTCATATATATGGATTTTAATATTTTTAAGAGACAGCATGACATATATCATGTAAGCTACTGTCACAAAGCTAAACGTATATATTTAATAAATGATTTTTTAATTAAATGGATGGCAGTAATGTACTGTCTATTGCAAATGTTGTAACAGTTTATATTAATTTATAATTCTATACATTAGATTTTGAAAATCTCAATGGTACCCATTCTCCTTAGTATTATTTTTTAAAAGTTTTTATTTTCCAAGTATACTGATTCTCAGTTATGATGGAGAATATCAACAGTTACTGATTCAAGATGCTCTTGCCCCTGCAAAGTCTACTTCGTAGTTCATCTTCCTTTTCAAGACCTCTAGATGTTGGAACACTTTAGGAATACATCTTCAGCTCTCTTCCCTTCTTTATCCATATCTCCACTCAGGTTTTCTCAACTGGTCCCATATATATATATATTTTTTTGAGACATGGTCTCATGCTTTTACCCAGGCTGGGCTGCAGTGGCACAGTCACAGCTCATTGCAGCTTCCACATCCCAGGATCAAGTGATCCTCCCACCTCAGCCTCCCTAGTAGCTGGGACTACAGGCATCAGGCGTGCACCACCATGCCCGGCCAAGGCTGGTCTTGAACTCCTGAGCTCTAGTGATCCATCCTCCTCAGCCTCCCAAAGTGCTGGGATTACAGGCTTTAAAAAAAACAAAAACAGGCCAGGCACAGTGGTTCACGCCTGTAACTTCAGCACTTTTGGGAGGCCGATGTGGGCGGATCACGAGTTCAAGAGATGGAGACCATCCTGGCTAACATGGTGAAACCCTGTCTCTACTAAAAATACAAAAATTAGCTGTGCATGGTGGCGCGCCTGTAGTCCAAGCTACTCGGGAGGCTGAGGCAGGAGAATCGCTTGAACCCGGGAGGCGGAGTTTGCAGTGAGCCAAGATCGCGCCAGCCTGGCGACAGGGTGAGACTCCGCCTAAAAAAAAAAAAAAAAAAAGCTAACATATGCAGAAGTCTCCCAGATCTTTATCCCAGCCCTGAATCCCCTATGATTTCTTACTTAGATATCAAAGAGCTATAAATCTCTCCCTGTATGTCTACTCAATGATTCAAAATAGATATGTACTAAATTAACTTTTTGATGTTCCATCTAAACTTGTTCCTCCACAAATCTTTCCTATTATAGTCCTACTATACCCTTGGTTGCTTAGACCAAAAATGTGGGGGTCTTACCTTTGTCCAACCCATCAGCAAGTCCTATGCATCCTACTCCAATACATATCCCTAATGATGCCCTTTAAAATGCGACATGATTGGATCCCTGGCCAGTATTTCAAGCTTGTTTATGTAAAACAGGCCTTTTTACTTATCACTCTTCATAGTGCATTATCCCTCCTATAAATTCTATTTCTCTGTTAATTTATGTTTCTCTCTCTATTAGGAAAACATTTTTTTCCGTTTTATTCTCAAGTCAGTATAGTGGACTGGAATAGTGCCTAGCACAATTACTGTAAGCACTCAATAAACCTTGTGAATGAAAGAACGAATTGATACCCATAATATGAATCCCTGAATGAAACAGACCTAGAATTGATGGGAATGAGATTGACAGCTGCACATAACCATCAGTGTCCTGGACTGGGACATGTGTATAGGTGTACTTTCATAAGCACATTATTTCTTTACGAAATACATTCTTGGAATTACTTTTGACTTCAAAGAGTCAAAAATTACCAAATTAATTCAAATAAATAATAAAATTCTGTTTTCAACTCAAGATAATTCTATAAGTATGAAAGCTCCCAAAACAAGGCAAAAGAAAATGTTTTTGTTTCCATTTTGAATTTTTCATTTTTCCAGCCACCCCTCTCTAGCTTCTGAATTTTTACACTGACGAACAGATTTTGTGTCTTTCTTCCCATAGCTAAAAATGATATTCAGACTTAATAATAGTGATTATAAGAAGTATTATTATGCCAATTATTTCAAATTGTGCAATGGTCAAAGCACATAAAAATATGTCATAGCAATAAATCTGTTTTCCTACTCTTTGTAATGTCTTATTTGCCTTAACAACTTTTCAGACAACAGCTATAATAAATGGACTCTCAAGTATGATTTGCATCTCTCCCATCACAAGAGTAGTGTCTGTTTCAGAACTCACAGTTGTGTATGATATATTTAAATGATCCCGAATAATCGTCCTCAGAGCTGTCCTGACCTTACCAATAATAAGTTTTATAGCCCTTTATATTGTAGTTTGCCTGAGCCTGAAATATATTAATTACCACAAATATATGAAATGTGTGGTTGTAAAATCCCTGACTTCTCTCTCCTAAGTCTAATAATCACTAAAATATGTACTATTGCTTTCCTGTCACATTTACCTGGTGCTTGTTTCCCCTTCTATATTCTGTATGTTGTTTGATGGTTCTTTCTCCAGTCTCTCATGCCAGAAGAGTCATTCCTTAATGCCTGGCTCTCCTTCATTTCATATATCCAATTGATCACTGTATCTTCTCAATTCATCATACAAAATATTTCTGGGATTTATGCTCTTTTCATTAGTACCATGGCTTCCTTTAAAAATTGACCCATTTTAGTCTCAGAGTCGCACTTGCCTGGCTTCTAACGCTACCACCACTTTCCCATAAAACCAGAGAGGAATTAACTTAGAATCATGTCACAAAGCCTTCTCCCTGAAAGCAAAATGGTTGTCTTGCTGCTATATACCCAATGACAGAGGTAACACTTGAGACAGGAGATTCTACAGGAAGAGTGTAAGTTGTGATACCAGACAGACAGGCAGGGTTTTAGATCCCATTGTAGGGACATACCACCACCTCTATCTGTGGTGTAATACTGGATAAGTTCACCTCTCTGGAACTTAGTTTAACTATGTTTTACTTTGAAATAATAATTCATATTTCATAGGATTGTTGTGAAGACTAAATAAGATCATGTGTTTTAAAAAATATTTGCTGTAATGTATTGAATGCTCACTAGAGGATAATTTCCTTCCTGCATTCTCCTACCACTTCTAGGCACCATCGATGGTACCAGAACCTGTCTGCAGAAACTCTGCATGCTTTCCTCGTTCTCCTGTCCTGCTATCATTTGGGGACCAAGGATATCTTTATTTCTCAAACAGTATTAGAGAAACTGGGTGAGACCATATTCTGTCTCAGGGAACCTGTTTGATCAATGCTTCTGCAAATCCTCTTTCTATAATAGCTGGAAACTGTTTCTCTTCATGCTATTTTCTTGCTCATACATCAATGATTGATTTCCCCTAGGTTACAAGCAAAAATAAATATTTCATAGCTTTTTCTACTCTACCCTTGCATATTTTTATGAAATCAGCTCTGCCACTCGTTCTTTTTACCTGCTTGGTTTTCTCATAAACTCCATGTCTTTTTAATCCTCTGTACTTTCCATAGCCAGCCTCTCCAGTTAGAATGCTTTTCCCTGCTTATACATCCCGTAAACGCCCATTATTCTCAGATCAGCTTCTCTATAAAGCATTGCCAACCTTTGCTTCATCTCAGAAAGTAGGTGTTTTCCAGCTTAGTGTTCCTATCCCTGCAGTGCACTTCGATAACGTCTCTTTAAGCCTGTATCTTGCCATATTGGTACTATTTGTCTTACCTACTACCGTGTAAATTCCTTGAATGGAGAACAGTACCACAGCACCTAGAATGTGCTTGAAAGTCCACAAATAGTAGATAATGGAAGGTGTTGCTTTCATTATTATTATTATTATTTTGGAGACAAGGTCTCACTCTGTCACCCAGGCTGGAGTGCAGTGGTGTGCTCTTGGATCACTGCAACCTCTGCCTCCTGGTCTCAATAGATCCTCCCACCTCAGCCTCCCAAGTAGCTGGGACTGCAAGCATGGGCCACCATGCCCGGCTAATTTGTGTTTTTGTAGAGACAGGCTTTCGCCATGTTGCCCAGGCTGGTCTCAAACTCCTGAGCTCAAGTCATCTGCCAGCCTCAGCCTCCCAAAGTGTGGGAATTACAGGTTTGAGCCACCACTATCATTATTTTCTTTCTTTCTTTCTTTATTTTACTTTAAGTCCCAGGATACATGTGCAGAACATGCAGGTTCATTACATAGGTATATGTGTGCCATGGTGATTTCCTGCACCTATTGACCCATCCTCTAAGTTTCCTCCCCTCTCCCCACAACCCCCAACAGGCCCTGGTATGTGTTATTCCCCTCCCTGTGTCCATGTGTTGTCATTGTTCAGCTCCCACTTATACTATAATTATTTTCATTGCCCTTATCAACTTAATTTTTTTTTCCTTTCCTAGGCAGTCACATTCTTACCTGAATTTTCTTTGTCAAACTGTGCTACCATTTTGTATCCTGTGTCGTAAACAAGTGTAATTTTTATGCAAGCACTATTTTTATATAATTCTAAACACCAAGACTTTAAAACCTAGAAGAAAACTGCAGTATGTATGCTTCTCTCATTTGCATGAAAATAGCATTCTGTAATTGAGATTTCAAAGTTGAGAAATTCTAAAGCCTTTATTTAAAAAATCCTTTGAAAAATTAATCATATTTTTCCAGTTTTGTAAATAAATGAATTGGAAAGCAATGAAGCAAAATTTAACAACCTTCAAAATACACACTCACATTCTATTCCTAAGTTCTTTTATATTGCAAGTTGGTGCCAAAAAACATAGCCCTATCATGATGGTCCTGAGAGAAAACCTCATTGATTGGAAAAGGGTGAGGTGATCTAGGAATAACTGGCATTCAGCTGTTGTATCGTAGTTTCAGTACAACTTGGAAAAATGGCACCACACATTCACAGGAACTGTACCCTTCTCTCCTGGGGCAACTTAATGAACTTCTCTGGCTACCTGCACAAGATCTTCATCACTCAGTTAAGGGCCAGAGAGAGCAAAATATTTAAATATGTAGCAAGTAAGCCTACTCTATGGTAGATCTACACTAGGTTTGAAGAGTTCTGTAGTTCCATCTGGGTAGGGGAGGGTAATTGTATAACTCTTGATACTTTTGGTATACCATCTAGATGACCCTTCCAACACATTGGCCTCTCAGTTCCTTGGAAAATCTCTCTTCCAATGATCTTGTTCCTCATCCTACCTCAGTTACTCAATCCCACGAGCTTATCCTAGATCTCTCCCATATCTGTGATGTGTTTATATTATTTATTTTGTTATAAGATCGTTTTATAAATTCTGTTCCATTTCTCAAAAATCTGGTAATTTATAGCATGTCTCTGCATTCTTCAGTTGGTAGATGAGAACTTTCAAAAACCCACTTTGTAACTGACGAAATGAGGAACTTATATTTCCTGGCATAACATGAACTGGGAGTGTCATTCAAGTTCGATTAGTTAAGCACTAAAAAAAATTAGGCTCATGTTTTTAGCCTCTTTTTCTTACTTTAAAAGGAATTTTTCTAACAAATTCAGTTTAAGTGTAAATACAACTCTTCATTATCCACAACAACAGGGAATGGAAAATTGGGATCTACAGATAATTCAAAATTTTACTTTAAAGAGCACATTCAACCTTTGTTCCCAATGAGCTCTTAACATTGCTTAGAGCTAAGAATTAATTTGTGTGGATTTTATCACTTTTTATTTGACACCTCACCCAAGGAAGAATGCTGATCAGCAGTGAATTAGGCACTGAGTAGAGTAGCCAGAAAGAGTGAAATCAGAAACCTGAGCACTTGAATCAACCACAAATTTCATATCTAACCCTTGAACATTTTAAATGAAATATATCTTCATTTTAGTTTTATAATAGCAATAGACATTCTAAGACAGAACTAAATATAGAACATTTTTTGAGTGCGTAGATTTTCTGAAAAAGATCACCTGTTCTATTGTTACTTGAAAATGTACATTAATGTATTTAATTCAACCTTCTGGATGAAACAGTGCTAGAACTATGTCATACTTTACCAAATCCATCCCTTCCCAATAACAAAACAAAGAAATGTTTCCCTTTCCTTCCTGTTTTCTTCAGGTGCTTTTCATCAACAGAAAACCACTTGCTGACATGTGGTTCATTTCTAGGGTGGACAAGTAATTTTTAAAAATTTATTGTGGCAAAGTCAGCATACCAAAAAAAAAAAAAAGTTAAAAAAAAAGATCTGTCCTATGCTTTATTTGTGAGGCTGTGAAGGAGACTTCTATGGCTGTTGCTGCGTTGGGTTATCTTTATTTTACCTCCTGGTTGAGTGATGAGCCTTTTCAAAGAGTAAAGAACCAAAGACATGTCCTTCTGCCTGTTTGCTGCACCTCAGTTTGGTCTCCAGACTCTGATATTGTTGGGTGGCTTCATGAAAATTATCCACCAATTTCTTTAAAAAATCAGTTTCTTTTATTATCATTTAAAGATAAGTAATATTCTACATTTGTATGTAACAAGCAGAATCTGAAATCCAGTATTCAGACTATCAAATGAAGCATATGCGATATGCAGAATATGCCTAAAAAGCTGTGATCTTCCTTAAAACACTGAAATCCAAGTCCTCCAAATTTGGCAGAGGAGAAAGCCTCCCTGTTCATGAGAAGGCAGTCGGACCACTAACCTTCACGGTCATTCCTCTGGGATTCCCCCCTTCCTTAGGGATCTCTCTGACTGCATTTGCACATTCACACTGTCCTGAGGGACTTAAGGAGCTTTTCATCTATGTTTGCGCACTTGTATTCCACTCACCAAACATGTTATTAACTACTCTTTTTTGGTTCAAGTGAACCAGCCACTCATGCAAAACACACTTTTATGCTCATGGAGGTAATATATAGGTCTTCCTTTAGAAAAGGAAATTTGCAAAAATAACGATGTTACTTAATAAAATAAAAAACATAATTTATTCTTGTAATTTACCCTGTTATGTAATCAAAGGTATATACAATTTGTAAGTACATCATAGATTACTGATATGCTCAATTAGAGCCAGTAATTAATATTTGCAACAGAAGCATAAATATGATCTTTAAAAACTGACTAATCACTTTTGCTTGTTTAAAATTTTTTATCCTTAAATAGTCTTTAGTGTGATATATACAATAGTATTTCCCTAATTTAAGCATTTTTAGTCTTATTTACAAAATAAATTGAGTCCTATTATTTCATTTGAAATGAATTTTTATTTTGAAAATAATTTGGTAGAACATAAAACAAAATCTTCTTGGGTAGTTAAATATTTAATGTTGACACAGTCTTTTTGTGACATATTTGCTTCACCTGGATATGATTCTAGAGAGTCTATGAGCCCCTTGAAATTGTGTGCAAAAATATATGTGTCCTGGTATTATATCATTCTGGTGTAAAAGGTAGAACAGTTTTCCTCAGAACCATGACGTAAAATGAAATCTATGCATTGTGTGTAAATTCCTCCAAGCAGTATATTTTTAATACTGAAAAAATACTCATGTGTGTGGACTCACTGAAGTAAATGAAGTAGTGGTAAGTCCATCAGCATATGCACACTGATATATTTTCAGAATAATAGGAATATTCTTAGTCATGTCATAAAACTATGTATTATAATGATATAACTTCATTATTCACTATCTCATTTTCCTATGCTCTGGTTTATCATCATGAAGACATTAATTTCTCATGATTTCTCGTGCTATCTATGGAAATAATCCTTTATTGAAAAAATAAGTATCTTGAAATTAGTGGCAGCAAAATGGATTTGAGAAGATCTCATTAAAGTGTATTTAGCAACATCTCACTGAATCTTGGTTACTTTATATTTTTACACACAGAAAAATATTTTGGATGTTTTAGAAAAAAAATGTGTAGAATTAGAGAGCTCTAACTGTGAACACCAACATTGTTTCGCCACCTGTATCTTGCATTAAGAGACAGATGGACTTGCGCCAGAGATTTAAAGTCAAATAAAGAAGTTCCTGGGTGAAAATCAGTATTACTGAAAAATATTTTACAATGAGTTCTTTCTCTAAGCAATGTTTATGGCACATGTATTGATATTTGAAGTAGAAATTAGTTTTAAGTAAATACGACATATAAATAATATTACGTGGAGTTCCATGAAAGAAGGGACTGTGTCCTACACTGAATTAATAGTTGATAAATGAAAAAATAATCAATGAATCAATATATGGATGTGGTAAATTCATAGCTATTTTTCTGTCTCCTGGTAGTGTGGGGTCTAAGTATACCCTAAATAACTCTTGAAATATTCTTATATATATGAGAAGAATTTGCTAATATGATGGACAAACATCATGCTCCAATGAAGTAATAATCTAATCAAGGTGAACAAAATATTTTGGTCTACAAAATAAATAACAATGCAAATATTAGTAACTAACTTTAGTAGGGTCTTTGTACTTTAAAATATATTAAGAAATTATTATTATTATTATTATTTTGAGATGGAGTCTCACTCTGTCGCCCAGGCTGGAGTGCAGTGGCGCCATCTCGGCTCACCGCAAGCTCAGCCTCCCGGCTTCACGCCATTCTCCTACCTCAGCCTCCCGAGTAGCTGGGATTACAGGCGCCGGCCACCACGCCCGGCTAATTTTTTGTATTTTTAGTAGAGACGGGGTTTCACCGTGTTAGCCAGGATGGTCTCGATTTCCTAATCTCGTGATCCGCCTGCTTCAGCCTCCCAAAGTGCTGGGATTACAGGCGTGAGCCACCGTGCCCGGCCCACAGATACAAATTATTTCTATCCAGAAGAAAAACAAACTTCAGTGCTATAGATTATTATCCCAGAAATCTTATACTAATATTGTCTCAAAAGGCCTATAAATATTCAGATCTTCAAAATGCCCTTTGAATCAGCCTTGCCGTCTGATTGGTTTATTCATTAATTAAGAAATTGAATAATATCTTTGACACATGTTTATTTTATATTTTTATGAGCCACATTGCTAACTTTTGGAAACTTAATGGATTATTGTAATCTTCACAACTGCATGAAGTAGGTACTAAAATCATCACCATGCACTATTATTACTATTAACAGTACGATAGGTACTAGTTTCATCCCCGTAAGGAAACAGAATTAGTAAGATTAAATTACTTATCACACAGGTGGTAAGAATTTCAAGCTCTCTAATGCCAAGAGCCTGTGTTCATAACCACTATACTGTGCCACCTGCCTAGAAGCTAAAAGAGAACTCGTATTGAGTAACTAAAGCTAAAATCCGTATCTTCCATGTGTCTTGAAAGTATTGTCAAAGGCAAAGAGAATTTATAAAAGTACTTCGTCACTAAATTAATGTGATAGTAGAAATAATTAATTATATGTAATGTATAATATGTATTATACACACAAACACACACATAAGAATATCCCTTCTTTTTTTTTTTTTTTTTTTTTTTTTGAGATGGAGTCTCACTCTGTCGCCCAGGCTGGAGTGCAGTGGCGCGATCTCGGCTCACTGCAACCTCCCGGGTTGAAGCAATTCTCTTGCCTCAGCCTCCCGAGTAGCTGGGACTACAGGCGCACGCCGCCACACCCGGCTAATTTTTTGTATTTTAGTAGAGACGGGGTTTCACCCTGTTGCCCAGGCTGGTCGCAAACTCCTGAGCTCAGGCAGTCCGCCCACCTCAGCCTCCCAAAGTTCAGGGATTACAGGCGTGAGCCACCGCGCCCAGCCAGAATACCCCTTCTTGTAAGAATTGTTCATCAGAGTAACTAGTTCACAAATGAATTCGTGAATACAGACCAAAACTTTGGCCTCTTGGAGAGAATCAAGCTGTGTCATTGTCAGACAGCCACAGAGTTTCTTTCACATTTCACATTATCAAGATTACATATTACTAACAAAATAATGTTTGAAAGTTATATTTGAGTTATTTGAAACTTTTATCAAGAGTTCCAGGAATGAAAAGCCTCTGGATAGTAAGTAGATAGATAGAGAAAATATTTGCCAAGTTTTGTTCCGTCTGTTGTTTTGTTTGCTTTTGTATTCAGATTGGTGTAACAGGACTTACGTGTCTGGAAATCACCTTTTCCTTACTCAAAGGTTCTTTAAGGTCTGAGGGTCTTAACAACACCTTTCTCCAGCTGTCAAGGAAAAGCTGCATATGAGAGATTTTTGCCTCTTGTTTAGAATTTTTAAGCTGCAAAGGATAACACTCTGTTTTTCTCAGCAGTGTTTTCTTCTGGCCCCAAATCTGCTTGCAATATTGTCGTTGTTTCTACTGGCAGACTCTGCTTCCTTTGGGAGGTGTTTCTAGATAAAGGCATATAGGGTGAAGAGACTTCTGCTTCCCTTAAGTATCCAGAATGTCTCCAAACTGGAACTAGGGAAATATAAAAATTAAAAACCTTAACTATTTTTCTTTTAAAGCCATTTCCCAAGTGTTGTCCTTGAGCTTGCTATATCAAAATAACTCAATCTACTTGTTTAAAAAAATGCAGATTTCTTGGCCTCATTCCTGACCTTTTGGGTCAGAACCTGTGAGCTGGAACCAGGGAAACAGTATACTGTTTCAACAAGAAACTCAGTTGACCCCATACCGTATTTATAAAGCACTTAAAAAAATAGGGACAGGGTCTTGCTGTATTGCCCAGCTGGAGTGTAGTGGCATGATTGTAGCTAGCTGCAGCCTCAAATTCCTGGGCTCAAGGGATCCTCCTGACTCAGCCTCCCAAGTAGCTACCACACCTGGCTAATTTTTTAAAAATTTTATGTAGAGCTAGGGTTTCACTATATTGCCTAGGCTGGTCTCAAACTCCTGGCCTCAAGCAGTCCTCCCACCCTCAAGCAATCCTCCTAGCTTGGCCTCCCAAACTGCTGGGTTTACAGGCATAAGCCACCACGTGCCCGGCCTATAAAGCCCTTTTTTTTTTAAGTCCTTCTTATATTTTTACGTAATTGAGACTTGCACGAAGATTCTTAGCTTTTTACTCTGAAAAAGTATTGACTTCCATTTTTAATAACTTTGTAATCAGAGCTTACAAGTTCACTTCTGATTGTCTTTAAAGAAAAATTATCTTGTTGTATCTTCAAAAATATATAGATTGGCTGCTCAACTCAGGTGCACATTTTGTGTTATACATGGCAAGAAACTACTTAATAGGGTGAGTATTCCTAACTGTTGCAAACTATCTGATAGTACTGTTTGTAATTTATTTCAGTGCTTGTATTTCTAGGACAGGGATGATATATTTGGATATAAAACCCAAGTTGGATTCCTCTAATCACTATACTATACATGCAATGTGATTGGATCTCTAATTCAGAATTGTAAGATACTGTGTGTGTATTCATATATGTATATATACACATAAGGTATGCATAATACATGTATATGTGTATGTTTATGTGTGTGTGTATATGTGTATATATGCACACAAATACTCATATAAATACTCATACAAATGTGAATATATACATATATTAAAAATGAAAACAATTTGGGACTTAAAAAGCAGATGTTATTTTAGGAAAGACTTAGTTCTCTTTTTTTCCCAAGCTATTTCCCATTAGTCTGTTTTCACTTGTTTGTTTAGGCCTGGGAAAGTCAACATGAGGTGGCGCTTAAGAACTTCAAGGTCTAGATCATACAAATCCATGTCTTTTGATCCCTAATGCCTAGTCCAGTTATAAACACACTTTGAACAGTGATGAATGGATATATGAGTGAATGAAAAACAATAGCTTAGACCAGAAGTCTGCAAAGTATAACCTGCAGGACCAAATCCATCCTGCTGCCTATTTTTCTATATCCCTGGTGCTAGGAAGGGTTTTTACATTTCAAAATTGTTTTAAAAATCAAAAGGTTGGTAATATTTTATGACACACAAAAATTATAGGAAATTCAAATCTCAGTGTCCATGAATAAGGTTTTACTAGAAAACAGCCATGCTCATTTGTTTAGGTATTTTGTGTGGTTGCTTTTATGCTGCAATGGTAGAGTTAAGTAGTTGCAACAGAGACGATATGGCCTGCAAAGTTGAAAATATTTAATATCTGACCCTTTACAGAAAGTCTATGGATGCCTCAGTTTAGAAAGATTAAGTGTCTTGCCCAGAGAGCTACAAAATGTAAATTATGTATCTGGAATTATCGATAGGTGTTTGAACTCCGAATTCAATGCCATTTTCTCCGTACTTCTCTAAGCCTAGAAAATTGATTTTCGTTCTGGACCAAACATCTTGATTCCTGCTCCAGAGGTTCTTGGTGTTAGGCAGAACTGGATTTGAATCGTAACTTTGCTCAGGGCTGGCTACATAACTTGTGGGGCTCAAGGCAAAAGGAAAATGCCTGGCAATGGCAAAGGACCCTTATCCCCAAGAACCCCCGCAAACCCAACCCCACCCCCAGGGCAGACAGGAGCTAAATATGGAGATGGCATATAAATACAAAACTAAAATGACTAAGAATCTCAAGACAGCAACCACAGAGCATTAAACCCCAATTGGGGTACTTTTCTGAGCCTGGTCACAATGGTTGTACTTCGATGAAGCCAGATTACAACATAATGAAATATGATGCCGTCACAAGTCAAAAAATCTATCTGAACCCCTATTTTCATAGTGATGCCATGTAGTTGATGATATCTGTCTCAAAAACTTTAGAAGTCACAATAGACCATGCATATAAAGCAGTTAGCAATGTTCTTGGCTGATTATTTTTCAATTTCCTGTACTTCCTTTCTAGTATTAAATCAAGAAGTAGCATTCCTATCGTAAAAGACTAAATGTCATTTCCATATTTTTGAGACCAAATTCCTTTTTAGCATGAACTTCATCAATGGTTGGATCATACATTATCCTAAAGAGATGTCCAAATTACAGATAAATTGAGCCATTATTTAGAGCCATTTTTGTTCTTTGTGAATAGGCTTTCCCTGGGCACTTATCAGCTGTCTGTACCCTCTGGGTCTGCACATTATAAAGCAAATGAGGAACTTTCGTTGGGGCATTTTCAGACCCTTGCATTAGCTGTAGTGTGCCAGTGCAAAGGACCCTAACTTGATAATTTTATGGTCACAAGAACTAAGCCTACACCAAACCAACACTAAAACTACACTAAACCTATAATAATTCTAGATATTATTCTCCAGGATTCTACCCAGCAGAAAAGGAGATATCATCCATTTATTTTATTATCTGCAAAGTGGTGAACATGTACCCACTTGGCCAGATGGATTCCATGCTAGTGTTCAGCTTCCTTCAGGGAATATTTGTGATTCTGGTCAACCAATTCACTGATTTAGGAAAGACAATACTTCTATTCTGTTACTTTAGAGATCTGAGGTTGTCAGTAAAGTTAATGTAGTCATAAAATTACCATTAGCGAGAGAATAGTCTCATTCATTGAGATGTTGAGTTTTTTTGATATGAAAAAGGATATTTTTTCTTTTAGCTTTTGTTTTTTGTGCTAAGAGTCATATAATAATGTGTCCTAGTAAACAATAATATCTCAGAAGATTTTATTTTTGTTTCACGTTGAGTCACACTCAATTTTTGTTTGGAAAATAATTTTAATATCCATAAGTGGTTTTTCAATTTGTTATGAATAATACAGTCATCCAGTAAGTGTTGAATAAAGGGGAAGCTTCAGAATTTCTTAATGTTCTAAATTTCATTAGTTTGCAATTTATTAAAGACTAGTATTTCTTAGAATGTTGACATCTCCCATCAGATTATATTATATTCAGAATGTCCCAATCTCAGAAAAGCTCACAGCACTGAAGAGAAGCAATTCAATGATCTTCCAGATACCTCCCTGAGGAAAAAGTTTTAAAATATATGTATCAACTCTCTCCTACATCTTCTGAAACTAAGGGTCAGAGAGTTTGGGTGAAACATTAGAGAAAAACAAAAAACAAGATAAAATCTTGGAGCCCATTTTTTCTTTTTGTACTTCAGTATTTACTTATTCCTATCCTTAGTTCCACAATTATAAATTAATTATGATAACTTTTATCTTTAAGTTATTAATATAGTATCATTAAAATAAAATAATACTTTGTAGATTATGGGAAGAACATTTCATATCAGTGATATATTGTTAGTTTTTTGTGATAAGAAACATCACATTTTTTCACAGACGTATTATGTTTGCAAAGAATTCAGAAGGACTTTTTTCCTTAACATTGTTTGCTAGTCAATATTAATTTTCTAAATTTCATGGATATTCATTTTCAGTACGATTAAATAGGCTTTTTTTTAGTTGCGATTATTATCAAACCAATTAAACAATCTTCAGTTAATAAAGAAGAAAAGGAATGTAGCTTACATAACTGAACAAGCCAAGGAATCAGAATCTCACAGTGTCATAATTCTTTCTCCATATTCTCAGTTCTGCTTTTCTCTGTGTTCACTTTATTATGAATTATTTTTATAGAAATAAGGCAGTCGTCAACAACTCCAGGATTATATCTTACTAGTTTAACAGTGCCAACAGGACAGAGAACCTCTTTTCTTACAGTTCCAGCAAAAATCTGAAATTGAGCATCATTGTAATTATTTGAAAAGCCAACCTGAGGCAAGTTCACAATCCGGAAGCTGAATATGTGTCCAACTTCACACAAATCACAAGGGAAAAAAATAGAAAGGATATTTCCCTCAGGAAAATCAGGGCACCATTACTCAGAGAGAGGAAACTGGATTCTCCACAAAGGAAAACAAAAAATGTCCTCCACAGTTTAACAGTAGAAATAGATGAATATACAGAATTCTAAATACATTGGATAATTTATTATTATTAAACACATACTATATAATGTGTGACAATTTTCTAATTTTTCACCTCATATTTTCTATAGGAAATATCACATATATTTTAAGTGAAAGGTACTTAGCCCATTTTCTGGCATTAAGTGGCATTGAATGTATTACAGCTCCTCCTTGACTTTAGACAATAAAATATTATTGTTACAGTATAATTATTATTGAAAAATATTTTATCTCTTATCCATAATCAATGTGTTTCATTTCTATTTTCTTATATTTTTAGAATTTCTTATTTCTTACTCAAATATTTTTAGAATTTATTTTATCCACGTGGATACTATATGGAAATAATAACTGAGATTATGGAACAATTTCTTTCAGAACATAAAATGCTTATTTACTTTAAGTTCTCTTGAGAGAAACCAGAGTCGAATTTCAATAAAGCTACACTCATTAAATAATAAAGAAAAAGAATCTTAATTATATAATAATTGCTAATAGAAATTGACCATTAGGGAAGAAAGATTTAGTTAAGGGCTGATTATCTGGAGGAATTGATGGAGGAAGTGGCTGGTAGTCAAAATACCATTCCTACGATGTTCTATCTCCTGTCAATGGTAGAGGTACCCTACCAGTGTCAGAATAAACATTTTCTTGTTGTCCTGTATTCCACCCTTGCCAGCCACTCCAGGGACCCTAATCTACCAACTATCCCCTGCCGCCATCTATCTTCAACCTCTCTCCATAATTCTTTCTTTTCTGCTCATAATCACCACTCTGTTTTCCATCTCTATAATTTTGTCATTTTGAGAAGCTATATGAATCGAATAATATAGTATGTGAAATTTTGAGTTTGTTTTTTTATATTACTTAACGTAATACCCTTGAGATCCATCCAAGTTATTGTATACAGCAATAATTTTTCCTTGATTGCTGTGATTACCTTTCGTTGCATTGTAGCTGAAGAGTTTTACATTTAAATTGTTGCAATATCCACTCAATAATGGACTGAAATGAAAACCAATTGAACTGTGCACATGCATTGTGAAAACAGTAGATAAGAAAACACAATTGGAATAACTACACTTTCTTCAAATCTAATGACAAAATCTAGAAGGAATGAATAGCTTCCCTAATGCTATAATCTGAGTCTGAAAACTTCCTTCCTAAAAAAAAAAAAATTCTCAAAGTATTTGCCCATTTTTAAGTAAGGCTGTTTCCTTGTTGTTGAGTAGTTTGAGTTTCTTGTATACTTTTGATATTAATTGCTTACCTGCTGTATAATTTGCAAATATTTTCTCCCAATCCATGAACTGTCTCTTTATTCTATTGATTGTTCTTTTTATTTGTTTTTTGTGGGGTTTTTTTTTTTTTTTTTGCTGTCTAGAAGCCTTTTAGTTTGATTTAATCTTTTTATTTTCTTTTGCTTGTGCTTTGATTGCTTGTGCATTTGGGTTCATACTCAAAAAAATCATTGCCTAGATCAATGTCATGGAGCTTTTCTGTATGTTTTTTATGTTTATTTCCAATAGTTATACAATTTAGGTTTTATGTTTAAGTCACTAATTCATTTTGAGTTGCTCATTGTAGATAGTGTAAGATAAGGGCCTAATTTCATTCATCTGCATGTAGATGTCCAGTTTTACCAACACCATCTACTGAAAAGACTTCCCTTTTCTTAGTTTGTATTCTTGGCAACTTTATCAAAAATGTATGGATTTACACCTGAGTTCTGTATTCTGTCCCATTGTTCTGTGTGTCTGTTTTTATGCCAGTACCATGCTGTTTTGATTATTATAGCCTTGTAGTATATTTTCATGTTGGATAGTGTGATGCTTCCTACTTCGCTCTTTTCACTCAGGATTGCTTTGATGATTTGGGGTCTTTTGTGATTGTAAGCAAATTTTAGGATATTTTTCTTTAAAAAAAGTCATTGGAATTTTTTGTTTGTTTTTTTTTTACTTTTAACTTTTATTTTAGAATCAGGAAGTACATGTACAGGATTGTTACAAAGGTATATTGTGTGATGCTGAGGTTTGGAGTATAAATGAATCTGTCACCCAGGTAGTTAGCATAGTAACCAATAGGTAGTTTTTTTCAACTCTCCCCCATCTTGTATTCTCCAGTGTCTGTTGTTCCTATTTTTATGACCATGTGTGCTCAACGTTTAGCTCCCACTTGTAAGTGAAAACATGCAGTATTTGGTTTCCTATTTCTGCATTAGTTTGCTTAGGATAATGGTTTCCAGCTGCATCCATGTTGCTGCAAAGGACATGATTTCATTCTTTTTCATGGCTGCATAGTATTCCATAGTGTATATCTACCACGTTTTCTTTATCTAACCTACCACCGATGGACAGATGGAAACTTAGGTTGATTCCATGCCTTCACTATTGTGATTAGCACTGTGATGAATAAATAGGTGCATATGTCTTTTTGGTAGAATGATATATTTTCCTTTGAGTGTATACCCAGTAACAGGGTTGCTGAGTCTTCTTTTCAGAAGTGTTTGTTCATGTCCTTTGTTCACTTTTTAATAGGGTTATTTCTTTTTTGCTTGTTGACTTGTTTAAGATCCTTATAGATCCTGGATATTAGACCTTTGTCAGATGCATAGTTTGTGAATATTTTCTATAGAAGTCATGTAAATGGGCAACAGATATATGGAAAAATGCTCAACTGCAATTATCAGAGAAATGCAAATTAAAAATACGATGAGACATCACTTCACATCTGTAAGATTGGCTATTATAAAAAACATGAAAATAAATGTTGGTGAGAATGTGGAGAAAAGGGAAGATTTATACTGTAGAGAAAAGGGAACACTTATACAGGGTTGGTGGTATTGTAAATTAGCACAGCCATTCTGGAAAACAGTACAAAGCTTCCCACAATAATAATAATAATAACATATGATCCAGCAATCCCACTACTGGAGTATACCCAAAGTACTTGAAATTAATATGCTGAAAAGATATCCACACCCCCATATTTACTGCAGCATTATTCTCAATAGCTCAATATTGTTCATCATTAGATGAATATTTTTTAAATGTGGTGTATATATGCAATAAAATATTATTCAGCTTTAAAAACACAGGAAATTCTGTCATTTGCAACAACATGGCTGAACCTAGAGGATATTATGTTAAGCTAAATTCACCAGGCACAGAGAGACAAATACTGTATTATCTCACTTGTATGTGGAATATAAAAACATTGAACTCATAGAAGTAGAAAATAGAAAGACAGTTACCAGTGGCTCTGAAGAGAGTGTGGATGGGAAAAGAGGAGATGTTGGTCAGTGGGTACAAAGCTACAGTTAGATAAGAGACACAGTTCTGACGTTTCATTGCACAGCAAAGAAAATATAATTAATAATTTTGTATTGTTTATTTTAAAGAAAGGATTTTAAATATTCTTGGCACAGAGAAATGATAAATATTTGAGATCATACATATGCTTATTAGCCGGATTTAATCATTCTACATCATACACTCATAGCAAAACATTACACTGTACCCCATAAATATATAATTATTTATCAATTGTTATTTGTCAAGTATTAACAAAATTATTATATGACAAAATTATTTGTCAATTAAAAATAAAACTCTTAAAAATTTAATAAATAAAAAATAGAGTCTCTTGTAAACATTAAAGCAAAACTTCTCTAGGATTTTCTTAGTCCCTGAAATTCCCATTAATCAATCCTTTTAATCAAATCTGGCAGCGAATATTCTTTTTTACTTACGATTGCATTATATGTTTAACAGGAACTAAAATATTAATCCATTCTCCCACTAATTGTATTAACAAATATATGAAAGTGCAAGGGGGTTGGGAACTCTAGTCAGTGGAGCAACTAGTTTAAAGAAAATGCATCGTCTATATGTTATTTGAAATTCTAGATTTCTGTGAAGCTCAATGACCTTAAAAACTAAACTAACATAGGGCTGGGTGCGGTGGCTCACGTCTGTAATCCCAGCACTTTGGGAGGCTGAGGCAGGCAGATCACCTGGGGTCAAGAGTTCGAGACCAGCCTGGCCAACATGGTGAAACCCCGTCTCTACTAAAAATACAAAAATTAGCCAGACGTGGTGGCGCGCTCCTGTAATCCCAGCTACTCAGGAGGCTGAGGCAGAAGAATCCCTTGAACCCTGGAGGCAGAGATTGCAGTGAGCTGAGATCATGCCACTCCACTCCTGCCTGGGCAACAAGAGCGAGATTCTGTCTCAAAAAAAAAAAAAGAAAGAAAAAGAAAGAAAAAAAAACTAAACTAACATAAATTTCGTCTTTTGAAGATTTCCCAAGAGCTTCTGCTTAGACTTCACTCCTAGTAACGTTTTTCCCCTCTCTTCCTGAAATTAAAAGTTGATTAGATTGGAAAAGAATTTCTTCATTCCCATTAAGGTTACATTGTATACTTATTCTTCTGGAAAATGAAAAATCTCTGAACATTAGCAATTCAGCAACTCAAAACAATAGGCTTTTTTTGTTTTGTTTTGTTTTTTTGAGACAGAGTTTCATTCTGTTGCCCAGGCTGGAGTGCAGTGGCTTGATCTCAGCTCACTGCATTCTCCACCTCCCGGGTTTAAGCAATTCTCTGCCTCAGCCTCCCGAGTAGCTGGGATTATCACCACGCCCGGCTAATTTTTTTTGTATTTTTAGTAGAGACGTGGTTTCACTGTCTTGGCCAGGCTGATCTTGAACTTCTGACCTAGTGATCCACCCACCTTGGCCTCCCAAAGTGCTGCGATTACAGGTATGAGCCACCGCACCCGGCCAAAACAACAGTTTTTATAAAGAGACTCAACACATTGAGATGAGTTATGAAACATCTCATGAGCTATATTAGATTTTCAAATATCTAGGATTAAGTTTCAATAAAATAATTTCCTGGGGAAAAAAACCGTCTTAAATAATGACAAGTACTAAATTGTTAAAGTCATAGAAATTATAATGAAATATTACCACATATATGATGGCTTTACAATTTCTAATGTAAAACAGTATCCAAATTTCTGGAGGAGAAACAAGAGACTAGAAATCTCTACAGATTACAAACCAGAAAACTGTTTAAGACTTGCTTTTTATAAAACAACCTTTTGGCACTTCATTTCTAGTATGTGAGGAACTCTGCCCCAGGAAAAAACAGATTTTCCTCGATCAGAGATCAGAATCAAGTAATTGTTAAAAGCTGTAAAATGCCACTAAGAACGATAAAACAACAGACACACATTCAACTACAGCTTTGAAAGGACACACTTTATACATGCTGTAGATAGGTCTCGGTAAAGGACAGTGTTGTGATAAAGGTTTCCCAGTTCGGACAAGTTTGTGTGACCTCTATCTTCAAAGCATGCAAAGTCCATTTTTCAAGTGGACCCGTGCAATTGAAGCCGCTGAGGTTTTATCTGTACCTCTGCATCTGGAATGATGCTACACATTTCCTATAAGACATTGTAACCTAAACCCACTCAAAAACAATCTCAGAAACAAAAATATTAATAAAAGCAAAATGAAGGTAATCTGTAAAATCTTTTTGTTTATACTAGTGGTCTTAATAATATAGGCTCAAATTATTTTAACTGTATTTTAGCAAAGACAACATTGATATGCTTAGCTGGATTCTGTTCATGATGTTATTAAATATTTTATATTTTGCATTCTAAGATATTAAATGTGAGCGGTGTTCTTCCTGAGTGCACTTTATAATTATGTCAGATGTTTATATCATACATGTTGTTTTGAAGTAACTTGAGAGCAAACATAAATTTCTTGCCATAGATACCACATAAACCTACCACTGGCCCTTCACCATCCTGACTTTCTTTTTCAAATACAAGACATGGCACAAGTTCTGTCTTACCACACCAAAGTAAACAAACTGACAAAACAACAACAAAAACTCGCTATTACCATGCATTGCTCAAGTTGTCATTATTTGAGTCAATATATTTTATGGAATATATATTTTCCTCTGCAAATATTATTTTGGTGTTTTCACTCACAAATTTGTCCATTGGATTGTAAATTCCTTAGGAGCATGGATTTTAGTCACCATCAAATAAATCCTAGTACTTAGCACACAACAGACAGGCAATTCTTTAGAAATTTTTTGATGGCACACTCACTATGTGCTAGCCATCTTCTAGGGCTAGGGATAAGCAGTAAACCAAATTTCCTACTCATGTAGATCTGAGATTCTTGTAGGGAAGAGAGTAAACAGATAATTAAAAAAACACATAGTTATATAAAACTATAAAAGTAGTATGGGCCGGGTGCGGTGGCTCACGCCTGTAATCCCAGCACTTTGGGAGGCTGAGACAGGTGGATCACCTGAGGCCAGCAGTTCAAGACCAGCCTGGCCAACATGGCAAACCCTGTCTCTACTAAAAATACAAAAAATTAGCCAGGTGTGATGGCAAGCACCTGTAAACCCAGCTACTTCGGAGGCTGAGGCAGAAGAATCGTTTGAACCTGGGAGGCAGAGGTTGCAGTGAGCCAAGATTGTGCCACTGCACTCCACCCTGGGTGACAGAGCAAGACTCCATCTCAAAAAAAAAAAATATTATGAACACAAAGCGGATAACTGAAATAGAATACCAACTTTATACAACTTATCATTTAATAAATGAGAAAAATAAGGCTCATAAAAAGACAAAAGACTTTTCCAAATCACCCAGCTAGATAGCAACATAGTCAGCATTTCAATTTTTTTGTTTGTTTGTTTGTTTTGAGCTACAAATTCAATGTTATTTCCACAATTGAGTAATGGCTTGCAATGCTGGAACTGGGAAGAGGACACTATTCGGTAATATAATAAGTTGCTTCTGTTGAGAATAAAGTTTGAATTAACAACTTCTTGTTTAAGTACAAATTCTTTAAAGATAGTCATTGTATTTTAGTTACATAAGATTTATAGCTTTTGAAAGAAAATTTCAAGTTTTTCCTGCTGGAGTTGAATTTTATAGTTTTATAGAAATTTTCTAGCAGACAGTGAAATGTTGCTTTATGGTCAATTACCCTTAATTAGCTTTAATTAAAATTAAAATAATTTTATGGCAAGTATATTCAGAAGTATCCATTTTTGTAGATAAATATATTATTGCTATTTTTAAGATATATTGGGGAAAAATAAAAAGAAAAATAGCCCAAACATTTAAATACAAAATGGGGAAAATAAAAAATTCATAAAATAAAATATACATAAATGATCATTCAACATATAAAAATGTACAGCTTCACTAAAAATCAAATAAATGCAAATTAAAAGATTGATGAACTATTTTTTAAATTTAGCCTTCCAAATTAGCAAAGATTTGTGAATAATAATGGTGATGCTTTGAGAGAGGCACTTTAATCTTATATTTTTGCAGATGGGTTAATTGTCACAAATTTACTAGGGTTCTATTTGACAATATATATCAATTACATTTAAAAATTCTACAGCTTGAACTGAAGACTTACACCTCCAGGAATTATTTTTGAAAATTTTATATATCTATATTTTCTATTGTATTGATAGACAATATTTTACATATTTATGGGAGTACATGTGAGTATTTGTTACATGCATAGAATATGTAATGACCAAATCAAGGTATTTGGGGTATCCATTAACTTGGGTGTTTATTATTTTTTTACATTGATATCATTGCAAGTTCCTCTCTTCTAGTTACTTTGAAATATACATAATATTATTGCTAAGTATAGTCATTCTAGTCTGCTATCAAAACACTAGAACTTATTTCTTCTATCTAATGATATGTTTATGCCTGTAACCAACCTCTCTTTATTCTCCTCTTGCCCTCACCCACCCTTCCAAGTCTCTGGTACCCATCATTCTATTCTCTGTATCCATAAGATCAAGATTTTTAGTCCCCACATGTGAGGGAAGGCAGGCAGTATTTGTCTTTCCGTGCTTAGGTTATTCCACTTACACATAATGACCTTCAGTTCTATTCATATTGCTGCACATGACATGACTGCGCTCTTTATGGCTGAATATTTCATTGTGCGTATATACCACGTTTTAAATGCATTTGTTCACTGATGACACGTTGATTCCATATCTTTGCAATAAGCATGTGAGTACAGACATCTCTTTGATATACTGATTTATTTTCCTTTGGATAATCAATACCTAGCAGTGAGATTACTGGACTGTATGGTAGTCCTCTTTTTAGTTTTTTGAGAAATCTTAATACTGTTTTCCACAGTGGCTGTACTAGTTTACATTCTCACTAACAGTGTATGAGTTCCCTTTTCAGCACATCCTTGCCATCATCTGTTAAATTTTGTCTTTTTGATAATAGCCATTCGAACTGGGGTGAGATGATAGCTCATTGTGGTTTTGATTTGCATTTCCCTGGAGATTATTGATGCTGAGCATTTTTTCATATACCTGCTGGCTGTTTGTATGTCTTCTTTGAGAAATGTCTATTCATGTCTTTTGCCCTTTTGCCCATTTTTTAGTGGGATTTTTTTTCTCTTGAGTTGTTGGAATTCCTTGTACATTTTGGATATTCCATGCGGAACAAGTAATTTGCAAATTTTTTTCCCCTTCAAGAGGTTGTCTCTTCACTCTATTGTTTCATTTGCTGTGCAGAAGCTTTTTAGGTTATTGAGCTTTATATGTCTAGCATTTGAAATAATATATATAGGATGCATTTTCTTCATATAAATGTTAGGTACAAGATGTTTAGAATTACAAAAACAATAAAATAATCTAAATGTTTAAAAATGAGTGGCATTCAATTAGGAAAAGAGGAAGTCAAATTTTACCTGTTTGCAGATGACATGATTGTGTATCTAGAAAACCCCATCATCTCAGCCCAAAATCTCCTTAAGCTGATTGATAAGCAACTTCAGCAAAGTCTCAGGATACAAAACCAATGTGCAAAAATCACAAGCATTCTTATACACCAATAAGAGACAAACAGAGAGCCAAATCATGAGTGAACTCCCATTCACAATTGCTTCAAAGAGAATAAAATACCTAGGAATCCAACTTACAAGGGATGTGAAGGACCTCTTCAAGGAGAACTACAAAGCACTGCTCAATGAAATAAAAGAGGATACAAACAAATGGAAGAACATTCCATGCTCATGGGTAGGAAGAATCAATATCATGAAAATGGCCATACTGCCCAAGGTAATTTATGGATTCACTGCCATCCCCATCAAGCTACCAATGACTTTCTTCACAAAATTGGAAAAAACTACTTTAAAGTTCATATGGAACCAAAAAAGAGCCCTGCATCACCAAGTCAATCCTAAGCCAAAAGAACAAAGCTGGAGGCATCACGCTACCTGACTTCAAGCTATACTACAAGGCTACAGTAACCAAAACAGCATGGTACTGGTACCAAAACAGAGATATAGATCAATGGAACAGAACAGAGCCCTCAGAAATAATGCCGCATATCTACAACTATCTGATCTTTGACAAACCTGAGAAAAACAAGCAATGGGGAAAGGATTCCCTATTTAATAAATGGTGCTGGGAAAACTGGCTAGCCATATGTAGAAAGCTGAAACTGGATCCCTTTCTTACACCTTCTACAAAAATTAATTCAAGATGGATTAAAGACTTACATGTTAGATCTAAAATCATAAAAACCCTATAAGAAAATCTAGGCAATACCATTCAGGACATAGGCATGGGCAAGGACTTCATGTCTAAAACACCAAAAGCAATGGCAGCAAAAGCCAAAATTGACAAATGGGATCTAATTCAACTAAAGAGCTTCTGTACAGCAAAAGAAACTACCATCAGAGTGAACAGGCAACCTACAGAATGGGAGAAAATTTTTGCAATCTACTCATCTGACAAAGGGCTAATATCCAGAATCTACAATGAACTCAAACAAATTTACAAGAAAAAACAAACAACCCCATCAAAAAGTGGGCGAAAGATATGAACAGACACTTCTCCAAAGAAGACATTTATGCAGCCAAAAGACACATGAAAAAATGCTCATCATCACTGGCCATCAGAGAAATGCAAATCAAAACCACAATGAGATACCATCTCACACCAGTTAGAATGATGATCATTAAAAAGTCAGGAAACAACAGGTGCTGGAGAGGATGTGGAGAAATAGGAACACTTTTACACTGTTGGTGGGACTGTAAACTAGTTCAACCATTGTGGAAGTCAGTGTGGCGATTCCTTAGGGATCTAGAACTAGAAATACCTTTTGACCCAGCCATCCCATTACTGGGTATATACCCAAAGGACTATAAATCATGCTGCTATAAAGACACATGCACACGTAAGTTTATTGAGGCACTATTCACAATAGCAAAGACGTGGAACCAGCCCAAATGTCCAACAATGATAGACTGGACTAAGAAAATGTGGCACATATACACCATGGAATACTATGCAGCCATAAAAAATGATGAGTTCATGTCCTTTGTAGGGACATGGATGAAGCCGGAAACCATCATTCTCAGCAAACTATCACAAGGACAAAAAACCAAACACAGCATGTTCTCACTCATAGGTGGGAATTGAACAATGAGAACACATGAACACAGGAAGGGGAACATCACACACCGGGGCCTGTTGTGGGGTGGGGGGAGTGGAGAGGGATAACATTAGGAGATATACCTAATGTAAATGACGAGTTAATGGGTGCAGCACACCAACATGGCACATGTATAGATATGTAACAAACCTGCATATAACCTGTTTTTATATAATCTAATCTGTAGAGCCCCACATTAAATGTTTACCTTCTGAAGATCTCAAAACACAGTCCTTGGGCATTATTAGCAAAAATGACGTGTACCAGCTGCCACTGATTCTGCCAATGCTTTCAGAGTTACAGCTTATGTTATCCTGTTATTTCCCCAGACTTATTAGTGTTTTTATTTCTTGTTGTATTTCTTTATGATATGGCTCTACCTAGGACTGTTCTGTGAAACCAAGAAATTATTTTATTATTTATTATTATTTTATTTTTCTGCTTGAAGAGCACAATGAGTATCAGGCGGAATGGAGACAAGCAGAGAAAACTGTCTCAGGTTTTTCAGAACTACAACTTGACAAATATTTTTATGTTGTAGTAAATTAAAATATTTTCCAATTAAGAGAAAAAAATTCTTACCAAACATCTGATTATGGTAAAAAAAAGTAGAATACAGATTACTAAATCATTATAATTTGCATTCCAAGTATAGAGAATAATGAATAGGAAGAATATAAAATAGGAAATAGATGTTTTTAAAATTAATATTTCCATCTAAAGCCAGTCATGCAGATTTATGACATATGACAAATACCTTCCAAAAGAAAGAATAGTTCTAGTATTATTTTTCCATAATAAATAGACCCAAAATAGAAAAACAGGAAATAGCTCATTTTAAAGAAGATATTTTAGTATGTCTTCTAAATGTCCGTGATCTCTATTCCAAGTCTTTTTAAAGACTTTTTTTTTAGAGTAATTTTAAGCTCACAGAAAAATGAAAAGGAAGGTACAGAGATTTCACATATATCCCCACATATGCATAGCCTCCCCCATTAGCAACATTCCCCACCGAAGTAGTACATTTGTTACAACTGATGAACTTGCATTGACACATCACTACCCAGAGTCCATAGTTTACATTAGGGTTCACTCTTGGTGTTGTACATTCTATGGATTAAGGCACATCTGCAAAGTCCCTTTCACCATGTAAGGTAACATATTCAGAGGCTCTGGGGATTCGAGTATGGAACTTTTGGGGAGGTTTTATTCTGCCTACGGCAAGATATGATAATAATAACACTATTATTTTTATTTTTCAACTAAATTGCTTCAGTATTCTTACACTGTAAAGTTAAAAATAATAATAATAAAGAAAAATGATAAAGTGCATTATTACTCTATCAGTCCTTTGGTAAGGATTGCAACAGTAAAAGGAGAAAGCGAATTATAATCTATTCTCTACCCTAGTCCCACAAACTCAGGCCCTGGTCTAATTATTTTCAGTAAATCTTAAGTGATTTGTTGTAGACAAAGGAGTTTATGGCTTGATAAATACTCCCAATCTGTTGAGTGAAAGTCTACAGTTTTACTGAGCAAAGGCATGTATAGAGCACTGTAAAATTTTATATAACTCAGGGGTACAAAGTGTGACCAAGACTGAATAGTTCTATGTCATCATGACCTGTGATTTCCTGTGAACGTCTGCAGAAGCCTGTCTATATTAGGACTGGGTCAAGAAAAACTTCACCCTCAGCCATCGTGTTACATTGTTTTGCCCAAGAAGACAGACCTGTTATTTTGAGCTTGTCTGTCAACGTGGTATGCACATCAGTTCACCTTTTTCCTATCCATGGTTTACTTTTTATAGATTCATCCTAATCCCATGTCCAACATGAACTCTTTCTTGAGAATCAGTACCTATATTTTGGGGGACTAAAGTACTATATTTATGGATGTGGTTGATTCAATTCTTGCAAGCACCTGTAGTTGCTTGTAAAATTAATTTTATCTGAAATAAATGGATATTCTGGGTTTTTTTTTGTTTTACCATGGAATCTTTTGTGTAACCTTCACTCATAGCCTCCTTTTTGCCTAAAAGCAAGTGTGATACCTTTACTAAGAATGATAAAGAAATGCTTTACCATGAAAGTGAGCACATCCTCTGTAATGGGTCAAATTGTTTCTAGTTCCTTTACAAATCCGGCTGCAGAAATTACAGATCTGAGACAAATGGTTTTCTTTTTCACCAGTGCATTTCCTTTGTTGAGTTTAAGAAATTTTGGGCTGGGTGTGTTGGCTCATGCCTGTAATCCCAGCACTTTGGGAGGCCAAGGAGGGTAGATCCTCTGAGGTCTGGAGTTCGAGACCAGCCTGGCCAATATGATGAAACCCTGTCTCTACTAAAAATACAGAAAATTAGCCAGACTTGGTGGCAGATGCCTGTAATCCCAGCCTACCTGGGAGGCTGAGGCAGGAGAATTGCTTGAACCCGGGAGGTGGAGGTTGCAGTGAGCCAAGATCGTGCCACTGCACTCCAGCCTCGGCAACAAGAGTAAAACTCTGTGTCAAAAAAGGAAGTTAAAACAAACTAAAAAAGAGAAGTTTTGGCACAGGAATTTATTGTTGCTGTTCATCACTATAGTGTGTTAGTCTCAAGTAACAGTCACTCAGTCTAAAAAAATACTTCATGCTACTAAATTGTCCTGACTCAGGGTTCTGGGGATAGGACAAGAAGACCAGCTGGTTTACTAATATGTACTTTGCCACTCTGCAGACAACAACAGGAATGAGGTACTAATAGAATGCTGCTTCTACAGTAGAACCACAAAACAATGTCACCTTTAGAGCCATATGATATTGTTTTTTTCTAGATAAAATCCTAAGGAAACACTGAAGCCATAAATTAAAGGAAGCAAACATTCTTTCTCCCATCTCCTGTAGCTAAGGAACTGTATCATCTACTACTTTGATATTTATTCCTAAGGATTAAGTTCTTGCCTAAAACAATGTCACTATCAATATGCCAGATAGCAATATAAATCTAATTTCTGAGGAAGGGGATATGCTGGAGAAAAGTTGCTATATAAATTGCTCTAAAGTGTGGTCTCTGACACATTGACATTACTTAGGAACTTAATAGACAACATTGGCATTACCTAGGAGCTTACGAAGCATTTAGAACCTTGTCCCAATCTGAATCTGATATCTATATTTTAAAATATCCCCAGAAGATTCATTCAACACATTAGAATTTGACAAGCACTGCTCTAGAGAGTAGTTTTGCCATGTATGTAGTTCTATCAGAGAAGCCAGACCTTTCTTTTCTTGCCTTTGTTTTATACCCGCCCAGCTTAATAGGTGTTCCTCTTTTTCTAAATTCCAATAATTATTTTCTGCACAATTAATTTTGCAAGTAAATCACATACTGTTCTGTTGTTTCTACTGATTTCATTTGTATCTTCTGGTAGTACCAAAAGTAATATTTTACATATCGTTGATTAGGTGATCGAGGTTGTCTTGCATGTAAATTTATCCTGGTTTTAAAATTCTACTGTAGATAGTGCTTTAATACTACCTTGAATAGCAGTTCTCATTGGTTTGGAAGCTAAGTACTTCAGCATTCTTTGCCCGTAATAAGGCACTTAAGATTTACCAAATCAAATTTTGTAGGAACGATCACACAATGAAAGCATATTAACAAAATTGTAATCATTTCAGGAAGTGAACTTATATTACCTATGTGTCCTTGGAGCAGCCTGGCATACTGCTTGTGATTCAGCAATGCTCAATGAACTTAAAAAGCTGCTGAAGGTGCAACATCTGGTGTGGCAAGCACATGAGAAGCATGAGGTTTCCTAGGCAGAGCCTGTGTGCTCTCCACAGTGGCTCAGCCTCCCTCTTGCTGCATTCACAAGGCATACACCACTAAGTTTTAACTTAATTCATTCAGCCTAGGCCATGTCTTGATGAAAGCCAATAAATTCCGAATCATAACTGAGGCAAGTTCAGTTTCCTTTCAGGTTGCAAGTCTAGTCCTCAATAAAACTGGGGAAAAAAAGTAGATATTTCACTCTGCATTTTCATCCAGAGATCAAAATCATGAATATTGATGCCTTGATCTAAATTGATATCTTATTAGAAATCCAATAGACTCCAAAACAAAAATAAAAAACAACAATAATAACAAAAAGGCAGAAACATGAGCATTTAATTTTCACTACAAATGTAAAGTGGCCAGTTATGAAAAGTATACAACTTGGCATTGAAGGTTACTTAGAAAATTTCAAAATACTCTGCATAGATATAGAATTTTGCTGAGAAATCTGTATCATAATCTGCATATACCATTTTACCTTAATAACATTCTAGGTGGCATATGCATTTTTAACGTGGAAAATTGAAAGTTTTAAATGAAATTAAGTCACTATAAAATCAACTCTCTTTTCTAGATCGGAGACAATAACCATACTTTAAAACTTACTATAGCAATTGATAAATATAATATGTAAACACATTGTACCATGACACACTGAGTTGTAGTTTTTGTTGCTATTTGAGGCATAACATACACTGGATTGTATTTTTGCAGAGAACATTATGTTGGGTTGGGAATTATTTCACTGTCCTTTTTCAATAGAACTCTGACACTAGGCCACATCTTTATTCAGACATGCTTCCTTCGGCATTCACATTTTTTCCCTATGAATTGTTATTATTTTCTAGGTTCAAAGTCATTCTTAGTTGATTTGAAAAACTAACATGTATATTGAATTTTATATTAAATTTTTCCCTCTCGTCATCAGTGAAGTAATACACATAGTGAGAGATCCATTTTTTTTTTCTATTTTATTAAGGTTGAGGCTTAGAATCAGAAAAGTATATTGAATTCATCTCAGTCATGGTTCAGCATTCATTTGCTTGCATAAGGACATGGCATAATGACTAGAATATTTAAATTTTGTGTTCAGAAATCCTTAGACTCATTGTTAGTAGGTGAGAAGTCAAATAACTGCAAAAGAGAACGCCAAAGTGACTTACTTTGACTTACATATAAAATATTAACAACAGGCCAGGTGCAGTGGCTCATGCCTGTAATCCCAGCACCTTGGGAAACGAGGCGGGCAGGTCACTTGAGGCCATGAGTCTGAGACCAGCCTGGCCAACATGGCAAAACACCATCTCTACTAATAATACAAAAATAAGCCAGGCATGGTGGCAGGTGCCTGTAGTCCCAGCTACACGGTAAGCTGAGGCATGAGAATTGCTTGAACCCGAGAAGCAGAGTTTGCTGTGAGCCAAGATCGCACCACTGCACTCCAGCCTGGGCCACACAGTGAGACCCCATCTCAAAAAAATATAATAAAATATTATTATCAAATAGGAAACAATTATATCTAAGAAAGTATGCAATTTTGGATTTTGTTCATCGGTAAGAAGTTGAGATGGTGATTCCACTTGTTTTACTAGGAATTAAATTTACTCACTAAGAACATTTTGTTCACGCTTCCTATCACTGTGAATACTAAATCCATTTTGAATACAGCCTAAATAATTAAATTATAAAATGAGGCCCCACAAGTAAGGATGAAGAGCTTTACCTCCTGAAAATGACAATTTTCCCTAATCTTCAATTAGAAGAACAAAATCAAAATTATTGCCACATTCATTTTATGCTTTTACAAGGACTGTATTTCCATAAATATATTATACTAACAATTATTATTGACTTTTATATTATTGACTTTTACCAGAATAGACACACAAGCCATTTTCTGTGCTTGTGTAGAGTAGCAATATTTAACATGCCTTAAAGTCCTTATTATACATGACTTAAATTTCTCTTGCTGAAGTTTGAGGCCTTGGAGCTCATAAATATTTTAGAAAACACATAAATAGCTCTTTTTCATCGCATGATGAAAATTAGATGGCCAATTCCTTTCCATAGCTCTTCTACTTACATAAATTTGTGTTTTTCTAAGCTTTTGCTGATATTAATTTTTATTATTTTTTAGGTATAATTCTTTGAAATATTGTTAGACAAGTGCTCTAGGGATTACATTCCTAACTTTTCACATTCTAGTTACAATTAATATTATACCACTGCACATAAAATATCAAAACCATATAGCCATGTAGGTCCATTTATTTCTTTATCCTTTATTCCATTCATGTATATCACATTTAAATATGTTATAAATCCCACAATCAAATGTTATAACTTTTCTCTAAGCAATTATTTATATTTTAAACAAATTATAAGGAGGAAAAATAACCTCTTATATTTAACCACATATTTACCATTTCCAGTGTGCTTTATCCCTTCCTGAAGAATCATCTGGTATGAGTTGCCATCTTCCAGAATAATGTTCTTTTGCATTTTTCTGAAGTGCAAATGTACTGGTTTTCATTTACCTGAAAATGGCTTTAATTTACCTTCACTCTTTAAGAACATTTTCAATGGATATAGAATTCTTGGTTGATAAGTTACCAATCTCAAGCAATTTTGAAATCCAACCAAGTAAACTTCATTTGTTTTTAACAGCTGAAAACAGTTGTCTATAATTTAACAATCCACCCTCTGGGATCAGTGAACCCTCATGAACAATCCTTCCCTATTGTGAAAGATAATACAGTGTTTGAAGCTGAGTAGTTTTACCATCTTGTATCTTACCTACAGAATTTTGGGAGACAAACAGCATTCCTTTATTTTGTATTCTTTCTGTACTTTTTAATTCAAACTGGCAGTGTTTCTGCTGATATAAAGTTTTCAAGACCAATGCATGGATCTCCAATATATGTCACACAAATTTACTCCATTAGACACGTGTCTTTTCCATGGATCTTTTCTAGAAACCCACTCTTTATGGTCTAGTTTCTCCTGACTTCCACTGTCTCTAATGAAAAGTCTGCAATCATTGAAATTGTGTGTTCTTCTATATATAATGGATCATTTTTCTTTAATTTTTCTATTTTTGACTTCTGATGAAATGGCTAATCTAACTCACATACTTACTCTTTTTTTTTTTTTCTTTTCTTTTTGAGACACAGTCACTCACTCTGTCACCCAGGCTACAGTGCAGTCATAGGATCTTGGTTCACTGCAACCTCTGCCTCCTAGATTCAACCGATTCTCCTGCTTCAGCCTCCAGAGTAGCTGGGATTACAGACATGTGCCACCACCACTGGCTAATTTTTGTATTTTTAGTAGAGATGGGGTTTCACCATTTCGGCCAGGCTGTCTCAAACTCCTGACCTCAAGTGATCCACCCACCTTGGCCTCCCAAAGTGTTGGGATTACAGGCGTGAGCCACTGCGCCTGGCCACATACTTACTTTTTTCAAAAAGCCTTTTATAGGAATGAATTTTATGACCTAATGATCTTTCTGAAGGATTAGCAAAAGGTCGTCCAACCATACCCTCACTTGCTTTGAGTTTGGGGGGGTTTTGTTGGTTTGTTTCCAGAGCACGTTTTCCTGACAGTTAATCTTTTAATTTTAGTGTCTTGCAATCTGGATAGGCTGAGAATTTCCAAAGTGATCCAACCCTAGTCCTTTTTGTTTAATGATTTTTCAAACATTTTATTTATTTCCACTCACAATTTACTGTAAGAAGCAGGAAGAAATCAGAACCCAGTTTTGATATTTGCTTGGATGAGATAGCCTCAGCTAAATATCCACATTAATTACTTACTAATTCTACTTCCCATATACCTGCAGAATACAATTTTGCTGGATTTTCAGCCACTATATATCAGGGATTTATTTTTTTCCAGTTTCCAATAACATGTTCCTTATTTCCTTCTGAGTTTTCCCTAGCAGTTATTAACATCCATATTTTTACTAACAGCCTTTTCAAGGAAATCAATTTTTCTATAATGCTCCTTAAAATTCTTCCATCTTTCATATATTGCCCAATTCCAAGGCCACTTCTACACTTTAGGTATTTGTAACAGTAGCAGCCCACTGCCAGTACAAAAATCTGTATTCTTTTCTATGGGTTTTGTAACAAATTACTTCAAATTAAGTGGATTAAAATAATGCATATTTATCTTACAGTTCTAGACATCAGAAGTTTGAAATGGTTATCACTGGGCTAAAGCCAATGCACTGGCAACACTGCATTCTTTTCTGAAGACCTTCAACCCAGAATATATTCTTTTTTGTCTTTTCTAATGTCTAGAAGCTGCCCACATTCCTTGACTCATGCCACCTTCCATCTTCAAAGCTGACAATGGCTAGTCTAGTCTTTCTCATACTGTATCACTCTGATACTTCTGCCTCCATCCTCCACATTTAAAGACCCTTATGATTACATTGGGCTCACTCATGTATTCCAGAAAAATCTCCCTTTTTCTGGGTCAAATGATTAGCAACCTGAACTCCATCTGCTTCCTTAATTCCATTTTTTCATGTAATTTAACATATTCACAGTTTCTGGGCATTAGAACATGGACAGTTTGGGAGGCCGTTATTTGGCCTACCATAGCCAGTTTAAAGTTCAAACTACCTTCCTTGCAATGGTGGCAGCCCAAATCTCAGTTCACTCCTTTAGCGTGAGATAACGCTTCTAGGAGTCTGCACCACATATGGGTTGTTCTGGTCAGCCAGAAAACTGTTAGAATTTATACATAGAATTCAGGGCCCTACCTTACAGGTTCTCTTATTTCCAGGATCTCATCTGACATTATTCAGCGACTATGGTTGACCCAAACTCTGTCCTCAGGTTCTTCAATCTAGAAAGACTGTAGGTATTCTACTGGAGTTTTAGCTCCCCTACAAGATGAAGACTGGTGCCTGTCATCAGTTGAAAAGCAATATATCAGTCAGGCATGGTGGATCATGCCTGTAATCCCAGCAATTTGGGAGGCCCAGGAGGGCAGATCACCTGAGGTCACGAGTTCAAGACCAGCCTGGCCAACATGGTGAAACACCGTCTCTACTAAAAATACAAAAATTAGCTGGTTGCGGTGGTGAGCACCTGTAATCCCCGCTACTTGGGAGCCTGAGGCAGGAGAATCGCTTGAACCTGGGAGGCAAAGGTTGCAGTGAGCTGAGGTTGAGCCACTGCATTCCAGCCTGGGTGAGCAAGACTTCATCTCAAAAAAAAAAAAAAGAAAAGAAAAGAAAAGCAATATATCTGGAAAACTCATTTAGCATAATTCCCTTCTACAAAGTTTTGATTTTTTTCCAGCATCTGTCTGCTTTTTGACACTGTCTACTGCCTTCAGGAAGTTTTGTCTTTCTTCAAAGATAAAATATAATTGTCATCTGCATGAAGGTTAGTCTAAGGGTTGATCTGAGTTATTTAGTCATACAGAAGCCTTGATATTCATTTTAAAACTTATTGGTGACTTTATTTACTTGCTTCAATATGTCAAACTCCAATAGAACAATGTAGTTTTTTTTGCCTTACATCATCGCCTCTATCACTCATTTTATTTCATAATAACTCTCTTAGTACCTAATGCAGTCTCTCTTGCTCTCAGATATTTTTAGGAAAATATTTTTATTGAAATTTAAAATATATTATTAAAAATGCACAGATAACAAGTGTACCACTTGATGAATTTTTCTCAAGATAAACAGACCATAGTAGCCAGCATCCAGATCAGGAAATAGAATATTATCAGTGCCACCGACAATCACCTTATGCCATCTCCCAGTCACCATAAACCCTCTTCCCTAAAGCTAATAATTATCTTGACTGTTACCATCACTACTTAATTTTCCTCATTCTAGAACTATATATAAATACACAATAAATATGAATTTTTTGTGTGTCTAGTTTCTTTCTCCCAGCATTGTATTTGTGAGAATCATAAAAATTGTTTGTATGTAGCAG
Source organism: Pan troglodytes (assembly GCF_028858775.2). Taxonomy (NCBI): domain Eukaryota; kingdom Metazoa; phylum Chordata; class Mammalia; order Primates; family Hominidae; genus Pan; species Pan troglodytes. The sequence goes on from NC_086015.1 coordinate 92,174,410, forward strand.
TGGCTTATTCATTTAACTTTATTCATTTTAACACTACTCCCATTTCTCCCAAGTGTATAATATTCTCTAGTATAAAAAATTATAATTTATTTATCTGTTCTACTCTTGGTGGATATTTTGATTGTTTCTGGTATGGGACTATTACAGATAGACTACTGTGAACATTCTGGTGCATGCCTCTTAGTGTTATATAAATTCATGTTGCATGTATATCTACCAGTGGAACTGCTGGCACATGGGGCTTGCATATGTTCAGATTTAGTTGATACTGACAAACAGCTTACCAAAAAGTTGATATGAATCACCAGCAATGAATGAGGGTTTCATTTGCTCCACATCCTTCCCAATACTTAGTTGTTTTATGATGCAATGCCAAAAAATTTTTCCTGTCCTAAGTTTTTCTGTCCTAGCCTCCTTAACCCAGACATTTTCTCTCTAATAGAAGGACCAGTGAGGACCATGAGGAAAATGAAAAACATTTTGTAAAATAATTTCCATAAATCAATAATCCAGTGTCCTAAGAAAGTGTCAAATAATTGTTCAATATTACCAACTAGAATACTTAAAATAAGGGACTCAAATGCAAAAGCAAATATTTTGTATTGAGGTGCTACGAACATATGCCCCATCAGAGGTAGGGTCTGAATGTCTGCTCAGGTAGGATTTAGAGCTGCTAGTCACAGCATGACTTTGGATTCAGAGTCCTGATGGAGAGAGACTAGTCAAGGCAATTATCTTCGCTCTAATGCACCCATAAGCAAAGTTATAAATCCTTTGACCGAAAAACAACTAGCTCCTTTAGAAGGCTTTTGGAAAATATTAAAATATGTCTTTATCTGTACTACAAGCCATCGCCAGATTTTACCTGACACTATGACCTTTACATTGTAAGAGAATTCAACTAACCTAGAGGGACACTTCAGAAAACAAGCAGTTTGCTAGTTTGATTACACTTTCCACTATATTGTTTCTTGTAGCCAATTTTTCTCTCATACTTGCAAAAAAGAAACCCCAAACTGAAAGACTTCAAGTGCATTTCCTGCAAAATTGGATGTTTGTTTTCTTACAGTTATTGACTACAGTTTCTCTTAACCTAGTGATTTCTAATGAGCAGGAAAATTGTTTGGGTTAGAATTTATTAGAGGTGTACATGAGCACAAGTGTGCGTGTGTGTGTGTGTGTGTGTGTGTGTGTGTGTGTTCAGGGAGCAGTTGTTAAGGTGGAAGAAAAGGTGTGTAGTACCACTTTTTTACATTTCTTTATGGTCTCCCCTGAGCAGTATTTCTATTAAAAACATCAGTTTGAACCTGAAGTAATAGCCAGCTTAGATAATTAAGTTTATAAACAAAATATTGATGCAATATGATGGTTACAGAAAATTGAACTGATTTATGAGAAGTATTACAGAATTTAAAAAATTAATACTAGCTTGTAATGTGTCAAAGTATTTTTTCAAACACCAAGCCATGAAATCTTCCAGAACACGGTAGGAAATTCCCTCTTCAACCTCATTGCTTCCTAGGGCAGCACATTTGCACTTTTTGTGTGAGTCAGTGGTGTTGGCTTCAAATTCTTTGGCATTTTCACCCTTGATAAGAATGCAGTAGTAATAACAGCAAGTTCTTACAGAACATAGAGGCATCAAACTTTTAAATCTCTCATTGTACATCGAAATGTTCTATCTTACCTTTCTCTTTTTGTCTCTCTCTCTCTCTCTCATATGTTTTCTTTTTTTCACACACCCAAGCAGATCTCTTCAGAAGAGTTAAAATGGGGGGAAAAAACAAGACTCAATTTTTATTCGCTCAAGCATGGGACAAAAACTTTTAAGTGGCAAAAATTGAACATTTATTCCAAAATATCAAAGTAAAATAAATACTCCAGGAAAATGAGTTACATATTTTATCTCTGAGTGACCTCCCCCAGAAAATCAATGTATATATGTGCAAGATGTATGCAGTCCTCACTACAGGAAACTAGATGTCTGCTATTCAGTGAAAATCTGTCAATTCTTCTGTGCAACTTGGAGTTTCTTTGTTTAAATAATATCAAATTCTACTTAAATCATATTACTAAAAGTGTTCTAATTTTCTTCACTGGAGAAATACACTATGGTTGAGGTTTAAAATGGTACCACATTGTACAAAATAGTAGGGGTCTTGATCTATAATAATTCCATCAGAAAACTTCATATCTGGATTTGATTTCATAGCTTCTCTTTCTTGTTGTCTAAATCATTAATTAGAAGTTTATATTTAAATGGTGATTCTGCTGTGCAAATGGAATAAACTGTAGCACTAAGTAAACAGAAATGATTTAACTATGGCTTATGATCCAGTTTGCCTTAAAAATTCCATTCCTTATTTTGGGTTTTTGTGTTTTCCTCCCTGTTATTTCTTAATGCACTACTAACAGTTGTCTCTCTCTTCCATATTAGTTAACCATATTAATTCATCAAATAAAATATGTACAGCCTCTGACATTTTCTTTAGAAGATGATTTTGTTGCCATGGTGGCTTTTAGCTTGGAGATTTCTGACATTAGTTGGATCTCATTGTTTCTTCTAGCCCTTTTAATTTTTTATTGGATAATAAAATCAATGACTGTCACTCAGATTAACAATTAACCAATTCATGAAAACCTATAAAGAACTAATCAGATTAATTATGTGATTTTTTTCTCTGATTGAAATTTGAATTAGATGTGATTTCACTTTTTATATGGTAGCTACTTTCACTTGTTAAAGGATTTTCTTAGAGAAAGAAATGGTTGAGAAGGATATAATTAGATAGAAGAATGAATGCAACACAAATATTAGTAGCAGGTTTTCTTAAAGTATTTTTTGTCTTTGTTGACATTTAGTATCTTTGAATATATTCTGTTTTTAGGTAAAATATTGCCTGTTTAAATTATTATAAAATTTAGAAATTTTCAAAACTTCAGGAAAAAATTAAAGTATATATTTTAGATAAGAATTAAATAAAATGAAACTCCAAAACAGATAGCCTTACCAGAGAATTAGAGAAAAACCTCTGTCTACTATTAAGCCTGTGTCTATAATGCAAACAATGATGTTTATTATTTCCATTTTTTTCTCTGTATAGAGCATAGTTCAGTTAAATCCTCTTAAGAATCTAGCAAGGGCATGAAGTTAGCTTAATTGCACTGGGTATCAATGTACATTTACTTACAACAAACATTCTAGTCAATTATCTGAACATTATGCAGTCTTGACTTTTTAAATTATTGGTAATCCATGAAAAATAATAAATATAAGATGCTGATTTTTTAATATAAGGATTAACAATGTAAAAGAAAGAAAAATTGAAATAGCATCAACCTTTGAATTTTTTTCAAATGTTGCTATTATACATGTGCGTTCATATACGTATAAATAATAATAAGATAACAAGGAAGAAAGTGACTTCCCTCAATCCTTGAACTTTATTGTTATCACAACCTAAAAAATAGTCTTAAATTTTTCTGCATACAACAACAAACATATATAATAGAAAAGCTTTATAATGCCAATAGACTACTGAAACACATAGCACTTATCCTAAGTATATATTAATATGTCCAGCTAATTCAAATAGGTCCTTGTAAGATATCTCCTAGTTTAATTATCATGAACATTATTTGAAAGCTCTCCATACCACAGCATGTTAGGTGAGTGCTTTAGTCAGGGTTCTCCAGAAAAAACAGAACCAATAGGATAGATAGATAGACAGATAGATAGATAGATAGATGATAGATAGATAGATAGATAGATAGATAGATAGATAGATATTCTAAAGAACTGTTTTATACAATTATGGAGGCCGAAAAGTCCTAAGATGTTCAGGGTGAGTCGATAAACTGGAGACCCAAGAGAGCTGATGATGTACTTCCAGTTCAGGTTCAAAGGCCTAAGAAACAGCAGAGTTCTGCTTCAAAGGTTGCCAGAATCAAGACACAAGAAAAACTGATGTTAGGCAGAAGAAATTTTATTACTTGCGGGAGAAGCCTTTCGGTCCTATTTAGGATTTTAACTGATTAGATGAGGCCTACCCATGTTAGGAAGGGCAATCTGCTTGGCTCAGTCTATTGATTTAAATGTTAATCTCACCCAAAACAACCTCTCAGAAAAACTTAAAATAATGTTTGTTTAAATATCTGGATACACGTGGCCCAAATTGACACATAAATTAACCATCATAGTTGCGAATGAAAATTTCCCATTCTAATTCATTATCACATTTGATAAAATAAGATACAATTCTCAGTTTGCTAACCTATCATTAGTAAACTATAGTAAAAATTATTTCTAAATTATATATTTTCAATGATTGCTACATATAAAATGCAATGAAATTATGTTTACATTGAAACATTTTATTCTTAAAGGGGAAGGAATCAAATATTTACTGAGCACCATCTATGTAACAGGTATTGTACATACTTCATAACTAAAAACTATAAGTGAGTTTTCCATAATTATTTTAGTAATAAAAGTGAGGTCCATATTCCAAGTGAGGAGTATGTAAGATTCATTGTCAAAACTTTCCCCACAAGTTATCATTATATCTCAAGGAATATTCTCAGGATGGTCCAGATTTTGTGTAAAGAAATCAAACTTTCAGAGCAACAGTAGTAAGATGGAACAATTCTCCAACTAAGACAGTAACTTAATAACAATATATTAGCCAAAAAGCTTTACCAGGACTTCAGAAACCAGCTTAGAAGTTGCCATACCCCAGGCATGCACCAAGCCAAGAACAACTGAAATGAAACAATTAAGAAAAGCTACTGTATTTCATTCATGATAGCCCTCCCCAAACCAGCACAGCTTGGTGCAATAAAGAAAAAATGCCTCTGTCTTGGGAGAGAGAAAGAAAGGGGAACACACATCCAATGTTCTGGCTTTTCATGGGGCTGCCTGAGGAATTGGTTTCTGTCTCACCTGACTCAGAGCAGTGATGGAGATACAGCATACTTTGGATGCCTAGGGGTCACTAAGACAAAGGAGAGCTCTGGAGTTTGTGGCAGCACCAGAGAAACCACAGTACCACAGATAGATGCTAGAAGAAGCAAGTTATTACAAGATTCTGAAAAAGGACCAAACATACATCTCTAATTGGAAATGTATATGCACAATTCCAGAGAAAATGCATGCCCCCAAAAAGTTTGAAAGGTACCCAGAATCATTAGCTGGGATGATAGGTGAAAGTCTTCTCTTGTATGAAACCAGTCCATGAAGACTGGGAGAGATGGCTACTTTATCAAATACCCAAATCTCAGCAAAAAAAAAAAAAAAAAAATCATGGAAGAAACAGGGAAGTATGGCTCAATCATGGAAGCAAAATAAATATTCAGAAACCAACACTAAAAATGGAGATCAATGCATTACCTGAAAAAGAATTTAAAATAAATATCTTTAAAACTCAGCAAGCTACAAGTAAACACAGATAGATAGAAACCTTAAAAATCAGGAAAATAATGCACAAAATGAGAATATCAATAAAGAGATAGAAACTATTAAAAAGAACCAGACAGAAATTCTGGAGCTGAAGAATACGACAAATAAATGAAAAAATTGACTAGAGGAGTTCAACAGCAGACATGGTCAAGCAAAAGAAAAAAAATCAGTGAATTTGAAAAGACCTCATTTGATAATATCACATCAGAAAAGCAAAAAGAAAAAAGAATGAAGAAAAGCCTATGGGACTTATGGGGTACTGTCAAGTGGGAAAATATATAATTACAGAAGTCCCAGGAGGAAAAGAGAAAGAGAAAGGGTACAAAGAGCTTATGTGAAGAAACAATATCTGACATCTTTCCAAATCTGAGGAAGAAAATGGACATCTAAATGCAGTAAGCTTAATGGTTCAAACTAGGGTGAATCCACAGAGGCCCACAGCTAGACACATTATAATCAAAATGTTGAAAGTCAAAAGCAAAAAAAATTATCTTGAAAGCCACAAGAAGAAAGCAACTCATGACATATAATGGAGCTCCCATAAGATTATCAGTGACTTATTCAGCAGAAATTCTATAGGCCAGAAGGGAGCACCCAACTATATGAAGCAAATATTGAATGGAAGGGAGAATAGGCAGCAGCACATTAACAGTAGGTGATTTCAATACCTCACTTACAACAATAGGTCAAACAACCAGGCAGAAGATCAATAAAGAAACAGAGAACTTGAACAACACTACAGACTTATTGGACCTAACAAACATATAGAGAATATTCTACCCAACAACAGTGAATGAACTATTTCAAGAGCTGACAGAACATTCTCCAGGATAGGTAAGATGTTAGGTCACAAAGCAAGTCTTAACACACTTGAAAAGATTGAAATCATATAAAATGTTTTTTCAGACCACAATTAAATGGACATAGAATCAATAACAAAAGAAACATTGTAAAATACACAAATATGTGGAAATTAAAAAACATACTCTTGAACAACCAATAAGTCAAAGAAAAAAATCGCTAAGAAAGTTAAATGCTATTTTGAGACAAATGAAATGGAGAACTCAACATGCCAAAGTTATGTATGAAGGAAAAACAATACTAAAAGAAAAGTTTATAGTGGTAAACACCGACATTAAATAAAAAGAAAGCTCTCAAATCAACAACCTGACTTATTTTCTATGCAAGCTTCTTGTTACTATGCAAGTAAGAAGAAAATAAGAACAAACTAAACTCACAGTTAACTGAAGAAAGTAAATAATAGAAATTAAAGCAGAAAAAGGTGAAACAGAATAGAAAAAATGATACAAAATAAACAGAACTAAGAGTTGGATTCTTGAAAAGATCAATATATTTGGCAAACCCTTAACTTGTCTAACTAAAAGAGACTAAATAACAAAAACTGAATAATAAAAATAAAATAAAATAAATTTTAAAAATGAACGAGGAGACACTACAGCTAATGCCACAGAAATAAAAAGGATTATAAGAGACTACTATGAACAATTACATTGCCAACAAATTGGATAGCCTAGATGAAATGGATAAAGTCCTAGAAATATACAACCTATCAAGATTGAATCATGAATAAATAGAAAATTTGAATAGACCTATAATTATTAAGATTAAATCAGTAATCAAAAACCTCCCAACAAAGAAAAGCCCAACACTAGATGGCTTCACAGGACAACTCCGCCAAACTTTTAAAGAAAAATTGACACCAATCCTTCTCTAACTCTCCAAAAAATTGGGAGGGAGGAATGCTTTGAAACTTATTTTATGAGGCAATGAATATGCTGATACAAAAGCCACACAAAGATACTACAAGAAAAGAAGACTACAGACCAGTAACCAATATCCCTAATGAATATTTCATTAGTCAAGGTTCTTCAGAGAAACAGAATCAATACAATGGATGGATACATACATGCATACATACACACACACACACACACACACACACACACACAGAGAGAGAGAGATTTATGAGATTTATTATAGGAATTGATTCATATGCTTATGAGGCCAAAAAGTGCCATTATCTGCCATCTGCAAGCTGGAGAACTAGAAACGCCAGTAGTATAATTTAGTCCAAGTCCAAAAGTCTGAGAACCAGAGGAGCTGATGGTGTAAGTCCTAGTCCAAGTCCAAAAGTCTGAGAACCATAGGAGCTGATGGTGTAAGTCCTAGTCCAAGTCCAAAGGCTTAATAACCATGGGAGTGGAAGGAGGAGATGAATGATGTAAACATGAGTCAGAGTCTGAAGGCCCAAGAAGCAGAAGCACTAATGTCTGAGAGCAGAGAAGATGAATGCTCCACTTCAAACAGGAAGAAAATACCCCTTTGTCTTTTTCTTTTCTTCAAGATATAATGTATTAGATGATGCCCACCTCAATTGATAAGGGCAATCATCTCTACTCAGGCTGCTGATTCAGATGCTAATCTATTTCAGAACCACCCTCAAAGACATACCCAGAAATAATGTTTTACCAACTATCTGGGCATCCTTTAGCACATTGACATATATAATTAACCATCACAAATATTGATGCAAAAATCCTCCACCAAATACTAGCAAACTGAATTCAACAGCAGATTAAAAAGATTATACATCATGACCAAATGGGATTTATTCCTAAAATGCAAGCATGGCTCAACTTACAAAAATCAATCAATGTGATACACCGTTAAAAGGCAAGCATGGCTCAACTTACAAAAATCAGTCAATGTGATCTACCACATTAACAGTAAGGACAAAAACCATATGATTATCTCAATAGATACAGAAAATGTGCATGACAAAATTTAACACCCATTGATGATTAAAACACTCAACAAAATAGGAGTAGAAGAAATTACCTCAATATAATAAAAGCCATATATGAGAAGCCCACAGCTAACATCATACTCATTGGTGAAAACGTAAAACCTTTTCCTGTAAGATTAGGAACAAGACAAGGAGATGTCCACTTTCATGACTTCTATCCAACATGATAATGGAGTTCCTAGCCAGAGCAATTAGGCAAGAAAAAGAAAAAAAGGTGACCAAATTGGCAAAAATAAATAAATGTATCACTGTTCACAAATACCATGATCTTTTATGTAGAAAACCCTAAAGATTCCACACACACATACAAAAAAAAAATCTGTTAGAACTAGTGGAATAATTCAGCAAAGTTGCAGGACACAAAGCCTACACAGAGAAATCAGTTTTATTTTCATACACTAACAATGAACAATCTGAAAATGAAATTAAGAAAACAGTCCCACTTACCATAGCATCACAGAGAATAAAATACTTGGGAATAACTTAACTAAGAAGGGAAAAGACTTGTACATGGAAAACTACAAAGCATCGCTGAAAGAATTGAAGGACGACAAAAACAAATGCAAAGATATCTCACACTCATGAATTAAAAGATTTATTAATATTGTGAAAGTGCCTATATTACCCAAACCAATATACAGATTCAATACAATCCCTACCAAAATCTCAAAGCATTTTTTTGCAAAAATAGAAAAAAAAACCCTAAAATTAATATGGAATCTCAAAGGACACCAAATAGCTGAAACAAACTTGAGAAAGAAAAACAAAGCTAGAAATCTTACACTTCCTGTCTTCAAAACATATTACAAAGCTACAGTAATCAAAACATTATGGCACTGGCATAAAGGCAGACATATAGACCAGTGGAACGTAATAGAAAGCCCAGAAGTATCTGGTTAAATAATCTCCAATAATGGTGTGAAGACTACACCATGTGGAAAGGGTAGTCTCCTCAACAAATAATGTTGCAAAAACTGAATATCCACATGAAAAGAATGAGATTAGATCCTTACTTTACACCATATACAAAAATCAACTTAAAATGGATTAAAGACTTAAGTGGAAGACCTGAAACTGTAAAACTATTAGAAGAAAACATAGGAAAGAAGCATCTTGATACTGGTCTGGGCAATAATTTTTTGGATATGACACAAAAGCACAGGTTAACAAAAGCAAAAATAGAACAATGGAACCACATCAAACTTAAAAACTTCTACACAGTAGGCCAGGTGTGATGGCTCAGGCCTGTAGTCTCAGCGCTTTGGGAGGCTGAGGCAGGTGGATCACTTGAGGTCAGGAGTTTGAGACCAGCCTGGCCAACATGGTGCAACCTGTCTCTACTAAAAATACAAAAACTAGCCAGGCATGGTGGTGGCTGCCTGTAATCCCAGCTACTTGGAGGCTGAGGCAGCAGAATCACTTGAACCCAGGGAGACAGAGGTTGCAGTGAGCCGAGATCATACCACTGCACTCCAGCCTGAGCTACAGAACAAGACTCCATCTCAAAAAAAGAAAAAAAAAAACAAACTTCTGCACAGCAAAGGTATCAACCTACAGAGTGAAAAGGCAACCTATGAAATGGGAGAAAACACTTGTAAAACATATATTTGATAAGGAGTTAATATCCAAAATATGTACAGAACTCATAGGACACAACAGCAAAAAATCAAATAACCTAATGAAGAATGGGCAAGACTCAGCCAGGTGCAGTGGCTCACACCTGTAATCTCATCACTTTGGGAGGCCGAGGCGGGCAGATCACAAGGTCAGGAGATTGAGACCATCCTGGCTAACACGGTGAAACCCCGTCTCTACTAAAAATACAAAAAATTAGCCGGGCATGGTGGTGGGTGCCTGTAGTCCCAGCTACTCGGGAGGCTGAGGCAGGAGAATGGCTTGAACCCAGGAGGTGGAGCTTGCAGTGAGCCAAGATCACCCTACTGCACTCCAGCCTGGGCAGAAGAGCAAGGCTCCGTCTCAAAAAAAAAAAAAGGGCAAGACTCAAATAGACATTTCTCCTAAGTAATACAAATAACCAATAAGCATATAAAAAGATGCTCAACATCATTAGTCACCAGTGAAATGCAAATCAAAACACAATGAAATATCGCTTCAAATTTATATGTCCACTACTTAAAAAAACACATAAAATAACAAGTGTTGGGAAGGATGTGGAGAATTGGAGACTTTGTGTGCTGATCATGGGCATATAAAACAGTGTAGCTGCTCTGGAAAGCAGTATGAACATTCCTCAAAAAATTAAAAATAGAATTACCACATGATCCAGCAATACCACTTCTGGGTATATATCTCCAAAATAATTGAAAACAGGATCTTGAAGAGCTGTTCCCACACCTATGATCATTGCAGCATTATTCACAATAGCTAGGAAGTGGAAGTAACCTAAATGTCCATTGATGGACAAAGAAAATGTGAAAATGAAAAGAAAATGTGGTATATTCATACAAGGGAATATTATTCAGCCTTAAAAAAGAAAGACATCTTGTCACATAGTAAAAACACAGATGAATCTTGAAGACGTTATACTTCATTACAGGTGAAATAAGCCAATCACAAAATGACAAATGCTAAATGAAATAAGCCACAAAATGCTAAGTGAAATAAGCCAGTCACAAAATGACAAAGACTGCATGGTTCCACTTATAGGTGACATAAAAAATAGTCAAACTCTCAGAAACTAAAAGTAAAGTAGATGGTGCTAGGGACCAGGGAAAGGGGTAAGATAGGATTTATTGTTCGGTGGATATAGTTTTTTTCAAGGTGAAAATTGTCTGTAGAGCTACCGAAGCACAACATATACATATTGTTCCTATGTCTATCCTAGATTCTCAGTCTATTCAAACTTAACTTATTTCTTAAGGCCCTATTCATTCCCCTCCTTTTCATTAAAGCCATATAAAGTTCATATATATAAAACTACTGTACTGTTCACTTAAAAATCACTAAGGTGGTAAATTTTGGTTAAGATGGTAAATTTTATGATATGTGCTTTTTACTAAAATAAAAAAAGAAATAAAGATTTCAAAAAGTAATTTTAGGCCTAGGATATTAAATATGCAGTCTACAAAGTTATTTAGAATGCATCATCTTATTTTCATAGGGTCATTCTATTTATTTCAGCTAAAATAGAAGAGCAAACAGATATAGAAGCATACAAGATTTGTAGTGAGTTGAAATCTCTGGAAAAAAACCATAATTTCACCACATACAAGTTCTAGGACATAAGCCAAATGATATTACCTCTCCAAGCCAGTTTTTTTGTTTGTAATAAAAGAAAATAGGATAATGTTATTCACTACTTAGTATAAGGATTAAATGGAGTAATGTGCCTGAGTTGTCTAGCCTGTGTCTGATCATAGGAGACAATGAATTTTATTTGCCCTTTCTCTTTTGCTTTCAATTCACTAAAAATTGATTAGGCACCCACTCAATTTTTAGTGAATTGAAAGAAAAAACATTCCAAAACTATAAATGGGGGATTACTAGTTACATGAGAAATTACTTAAGAAATTGTCAATTTTTATGTAAAAGTTAATGATGATTAAGTTATTACAATGTGCTAAGCACTTTATATGCATTATAGCTTTATATCATATCATTTTGACAACAAACATGAAAAGGGCACTGTTATTATTCCCATTACCAGTAAAGAACCTGAGGCTTCAAGGATCTAAGTGATATCCAAGACCCCAACTATCAATAGTAAGAGCAGAGCTTCAACTGACTCTGAGTTAACTCTAAAGCTCAAGCTCCCAGCTGCTGCTGTACTATACTGTACATGGAGGATGAGCTCAAATGTGTAAAGCAGGCTTGCACAGAAGAAGAAATCAATACAAATGTGAACACTGTTTGTCTTTGGGTAAGGATAAGAGAACGGGGAAATGTGTAGCAAAGCTCCTTCCCTTCCTGTCCACTTCTAAATTTCCACCTCTTTCCAGACCTCCCACACAATGAATTGTATAAAGTTTATCCAATTTCTCTCTCAGTTTTAATATCTTATTATTAAGTTCTTCTAAAATGCTTTACAAATAGGAAATAAGTGCAGACTTGAATGATTGATAGTGGTTTTAATGAAAAAGGGAGAATGGACAGGATCTTGAGAATGGATTAAGTTTAAATAGATTGAGAATCTAGGAATTGGCTCTGAGGTAGAAATAAGAGGACTTTTGTAACCAATAACAAAATTAGTCATTCTAGAGCAGAGGTTTTGCTTTGAAAAAGTTCAGCTGAAACACATAAGGTGTCCAGTACACAACTTCAGACCATTTATGAACCAGATCACTGAGTATTAAATCATCTTGAAGAAAAATAGATGTTACTTAGGACTGTTGGACTGCAACAGTGTCCAGAGCAGCAATCCCAGAAGAAGCCTGGTAGACCCAGGAAGTAAACGCTAAATCATTTTATGTATGTGTGAAATGTCCAATTGAAACAGAAATATCGACAAAAATGATTTCCAGCAGGACAAAGATAGAATAAAAGAGAATTTCTGCCCATCCTCAAATGAATCAGACTCTTACTTTTGCTCATAGCTTTGTTTCACCTAAAATTGTAGGATGAGGCAGAAGCAGTAAGCTTTCAAAAAATGCCCATCATATCTCTAAGTAGAAATTAGGAGGCATTGTGCTCTCAGATCTACTCTGTTGTATTGATCTTGCTCTTTGTAAGTATACACATGCAGACGCCACAAGCACACCATACACACACAAACACACACACACAGATTTTTTTTTGTTGAAATGGAGGAAAGTAAAGAGAAAAATAAAAACAAAAAAACTACGTTTAGGCTGTTTTCCTCCACTAAGTAAAAGTTATATGTTGCTGGTTGGTTTATGTCTTGCCTTAGATCTTTGCTTGAACTTGAGTTCATCTCATAGGTGTCATATTGTAGTTAAGAAAAGCAATATTCACTTTGTTAATGTTCTGAAATACAGTAGGAAGTCTGTTATTCTTTTCATCTTTCAGCAGAAATTATGTAATTAACACCTAAAATAACTGTTATGTATATGTAAATATAGACAGAAATATTTCTAAGTAGAAAATGAATTTTGATTTGTGCTATTTAAGTATTTGCACAGTAATCATACAGAACTTTTTGAAACAGTATATGCTGTGAATTTCTTCTTGGCTACCTGAAGATTTCAACTAAGTAATTTCTTTTTATTTAGTTTAAAAGAATGCTAAAAGTCAAAAGAGGTAACATAATCTCCAATCTAAGTGGAATCATGTTGTATAGCATTAGTAATTGTTAAACAGAATTAAAATTTGATTTATTGCAATAAAAATTTTAAATTCCCAATTAAAATATTCACCCTGAGAGTATAATGCATTTAATCATATTTTAACTTCCTATTTTTGCTTGTACAATATAAGTCTTAGTACTGATGTATATGAAGATATTAAATGTCATTAATGTTTTTTTACTTACAGGATATTAACCCATTACCCTCCATAACTTTACAGAGGTTCCTTATGTGTGAAATCACTTCATTGCAATGCCAACCTGGCAGTGCATTAGCCAAGAATCTGCCCTAGCACAAAACCCTCTCTCCCCTCCCCCCACACACCCTTGAATGGTATTTTTAATTATATTTAACTGTAATGGCATCATAAGAACATTCTAGGATATGTAGAATTGTTCATTAAAGAAAAATATGCCAGTTTCTAAAATTCTTAAATTTTTAGTTCAAGAAGCAAATTTTTCATGATTTTATTCTAATACATTGTAAAGTATCACCCATATTTCCATAAAATGAATATTTCATTTTATGGAGTTAACCAACACATTAATTTGTAAATAAAGTTTAGTTAAACAAGATTTGTTTAGCTTCTATACTTACAACATCAGCCTATCTTATTTCTCTCACCATTAATAATACATAAATTGTAATGATAGCATATTTTTTTCTGTTATCTATTCATAACTCTAAAATGTACAAACAGAAAATTAGGAATTTCCTGTCTGTTGATTCTAATATATTTCCTCCTATTTAAAAGAAATATAAAATTTAACATCTAAACAGTATTTTTCATATAAAATGAAAATCTGAGAGTTAAGGCTCAATAAAATGAACTTTTCTTACTGAGTGCAAAAAGCCAGGCACAAAAAAAGTTGAAAGACTGTGATTCAGTTTACAAAATTTTAAGAAATGCAAACTAATCTACAGTGACATAAAAACAGATAAGTGATAGGCTGGGTGCAGGACAACGAGAATAATGGACTGAAGAGGGGCATGAGAAAACTTTGGGGAGTAATAGAAAAGTCTCATATCTTAATTGTGGTGTGGTTTTCAGTTGTATATGTCTTTTAAAAGTAACAAATTGTACACTTTAAATGGATGTAATTCATTGTACATAGATTACATCTCAATAAAATTTTTTAAAGATAATTTTCACCAAAATTAATCAACTCTTTAAAAGACATCATCAACAAAAAGGCATACAGAAAATGCCAAAAATCTAAACTGAATAAAGGAAAACTTACTTTCTTAGGATACATAGTGAGTATTAGAAACCTGGTATAAAGGATTGTTTTTAGAAATAAATTAACTGGATTACTCTATTTACAGGAATAAATTCTTTTCAAAAAATATTTCTTCAATTTATTCATTGATACCTAAAATTAAAACTTGCAACTAACTCTTTAAATTGTTCAGCTACAAAATGTGTGTGTTTGTTTGTGCGTGTGTGTTTCTTTGTGTGTGTGTGTGTGTGTGTGTGTATTGATGAGTATGTCCATATATGGCGGGGCGGGGAGAGAGAGACAGAAGCTGACAAAGAGAGACAAAATAGAAAGCAAAGTAGCAATAATAGGTAAGCTTACATGAGGTCTCACTTTACTACTCTTTTCAGTTTTTCTCTAGTTTTGGGATTTTCAACGTAAACAGTTGTAAACTGTAATTGGAGACTTATCGAATTCATCTTAATGAGCCTGCTCAGGAAAAGATAATACTTGGTATGAGAACATATTTTATAAGCCATTAAAATAGAAGTATGAGTGGTTCCAAGATGGCCAAACAGGAACAGCTCCAGTCTGCAGTTCCCAGTGTAAGCGACACAGAATACGGGTGATTTCTGCATTTCCAACTGAGGTACTGGGTTCATCTCACTGAGACTGGTTGGACATAGTGGGTGCAGCCCACGGAGGGTGAGCCTAAGCAGGGCGGGGCATTGCCTCACCTGGGAAGTGCAAGGGGTCAGGAGATTTCCCTTTCCTAGCCAAGGGAAGCCGTGACAGACTGTACCTGGAAAAAACAGGACACTCCCACCTAAATACTGAGCTTTTCCAATGGTCTTAGCAAACGGCACACCAGGAGATTATGTCTCATGCATGGCTTGGCGGGTCCCACACCAACAGAGCCTTACTCACTGCTAGCACAGCAGTCTGAGATCCACCCGCAAGGCAGCAGCCTGGCTGGCGGAGGGAGTCTGCCATTGCTGAGGCTTGAGTAGGTAAACAAAGCAGCCTGGGAAGCTCGAACCAGGCAGAGCCCACTGCAGCTCAGCAAGGCCTACTGCCTCTGTTGACTCCACCTCTGGGGGCAGGGAATGGCTGAAAAAAAGGCAGCAGACAGAACAGAGCCCTCAGAAATAACGCCGCATATCTACAACTAACTGATCTTTGACAAACTTGAGAAAAACAAGCAATGGGGAAAGGATTCCCTATTTAATAAATGGTGCTGGGAAAACTGGCTAGCCATATGTAAAAAGCTGAAACTGGATCCCTTCCTTACACCTTATACAAAAATCAATTCAAGATGGATTAAAGACTTAAACGTTAGACCTAAAACCATAAAAACCCTAGAAGAAAACCTAGGCAATACCATTCAGGACATAGGCATGGGCAAGGACTTCATGTCTAAAACACCAAAAGCAATGGCAACAAAAGCCAAAATTGACAAATGGGATCTAATTAAACTAAAGAGCTTCTGCACAGCAAAAGAAACTACTATCAGAGTGAACAGGCAACCCACAAAACGGGAGAAAATTTTCGCAACCTACTCATCTGACAAAGGGCTAATATCCAGAATCTACAATGAACTCAAACAAATTTACAAGAAAAAAACAAACAACCCCATCAAAAAGTGGGTGAAAGACATGAACAGACACTTCTCAAAAGAAGACATTTATGCAGCCAAAAAAACACATGAAAAAATGCTCACATCACTGTCCATCAGAGAAATGCAAATCAAAACCACAATGAGATATCATCTCACACCAGTTAGAATGGCAATCACTAAAAAGTCAGGAAACAACAGGTGCTGGAGAGGATGTGGAGAAATAGGAACACTTTTACACTGTTGGTGGGACTGTAAACTTCAACCACTGTGGAAGTCAGTGTGGTGATTCCTCAGGGATCTAGAACAAGAAATACCATTTGACTCAGCCATCCCATTACTGGGTATATACCCAAAGGACTATAAATCATGCTGCTATAAAGACATATGCACACGTATGTTTATTGCGGCACTATTCACAATAGCAAAGACTTGGAACCAACCCAAATGTCCAACAATGATAGACTGGATTAAGAAAATGTGGCACATATACACCATGGAATACTATGCAGCCATAAAGAATGATGAGTTCATGTCCTTTGTAGGGACATGGATGAAATTGGAAATCATCATTCTCAGTAAACTATCAAGAACAAAAAACCAAACACCGCATATTCTCACTCATAGGTGGGAATTGAACAATGAGAACATATGGACACAGGAAGGGGAACATCACACTCTGGGGACTGTTGTGGGGTCGGGGGAGGGGGGAGGGATAGCACTGGGAGATATACCTAATGCTAGATGACAAGTTAGTGGGTGCAGCGCACCAGCATGGCACATGTATACATATGTAACTAACCTGCACATTGTGCACATGTACCCTAAAACTTAAAGTATAATAATAAAAAAATAAAAAATAAATTTAAAAAAAGGCAGCAGACAACTTCTGCAGACTTAAATGTCCCTGTCTGACTGCTCTGAAGAGAGCAGTGGTCCTCCCAGGATGGCGTTTGAGCTCTGAGGACGGACAGACTGCCTCCTCAAGTGGGTTCCTGACCTCCATGTAGCCTAACGGGGAGACACATCCCAGTAGGGGCGGACACCTCATACAGGTGGGTGCCCCTCTGGGATGAAGCTTCCAGAGGAAGGATCAGGCAGCAATATTTGCTGTGCTGCAATATTTGCTGTTCTGCAGCCTTCACTAGTGCTACCCAGGCAAACAGGGTCTGGAGTGGACCTCCAGCAAACTCCAACAGACCTGCAGCTGAGGGACCTGACTGTTGAAAGGAAAACTAACAAACAGAAAGGAATAGCATCAACATCAACAAAAAGGACACGCACACTAAAACCCCATCTGTAGGTCATCAACCTCAAAGACCAAAGGTAGATAAAGCCACAAAGATGGGGAGAAACCAGAGCAGAAAAGCTGAAAATTCTAAAAACCAGGGCACCTCTTCTCCTCCAAAGGATTACAGCTCCTTGCCAGCAACAGAACAAAGCTGGATGGAGAAAGACTTTAACGAGGTGACAGAAGAAGGCTTCAGAAGGTCAGTAATAACAAACTTCTCCAAGCTAAAGGAGGATGTTTGAACCCATCGCAAAGAAACTAAAAACTAGCAACTAAAAAGAAACTAAAAACTAGAAAAAAGATTAGACAAATGGCTAACTAGAATAAACAGTGTAGAGAAGACCTTGACCTGATGGAGCTGAAAACCATGGCACGAGAACTACATGATGCATGCACAAGCTTCAGTAGCCAATTCGATCAAGTGGAAGAAAGGATATCAGTGATTGAATATCAAATCAATGAAATAAAGCAAGAAGACAAGTTTAGAGAAAAAAGAGTAAAAAGAAATGAACAAAGCCTCCAAGAAATATGGGACTATATGAAAAGACCAAATCTATGTTTGATTGGTGCACCTGAAAGTGATGGGGAGAATGGAACCAAGTTGGAAAACACTCTTCAGGATATTATCCAGGAGAACTTCCCCAACCTAGCAAGGCAAGCCAACATTCAAATTCAGGAAATACAGAGAAAACCACAAAGGTACTCCTCAAGAAAAGCTACCCCAAGACACATAATTTTCAGATTCACCAAGGTTGAAATGAAGGAAAAAATGTTAAGGGCAGCCAGGAAGAAAGGTTGGGTTACTCACAAAGGGAAGCCCATCAGACTAACAGTGGATCTCTTGGCAGAAACTCTACAAGCCACAAGGGAGTGGGGGCCAATATTCAACATTCTTAAAGAAAAGAATTTTCACCCAGAATTTTATACCCAGCCAAACTCAGCTTCATAAGTGAAGGAGAAATAAAATCCTTTACGGACAAGCAAATGCTGAGAAATTTTGTCACCACCCGATTTTGTCCTGCCTTACAAGAGCTGCTGAAGGAAGCACTAAACATGGAAAGGAACAACAGGTTATCAGCCACTGCAAAACATGCCAAATTGTAAAGACCATCAATGCTAGGAAGGAACTGCATCAACTAATGGGCAAAAGAACCAGCTAACATCATAATGACAAGATCAAATACACACCTAACAAGATCAACCTTAAATGTAAATGGGCTAAATGCCTCAATTAAAAGACATAGACTGGCAAATTGGATAAAGAGTCAAGACTCATCACTGTGCTATATTCAGGAGACCCGTCTCACATGCAGAGACACACATAGGCTCAAAATAAAGTGATGGAGGAAGATCTACCAAGCAAATGGAAAGCAAAAAAAAAAGCAGAGATTGCAATTGTAGTCTGATAAAACAGACTTTAAACCAACAAAGATCAAAAGGGACAAAGAAGGCCATTACATAATGGTAAAGGGATCAATTCAACAAGAAGAGCTAACTATCCTAAATACATATGCACCCAATATAGGAGCACGCAGATTCATAAAGCAAGTCCTTAGAGACCTACAAAAAGACTTATACTCCCACACAATAATAATGGGAGACTTTAACACCCCACTGTCAGACAGATCAATGAGTCAGAAGGTTAACAAGGATATCCAGGACTTGAACTCAGCTCTGCATCAAGCAGACCTAACAAACATCTACAGAACTCTCCTCCCCAAATCGACAGAATATACATTCTCCTCAGCACCACATCACACTTATTCCAAAATTGACTACATAGTTGGAAGTAAAACACTCCTCAGCAAATGTAAAAGAATAGAAATCACAACAAACTATCTCTCAGACCACAGTGCAATCAAATTAGAACTCAGGATTAAGAAGCTCACTGAAAACCACACAACTACATGGAAACTGAACAACCTGCTCTTGAATGACTACTGGGTAGATAATGAAATGAAGGCAGAGATAAAGATGTTCTTTGAAACCAATGAGAAAAAAAGACACAACGAACCAGAATCTCTGGGACACATCTAAAGCAGTGTGTAGAGGGAAATTTATAGCACTAAATGCCCACAAGAGAAAGCAGGAAAGATCTAAAATTGACACCCTAACATCACAATTAAAAGAACTAGAGAAGCAACAGCAAACAAATTCAAAAGCGAGCAGAAGGCAAGAAATAACTAAGATCAGAGCAGAACTGAAGGAGATAGAGACACAAAAACCCTTCAAAAAATCAGTGAATCCAGGAGCTGGTTTTTTGAAACAATCAACAAAATTGATAGATCGCTAGCAAGACTAATAAAGAAGAAAAGAGAGGAGAATCAAATAGACGCAATAAAAAATGATAAAGGGGATATCACTACCAATCCCACAAAAATACAAACTACCATCAGAGAATACTATAAACACCTCTATGCAAATAAACTAGAAAATCTAGAATAAATGGATAAATTCCTGGACACATACACCCTCCCAAGACTAAACCAGGAAGAAGTTGAATCTCTGAATAGACCAATAACAGGCTCTGAAATTGAGGCAATAATCAATAGCCTACCAACCAAAAAAAAGCCCAGGACCAGACGGATTCACAGCCGAATTCTACCAGAGGTATAAAGGGGGAACTGGTACCATTCCTTCTGAAACTATTCCAATCAATAGAAAAAGAGGGAATCCTCCCTAACTCATTTTATGAGGCCAGCATCATCCTGATACCAAGGCCTGGCAAAGACACGACAAAAAAAGACAATTTTAGAGCAGTATCCCTGATGCACATCGATGCTAAAATCCTCAATAAAATACTGGCAAACTGAATCTAGCATCACATCAAAAAGCTCATCCACCACAATCAAGTTGTCTTCATCCCTGTGATGCAAGGCTGGTTCAACATTCACAAATCAATAAACGTAATCCATCACATAAACAGAACCAAGGACAAAAACCACATGATTATCTCAATAGATGCAGAAAAGGCCTTCGACAAAATTCAACAGCCCTTCATGCTAAAAACTCTCAATAAACTAGGTATTGATGGAACCTATCTCAAAATAATAAGAGCTATTTATGACAAACCCACAGCCAGTATCATACTGAATGGGCAAAAACTGGAAGCATTCCCTTTGAAAACTGGCACAAGACAGAGATGCCCTCTCTCACCACTCCTATGCAACACAGTGTTGGAAGTTCTGGCCAGGGCAATCAGGCAAGAGAAAGAAATAAAGGGTATTCAGTTAGGAAAAGAGTAAGTCAAATTGTCCCTGTTTGCAGATGACATGACTGTATATTTAGAAAGCCCCATCGTCTCAGCCCAAAAACTCCTTAACCTGATAAGCAACTCAGCAAAGTCTCAGGATACAAAATCAATGTGCAAAAATCACAAGCATTCGTCTACACCAATAAAAGACAGCCAAATCATGACTGAACGCCCATTCACAATTGCTACAGAGAATAAAACACCTAGGAATCCAACTTACAAGGGATGTGAAGGACCTCTTCAAGGAGAACTACAAACCACTGCTCAATGAAATAAAGGAGGACACAAACAAATAACCTTCCATGCTCATGGATAGGAAGAATCAATATCGTGAAAATGGCCATACTGCCCAAGGTAATTTATAGATTCAATGCCATCCCCATCAAGCTACCAATGACTTTCTTCACAGAATTGGAAAAAACTACTTTAAAGTTCACATGGAACCGTAAAAGAGCCCACATTGCCAAGACAACCCTAAGCAAAAAGAACAAAGCTGGAGGCATCACACTACCTGACTTCAAATTATACTACAAGGCTACAGTAACCAAAACAGCATGGGACTGATACCAAAACAAACATACAGACCAATGGAACAGAACAGAGGCCTCAGAAATAACACCACACATCTACAACCATCTGGCCTTTGACAAACCTGACAAAAACAAGCAATGGGGAAAGGATTCCCTATTTAATAAATGGTGCTGGGAAAACTGGCTAGCCATATGTAGAAAGCTGAAACTGGATCCCTTCCTTACACCTTATACAAAAATTAATTCAAGATGGATTAAAGACTTAAATGTTAGACCTAAAACCATAAAAACCCTAGAAGAAAACCTAGGCAATACCATTCATGACATAGGCATGGGCAAGGACTTCATGACTAAAACACCAAAAGCAATGGCAACAAAAGCCAAAATTGACAAATGGGATCTAATTAAACTAAAGAGCTTCTGCACAGCAAAAGAAACTACCATCAGAGTGAACAGGCAACCTACAGAATGGGAGAAAATTTTTGCAATCTATCCATCTGACAAAGGTCTAATATCCAGAATCTACGAAGAACTTAAACAAATTTACAAGAAGAAAACAACCCAATCAAAAAGTGGGCAATGGATATGAACAGACACTTCTCCAAAGAAGACATTTATGCAGCCAAAAGACACATGAAATTGCTCATCATCACTGGTCATCAGAGAAATGCAAATCAAAACCACAATGAGATACCATCTCACACCAGTTAGAATGGCGATCATTAAAAAGTCAGGAAACAACAGATGCTGGAGAGGATGTGGAGAAATGGAACACTTTTACACTGTTGGTGGGACTGTAAACTAGTTCAACCCTTGTGGAAGTCAGTGTGGCAATTCCTCAGGGATCTAGAACTAGAAATACCATTTGACCCAGCGATCCCATTACTGGGTATATACCCAAAGGATTATAAATCATGCTACTATAAAGACACGCACACATGTATGTTTACTGTGGCACTGTTCACAATAGCAAAGACTTGGAACCAACCCAGATGTCCATCAATGATAGACTGGATTAAGAAAATGTGGCATATATACACCATGGAATACTATGCAGACATAAAAAAAGATGAGTTCATGTCCTTTGCATGGATGTGGATGAAGCTGGAAACCATCATTCTCAACAAACTATCACAAGTACAGAAAACCAAACACTGCATTCTTTCACTCATAGGTGGGAATTGAACAATGAGAACACTTGGATACAGGAAAGGGAACATCACACACCGGGGCCTGTTGTAGGGTGGGGTCTGGAGGAGGGATAGCATTAGGAGAAATATCTAATGTAAATGACTAGTTAATGGGTGCAGAAAATCAACATGGCACATGTATACCTAAATACCAAACCTGCACATTGTACACATGTACCCTAGAACTTAAAGTATAATAAAAAATAAAATAAAATAAAATAGAAGTATGAAATTACTAAATACATTGAGTATGAGGAAAAAAACATTGTGAGACAAAGAATATGGACTTTATGGATTTTCATAAAAATTCCATCTGATGTCACAAATGTTTATATTGGGAAATCTGGTTATTGAATTATATTGTAGAAGTATAACACTAAATAATTAGTGGCTATAAGCATAAGCTCTGCAATCTCTTTCTTCTTGATTCCTTGCTATCTAACTTCCTTTAAACTGACTGACCTTATATGTAAAATGGGGAGCCTAAAAGTACCTACCTCAAGGTTTTTGTAAAGATTAAGTGAGATAATGAGCTGAAAGTATTTAGCACAGTACTTACTTCAAAATAAGCACTCAAAAAATATTAGCATCTGTAATTACTCTATTTTAGGAAGAACAGAAAGTGCCATAGTTTGGATGTTTGTCTCTTCCAATTCTTGTGTTGAAATCTGATCCCCATTGTTGGAGGTGGGACCTAATGGGAGGTGTTTGGGTCATGGGGGAATATCCTTCACGAATAGATTAATGCTCTTCCTGGTGGGGAAGACAGTGAATTCTTACTCTTAGTCCTCATGAGAGCTGGTTGTTATAAAGAGCCTGGCATCTCCCCAGCTCTCTTTTGCTGCCTCTCTGGCCATGTAATCTCTGCACACCCCAGCTCCCTTTCACCTTCTATCATGAGTGGAAGCAGCCTGATGTCCTCATCAGATGCCCAGTCTTAAACTTTCCAGCCAGCAGAACCATAAGTTAAATAAACCTCTCTTATTTATAAATTAACCAGCCTCATGTATTCCTTTATAGCAACACTAAACAGACTAAGACAGCAATTATATTCATAAAATTGTGAATGACTAAATTTGCAATACAAAATATTTATATATTTCATCTTATCACCTGCCATTCCCTAATTATAATATATTATTTCATTTTTAGATTTTAGTATGTTCAAACAAGTCTCTTCACTGTTTCTAAAACACAGAAGATCTAACTTTATCAATTTAAGCATAGAGAACATCTCTTTTTTCCTCCAAATTAGGACAAGTGTTCTGACTAAGAAGATTTGGAGGTGAAAAAAACTTGCATATCTGGGTTTGAGATGCTACAAGGAAAATGTTAGGCAGTTAAAAGATCCTTTGAAAACAAGGCCGTTTTGCCTGATAATCCAAACTATATAAAATTTGATTTTTTTGTGTGTCCTTTAAATGAGCCATGTTTGGTAATTTAACATTTACCATTTTATTATTTAATGTCTGGAAACCTATTGCACTAAGTAATTGCCAACTTGCTGAATCTGACAAGTGAAATCCTGATATGAATTTATAATTTATGAGATTAATAATTTAACTGTCATTTAGACATGATAGCTTTTGAGTTTAGATCACAAGTCTTGCACCAGGCACCTCCATTGAAAACATAATTTGGATTTTACGAAAGTAATAACACATTCTGAAGTGTCATAAAAATGCTTTATAAATATTTCCTGGTATAAAATTGTCAAAAGACACAAAAGTGATCTTAGGATTTCAATGGAAAGTTTAGAACCCTGTGTTGTGTACTTGTGTACCCAGATATATACCTAGTATGTACCCAGGTAATATAAGATAAATGTATATAATACCTATGCAGTGTGCTTCTTTTAAAGAACCGTGTCATCCAAATCCACAAGCTGCACGTCATTGATGAAGGGTTTGCTCTTTGTGTCATCTGAAGGGAGCAAAAATAATTCAAAATGATATTCAGTGCATGAACACACTGAAATACAAGTTACTCTTATTTTTGCATATATATGTTTGTACTTAATCTCAGCAATATACCTGAGGGAATATAATCACTTGCAACTTTTGCAGCTTTTATAAAATTTTTATCTCTATTATGGGTCCTCAGAGCAATCCTTTGCGGAGTGAAGCATGAGTAATGTTAGAGATTAAGGTTCTAAGAGGTTTAGTAAACAATTGCAAAACAGGAAACAAATATTTTATTCCAGAAGAATTCTGAACAATGTATGTAAATAACTATCCTCTCCAGAAGGTGAAATTTAGCTCCTGATGCCTTTTTTTTTTTTTTTTGAGTATGGGCTAGATTTAGAATAGAGTATTAGATGGGAAAAATATTAACTGTACGGTGGAGAAACTTGTAAAACCACCTTAACTTAGTAATCAAGATAAACACCGCCAGTAATGTCATATGAATATCATGTACCCACTGATATTATGGGATGAGAAAGGCAAGTCTTGTTGTTTCAAATTATTCCAAAATAGAGTTTATTATTTTAAAAAGTACACAAATATTGATGTTAGGACTAAAGTTCCAGCTGAAAGCATTCCCTGATTTGACTACAAATCAATTACTTCTTTTTTTTTTTTTTTTGAGACAGAGTCTTGCTCTGTTGCCCAGGCTGGAGTGCAATGGCACGGTCTCGGCTCACTGCAACCTGTGACTCCCGGGTTCAAGCGATTCTCCCACCTCAGCCTCCCAAGTAGCTGGGATTACAGGCACCTGCCACCATGCCCAGCTAATTTTTGTATTTTTGTAGAAAGGGGGTTTCACCATGTTGGCCAGCCTGGTCTTGAACTCCTGACCTCAGGTGATCCCCCTGCCTCGGCCTCCCAAAGTGCTGGGATTACAGACATGAGCCACTGCACCCAGCTCACTTATTTCTTAATGTCCAAGAACATTTTATGCATATGTACTTACAGTTACTCATTTTAATTTGAATTCAATTTGTTAAAATTATAATTTAAATTAATTCTTTTCAAATCTTCAAAGAGATATCTAATAAATATACATATAAATTGAGTGTTTTTTGTTAAAATAAAAAAAAATGCCATTCTCCATTTTTCTTTGATCAGTGCTTAATTGACATAAAGTTGACAGATTAATTTTCCCTAAACATTTAACACCACTTATGAACCTCATTAATTCAATTTCTTTAGACATTTTAAATTTCACTTACAAATTTTAACACCTAAATCCCTCAAGCATTTCAAAAACACCTAACAAGAATGATTTACAAATCTAATCTAAGTTCCTTTCTTATAACAATGGAACTTTTCCTGCAAAACCCTTACGTTGCTTTTCTTTGCCTGAAAAGAATTGAGATTCAGTATCCCCTAACTCACCTCAAAGAATCTGCTTATTATCCAGTTGTCTTCTAAACCCTCTTTATGTTTTACTTTCTTGTTTGCCAGACCCATCATTATTTCAGGTCAAGTGATTGATACTTCGTTGTTTCTCTCACTGAACTCTTTTTCATGAAGGAATGTCCACAAAATCAGCTCTTTCAGTGTCCGATTAGTCATTATGTCTTGTATGTCACATTCTTTATCCCATTCATTCAGACATAATTATTTCCGTGAATTTTTCAACTTCATTAACTTTATAATCACCACTGTAATTAGTCTCTGACTACTGTACAATGCCAGGAGTGGGAGAAACACAGATGACTTAAGGCAAGCTCATGTTCCTGTTGAGCTGCCAACTCAAGACACATTTTCACCCTTCCACATAGTAGTATCTTCTCTTCTTCCCTGGATCTTGCAGAAACCTAAAGGGGAAAAATCAAACTCACATGAGTGTTTTAACACCATCTTTGGTATCAGCCCCTTTATTCCTTTTTAGAACCTATCAATAGCTCTGTGACTTCTGTTCTTATTATTGGGGATAAAGTGTATCACTGGTGTAATTTTATTTAATTTAGATAATAAGCCAAAGATTTGTAATCAGGGAAATATTGTTATGATACAATAAAGGCATAGATAAAATTTTGAAAGCTATAAAATGGAGTACGCTGCAAAACAGCAAAAGTTAGTTTAATTCTGTTACTGGCACTTTCCCTAGAAGATGTTAAAGCCTCTATCTCCTTAACATTTTTATTTTCATTGATTATTAAAATTTTTCAGTTTAATATCCAGATTCATTGTTATGTTTGTTTGCTTTACAATTACCATAAAGGCGGCAAGACATAGTGGAAAGAATTTGAGCTACAAAATCAGAGACCTGAATTCAAAATCAAGATATTTTTATATAACTTCTCTGACCTTCAGTTTTCTCATCTTGAACAAGGGGATAAAATCAGGCTTGAAAGGAGACAACATCTATAAAGCTACCCAGTATACTTTTAGGCACATGGTAGGTGTTCCCGAAATGTTAATTTTCATGGCATTACTTTTCAACTTAGATTCACTTGTGGTTTTAATTATCTAGAGAATACTGCATGTTCAAATGCATAAAACACAATTAATTATATTATCGTGCGCCCTTTTGGGGCTTTTTAAAAAATCTATACTGTAATAAAGGTCATTTAGTTTGCATCTGGATCTCTTGGGCATAGTTGCAAATATTTGTATGATGTAGCTAATATCACAATTGTTAAATAAAAAACAGTTTGCTACCATCATCTGTCAGGCCTACCTTTGTCAAAGTTTCCTATGAATAATTAATTAAATTCCTGAAAGGAGAAGGGAACTAACATACCAAAAAAAGAAAAAAATATATATATGTAAGTTAAGTATGATATATTATAGAAGAATGTTTTACAGTGTAGATCTTTAAAGTTTGTTATACAGTTGATAAATTTTTTTAATTGTAAGGGACAACTGGCTAAAAATATAAAGGGATTTGGTCCTGATGCACTTTAATTTCTAGTCCAGTG
Source organism: Pan troglodytes (assembly GCF_028858775.2). Classification (NCBI taxonomy): domain Eukaryota; kingdom Metazoa; phylum Chordata; class Mammalia; order Primates; family Hominidae; genus Pan; species Pan troglodytes. The sequence continues at coordinate 92,201,907 of NC_086015.1, forward strand.
ACAGTACATCTGAAGACTGAGCGATAAATACACAAACATTACTGGTATTTTTTATCTGTAAGTCACTTATTTGGAAACTCAAACCTATCAACTATAATTAAACAAAATAAGTAAATTTCTGAATAGCCAAAATTGTTGGTATCAACCCCAAGCATTAATTCTAGTACATGTATGAGTCTGTTCACATTGGTTATCATTCCTAAAAATGATTCCACCTACAGTTATGTGCTTAATTTATAATGCTAAATTGAGCAATATATTAACTAATTTTTTTAAAAAGTCAAAGAATCCTAATACATCCTTAGATTCCACAATTTTGCAGATTATTATTAGAAATATCAATCCATTGACTCATCTATTTGATACTTTATTTCAACATACCAAATTAAAAGACTGCTAGAGGTAGGCACAATCTCAACAGCAGCAAGTGGCTGGCCAGAATGCCTGACCACGAAGAAGAAGTGTTTAAGTGCAATGGCCTGGGACTATTTAATGCTAGTGCAAATAACCTTATCCATGCCAATGGCTCTTGACAGCATCTTTGCTTTGCAATCCGTGACAATAACTGGTGTTCTTTCATAAGACTCTTCCTAAGTCATCTCAGAAAGTTATGCTCAGCATTCTTCTCTGAGAAGACAAAGCAAATATCCATCTAAAATGATTGCAAGTTGTGTCATTAATTTCATTATAATGCTACATAAGTAAAGGTGCATATGCTTCCTTGAGATTGGCCACTTGTCCATACACATTGTATTACAGTCCTTACCTGGTCAATTTTATCCAAATCATCTTCCTCCGTTTACCTAAATTTTGTGAGTTGTTTACTCATTTTTTTTCCTTTCTGCTTTGGATAGCTTTTTTTTTATTTTTCTTTTTTTTTTATTTCCATAGGTTTTGGGGGGAACAGGTGGTATTTGGTTCCCCATATACCACCAAATAAGTAAGTTCTTTAGTGGTGATTTGTGAGATTTTGCTGCACCTATCAGCTGAGCAGTATGCACCGAACCTGGATGGTAGTCTTTATCCCTCATCCTCTTCCCACCCTTTCCCCCTGAATCCCCAAAGTCTGTTGTGTCATTCTTATGCCTTTGCATCCTCATAGCTTAGCTCCCACTTACGAGTAAGAACATACAATGACAGAGTCTCACTCTGTCATCCAGGCTGGAGTGCAGTGGCACGATCACTGCTCACTGCAACCTCTGCCTACAGGATTCAAGCCATTCTCAAGCCTCAGCCTCCCGAGTAGCTGGGATTATGGGCACGCACCACCATGCCTGGGTAATTTTTGTATTTTCTTACAGAGACAGGGTTTCACTATATTAGCCAGGCTGGCCTCAAACTCCTGACCTCAAGTGATCTGCCCAACTTGGCCTCCCAGAGTGCTGGGATTACAGATGTGAGCCATGGTGCCCAGCCTCTTTTTTTTTTTTTTTTTTTTTTTTGAGACGGAGTCTCTCTCTGTCACCCAGGCTAGAGTGCCCAGCCTCATTTTCAAAATAAAAGTAAAAAGCAAGGACTCTGGAGCCAGAATATGTAGATGTGAATTTCATCTCTGCATTTACCTGTTGGGCTATCTTAACAAAGATAACTTAGTCTCCTTATACCTCAGTTTCCTTTACTGTAAAATGGGGATAAAATAATACCAATCACATGAGGATTAAGAGAGTTAATATGCTGAGAAAACTGCTGAGAAAAGCCACTAGCAAATAAGAATGGCTACACAAATGTTGGTCATTTTAAATACCTCAAGGAGTTTTTGAAAGGATATAATAGTGTATACAGCACTGTTAGCGTGATGCCTGGCTCATGATTAAGGCTTAGTGAATGGTATTATTACTACTATCACTATTGTAAAGTCAAAATAGTAAATTGGGTATTAGTCCTAAAGGATTAAAGGGGGTTAACCAGTTTGCAAAATTCAAAAACTGAAAGAGTATCTACTCAGACAGTGGTGATGAAAAGAGCACAGACTTGAAGTCACAGATGTAGGTTTGCCTTTTACTAGGTGGATAACACTGACCAAGCTATTTGATTTCTCTCTTAATAGCATGAAGTGGATCCCCTATCTCATGAATTCTTGTGAAAACTAGATGAAATAATATGTGTGTAAATATGTATATATACACTTTATACAGATTAAATACACATTTAATACACATTAAATATACACAATAAAAATGGACAAAGGACTTGAATAGACATTTCTCTGAAGATGCAAAAATGGCCAACAGGTATATGAAAAGATGCTCATATACCTGTATTATATATACATATATACACACATATTATTTGTGTATACACAAATATATACACACAAATAATATTGATGGGATACCAACTCTCTGTTGGGTATTATATTATATGAATATATTATACTTAATTATCTTTCTCTTCAAAAGAATTTGACTATTAGGAACAATTTCCTCATGATACAAAATACATCTTCAGATTTTACCAGATTAATAGCAAGTTCAAGTTATAGTAGAAAATAAACTGAGTTTAAGGGATTTCTGCCCTTCATAGTTTTCAACCATCATCTTTACATTGCTCATTTGACAGATTAAATGAGTGAATATGTCATACTTGTAGATAAAAAAACTTTTTCTTAAGTGAGCATTTATCATTTCTAGAAACTCCTTAAAATGAAGTTAAGACTTTGGTGAATTTTTGACATCTTTCTAATCGTTCATAACATTTGATACAGGTAAGATAAGAGTTAATAGCTCTGGAACCAAAAAAAGACAGGCAGGGCAAGAGAAACACTGGCAGGTGGTGTGATGAGTAAGTGATTTATAGTAGTAATGAATTGAAGCCCTTCCAAAAGATGTATTTATAAGAAGAGTGCTTTAAAATATCATCTCTATTGTTGAATTAGAAACAGTTTTTAAAATAAAATGGAAAAGAGAAATGGTTGTGAATCATTGATTTCCCCCACTTTGAAAGAGTGACATTGCTAGGGACAACAGATGGCCTTCTTATCTCTGAATGCTGCTGTCTCCCAGTGCTGCTCAACAGGGACCCCTCTGACTATTTACCAGTCAATCAATCTCACCTCAGGGACATTACCTGAAAAGAGCTTTACCTGCTCAATGCATACACCAATAGTCATAGCAGCAGCCTGGGCCTCCTTCTGAAGAGCGGAAAGGAGCCTAGAGCCTAACCAGGCTTCAGAAAAGGGACATACAGTCCATCTACTATTTTGTCTGAGTGTCTAATGTGTGCCAGGCACTGTGCCTGACAGTTATAATCACATCATTACATGATGTTGCCCAAGATAGAACATGTTGTGTATCTTTATTCAAATTAATTAGCTGAAAGAACACTAAGTGATTTTAACTTAAAAGTAGGTCTATCTAACTGGCCTTGGCAGTGATTTCCTGACTATCACACCAAAAGCTCAGGGTATATGAGCAAAAATAAATAAATGAGACAACATCAAACTAAAATGCTTCTCCACAGCAAAGGAAACAATCAACAAAGTGAAAAGGTGACCAATAGATTGGGAAAAAGTATTTGCAAATCATATATCTGAAAAGGGATTAATATCCAAAATTTATAAAGAATGCATATAGCAACTCAATAGCAAGAAAATATGTAACCTAATTAAAAATGGACAAAGGACTTAAACAGACATTTCTCCAAAGATGGGAAAATGGCCAGCAGGTATGTGAAAAGATGCTGTACATCGCTAATCATCAGGAAAGCATAAATCAAAGCCAAAGCCACTATACCCATTAGGATAGCTGTTATCAAAAAGACAAGAGATACATGTCGGTGAGAGTGTGGAGAAAAGGGAACCCTTGTACGCTGTTGGTGGGAATGTAGCTTATTGCAGCCCTTATGCAAAATAATATGAATGTTCCTCAAAAATATTAAAAATAGAATTACCATATGACCCAGAAATCCCTCTTCTGGATATATATTCAAAGGAAATAAAATTATCACCTGTTAAAGATATTGCGCTCCCGTGTTCATTGCAACATTATTCACAATAGCCAAAATATGGAACCAATGCTGGTGCCCATCAATGAGCTGTGAGCAAATGGTTACAGAAACTGTTTATATAATATATAAACATATATATATATAAATGTTTTATATATATATATATATATATAATTCAGCCTTTAAAATGGAGAAGATTATACCATTTGCTACAACATGGATAGACATAAAAAACATAATGCTAAGTGAAATAAGCCAGACACACAAAAAAGGAAAATATTGCATGATCTCATTTATATGTGAAATCCAAAAAAAAGGTCAAATATACTTCTTCAATAAACGGGCCACATATCAGTGCAACCTTGTCAGATAAGAGGGCTTATTCAGTTTTGTTTGAAAATAAAAACCAAAAACCATTTTTAATTTCTTAATGGATATAGTGATCCATGAAAATATTAGCTTATTCGTTTTGAGCTTATTAACTTACATCTGTCCTATGAAGATTTTACATTAACTTAATAGTACCCACTATGGCATATAAAACCCTTCATGATCTGATGACACCCATTTCTCCAGCCTAAATTCTTATGACCTCCCTCTTTCCTGCCTCTCCTTGAAAGCACACATGTGGACTTTCCCAGAAGCAACCATTTTGTTTTATCCACTTTTCATGTTCTTTCACACTCCTGCATACGTCATTTGTTCACTTCCATCCTATCTTCCCACAGTGTCCTGAAATTCTTCCCAGTACCTCCTGTAGGAAATTTTTCTTATCTATCTCCAACCAACTTTGGGATGCATATAATTTTATGCAACCTGTTTATTATACTTATCTCACTATGTTATAATTGGATTATATACATGTCTCCCAACAGTGTAAGCCTGGCACAGATTCAGTGATCAATAATTAGTTGATGAATGAACAAGCAGATGAATAGATCAAAGGATGGATGATGAGTGGATTGTTAGGTGAATGAATAGGTGGATGAAAAATAGATGCATGTACAACTAGATGGATAGTTGGATGGGTGTAGGTAAGACAGAGTGGAAATCCCCTTACAGTATTACCAAGGAACAAGATGGGCTAAAAATAATAACCCAGATTACAATACAGTGTGATAAGAGCTCTGAGTAAGATTACTACAGATCTATATCAGGTGAGTTATTTGTGCAATCTTAGAGTTGTGGGATGATAGAGCCTGGAATTCATCTTAGGTCTTCTAGTCCTAGCCTTTTATTTTACAGATACAGAAGATAAGGCCCAGAATTATGAAATCTCTTGAGGCCTTGGGTAGGTCATTTAGTCTTTAAAAGTTGTTTTAGCTCATGCTGATGTTTTTTTCTAAGCAAAGACAGAATGGGTAGGAAGAAATTGGCATATGTCATAAAACCAAATCATCATAATTCATGCCTCAACAGATTAGCTATTAATAAGATAAAGGTATAATGTTACTGTAATGTGATTCAATTCTTCTCTAACATTGTAGTTTAATTAGAAAAAATAATTTTATATGAAAGATGAATTTATTTTTTCATTTAGAAATATAAATTCAGTAACTACCATATACTAGGCTAGCAGATATAACTAGTTAGATATAGTAGCTGACCAATATTTTTTTTTCTTAAGGGGTATTTGTTTTTGTTAATGCTTTTGATTTACATACATATAATATTTTATTTATTCATCTTAGTTATTTCTTGCTGAAATTATTCCTATAAGAAATGTTGCTTATTTATAAGCAACTCAGAGAAATCTAAATTGTATTTTAAAAGTAAATGTTTGGATATTGAAAGTGTTATTCAAGTTATTTCTGAGGCAAAACATTTACTTTTGTGTATGTTTTTCCTACCTAAGTTACACAGTCAGTCTCTTTACAAGGAATCTATTTCCTTTTTTGTTCTGAAATTTTTAACAAGATTCTGCTATGAGGAGCAAAACACAGAATATATTAACATGCTCCAGGAAGTAAGCATTGACATTAAATTTTCTGTGAACTAATTTTTATCTTCTATGGCCCTCTTTCAGCCTTATGAATTTTTCATTCTCAAAATTAATTTAAATAACTTAAGTAAATACTGTCCTTTGACAACGCTAGGCAAGCCAAATAATGTATTAAGGAAACCAAAGCAACTGATATCCTCAGTCTCAGACACAAAGGCGACAATCCTCAGTATTTTTATGTCATCAGCCTTGTTTATACACTGTGGTATATTTTAGGTTCACTTTTCTTTAGCCATCATAAATACTACCAGAATTCTTTCATTAAAACAGCTTTTTAGAAATTCCCACACTTTCCTATTCCTGGTAGCTAGTTTGTTCATTTTTGTTTTTACTTGTCATAATATGGAAACCAGCTAAATACCTTTTAATTTATGTAGAAGTTACTTTTATATGTTTATAAACATTAAAGCTCTGTAGGAAAGCTAAATCCTTTTATAATTTCTATAATTTACATAGTAATTTTAAATAGCCTAATATAATTATTGCATTAAGGCAGTATATCATGGCCGAGTGCGGTGACTCACGCCTGTAATCCAGCTGTGGGAGGCTGAGGCGGGCTGATCACTTGGGGTGAGGAGTTCGAGACCAGCCTGGCCAACATAGTGAAACCCCGTCCGTATTAAAAATACAAAAAATTTAGACAGGCATAATGGCTTGTGCCTGTAATCCCAGCTACTCGGGAGGCTGAGGCAGGAGAATCGCTTGAACCAGAGATGGAGGTTGCAGTGAGCCAAGATTGCGCCACTGCACTCCAGCCTGGGTGGCAGAGTGAGATTCTGTCTCAAAACAAACAAACAAACAAAAATCGCAGTCTATCATTTTATGTGTGGGGAATGCATCAATGAGTCAAATAAATAAAAATTACTATCTACATAGGCTCTACACATGTGTGCAGAAAGGCAGATATAAACCAAAATAATTAAGTTCATTTTATAGTATTTTCAATGGGATAAGTAGTATTAATATAAAGAAAAGGAAGTAAGGAGGCATGTATGCAGAAAGGCAGATATAAACCAAAATAATTAAGTTCATTTCATAGTATTTTCAATGGGATAAGTAGTATTAATATAAAGAAAAGGAAGTAAGGAGGCAAGGGAGTAGAATAATGTTATAATTTTAAACAACACAGTCAGATAAAGTCTCGTGGATGGGATGCCATTTAAACAAAGACCTGAAGGGGGCAATAGAAAGATATATTGGGATATATTGGAATGAACTTTTAAGGCAGCAGAATCAAAAAGTGCACTCTGTCTCTGTTCAGAGAATAGCAAGGAGGCCCATGTAGCTGGAGCTGAGTGGATAAAGGAAAGAGTTGTCAGAAATTAACTCAGACAAGTTTGGGGAAATCAGGTATTGTAGAAACCTTTAATTTAAATAAGATGGTAAGTAATTGGAGGATCTGCAGCAATGGAGGGGCATGATCTGACTTACATTTCAGCAGGGTGACTGACTGCTCCATCACGAAGGTGGTAAGGGTGGAAGAAGGGGAAAAAATGAGCAGAATATAACATAAGCCTGGGTGCAAGAGATTAATGGGGAGTAGACTTGAGAGATTCTAGAGGTGGCAGTGAGAATTTGTTTCTGAATATATTTTAAAGTTAGAGCCAATAAAATTTGCTGATGTGTTAAATACATAAGGCAAAAGAGAAGAAGAGGAGTTAAGGAGAGTCCCCAAGGGTTTTATACCGAGCATCTGGAAGAGTTGCTACTAACCAAGACAGCAAGAGAAGCAGGTTTGGAAGAAGGAGCAGAAATTTGTTTTTGGACATGTTACATTTGAGATGCGTATTAGACATCCATGCAGAACTTTTAAGTAGATAGTTGTGTTTATATGTATAGGATCCCAGAATAGATAAGTTTGGAAGTCATGAGGATATATACATACATAGTGAGAAATGCCATGGTAGTACACATAGAGGAGAAAGACATCCAAGGACTGGGTCTAGGATAGACACTCCACCAGAAGGAAAGAGAAAAAGCACAGTATCAAGTTTGACTTTGCAACAGTGCAATTATTTTATAATAACACCATTGTTTTAGAGTACAATTATACTGGCTCAATTAAACATCTCAAAAAGATTCTGTTGCTGTAGTTTGTTTTCATACCCCATCATTTGTTGAAATTATGGCAAGAAACCTATTCCAACATCCAGGGCCTCAGGATGTGACTGTATTCGAGATAAGGGCTTTAAAGAGGTAACTAAGATAAATTGAACTCATGAGATTGGGCCTCAAACCAGTAGGAATGGCACCCTTATCAGAAGAGATTAGGACACCAACACAGAGAAGAAAGACCACATGAAGAGATGAGAAAAAAACAGCCATCTGCAAGCCAAGGAGAGAGCTCTTAGAAGAAATAACCATGCTGACACCTTGATCTGGGACTTCGAGCCTCCAGGAGTGAGAAAAATACATTTCTGTTGTACAAGCCACCCAATAAGTAGTAGTGGCCTGAGATTTTCTAGACTTCTTAAGGGGCTTACTTCTGGCTTCAAATTTCTATTATTATTACTACTATTTGTAATATTAAGACAAATGTAGAGAATGAAATTAAGCCAACTGCTTAAGCGATTATGTGTTAGATATAATTGTTCCTTAATATTAACAATTTACATATACACTCACCAAAAATGAAAAAAAAATGGTCTCTACTTAGTATTCTGTGATAATAACTATTTATGTAGGAGGATATCTAGTTTCCTCCATCATCTGTTTCCAGTCAGGAATGGCTTTTCTAGTGACATATTTTATTTAGGCTCTGGTTCACTAGCTTCAAAAATAGCCAATGCTTAGGATTAAATCTAACAAAAGATCAGCACGACCTCTATAAAATAATTGCCAAACATTTCTGAGCTAAAGATCTGAATAAATGCAGTGATAAACCATAGTTAGAAAGCCTCAATATTATAAATATATTAATTTTTATAAACCATAGTTAGCCTCAATATTATAAATATATGAATTTTTCACAAATTGATCAAAAATATTTCAGTTGAATTTAGGTGGAAATTGGATTCTAAAATTTATATATAACATACTCTTCAGTACCTAAAACAATAAAAACCAGACATCTTAAATGATCACATATCAAATATATAACACTGTAGTAGTTAAGATTAGTGGTGGTGTAAGGACAGGAAAGTAGCACAATAGAATAAAACAGAGACCCTAAAAAGATACTCATGCAGAAATAATCACCTGATTTATAATCAATATGCCACCACTATGCAAAGGGGGAAGTTATTCTTTTCATGAATTGCTCCAGAAAAATTTAATTTCATTGGGGAGAAATATGAATCTTGATTCCTACCCCACAGCATGGGGGAAAAAAGTCAATTCCAAGTAGATCATAATCCTAAATGTGAGAAGATAGGAATAAAGCATCTAGAAGGTAATGTACTTCATGACCTTGGGGTAGGCCAAAGTTTTTTAAACAGGACCAAAAGAGGGAAAAAAGATAAAGATGGACTTGAATACAGCTAAGAATTTCTTTTTTTTGTTTGTTTCTTTTTTTTATTTTATTATTATTATACTTTAAGTTTTAGGGTACATGTGCACAATGTGCAGGTTAGTTACATATGTATACATGTGCCATGCTGGTGTGCTGCACCCATTAACTCGTCATTTAGCATTTGGTATATCTCCTAAAGCTATCCCCCCCCCTCCTCCCACCCCACAACAGTCCCCAGAGTGTGATGCTCCCCTTCCTGTGTCCATGTGTTCTCATTGTTCAATTCCCACCTATGAGTGAGAATATGCGGTGTTTGGTTTTTTGTTCTTGCAACAGTTTACTGAGAATGATGATTTCCAATTTCATCCATGTACTGGTACCAAAACAGAGATATAGATCAATGGAACAGAACAGAGCCCTCCGAAATAATGCCGCATATCTACAACTATCTGATCTTTGACAAACCTGAGAAAAACAAGGAATGGGGAAAGGATTCCCTATTTAATAAATGGTGCTGGGAAAACTGGCTAGCCATATGTAGAAAGCTGAAACTGGATCCCTTCCTTACACCTTATACAAAAACTAACTCAAGATGGATTAAAGACTTAAATGTTAGACCTAAAACCGTAAAAACCCTAGAAGAAAACCTAGGCATTACCATTCAGGACATAGGCATGGGCAAGGACTTCATGTCTAAAACACCAAAAGCAATGGCAACAAAAGACAAAATTGACAAACGGGATCTAATTAAACTAAAGAGCTTCTGCACAGCAAAAGAAACTACCATCAGAGTGAACAGGCAACCTACAGAATGGGAGAAAATTTTCGCAACCTACTCATCTGACAAAGGGCTAATATCCAGAATCTACAATGAACTCAAACAAAGTTACAGAAAAAAACAAACAACCCCATCAAAAAGTGGGCAAAGGACATGAACAGACACTTCTCAAAAGAAGACATTTATGCAGCCAAAAAACACATGAAAAAATGCTCACCATCACTGGCCATCAGAGAAATGCAAATCAAAACCACAATGAGATGCCATCTCACACCAGTTAGAATGGCAATCATTAAAAAGTCAGGAAACAACAGGTGCTGGAGAGGATGTGGAGAAATAGGAACACTTTTACACTGTTGGTGGGACTGTAAACTAGTTCAACCCTTGTGGAAGTCAGTGTGGCGATTCCTCAGGGATCTAGAACTAGAAATACCATTTGACCGAGCCATCCCATTACTGGGTATATACCCAAAGGAATATAAATCATGCTGCTATAAAGACACATGCACACATATGTTTATTGTGGCACTATTCACAATAGCAAAGACTTGGAACCAACCCAAATGTCCAGCAATGATACACTGCTAAGAATTTCTAATAACCAAACGATTATTTAAGAATGTTAAAGTAAAGCCATAGTTACAAGATGGTTGCAATACATCTAGCTGATGAAACACTTGTATCCAGAATATATCAAAAAGCTCTAAAACTAAAAAGAATATCCAGTTAAACACAAAACGAAGAAAAGACTTGAACCAATAATTCACAAAAAAGGATAGGCAGTAGCTAATAAGCATAAAAAAAGGTTTACAACATCATTAATCCTCAGAAAAAGACAAGTTAAAACCACAATGAGATATCACTGCACACCTAACAAAATAGCTAAAATTTAGGAGGCTGACAGTTCCAAGTGTTTGTGACAATGACAAGGAAGTGGAAATCTTACACTTTGCTGACGAGAGTGTAAAAAGGTTTAAATTCATTGGAAAACTGTTTAGCAGTATCTGCTAATTGGGACACTCAATACGCTTTGATTAAGCAATTTCATTGCTTTCTATTTACTTAATAGAAATGTGTACAAATATATATTCTCCAAAAGAAATATAGAAGAAGGCTCCTAACAGCATTATTTTTAATGAAGCAAAAACTGAAAACAACCGAAGTGTCCATCAGTAATAAAATGAATAAATAAACTGTGGTATAGTCATAGCATACAATACTACACAGCAAGAAGAAACACTATTATTGCATGCAACAATATGAAACTCACAACCCAGATGTTCTTCAGTAATAAAATGAATAAATAAACTGTGGTATGGTCATATCATACAATACTACACAAGAAGTAGAAGCACTAACTACTACTGCATGCAACAATATGAAACTCACTATCATAATGTTGAGCAAAAGAAGCCAAGCACAATAGAATGCATACACATTATACCACATTATTCCATTTTTCAAATACCAGTAAGCTAATCTAGATTGATGGAAGTTAGTATAGTGGTTACATTTTGTGGAGAGGTTGGAGTGATAATGTTTTGGAGGAGACATAGGGATACTTATTATTTTGACTGCTCATAGTGTCCTACAGCCTGATCTGAGGGGTGGTTTATAATATCTTTCCTTTATAAAAATTCACAAAAGCTGTGCAGTGATGAATTATGTATTCTTCAATATAGTTTTGTTCCTCAATGAAAGTATTTGTCCAGGACTGGTATGGTGGCTCACACCTATTACCCCAACTACTTGGGAGGCTGAGGTGGGAGGATAGCTTGAGGCCAGGAGTTTGAAACCAGCCTGAGCAACATAGCAAAACCCTGTCTCTGAAAAAAAAAATTAAAAATTAGTTGAGTTTGGTGGTATATGTCTGTAGTCCCAGCTACTCAGGAAGCTGAAGCAGGAGGATTTCTTGAGCCCAGGAGTTCAAGGCTGCAGTGAGCTATGATCACGCCAGTGCCACTCTAGCTTGGGCAACGGAGTGAGAACCCATCTCAAACAAACAAAAAAAAAGTTTGTGTAAAAAAAAAAAAACACCAAGAAAAAGAAATTGGTGCCATTTACATTAATTGACTCATCCAAATTCTCTACTCAAAACCTGACTTTTTTCACTGACATTTTCGCTGCCCCTTAATTTTTAAAATGTATACATTTTCTTTTTCCTCATGAGTATATAGGTTGGTTAGGAGCAACAGAAACTTTGTGCAGCCTGCACAAAGACATAATTGCAGAACGTTGGGATGCTCCCTTTGACAATACTGACAGTCATTGAGACGTACTTTTTGAAATGAATTTCTTCTACAGAATGTTATTACAATTTGTCTATGTTTTGTGTGAATGTGAGAGCAATGTAAATTCCATTCAAGGAGGACTCAAAGGTGTAACCTTCTCTAAAGACTGTATTTAGCAAAAAAAAAAAAATAAATGGAAACTATCATTCTAATCTTTCTTCGGAGAAATAGGCACAAAGATAGCATTTTTTAAAGCTTTGAAGTAGAATGTTTGAAGACTAAAATGTGGTGCCTATGAATGAGCATTTGGGTGATAAACTGCAAGGAAATATAGAGATACGATATTGATTTAAGTCAACACAATGATTACCATTGGAGGAAAAATGAAGGCAACTGGGAACAGGAAAAAAGGGGGACTTTAGGATGGCTGGCAAGGCTCAATTTCTTGACCTGGATGATTGTTACAAGAATGTTCACCTTATAAGGATTAATTGAACTATACATTATTGTGTTGTGCATTATTTTACAGTAAAAAGAGAAAAAATACAATAAAACGCTAAATTGTCACTTGGGAAAAAAAGTGTTCCAATATATAACTCAGGGTAAAAATACCAAAGGTTAAGGCTATAGAGTAACTTTTGAAAACTGGTCTTCTGAAACTAACTTCAATTGAAGTTTATTATGTATAAGGCCTTATGTGAAACTTGCCTGCCCTTCTTTATCTGTATTGATATCAAACTGTATGTGTTGTAAAAAGCAAGCACTTTCAAGAAAGTGGAAATAATATGACTGAACAAGTCATTATATGACTATTTTGATAAATATTTCTGTAATTCCTATAGAACAAAGAAAGAGAATAATTTTTATAATGTTTTCTCACGTTCAATTTTGAAATAAAAATCTTTTCTTGTTGACAGTCTCCTGATAAATAATGCTGCCTACCAAACTAAACTGTAGTTAATGAAAATTTTTTTTTTACTTTTTTCTTTCTTTTTCTTTATTTCAATAGGCTTTTGGTAACAGGTGGTATTTGGTTACATGAATAAGTTCTTCCGTGGTGATCTCTGAGATTTTGGCGCACCCATCAACCAAGCAGGGTACACTGTACCCAATGTGTAGTCTTTTATTCCTCGCCCCCCTCTCACTCATTCCCCCGGGTCCCCAAAGTTCATTGTATCATTCTTATGCCTTTGCATCCTCATAGCTTAGCCCCCACTTGTGAGTGAGAACATATGATGTTTGGTTTTTTCATTCCTGAGTTACTTCACTTAGAATAATGGTCTCCAGTTCCATCCAGGTTGCTGCAAATGCCATTATTTTGTTACTTCTTATGGCTGAGTAGTATTCCATGGTATATATACACCACATTTTCTTTAGCCACTCGTTGATTGATGGGCATTTGAGCTGCTTCCATATTTTTGCAATTGCCAATTGTGCCACTATAAATATGCATGTGCAACTATCTTTTTTTATATAATGACTTCTTTTCCCCTGGGTAGATACCTAGGAGTGGGATTGCTGGGTCAAATGGCAGTTCTACTTTTGGCTCTTTAAGGAATCTCCATACTGTTTTTCATAGTGGTTGTACTAGTTTTTACCACATCTATGCCAACATTTTTTTTTTTTTATTATTGGTCATTCTTGCAAAAGTAAGGTGGTATTGCATTATGGTTTTGATTTGTATTTCCCTGATAATTAGTGATGTTGAATGTTTTTTCATGTTCATTGGCCATTTGTATATCTTATTTTGAGAATTGTCTATTCATGTTCTTAGCCCACTTTTTGAAGGGATTGTTTTTTTCTTGCTGATTTTTTTTAGTTCCTTGTGGATTCTGGATATTAGTCCGTTGTTGGATGTATATTTAAACACACCAAAAAATATGAAATTAACATAGCTATGTTTTCATAATTAAAAAATAAAAATCTCATTTTGTCTAAAACAAAATTGATTTGAAAAATCATGTTCAGGCATAGAAAATTCATGAGATGTTCTAAAGGTAAAAGCCACCATAGTCCCCATTTATCCTAGAAATATTCACACCATATCCACCACAAGACAGACTCTTGTTTAAAAGGTATATAGGAAAGTCGTTGCTCTCAAAAACCTACAGCTTAAAGGAATAAAGTAAATATTACTTAAATAGACTGGAGGCAATAGAGTAAAACAAAATCATAATACTAGAATTAAATATAGGTAAGTAATAACATGGTTTCTGAATGGAGAAGTACCTTCTCAAGATGAAAGCAATGGAATAGCAAAGAAAGAATAATTTTTGATAACATTTTTAACCAAAATAAAGAGCCATCAGCAGACTGATTGTATGTTGGAATACAAATTAGTATAAGTTTCTGTCTGGAAACAATTTGAAAGTATGTGTTGAATTTATTCTTTTAAATTTATGTTCTAATAAATTTGAACTAATATTTCCATTTCAAGTCATCTATCCTAAGAAAATAATCAGAATTTGGAAAAATACTTTCTCGAACCTTTCCATAAGTGTTATACCAACACATATAGAACATAAAAGTATAATTGGCAACCTATCTGTTGAGAAGTTTCCCATCAGAGATTTTATTCAAGTTGATATTTGAAATGTTGCCTTATATTACTATTAATCTATCATAAGAGATTCTGATACAGTGATACTTTATGTAGAACAGTTCAATAAATACCATGTAAGAAAACAAAAAGAAGTAGATTGATATCACGTAAATTAAAAACCAGTGAATTTTCTATTTTGTGGAAAATAACCATATTGCTAAGTTATTATTATGAAATGTGTGTGCAGCTAGCTAGAGTCAGCTGGTAGGAAAGTCTTCTCAGTACCTTATTCCCAGAGATTCTGATGTGTTTTCTTAAATATATTCTGTTAAATGTTTCCCAACTGGGATAAATGTCACTGTGGTATTTTTAATCATAGTAATGTAATTAGTTCCAAGAACTATCTGGTAATGTAAATGTATTTGGAGATTATAATGTAGTTTCTGTATTTTGAATAAAATTCTACTTAGAGAAAGAATTTTAGAAATATTTAGAGTCATGTCCATTTCCCCTTTTTAAATCTGGCAACCTACATTCTAATTTCAATAGGTTTCATCAGAACCGCACTTAGCAGATGCTTAATCATTGTCTACAGAATGAATGGATGAATAAACTTGTGTGGGTATTTGTGAATCTTTAAGACTTAGTGCTCATCTGTTTCTTAAAGAAACTTGCTATTTCTCAGTGAAAGTGTCTTTCACCTGCCGAAGAGAGATTAGTCTTGTAGAAATTCTCATCTGGCAATGGTTTATTTTGTTCTTTTTAGAGGAAAACCTTTCTAAAAAAATAATTTAACAAAAGATAAAAACATATTTGTGCATTGAAAGTGTTTGCACAGGTTATTTTATGTTTTAGTAGAGTAGTAGATATAACTAATGTTCTTAAATATCCAGTTCTTTCCCACTTCTGTGTATGAGGAAGCCTATACTGCTTCATTTCTTGGAGTTAGTCATGGTCATGTAACTAATTCTAGCAAATGAGATGTGAGGGAATATGAGAGTCACCAGTGGTAAATACTAGTGCCCAACTCTCTAGCCCATTCTTCCCCTGCTGTGCAAAGGAGATAGCATATGGTGTGGAGTGGCTATATGGAAAAGAATCCCCCGTCAAATCATGTTGAACATGTACAGTGAGCAAGAAATAAGTTGTGTTGCTTTAAGCTACTGAAATTTTGGTGGTTTGTCACCACAGTAAAACCTAGCCAATATGCTTCAGTATACCTCTGGTCAGTATCTAATTACAAAATCTTTCTTCATGACCACACATACTTCCATTAATGGTGAAAAAAGTCAACTCGTTAAGTGCTCACGATATGTTTCCTCTGCTTAATATAAAAGCAGAAAAACTCACTGATATGCATTGAGAAGACAGTGCATCAAATCAGCTTCCCATTCTCTTTCCCTTTAGAAGTCTACTAGTAACAAACACTTTGTAGAAATTCAAGGGGCTTCGAGATACAAAATCAATTTTACCAGAAAGAATAAGTTCAGCTGCATAAAACAGAAAGAAAAAATAAGATTTTCTAAACCATCATAGAAGTTTATTTTTTCATTTACGTAAAGAAGCTAAGCTTGAAACCTAGGTCTAAACTGACAGCACCACAGTGTCTTTAGAAATCCAGGCTTCTACATTTCTGCTATATTCCTCCATTCACGACTTTATTTTCAAGGTCTCTCAGTTGGTCTAAGAACTGCTGATACTCCAGCCATTACACTGGCATGCAGGTCTTTAGCGGAAGAAAGAGGAAAATGACAAAAGAGTGTACTATCCAGTTTTCTTTAAGCATACTTCATGGTCTTTTATTCTTCTTATTTGATTAATACATATTAACCGATTAACAGATTAATCTATTCTTAATACAGACTAACTACAATCTGTACCATACTTCCTGCCAAAATTCTATCCTATGTTGTCTATAATAATTTTCTATATTAAATATTCTTTTAACTGTTTAAATATCTAATCTTATCCCTTCTTATTCTTCATATACATATTGATATTAGTCTCTTAAGTATACCTTCTCTCTTTTCTTGATAAATTTAAGGAAGCTTTTTATCCCAAATTCTTTGGCACCAATTACAACTTGAAACTTTTCCTGTGTTGTATGAAAGGAGAAAAGGTTACCATACTCCTTGACAAAGATGGAAGAGGCCCTCGGGCATGACAAGACACATATGGTTAAGACATTGCCACCTATTTTGTGGCATCTAACCATCATTTTTTTCAGACTTGAAACCAACAAAGATCGAAAAGGACAATTACATAATAGTAAAGGGTTCAATTCAACAAGGAAACCTAACTATCGTAAATATGTATGCACCCAACACAGAAGCACCCAGATTCCTAAAGCAAGTTCTTAGAGATCTACAAAGAGACTTACACTCCCGCACAATAATACTGGGAGACTTCAACACTCCACTGACAGTATTAGACAGATCACTGAGGCAGAAAATTAACAGAGATATTTAGGATCTAAACTCAACGTTGGACCAAATGGATCTTATAGACCTCTACAGAACTCTGCACCCAAAAACAACAGAATATAAATTCTTCCCATCACTACATGGCCCATACTCTAAAATTGAACACACAGTCAGACATAAAATAATCCTCAGCAAATTCAAAAGAACAGAAATCATGCTAAACATACTCTTGGACTCCAGTGCAATAAAAATTGAAATCAATACTTTAAAAATTGCTTAAAACCATCCAAATACATGGAAATTAAACAACCTGCTCCTGAATGACATTTGAGTAAATAGTGAGATTAAGGCAGAAATCAAGAAGTTCTTTGAAATTAATGAGAACAAAGATATAACATACCAGAATCTCTGGGACACAGCGAAGGCAATATTAAGATGGAAATTTATAGCACTAAATGCCTACATCAAAAAAGTGAGAATAATCTCAAATTAACAACCTAAGATCACAACTAAAAGAACTAGAGAAGCAAAAGCAAACCAAAAAGCTAGCAGAAGACAGGAAAAAAACAAAATCAGAGCTTAATCAAAAGAGATCAAGACACAAAAAAAAACACTCAAAAGATCCACAAATCTAGGAGTTTGTTTTCTGCAAAAAATAACAAGATAGGCCACTAGCTAGACTAATAAAGAAGAAAAAAGAGAAGATCCAAATAAACACAGTTAGAAATGGCAAAGGGGATGTTACCGCTGACCACACAGAAATACAAACAACCATCAGAGACTACTATGAACACCTCTGTGCACACAATCTAGAAAACCTAGAAGAGATGGATAAATTCGTGGACACATATACCCTCCCAAGACAGAACCAAAAAGAAATTGATTCCTTGAATAGACAATTAACAGGCTCCAAAACTGAATCAGTAATAAATAGCCTATCAGGACCGGACAGATTCACAGCAGAACTGCACCAGTTGTACAAAGAGCTGGTTAACATTTCTACTGAAACTATTTCAGAAAATTGAGAAGGGATATGTGGCCAGCATTATCCTAATACCAAAATGTGGCAGAGACACAACAAAAAAGGCATTATCCTTGATGAATATTGATGCAAAAATTCTCAAGTAGGTTTTATCCCTGGAATGCAAGATTTGTTCAACATACACAAATCAATAAATGTGATTAACCACATAAACAGAATTAAAGATGAAAACTGTGATTGTCTCTCAGTAGATGCAGAGGCTTTCAATAAAATTCAACTTCCTTTCATGTTCAAAAACCCTCAATAAACTGGGTATCGAAGAAATATACCTCAAAATAATAAGAGCGATCTATAACAAACTGACAGCCAACATCATACCGAATGGGCAAAAGCTGGAAGCATTCCCCTTGAAAATCAGCATGACAAGAATGTCCTCAATCACCACTCCTATTCAACATAGTATTGTAAGTCCTGGCCAGAGCAATCAGACAAGAGAAAGAATAAAAGGCATCCAAATAGGAAGAGAGGAAGTCAAATTATCCCTGTTTGCAGATGACATGATTCTATATCTAGAAAACCCCATAGTCTAAGCACAAAAGCTCCTTAAGATAATAAAAAAAAAACTTTAGCAAAGTTTCAGGATACAAAATTAATGTGCAGAAATCACTAGTATTGTTATAAACCAACGACAGCCAAGACGAAAGTCAAATCAGGAAGGCAGTCTCATTCACAATTGCTAAAAAAAGGATAAAATACCCAGGAATACAGCTAACCATGGAGGTGAAAGATCTCTACAAGTAGAACTACAAAGCACTGCTCAAAGAAATCAGAGATGATACAAACAAATGGAAAAACATTCCATGCTCATGGATAGAAAGAACCAATATCATTAAACTGGCCATACTGATCAAAGCAATTTACAGATTCAATGCTATTCCTGTCAAACCACCTATGACATTCTTCACAGAACTAGAAGAATAAACTATTTAAAAGTTCGTATAAAGTTTAAAAAAAAAAAAAAAGTCTGAATAGCCCAGGCAATCCTAAGCAAAAAAAAAAAAAAAAAACAAAGCAGGAAGCATCATGCCACTAAACTTCAAGCTACACTACAGGGCTACAGTAACAAAACAGCATGGTACTAGTACAAACACAGACACATAGACCAATGGAACAGAGTGGAGAGCCGAGAAATAAGGCTCCACACCTACAATCATCTGATCTTTGACAAAGCTGACAAAAACGAGCAATGAGGAAAGGACTCCCTATTCAATAAATTGTGCTGGAATAAGTGGCTAGTCATATGCAGAAAATTGAAATTGGACCCCTTCCTTATGCCACATACAAAAATCAACTCAAGATGGATTGAAGACTTAAATGTAAAACCCAAAACTATAAAAGTCCTGGAAGACAACCTAGGCAATATGATTCAGGACAGAGCAATAGGCAAATATTTTATGATGAAGACCTCAAAACAATTGCAACAAAAGCAAAAATTAACAAATGGGACCTAATTAAATTTAAGAGCTTCTGCACAACAAAAGAAACTATCCACAGAGTGAACAGAGAGTCTACAGAATGGATGAAAATTTTTGCAAACCATGCATCTGACAAAGGTCTAATATTAAGCATCTATAAGGAACCTAAGAAACATTAAAAGAAAGAAAATAGCCCCATTAAAAAGATGACAAAGGGCATGAACAGACACCTTTCAAAAGAAGACATACATGTTGCCAACAGTGATACCAAAAAAAGCTCAACATCACTGGTCATTACAGAAATGCAAATCAAAAGCACCATGAGAGACCCAGTAGCACCAGTCAGAATGGCTATTAATAAAAAGTGAAAAAATAACAGATGCTGTTGAGGTTGCAGAGAAAAAGGAGCACTTATACACTGGGAGTGTAAATTAGTTCAACCATTGTGAAAGACCATGTGGCAATTCCTCAAAGACCTAAAAATAGAAATACCATTTGACCCAGCAATCCCATTACTGGATATATACCCAAAGAAATATAAATTGTTCTGTTATAAAGACACATGTATCCATACGTTCATTGCACCACTATTCACAATAACAAAAAAAATGGAATCAACCTAAGTGCCCATCAATGGCAGATTGGATAAAATAAATGTGGTACAATAAATACACCATGGAATACTATGCAGCCATACAAAAGAATGAGATCATGTCCTTTGCAGCAACATGGGTAGAGCTGGAGACCATTATTAGGAAACTAACACAGGAACAGAAAACCAAATATCACAGGGATCATGGCAGACAGGAGGCAGGACTAGATTGCAGCTCTGACTTGGACAGACAGAGCAGCATGTGGAGGCTCGCATCATGAGTTTTTGCTCCACAACGACTGAAGGAATAAATCAGGAAACCTGAGAGGATCCACAGACCCCCTGAAGGAAGCAGATTGCTCCTGCAGGACCCGGCAGACACCCCAAATACTGTGATGCCCAAACTGTGGAAGTGGGAAAGGGAGATGGTCCAGGAAGCTGAAGGCCTAGATTACAAGGGAAGATTTTTACCTTACCTGGAGCTGAGTCAATTTAGAGAGCCCAGCATAATACAGGGGTAGAGGTGGCAGCAGGAAAACCCCTGGAATCTCGCTGGGTCCCCTACCAAGCCGTTTTTGCCTGATCTCAGAGAAGACCTTCAGGAGGGTGGCCAGAGGCACTGGGAAAAGGCCACAGGGAGAAAGAAATCTCCAGCTGAATCTTGTAACAATTTGAACTCATCGAGAAGCCTCCTGGCCAGAACTCGGCAGAGGGCATGAATCCGATATTGCAGATTCCACAGGCAGGGGAAGAATCAAATCCCTTTTCTTTCACAGCTGAGGTGGGTATCCTGGGGAAAGTTCTCAAACCCTGCTCACACACGGCCCAGAAACACACAGTGCTGTTAGAGGGGGCACGGTGCAGGTCAGACCAGCCTTTCTGAATGTTTAGGAGACAGGTGAGGCCTGTAACTGCCAGCTTTCCCCCCACTTCCCTGACAACCTGCATGACTCAGCAGAGGCAGCCATAATCCTCCTAGGTACACAATTCCATTGACCCGGGAACCTCACCCCCATCCTCCACAGCAGCCCCAGTAAGACCGTCCAAGGAGAGTCTAAGTTTAAACATGCCTAGCCCTGCCCCTACCTGATGCACCTTCCCTACCCACCCTGGTAGCTGAAGACAAGGGGAATATACTCTTGGGAGTTCTAGGGCCCCACCCACCACTGTTTCCTCCCCATACTACCACAGCTGATGCTCTCTGGAAAGCACCACCCCCTGGCAGGAGGCCAGCCAGCACAAAAATAGAACATTAAACCACGTAAGCTAAGAACCCTCACAGAGTCTATTTCACCCCCCTACCACCTCCACTAAAACAGGTGCTGGTATCCATGGCTGAGAGACCCAAGGATGGTTCACATCACAGGACTCTGCTGTGCAGATGACCAACCCGCAGTACCAGCCTGGAGCCAGGTAAATTTGGTGGGTGGTTAGACCCAGAAGAGAGACAACAATCACTGCAGCTCGTCTGTCAGGAAGCCACATCCATAGGAAAAGGAAGAGAGTACAACATCAAAGGAACATACTGTGGGACAAAAGAATCTAAATAACAGCCTTCAGGCCTAGACTTCCCCTCTGACAGAGCCTACCCAAATGAGAAGGAACCAGAAAACCAACTCTGGTAATATGACAAAACAAGGTTCTATAACACCCCCCAAAAAATCACACTAGCTCACCAGCAGTGAATCCAAACCAGGAAGAAACCCCTGATTTACCTGAAAAAGAATTCAGGAGGTTAGTTATTAAGCTAATCAGGGAAGCACCAGAGAAAGGCGAAGCCCAATGCAAGGAAACCCAAAAAAACGATACAAGAAGTGAAGGGAGAAATATTCAAAGAAATAGACAGCATAAAGAAAAAAACAATAAAAGCTTCAGGAAACATTGGACACACTTACAGAAATGCAAAATGCTCTGGAAAATCGGAAGACCAATAGAATTGAACAAGTAAAAGAAATTCAGAGCTTAAAGACAAGGCCTTTGAATTAAACCAATCCAACAAAGACAAAGAAAAAAGAATGAGAAAATATGAACAAAGCCTCTAAGAAGTCTGGGATTATGTTAAACAATCAAACCTAAGAATAATTGGTGTTCCTGAGGAAGAAGAGAGATCTAAAAGTTTGGAAAACATATTTGGGGAACTAATCAAGGAAAACTTCCCCAGCCATGCTAGAGACCTAGAAATCCAAATACAAGAAGCACACAGAACACCTGGAAAACTCATCGCAAAAATATTATCGCCTAGCCACACTGTCATCAGGTTATCTAAAGTTAAGATAAAGGAAAGCATCTTAAGAGCTGTGAGACAAAAGCATCAGGTAACCTATAAAGGAAAACCTATCAGATTAACAGCAGATTTCTCAGCAGAATCCTTATAAGCTAGAAGGAATTGGGGCCCTATCTTCAGCCTCCTCAAACAAAACAATTATCAGGCAAGAAATTTGTATCCAGCTAAACTAAGCATCATACATGAAGAAAAGATACAGTCTTTTTCAGACAAATGACAAGAGAATTCGCCATTACCAAGCCACCACTACAAGAACTGCTAAAGGGGGCTCTAAATCTTGAAATAAATCCTGGAAACACATCAAAAAAGGACCTCTTTAAAGCATAAATCACACAGGACCTATAAAACAAAAATACAAGTTAAAAAGCAAAAAAGAAAAAAAAAACAAAACAAGGTACACAGGCAACAAATAAACAAATAGCATGATGAATGGAATGGTACCTCAATCTCAATACTAACATTGAATGTAAATGGCCTAAAGGCTCCTCTTAAAAGATACAGAACTTCAGAATGGATAAGAACTCATCAACCAACTGTCTGCTACCTTCGGGAGACTCACCTAACACATAAAGACTCACATAATCTTAAAGTAAAGGGGTGGAAAAACACATTTCATGGACACGAAAAGCAAGCCAGGATAGCTATTCTTATATCAGACAAAACAAATTTTAAAACAACAATGGTTAAAAGAGACAAAGAGGGACAGTCTATGATGGTAAAAGGTCTTGTCCAACAGGAAAATATCACAATCCTAAACATATATGCACCTAATACTGGAGCTCCCAATTTACAAAGCAATTACTAATAGACCTAAGCAATGAGATAGCAGCACAATAATACTTCAATACTCCACTGACAGCACTAGACAGGTCATCAAGACAGAAAGTCAACAAAGAAACAATGTATTTAAACTATACCCTGGAACAAATGGACTTAACAGCTATATGCAGAGCATTCCATCCAACAACCATAAATACACATTCTATTCAACAGCACATGGAACTTTCTCCAAGATAGACCACACGATAGACCACAAAACAATTCTCAATAATTTTAAGAAAACTGAAATTATATCAAGCACTCTCTCAGACTACAGTGGAATAAAACTGGAAATAAACTCCAAAAGGAACCTCCAAAACCATGCAAATACATGGAAATTAAATAACCTACTCCTTAATGATCATTGAGTTAAAAATATATCAAAATTAAAATTAAAAAATTCTTCAAACCAAATGAAAGTAGTGAGAGAACCTATCAAAACCTCTGGGACACAGTCAAGGCAGTGCTAAAAGGAAAGTTCATAGCCCTAAATGCCTACATCAAAAAGTCTGAAAGAGCACAGACAATCTAAGGTCACACATCAAGAAAATAGAGAAACAAGAACAAACCAAACCCATACCCAGCAGAAGAATGGAAATAACCAAGATCAGAGCAGAACTAAATGAAATTGAAGCAAAAAAAAAATACAAAAGTTAAATGAAACTAGAAGCTGGTTCTTTGGAAAGGTAAGTAAAATTGATAGATTGTTAGCAAGACTAACCAAGAAAAGAAGAGAGAAAATCTAAATAAGGTCAATAAGAAATGAAACAGGAGATATTACAACTGACACCACAGAAATGCAAAAGATCATACAAGGCTACAATGAACAACTTTATGTGCATAAACTAGAAAACCAAGAACAGATGAATAAATTCTTGGAAAGATACAACCTTCTTAGCTTAAATCAGGAAGAATTAGATACCCTGAACAGATGAAAAACAAGCAGAGAGATTGAAATGGTAATTCAAGAATTAGATTAACAACAATAAAAAAAAAAATGTCCAGGACCAGATGGATTCACAGCTAAATTCTACCAGACATTCAAAGATAAATTGGTACCAATCCTATTGACACTATTCCACAAGATAGAGAAAGACGGAACCCCTCCCTAAATCATTCTATGAAGCCAGTATCACCCTAATACCAAAACCAGTAAAGGACATAACCAAAAAAGAAAATTACAGACCAATATCCCTGATGAACGTAGATGCTAAAATCCTTGACAAAATACTGTCTAACAAATCCAACAACATATCAAAAAGATAATTCATCACGAACAAGAGGGTTTTATACAGGGATGAAAGGATGATTTAACATACACAAGTCAATAAATATGATATACCACATAAACAGCATTAAAAACAAAAATCACATGATTATCTCCATAAATGCAGAAAAAAGCATTTGACAAAAATCCAGCATCCCTTTATGATTAAAACTCTCAGCAAAATTGACATACAAGGGACATACGTCAATATAATAAAAGCCATCTATGACAAACCCACAGTCAACATATACTGAAAGAGGAAAAAAGGAAAGCATTCCCTCTGAGAACTGGAAGAAGACAAGGATGTTTACTCTCACTACTCCTCTTCAACACAGTACTGGAAGTCCTAGCCAGAGCAATCAGACAAGAGAAAGGAATAAAGAAAGGGCATCCAAATTAGTAAAGAGGAAGTCAAACTGTTGCTGTTTGCTGATGATTTGATCATTTACCTAGAAAACCCTAAAGACTGCTCCAGAAAGCTCCTAGAACTGATAAAAGAATTTAGCAAAGTTTCCAGATACAAAATTAGTGTACACAAATCAATAGCTCTTCTATACACCAAGACTGACCAAGCTGAAAATCAATCAAGAACTCAACCCCTTTTACAATAGCTGCAAAAAACATAAAATACTTAGGAATGTACCTAACCAAGGAGTCTAAAAACCTCTAAAGGAAAACTACGAAACACTGCTGAAAGAAATTGTAGATTTCTTTCAAACAAATGAAAACACATCCCTTGCTCATGGATGAGTAGAATCAATATTGTGAAAATGACCATATTGATAAAAGCAATCTACAAATTCAATGCAGTCTCCATCAGAATACCACCATCATTCTTCACAGAATTAGAAAAAAACAATTCTAAAATTCATATGGAACCAACAAAGAGCCCGCATAGCCAAAGGAAGACTAAGCAAAAAGTACAAATCTGGAGGCATCACATTACCTGATTTTAAACTATATTGTAAGGCTGTAGTCACCAAAACAGCATGGTACTGGTATAAAAATAGGCACATAGACCAATGGAACAGAACAGAGAACCCAAATAAACTCAAATGCTTACAGCCAACTGATCTTTGACAAAGCAAACAAAAACATAAAGTGGAGAAAGGACACCCTTTTCAAAAAATGATGCTGGGATAACTGGCTAGCCACATGTAGGAGAATGAAACTGGATCCTCATCTCTCACCTTATATAAAAATCAATTCAAGATGGATTAAGGACTTAAATCTAAGACTTGAAACTATAAAAATCCTAGAAGATAACACTGGAAAACCCCTTCTAGACAATGGCTTAGGCAAAGATTTTATGACCAAGAACTCAAAAGCAAATGCAATAACAACAAAGATAAAATCCTGGGACTTAATTAAACTAAAGAGCTTTTGCACGGCAAAAGGAATAGTCAGCAGAGTTAACAGACAACCCACAGAGTGGGAAAAAGTCTTCACAATCTATACATCTGACAGAGGGCTAACATCCAGAATCTACAACGAACTCAAACAAATCAGCAAGAAAAAAAATTCCATCAAAAAATGGGCTAAGGACATGAATAAACAATTCTCAAAAGAAGATATACAAATGACCAACAAACATATGAAAAAATGTTCAACATCACTAATAATCAGGGAAATGCAAATCAAACCACGATATGATACCACCTTACTCCAGCAAGAATGGCCATAATAAAAAAATCAGTAAATAGTAGATGCTGGCGTGGATGCAGTGAACAGGGCACACTTCTACACTGCTGGTGGGAATATAAACTATTACAACCACTATGGAGTACAGTGTGGAGATTCCTTAAAGAACTAAAAGTAGAACCACCATTTGATCCAGCAATCCCACTACTGGGTATCTACCCATAGGAAAGGGAGTCATTACACGAAAAAAATACTCGTACATGCATGTTTATAGCAGCACAATTTGCAATTGCGATAATGTGGAGCCAACCCAAATGCCCATCAATCAATGAGTGGATAACGAAACTGTGTGGGAGAGATATATATGTAATATTTTATATATATATATATGATGGAATACTACTCAGCCATAAAAAGGAATGAATTAACTGCATTTACAGTGACCTGAATGAGGTTGGAGACTATTATTCTAAGTGAAGTAACTCAGGAATGGAAAAGCAAACATCCTACATTCTCACTCATAAGTGGGAGCTAAGCTATGAGGATGCAAAGGCATAAGAATGACACGATGGACTTTGGGGACTCAGGGGAAAGGGTGGGAAGGGGGTGAGGGATAAAAGACTACAAATAGGGTAAAGTGTGTACTGCTCAGGTGATGGGTGCACCAAAATTTCACAAATCACCACTAAAGAACTTACTTATGTAACCAAACACCACCTGTTCCCCCAATAACCTATGGAAATAAAAAAACAAGCATATCTCTGAAGATAAGCTACTGCAAGAACCTGGAGAAAATTTAAGAAAAATATTCTGCATGCCTCCCAGGATATGGGACATGGCACCTATATTTTTTAAAAAAGAAATGATATGGAATAAATCATGACATGTAAAACAATAAGGTAGCTTTTGAGGGGAGTAGTTATTGGAAAGGAACATAAAAGGTGTTTCTGAAAGATTTTAAAAAAAGAAAACAAAATATCACATGTTCTCACTTATAAATGGGAGCTAAATGATTGCACACATGGACACAACAAGAGTAAGAACACACAATGGGGCCTGCTTGAAGGTGGAGAGTGGGAGGAGGGAGAGGAACTGAAAAAAGAACTATTGAGTACTAGGCTTAGTATCTCAGCGACAAAATAATCTGTACAACAAACCCACATGATGTGAGTACCTATATAACAAACCCTGAACATCTGCCCCTGAACCTAAAATAAAAGTTTTTTTAAAAAATATACTTTTTCTAACTAAGATGATACTATGTCCTCTTGCTTCTCCTCTTTCTTTCTGACTATCCTTTCCTTAGGTTTTAATTTACTATCTTACTATCTCACATATCCCCCTAAAGCTCAATACTTGGTCTTTAATGTAATTCTACATATTATATACATGAGTCAGTGTTTCATTATAACTGGAGAAATTAGCTTATCTTTCATATTTGTCAAACATCTACAAATAAATGTATATTGCTAGAGGTTGGGGGTGAATCATTAAAATTCAGATTAAACCATTTAACATATCAGAACATAATTCTGATTCTTGTGTTAACAGCCTATATCATAATTGAAAATGACAGGGCATCTAGTGTTTAAATATATTGATTGGATTTACCTTACAGTCTTTCATGTGAGAAGTAGATTATAATTTATCATAAGAATTTAGTTTCTGTTTGATATTAGCCACAAAAGCAAAATATTAACTAATGGATTATTGTATAGTTTATGTGCAAGGCAAGTTCCAGAATGTCATGAACATTTTAACTTAAAATATAACATGCTTTTTTTATACACGATATAATTGTACATGTTTATGGAGTACAGTGTGATAGATATATCCATACACATATACAATGTGTAATGATCAAATCAAGGTAATTAACATACCCATAACCTCAAACCATTATCATTTCTTTTTGTTGTGAAGATTCAAAACCATCTCTTTAGCTATTTGAAACTATATAATAATTGTTAACTATCATCATTCTATAGTGATATAGAACACTAGAATCCTATCTAGCTGTATTTTTTTATTTGTTAACCAACATCTCCTTATCCACTCTCCTCGCTACACTTCCCAGGCTATAGTAACAACTATTCGAATCTCTACTTCCATGATCAACTTGTTTACCATAGAAATATTAAGTGAAAACATGGCATTTGTCTTTCTCTGCCTTATTTTACTTAACAGAAAGCCTTCAAGGTTTATCCATGTTGCCAACAGTGATATAATCCACTTTTTAATGAATTTTATTTATCCATTCATCTTGTGATGGACACTGAGGTTGATTCCATCTTTGCTGTTGTGAATAGTGTTGCAATTAACATGGGAGTGCAGATATCTGTTTGACATACTGATTTCCTTTCTTTGGATGCATACCCAGTAGTGGGATTGCTGGATCATATGGTAGTTCTACTTTTAGTTTCTTGAAGAAAGTTCATACTGTTTTCCATAATGGGCATACTAATTTACATTTCTACCAGCAATGTATAAGAGTTTCCCTTTCTCTCCATCCTACTTAGAATCTGTTATTTTTGTTTTTTGTATAATAGCCATTCTAACTAGGATGAAATGATATGTCATTTTGGTTTTCATTTGCATTTTCCTGATTAATGATGTTGAGCATTTTTTTCATATACTTCTTGGCCATTTATAGGTTTTTTTTCAGAAATTTTATTTATATCAGTGCCCATTTTGAAATCAGATTTTTTTCTTTTGAGTTGTTTAGGTTTCTTCTATATGGTAAATATTAAGCCCCTGTCAGATGAATTGTTTGCAAATATTTTCTCCCATTCTGCAGATTTCCTCTTCACTCCGGTGATTGTTACCTTTGCTGTGCAGATGTTTTTTAGTTTGTGTAATCCCATTTCTCTGTTTTTGCTTTTGTTACCTGTACTTTTAAGATCTTATTTATAAAATTTATAAAGTTTTTGCCCAGGCCAATGTCCTGCAGCATTTACTTTATGTTTTCTTCTAGTCATGTCACAGTTTTGGGTCTTACATGTAAGTCTTCAATGCATTTTGAGTTAATTTTTATATATAGGGAGAGATGGGGTGTAGTTTCATTCTTCTTCATGTGAATATCCCGTTTTTCCAGCAACG
Organism: Pan troglodytes; assembly: GCF_028858775.2. Classification (NCBI taxonomy): domain Eukaryota; kingdom Metazoa; phylum Chordata; class Mammalia; order Primates; family Hominidae; genus Pan; species Pan troglodytes. The sequence continues at coordinate 92,231,438 of NC_086015.1, forward strand.
TTTATTAAGACTGTCCCTTCCCCAGTGCATGTTCTTGGAGTATTTATCTGTCCGTTGGCTGTAAATCTGTGGATTTATTTCTGTGTTCTCTAGTCTGTTATATTGGTCTATGTTTTCTTCTAGTCATTTCACAGTTTAGGGTCTTACATGTAAGTCTTCAACCCGTTTCGAGTTAATTTTTACATATAGGGAGAGATGGGGTCTAGTTTCATTCTTCTTCATGTGGATATCCCGTTTTTCCAGCAACATTTATTAAGACTGTCCCATCCCCAGTGCATGTTCTTGGAGTATTTATCAGTCTGTTGGCTGTAAATCTGTGGATTTATTTCTGTGTTCCCTATTCTGTTCCATTGGTCTATGTATCTTTTATTATGTTAGTGCTATGTTGTTTTGGTTACTATAGCTTTTTAGAATATTTTAAAGTCAGGTGGTATGATGCCTCCAGCTTTGTTCTTTTGCTCAGGATCCCATTAGCCATTTGAAGTCTTTTGTGGTTTCCATATGAATTTTAGAATGTTTTTTTTATTTCTGTGAATCATGTTATTGGTATTTTAAGAGGGATCACATTGAATCTGCAGGTCTCTTGGGGGACATGATCATTTTAACAATCCATAAACACAAGATGTTTTTCCATTTTGGGGTCTTCATCAATTTCTTTCATCAGTGTTTCATAGTTTTTATCAGAGATTTTTTTGGTCCTTGATTAAATTCATTGCTAGATATTTTTGTAGCTATTATAAATGAAATTGCTTTCTTGTTTTTTTTAACTAGCTTGTTAGTGGTTTCTAGAAATGTTACTGATTTTTGAATGTTGATCTTGTACCCTGCAATGTTACTGATTTTTTCTCAGTTATAAGAGTTTATTGATGGAATCATATATGATCTTCATTGTTTTGAAGTATGTTTCTTTCATACCTACTTTGTTAAGAGTTTTTATAATAAAAAGATATTAAATGTTAGCAAATGTTTTTTCTGCATCTGTTTAGAAGACTCATTTTTCTCCTTCCTTCTATTTATGTGATATATCACATTTATTGATTTGCATGTGTTGAACCAATCTTGCATCTTTGGGATATATCCAACTTGATCATGGTGTATACCATTTTTGAAGTGCTGTTGCATTTGGCTTGCTAGTATTTTGTTGAGGATGTTTGCATCTCTGTTCATTGAGGATATTGGCCTTTAGTTTTCTTTTTATTTTATGTCCTTGTCTAGTTTTGGTATCAGGGTAATGCTGGCCTTGTAGAATCAGTTTGGAAGCATTCTCAACTGTTTGATTTTTTGAAATAGTTTGAGAAATATTGGTGGTAGTAGTTCTCCTTTAAAATTTTGGTAGGATTCAGCAATAAAGCCATTTGGTCCTGGGCTTTTCTTTTTTGGAAGACTTTTTATTAATGATTCAATCTCATTACGTGTTCTTGGTCTCTTCAGGTTTTCTCTTTCTTCCTGTTAAGTGATGGTAAAATTGTATGTGTCCAGGAACTTACTCATTTCAACTAGGTTTACCAATTTGTTGATGCACGGGGAATTTAATGTTTACTTGTAAGGTTCTTATTGATAGGTTAAGACTTGTATAATTTCATTAATTATTTTTAGTTTGTTTTGCATAGTTTTCTTATTGCTTATCTTTGCAGTTTTGTGACTTTCTGTAGTGACAAGGTTTGATTCTTTTCTTTCTCAGTTGTATGTCTGTTCTACCAGTGAATTTTATATTCTCATGTGTTTTCATGATGGTAGTTATTGTCCTTTTGCTTCCAGATCTAAGAGTTTCTTAAGTATTTCTTGTAAGGCTGGCCTAGTGGTGACAAATTCCCTGTTTTTTCTTGTCTGGAAAAGACTATTTCTCCTTAGTTTCTGAAGGATAGCATTGCTGGGTACACTATTCTTGGCTGTCAGTATTTTTCTTTCAGCACTTTGAACATATTATCCATTGTCTCCTGGTATGTATGGTTTCTGCTGAGAAATCTGCTGTCAGTCTAATGAGGGTTCCTTCATACGTGATTTGATGCTTTTCTGTTGCTATTTCTAGAATTCTCTCTTTTGTCTTTTACTTGACAATTTGACTACAGTGTGCCTCAGAGAGGACATTTTGGGGTTCAATCTATTGCAGAATTTATTAGCTTCTTGGATCTGGATGTTTTTAACTCTCTCAAGACTTAGGAAATTTTCAGCTATTATGTTATTAAATAGGTTTACTATGCTTTCTTAAATTTTTTTTTTATTTTTACTCTCTTCTCCTTGGAACTCTTATAATGCGAATATGGTGATCCCTAAGTCCCAAAGGTTTTATTCATTCTTTTTTTTTTTTTGTCTCTTCATGATTTCTTCAGCTGTAATCAACATCAGTGGTAACTGTAAATACTTCAGTGACCTAGATTGTGGGTGTTTGTTGAGGCAGCAGTGTGGCTTGCTAAGGAATAGGACTGCTGAGCAAGCCAGTTCTTTGGCTCTGGAAGACTCCCTGGTCAAGGGAGTGGGGCGACCAATGGTGGCAGATGCTGGGCAGAACAGTCCTTGGACTCTAGGGGGCACATACAACAGCTTTTCTGGTTGTGGAGGCTGTTGTGGGTGCTGGGTGGTCAGTTCTTGGGTTCTAGGGGATGTCATGTCAGTTACTTGGGTCTTGGAAATGACCTCCCAGCTGTACTGGACCACTTCTTTTTGGGGATGCAGGGCATTGTGTGGCCTTAAGTGCTGTGGTCACATTTGTACCACTGATCTAGCTGGGGTCATGGTGTTCTGGCCTTTGGCATGGGCATAGTGAAATAAAAGGAGGGTCTTGGGAATGTGGAGATGCAGGGGCTCCCAGGTTACAATGCCCCATAACAGTGTCTCTGTTCTCAAAATAAAGTCATGCCATAGTAGTTTGCATCTTGGAGAATAAGCAGGACCCTGCATGGGTTTCTTCTTTGGAGTAATGCAGCCACTTGGACTCCAGGGATCTTCTTATATGGCTCAGGGCCTGCATGGAGTGTGATCTTTTTCTGTAGCTATGATTGCAGGTATTGGTAGTGGTAATGGACACTGCTAGAGATCTCCCCTTTACCATTTCTCTACAATCTTGGCTTGGTGCTTTACTTCTCTCTCTATGCTGCCATATCGAGTTTTTGTACTTCAGAAGGCTGTGTTACTTCTTGCTGAATTCCAGTGTTCTCCCTTAGATACTTTACTTGAAATGTAGTTATGTATTTGTTGTTTTTGTCATTTTTTAGTGAAGAAAGATGAGCACTGGACACCTCCAGTCAGCTATCTTGATGACATCCATTACTTACACTTTGCTTTTCCTAAAAGCAGATACATTTATTTCATATTTTAAGTCATAGGCTTAAATCAATCTTTTTTACAGAAATGTAATTGTATTTACATATTCACATGCTTTTGACATTACTGAAGTGAAAGTATGTCAGTGGATAAAGCTTGTATTAATAAGTCTTCTACCTTAAGTTATATACAAGGTCCTTTTAAAAAATACTCATTGCAGTTCATTCAGTGTTGACTCTCAAGTTTAATAGGGACTTTAGATTAACTAAATATTTTAGATTAGACAGTAGGATATGCACAGAGATAAAACTCCACTTGGAACATATCTTTATTATTTCACACTTGTCAGCACAGCATCATGTAGATGACTCTCCTATATGCTCCCACAGCATTCCATTTTTCTTTTTATCAGAACACTAATAGTCTAAAGATTCATTTATTTACATGTCCCCTAATCTGTGAGCCTATTTTGATGAGATATTGTTCATTAATCTTTGTATTTTAGACAAAGCATCAATGCCTAATACCTAGTAAATTTCAAAGAGATCAGTAAATGAAAAAGTATTATTAAATAACATTGATTTCTTCTCTTTTAGTCCCTGGGAAAAATACTGCCCTCATATAGTGTATACTGAAAGATCGTTTTATACTGAAAGATCTTCAAGCTAGAAAAAAATCATTGACCTCTACTGGTAAGATTTATTGTCACTATACTCACTTGGGTTCATATTACTAAATTTTATAAAATGAAAAAAATATTGTTTCACTTAGGAAGAGTTGCTACCCACACATGTTCAACAATCAGGACGACACGGTGATAGGTAAGGTATCCTGCTGTCTTCTCTTCTGAAGATTAATCAGTAACATATTTCTCCTCAGGATCTACTGAGAAATGTTAGTTAGTTAAAATGGCCCAGAATTAAGTCTGAGAATTGGGACAGGTGACAAGAAGGGCAACAATTGCTGCTTTGGTAGAATCTGCTGTCACTGCTTTGATGAAAAGAGAAAAAAATGACAGGGGAGTGGTGGAAAGCCACAGTCGAGGCTTTGTAGAGGACTCTCAGAAGACTTGCCCACACTCAGAGATTCCGACCTGTCAAACAAAAAACTAGTACCATGGGTATATGCCACAACTTAAGTGTAGATGATCACCAGTGAGTCTGCAAAAGATGTAGTTACAGTAAGTGCCTGAAAAATAGCTGATGGATTAAAAGACAGTTATGTCCTGGAGCACTAGGGAAGACTGTGAAAGAAAGGGAAAAACAATACCCTTAATATTGATCACACATTGTTTCATGTTGATTACAGAAAAATATTTATTCATCTTAGTTTTAAATGTAAAGATAAGTTCTTAATATTTTAAAAATATGCTCAGCAGTCCATATTTTGAATGTTCCCAGTGAAAAGAAGTGCATGTAATACAGATCCAGAAAATGTGTCTTAGAAAAATCAGGCTTCAATTGATCTCTATAGTCACACCAAAAAAATGTATATTATATTATTTGGGTTTCCTAAATGGTATATTATATTTAGAAATCTAAATAATCACATTTTATAGAGCTACCTTTATTTGAAAAATGAAAGAATAAAATGAATATGAACCTTTGTAATACAAATTTATTCTGGCATATCTTTCTAATCATTTGTACCACCTCTACAAATACCAATCAAATATCTCAACTAAATTATTGCATTTATTTATTTATGCAACACATACTTTTTCATGCCTACCTGTACAAAGCATAGTGCTAGTTACTGGAGATACACAAGTAAATAAGACAGATGCTATCATTCTTCTCACAGGGAACAGTACATAAATATTAATACTAGTTAAATAATTTTACAGAGGATGATTCCACAGTGCATTAATTTTAAAGCTTTTAAAAATTTTTATATCAATGGTAATCAAGAAATGTGTAAATAAACTCCATTGGTGGCTTAATAAACTTAACAAATGATTTCATAAATCACTCTCTGTGCCTTAAATTACCTGTACTAATATCAATAGTTCAATATCTTTGCTTTTTTTTTTTTTTTTTTTGAGACACAGTCTTGCTCTGTCACCCAGGCTGGAGTGCAGTGGTGCAATCTCAGCTCACTGCAACCTCTGCTTCCCAGGTTCAAGTGACTCTCATGCCTCAACCTCCGAAGTAGCTGGGACTACAGGCATGCACCACCACACCTGGCTAATTTTTGTATTTTTAGTAGAGATGGGGTTTCACCACATTGGCCAGGCTGGTCTCAAACTCCTGGCCTCAAGTGATCCACCTGCCTTAGCCTCTCAAAGTGCTGGATTACAGGCATGAGCCACCACGCTAGGCCCTTAATTTACTTTCAACTGAAAAATATTTCACAAATGAAATTTGTGAATTGAACATTTTATTTGGACAGCTCTAGCATTTCTAAGTAATAGTATAGGTGATTTTGTATCACTTGTTCATATACTATTTTATATTTTTTATTTCATGACTATATATGATTTTCTGTGTCCCTAAAAATGAATATGTTCACTTACACAGACACATTCATTTGCACAATCTATGTAGCAGACCCAAGTCCTGCTATTTGCCATGGTGCATACATAATTATGTGAACCATTACTATCAATGCTGAAATGAACCACCTTCCACAGCTTTTGATTCTCCTACTTTACGTTTTGGTTTTGGACCATTCATTCTATTATGTATCCATTTGTCTTTTATTAGCTTACTTTTATTTCTACAAGATAACACAGAAACTAAGCAAGACCACTGATAAACAGGAGAAGAAAAGGAAAACACTAACTTTTAAAGAGAGAAAAAGAAATATACATTTTGTGTGTAAGGGTACAACATTTCAGTTCCAGTGTAATCCAGGTACCAAGAAAGCCATCAGTGAAAAAGAGCTGTCTGAGTCTAAAAGCTAGTCTAAGCAACTCAACTGGTGATAATGTGATAAGGGCATATCCATTTTTATTTTCAAGAAGGTAGTGTGTTAGTTTGGAGAAATGAGACATTTTTCTCTTCACATCACCTGTCAGCTTGAGGTAAAAAAGGATATAAAGTATGACAGATTTACATTTGATGAGTAAGAAATTAAGTCTAACAGGAATTAGCTATTGTCTGGAAACAAATATCAACAGTTAAGATGTTCCCCCCTTACATGATGTTGGTAGCTGCAGTGAGTGTAAAAGTAACCAACAGCCAAGAACAGAAAGCACATGGCACCTGGCATGTCACTAGTAGAGAAAACACAGTGGTTCTCAGCAAAACAGTTATGAAGTTCTTCATCAGGGCAGAGCCTCTTTCCGTTGCTGGCTCCATAGTAATATAATTGTATACAAGCACCATACAACGTATATGGCAACCAGATTACTTATATCTGGTTTTACCTATTTTCAGATGAAAATCAGCTTCAAAATTTACTAGCTGTTTAACCTTGAACAATTCACTTAACTTCTCTGTATTGGGAATAGTAATAATAGGATATAATTTACACATTCAAGTTTCTGCATATGGGTAGCCAGTTATCCCAGCATCATTTATTGAATAAGGGGTTGTGTCCCCATTAATTGTTTTTGTCAACTTTGTGGAAGATCAGATGGTTGTAAATGTGTAGACCTATTTCTGGGCTCTCTACTCAGTTCCATTGGTCTATGTGTCTGTTCTTGTAGCAGGACCATGCTGTTTTGGTTACTGTAGCCTTGTAAGATAGTTTGATATCAGGTAACATCATGCCTCCAGCTTTGCTCTTTTTGCTTAGGATTGTCTTGGCTATTTGGGCTCTTTTTGGGCTCCATATGAATTTTAAAATAGTTTTTTCTAGTTCTTTGAAGAATGTCCTTGCTAGATTGATAGGAGTAGCATTGGATCTACAGATTGCTTTGAGCAATATGGCCAGTTTAATAATACTGATTCTTTCTACCCATGAGCATGAAATGTTTTTCCATTTGTTTCTATCATCTCTGATTTCTTTGAGCAGTGTTTTGTAGTTCTACTTGCAGAGATCTTTCACCTCCCTGGTTAGCTGTAATCCTAGGTATTTTATCCTTTTGGGAGTGCCTTTCTGATTTGGCTCTCAGCTTGGCTGTTGCTGTTGTATAGGAATGCTAGTGATTTTTAGACATTGATTTTGTATGCTGAGACTTTGCTGAAGTTGTTTATCACCTTAAGAAGCTTTTGGGCTTGGACTATGGTGTTTTCTAGATATAGAATCGTGTCATCTGCAAACAGTGATAGTTTGACTTCCTGTCTTCCTATTTGATGCCCTCTGTTTCTTTCTTTTGCCTGATTGCTCTGTCCAGGACTTCCAATACTATGTTGAATATGAGTGGTGAGAGAGGGCATCCTTGTCTTGTGCTGGTTTTCAAGGGAAATGCTTCCAGCTTTTGCCCATTTGGTAAGATGTTGGCTGTGGGTTTGTCATAGGCGGCTCTTAATGTTTTGAGGTAAGTTCTTGCAATACCCAGTCTATTGAGAGTTTTTAATGTGAAACGATGTTGAATTTTATCAAAAGCCTTTTCTGCATCTACTGAGAGACAATCATATGGTTTCTGTTTTTAGTTCTGTGTATGTGATGAATCCCATTTATTGATTTATGTATGTTGTACCAACCTTGCATCCCTGGGGTGACGCCTACTTGATTATGGTGAATAAACTTTTTTATGTGCTTTTGGATTCAGCTTGCCAGTATTTTGTTGAGGATTTTTGCACTTTATAGACTTGGTGAGGATTAAATGAATCAATCATATATGTAAAATATGAACAGTGCCTAACACATAATTATCACTATATACATATGAGCTACTACTACTATTTGTTTACATACATACCTATACATATACATTTATTTACATACACACCTACACATATTGTTGATGTTTTACAAGAACAGAATTATATTACACACTTTTACACATCTCAGTTTTTCACTCAATAAGTGAATAAAACCTTCTGGAAATTCCTCCAGCTCAAATAACTCTATGTCATTCTTTTTAACAACAGCATACTGTGCCATAGTCTTTCCTTTTTTTTTTTTTTTTTTACTTTCTTTATTGTTATTATTATACTTTAAGTTTTAGCATACATGTGCACAATGTGCAGGTTAGTTACATATGTATACATGTGCCATGCTGGTGTGCTGCACCCATTAACTCATCATTTAGCATTAGGTATATCCCCTAATGCTATCACTCCCCCCTCCCACAACCCCACAACAGTCCCCAGAGGGTGATGTTCCCCTTCCTGTGTCCATGTGTTCTCATTGTTCAATTCCCATCTATGAGTGAGAACATGCGGTGTTTGGTTTTTTGTCCTTGTGATAGTTTACTTAGAATGATGATTTCCAATTTCATCCATGTCCCTACAAAGGACGTGAACTCATCATTTTTTATGGCTGCATAGTATTCCATGGTGTATATGTGCCACATTTTCTTAATCCAGTCTATCATTGTTGGACATTTGGGTTGGTTCCAAGTCTTTGCTATTGTGAATAGTGCTGCAATAAGCATACGTGTGCATGTGTCTTTATAGCAGCATGATTTATAGTCCGTTGGGTATATACCCAGTAATGGGATGGCTGGATCAAATGGTATATCTAGTTCTAGATCCCTGAGGAATCGCCACACAGACTTCCACAATGGTTGAACTAGTTTACAGTCCCACCAACAGTGTAAAAGTGTTCCTATTTCTCCACATCCTCTCCAGCACCTGTTGTTTCCTGATTTTTAATGATTGCCATTCTAACTGGTGTGAGATGGTATCTCATTGTGGTTTTGATTTGCATTTCTCTGATGGCCAGTGATGATGAGCATTTTTTCATGTGTCTTTTGGCTGCATAAATGTCTTCTTTTGAGAAGTGTCTGTTCATATCCTTTGCCCACTTTTTGATGGGGTTGTTTTTTTCTTGTAAATTTGTTTGAGTTCATTGTAGATTCTGGATATTAGCCCTTTGTCAGATGAGTAGGTTGCAAAAACTTTCTCCCATTCTGTAGGTTGCCTGTTCACTCTGATGGTAGTTTCTTTTGCTGTGCAGAAGCTCTCTAGTTTAACTAGATCCCATTTGTCAATTTTGTCTTTTGTTGCCATTGCTTTTGGTGTTTTAGACATGAAGTCCTTGCCCAGCCTATGTCCTGAATGGTAACACCTAGGTTTTCTTCTAGGGTTTTTATGGTTTTAGGTCTAACATTTAAGTCTTTAATTCATCTTGAATTAATTTTTGTATAAGGTGTAAGGAAGGGATCCAGTTTCAGCTTTCTACATATGGCTAGCCAGTTTTCCCAGCACCATTTATTAAATAGGGAATCCTTTCCCTATTTCTTGTTTTTCTCAGGTTTGTCAAAGATCAGATAGTTGTAGATATGTGGCGTTATTTCTGAGGGATCTGTTCTGTTCCATTGATCTATATCTCTGTTTTGGTACCAGTACCATGCTGTTTGGGTTACTGTAGCCTTGTAGTATAGTTTGAAGTCAGGTAGTGTGATGCCTCCAGCTTTATTCTTTTGGCTTAGGATTGACTTGGTCATGCAGGCTCTTTTTTGGTTCCATATGAACTTTAAAGTAGTTTTTTCCAATTCTGTGAAGAAACTCATTGGTAGCTTGATGGGGATGGCAAAAAATTCCTCGACACATACACTCTCCCAAGACTAAACCAGGAAGAAGTTGAATCTCTGAATAGACCAATAACAGGAGCTGAAATTGTGGCAATAATCAATAGCTTACCAACCAAAAAGAGTCCAGGACCAGATGGATTCACAGCCGAATTCTACCAGAGGTACAAGGAGGAGCTGGTACCATTCCTTCTAAAGCTATTCCAATCAATAGAAAAAGAAGGAATCCTCCCTAACTCATTTTATGAAGCCAGCATCATCCTGATACCAAAGCCTGGCAGAGACACAACCAAAAAAGAGTATTTTAGACCAATATCCTTGATGAACATTGATGCAAAAATCCTCAATAAAATACTGGCAAACCAAATCCAGCAGCACATCAAAAAGCTTATCCACCATGATCAAGTGGGCTTCATCCCTGGGATGCAAGGCTGGTTCAATATATGCAAATCAGTAAATGTAATCCAGCATATAAACAGAACCAAAGACAAAACCCACATGATTATCTCAATAGATGCAGAAAAGGCCTTTGACAAAATTCAACAACCCTTCATGCTAAAAACTCTCAATAAATTAGTTATTGATGGGATGTATCTCAAAATAATAAGAGCTATCTATGACAAACCCACAGCCAATATCATACTGAATGGGCAAAAACTGGAAGCATTCCCTTTGAAAACTGGCACAAGACAGGGATGCCCTCTCTCACCACTCCTATTCAACATAGTGTTGAAAGTTCTGGCCAGGGCCATTAGGCAGGAGAAGGAAATAAAGGGTATTCAATTAGGAAAAGAGGAAGTCAAATCGTCCCTCTTTGCAGACGACATGATTGTATATCTAGAAAACCCCATTGTCTAAGCTCAAAATCTCCTTAAGCTGATAAGCAACTTCAGCAAATTCTCAGGATATAAAATCAATGTACAAAAATCACAAGCATTATTATACACCAATAACAGACAAACAGAGAGCCAAATCATGAGTGAACTCCCATTCACAATTGCTTCAAAGAGAATAAAATACTTAGGAATCCAACTTGCAAGGGACATGAAGGACCTCTTCAAGGAGAACTACAAACCACTGCTCAATGAAATAAAAGAGGATACAAAGAAATGGAAGAACATTCCATGCTCATGGGTAGGAAGAATCAATATTGTGAAAATGGCCATACTGCCCAAAGTAATATATACATTCAATGCCATAGTCTTTCTTTAAACTAACACATAAAGAGATTAATTCCATTCCAGGTTTTTGAAAGTCATGGGCAGTAGCATGCTCTGCCAAGATACTTTCCAGCCTATAATGAGAAGATAAGACTCCCTGGGATCAGCCTATACATGTATTCCACTGGCATCATTTTCTATATTGCCACCTTAAATTTCTATTGGTCAGCTTTTCCAGTCACTGGGAAAACTGTTCCTGCTGTATGTCACTTCATAATATCTGGTTCATCTTTGGCCCACATTCCTAGTCTTCCTCCCCATACTTCCTTCTAATTTGCAAGCTATTCATCAGTGAGCTATCTTGACCTACTCGAACCCCTGTACAGTAACTGTTAATCAAAGCATATCAAGAAAACACTGGTGAAGTAACAGTAACAGAGAATGAATGAAAGAGAAAGATGGTGTGAAAAATAACAGTAAGGGTTAACACATGCTGAGAGTTTAACATTGCCAAGCACTGTGCAAAGTTGTAGCATACACTGTTGGTGTTCCACCTTAATCCTGTCATATCACTAATACCCACCCTCTGTCCCCATTCCAACAGTCCATATCTATGACTCTCCATGGAGGACTGCCCTTGACTACCTGGAACTGCTTTGTCTCTGTAAAAAGAACCAGAAGTGCTTGGGAGTTTTTATTCCCTGATATCAAGGCAAAATCTAATGACTGGCTAGTGCAGTCATGAAACCCCAGCTCCTGTGCATCAGTCATGACTATTCTAAGGTGCTATTTAGGGTCATGCAGAAACTATCTTCAGTGGGACTTTACAAGAAGTCACTCCTTTGCTTGACTTCATCTCTGACTCCTTTGTTGATTTCTTCCAAGATGACTTCAACAATCACTTCCAGGCAAATCTTCATTCCAGGATCTGTCTCTGAGCAATCAAACATAAGACTGAAGCATTTTGCAATGCTGTATCTCTTGTAATCTTCACATCACCCCCAAGAGGGAAGTTAAGCAATTTACCTCATAGCCTAAGAAGTACGGAGTTGCATTAAAAATTCAGAATGTCTGAATTTAAAGCTCATACTCTTAACTGTTTTTGATTTTCATTTTGAGACAGAGTCTCACTTTGTCACCCAAGCTAGAGTGCAGTGGTATCATCACAGCTCACTGCAGCCTTGACCTTCTGGGCTCAAGTGATCCACCGACCCCAGCCTCACAAGTAGCTGGGACCAAAGCCCCGTTCCACCAGACCCAACTAATTTTCTTCATTTGTTTGTAGAAACAAGTCTCACTACATTGCCCAGGCTGGTCTTGAATCCCTGGAATCAAGTGATCCTCCTGACTTGGCCTCCCAAAGTGCTGGGATTACAGGCGTGAACCACCATCTCTGGTTCTTAACTGTTACTTCACAAAAGCTGGACTCTAAAGGCAGAGACAACAACGTGAGAAGTACTAACAAGGCCCCAAAAATTAAGAGAAAAAGGAGAGGGAGTGTGGGTAGCATGCTACCTCCTCCATACTCCCATCATTGTCTCTCACCAACAGGTTCCATTGTTGGTGACTCTGCATTGCATTCACTGCTCTTTAAGAGTCAATTTCACTCTTCTTTCCTCTCAAAGGAGAGCAGACAACTTTTTTTTCCCCAGTTTTTACCTAAATAATTCCACCAGGGTGAGGCTTCTGCAAGTGTCTTATCCTCATTAAAGATCTTCCACTAAATGAGAAACAAAGGAAAAAAAAAAGGTCTTCCGCTAAATGAAACTGCTTCACTCAGCTGAAAGATCTACTTCCAAAATTGGAAATCAACTACTTGAAAATTCTAACTGGATTAAATTTTCTATCTAATGTACTCAAATTAAAATTTAAAGTTGAGAATAATCTAAAAACAAACCATTTCACTGTTTCATTAATTTTCCATTTTGTTGAAAAATATTCTGAAATCATAAAATTATGAGAGGTTTTATTTAACATCTCTGTGTTAGAAGTTTATTTAATGGGCTGCAAGTGAAATGCTTTGGAAAAAGAAATTATTTTGTCTGAAAAAAAAATTTGGCTTAATAACATTTCCCCACATTTTTAGGATTTTTTTTTTTAGATGGAGTCTCGCTCTGTCACCCAGGCTGGAGTGCAGTGGCATGATCTCGGCTCACTGCAACCTCCACCTTCTGGGTTCAAGCGATCCTCCTGCCTCAGCCTCCTGAGTAGCTGGGACTACAGGTGCCCACCACTATGTCTGGCTAAGTTTTCTATATTTGTAGAGATGGGATTTCACCATGTTGGCCAGGCTGGTCTCAAACTCCTGACCTCAAGTGATCCTCCCACCTTGGCCTCCCAAAGTGCTGGGATTACAGGCGTAAGCCACTGCACCTAGCCTATTTTTAGGATTTTTTAATATTTGCTGATGCCTTCAGTCTATCACACACCCCAAATAATATATTTATACTTTGAGAAGTTTTACACAAGAATAATTTTCTAAAAGAATACAATTGTGCATTCAGTATGCTAAAATTAAGTTTTTGTCTTGTATTGTAACTTTTTAAATATAGGAAGTTAAGCAAAGATTTGTAAATGGCACTATAGAATACAATTGTGTTCAACTGAAAGATTAATAATTTTGCTTTCTTCCTCTGAGCCACTTGAGTCTCCACGACTGCTTTAGGATTTATCTTTTTAAAAACTTTATCATCTAGTTATTAACCACATTGCAGAATACAATAAACATTTAATTTTTTAATAAATGAATAAATAAATTAGAAAAAGATAATTTTTATAACACTCCAATAAGATACCACAGACTCGAGGTAAAATCTGTGATGTTTCTGACCACGGTTTCAGCAAAAGATCTATAAGATGGTAAATTATAAAATATAAAATAAGAGCTAGAGTGAACTTTGGAGCACAACAATCTATAATTTAGTTGATTTCATACATTAAATCACGGAGCATCAACAACTGAAATATTTTGTTTGGGGATTCAGGACAGCCAGAGCTCTTAGTAGCAAGCCTGTTTACTACCCACTAGGAGATTTACACACACAAGTCCATTCATTTGACTGAGATACTCATTTCATCTCTAAAACCTCTATGCACACAAACTAGAAAATCTAGAAGAGACAAAGAAATTCCTAGACTCTACACCCTCTCAAGACTGAACCAAGAAGAAATTGATTCCCTGAACAGACCAATAATGAGCTCCAAAACTGAATAAAAATAAATAGCCTACCAACCAAAAAAATCCCAGAACCAGATAGATCCATAGCCAAATTCTACTAGATGTACAAAGAAGAGCTGGTACCATCCCTGTTGAAACTACCCAAAAAAAAAAAAAAAAAAAAGAGGAGGGACTCCTCCCCAACTCATTCTATGAGGCCAGTATCATCCTGATACCAAAACCTGCCAGAGACCAACAAAAAGAGAAAACTTCAAGCCAATATCCTTGGTAAACATTGATGCAAAAATCCTCAACAAAATACTTGCAAACTGAATCCAGCAACACATTAAACACTGTGATCAAGTAGCCTTCATCCCAGGGATGCAAGTTTGGTACAATATACACAAATCAATAAATATGATCCATTAGGTAAACAGAACTAAAAACAAAACGACATGATTGTCTCAGTAGATGCAGAAAAGGCTTTCGATAAAATTCGACATTCCTCCATGTGAAAATCTCTAAACTGGGTATTGAAGGAACATATTTCAAAATAATAACAGCCATCTATGACAAACCCACAGCCAACATCATACCAAATGGGCAAAAGCTGGAAGTGTTCCCCCTGAAAACCAGCACAAGACAAAGATGACCTCTCACACCACTGCTATTCAACATAGTACTGGAAGTCCTCACCAGAGCAATCAGGTAAAAGAAAGAAATAGGGCAAGGCGCAGTGGCTCACGCCTGTAATCCCAGCACTTCGGGAGGCTGAGGCAGGAGGATCACAAGGTCAGGAGATCAAGACCATCCTGGCTAACACAGTGAAACCCCATCTCTACTAAAAATACAAAAAAATCAGCTGGGCATGGTGGTGGGTGCCTGTAGTCTCAGCTACTCAGGAGACTGAGGCAGGAGAATTGCTTGAACCCAGGAGGCAGAGGTTGCAGTGAGCCAAGATCGTGCCACTGCACTCCAGTTTGGGCGATAGAGCGATACTCCATCTCTAAAGAAAAAAAAAATAAAAAAGAAGAAGAAAGAAAGAAAGAAATAGAAGGCATCAAATAGGAAGAGAGGAAGTCAAACTATCACTGTTTGCAGATGACATGATTCTATATGTAGACAGTCCCACAGTGTAAGCCCAAAGCTTCTTAAGCTGATAAACAACTTCACCAGTCTCAGTACACAAAAATCAATGTGAAAAAAGTTACTAACATTCCTATACACCAACAACAGGCAAGCAGAGAGCCAAATCAGGAAGACAGTCCCATTCACAATTGGCAAAAAGGATAAAGTACCTAGGAATACAGCTAACTAGGGAGGTAAAAGATCTCTATCTAAGCAGAACTACAAAACTGCTCAAAGAAATCGGAGATGATATAAACAAATGGAAAAATATTCCACGCTCATGGGTATAAAAAATCAGTATCATTAAACTGGCCATACTGCTCAAAGCAATTTATAGATCCAATGCTATTCCTATCAATCTACCAATGACATTCTTCATGGAACTAGAAGAAACTATTTTAAAATTCATATGGAGCCTAAAAAGCACCTTAATAGCCAAGAGAATCCTAAGCAAAAAGACCAAAGCAAGCAGCATCACCTTACCTGACTTCAAACTATACTACAAGGCTACAGTAATTAAAATAGCATGGTACTGGTACAAAAACTGACACATAGACAAATGGAAGAAAATAGAGAGCCTAGAAGTAAGGCTGCACACCTACGACCATCTAATATTTAACAAAGGTGACAAAAACAAGAAATGGGGAAAGGACTCCCTATTCAATAAATGATGCTGGGACAACTGGCTAGCCATATGCAGAAGATTGAAACTGGACCCCTTCCTTACACCATGTACAAAAATCAACTCAAGATGGATTAAAGACTTAAATATAAAACCTAAAACTATAAAAACCTGGAAGACAACCTAGACAATATTATCCTAGACATAGGAACAGGCAAAGATTTCACTACAAAGACACCAAAAGCAATCACAACAAAAGCAAAACTTGACAAATGGATCTAAACTTAAGAGCTTCTGCACAGCAAAATAAACTGTCAACAGAGTAAGCAAATAACCTACAGAAAATATTTGCAAACTATGCATCTGACAAAGATCTAATATCCAGCATCCATAAGGAACTTAAACAAATTTACAAGAGAAAAACAACCCCATCAAAAAGTGGGCATTTCTGCATCTATTGAGATAATTATGTAGTTTTTGTCATTGGTTCTCTTTATGTGATGGATTACATTTATTGGTTTGTGTATGTTGAACCAGCCTTGCATCGTAGGGATGAAGCTGACTTGATTGTGGTGGATAAGCTTTTTGATGTGCTACTGGATTTGGTTGGCCAGTATTTTATTAAGGATTTTTGCATTGATGTTCATCAGGGATATTGGCCTGAAATTTTCTGTTTTTTGTTGTGTCTCTGCCAGGTTTTGATATCAGGACGATGCTGGCCTCATAAAATGAGTTAGGGAGGAGTCCCTCTTTCTCTATTGTTTGGAATAATTTCAGCAGGAATGGTACCAGCTCCTCTTTGTACCTCTAGTAGAATCCAGCTGTAAATCCATCTGGTCCTGGGCTTTTTTTGGTTGGTAGGCTATTAATTACTGCCTCAATTTCAGAACTTGATATTGGTCTGTTCAGGATTCGACTTCTTCCTGCTTTAGTCTTGGGAGAGTGTATGTGTCCAGGAATTTATCTATTTCTTCTAGATTTTCTAGTTTATTTGCATAGAGGTATTCTCGGATGGTAGTTTGTATTTCTGTGGGATCAGTGGTCATATCCCCTTTGTCATTTTTTATTGTGTCTAATTGATTCTTCTCTCTTTTCTTCTTGATTAGTCTGCTAACAGTCTATCTATTTTGACAATCTTTTCAAAAAACCAGCTCCTGGATTCATTGACTTTTTTGAAGGGTTTTTCATGTCTCTATCTCCTTCAGTTCTTCTCTGATCTTAGTTATTTCTTGTCTTCTGCTAGCTTTTGAATTTGTCTGCTCTTGCTTCTCTAGTTCTTTTAATTGTAATGTTAGGGTGATGATTTTAGATCTTTCCTGCATTCTCCTGTGAGCATGTAGTGCTATAAATTTCCCTCTAAACACTGCTTTAGCTGTGTCCCAGAGATTGTGGTACATTGTGTCTTTGTTCTCATTGGTTTCAAAGAACTTATTTATTTCTGCCTTAATTTTGTTATTTACCCAGTAGTCATTCAGGAGCAGGTTGTTCAGTTTCCATGTAGTTGTGCAGTTTTGAGAAAGTCTCTTAATTCTGAGTTCTAATTTGATTGCACTGTGGTCTGCAAGACTGTTTGTTATGATTTCCATTCTTTTGCCATTTGCTGAGGAGTGTTTTAAAGGCCTTCGACAAAACTCAACACCCCTTTATGCCAAAATCAATGTGCAAAAATCACAAGCATTCCTATACACAAATAATAGACAAACAGGGAGCCAAATCATAAGTGCATTCCCATTCACAGTTGCTAAAAAGAGAATAAAATACCTAGGAATACAACTTACAAGGGATGTGAAGGACCTCTTTGAAGAGAACCACAAATCCTTGCTCAAGGAAATAAGAGAGGACACAAACAATTGGAAGAATACTCCATGCTCATGGATGGGAAGAATCAATATCACGAAAATATAGAATCAATGCCATCCCCATCAAGCTACCATTGACTTTCTTCACAGAATTAGGAAAAACTACTTTAAATTTCATATGGAACCAAAAAAGAGCCCATATAGCCAAGACACTTGTAAGCAAAAACAACAAAGCTGGAGGCATCATGCTACCTTCAAACTGTACTACAAGGCTGCAGTAACCAAAACAGCATGGTACTGGTACCAAAACAGACATATGGACCAATGGAACATGGGTATTTATGATTTTAGTTACTTTCCTCATGGTTGTCTGACAGCCACAAGTCTCCTTTAGCAGTGAGTATGCCATTCATATCATGAGATGTCCACACAGTAAGATCTCTTCCCTGTATTATTTTAACTGCTTCAGACACTAAGACTGCTACTGCCGCCACTACCTGTAAACAATGAGGCCAACCCTTTGCCACTACATCAATTTCCTTACTCAGGTATGCCATGGGTTGCAAGCTTGTCCTTTGGACCTGTGTAAGGACTCCTAGAGCTATTCCTGCTTTTTTCTGTGACATATAAAGAAGTCTTGCCTTGTTGGCAAGTTTAACACTGGGGCTTGGGTTAGGGCCTTCTTTAGGGCCTGGAAAGCTGCTTCTTCTGCTTCAGGTGTCCATCTTACTAAATGGGTATTGGCTTTCTGAGTTTCCTTAATTAGTGTATATAATGGTCTGGTTATTTTACTATACCTGGGAATCCATATTGGGCAGAAGCCTGTTATGCCAAGGAACCCTCTTAGTTGCTTTAGGGTTTGGGGATGAAGATAAGCCAGTATAGGCTGGATACGATCCTCACTGAGGGCCCTGGTGCCTTTGGGTAATTTTGGCCCTAAGTATTTAACCTGCTGTAAGCAGAGCTGAGCCTTTGGTTTGGAAACCTTGTAGCCACAGGTAGAGAGGAAATTTAAGAGCGCTTGGGTGGCTTGATGGCACAAGGTTTCTGAACAGGTGGCTAAAAGTAACTTATCCCCGTACCGAAGGACAAGAGTGTCCAGGTATGAGAACTGGCTCAAGTCTTGGGCTAATGCCTGGCCAAATAGATGGAGGCTATCCCTGACCCTTGGAGTAAAACCGTGCAGGTGAGTTGAGACGTTGGGTTTGAAGGATCTTCAAAGGTAAACAAGAATTGAGAGTCAGGATGTACAGGGATGCAGAAAAAGGCATCTTTAAGGTTCAGGACTGTAAACCACTCTGCTTCCTCTGCTATTTGGGAAAGCAGAGTACAAGGGTTAGGTATAGCTGGGTATAGAGGGACAATGGCCTCACTGATAATCCTGAGATCTTGCACTAACCTCCACCATCCATTGGGTTTCTGTACTCTTAAAATTGGAGTATTGCAGGGGCTACTGCATGTTTTTACTAGGCCTTGGGCTTTTAGGTCCTTAATCTTTTGGAGTCCTTGTTGGGCCTCAGGTCTAAGGGGGTACTGCCTTTGGTAGGGAAAGGAGGCAGAATCCTTTAGTTTAACTTGAACAAGATGGGCATTCTTTGCTAATCCATATTGTCCTCCTGTTGCCCAGACTTCAGGATTAATTCCTTCCTCAAGCAGGGGACAACAAATGGGTGTTCCTTCTCCTATGTTCAGGTGTATTACGGCCCCTGCTTTTGCTAGAATGTCTCTCCCTAACAAGGGAGTGGGGCTTTCAGGCATAATTAGAAAAGCATTTGAAAAGAGTAAAGTTCCCCAGTCACAACTTAGTGGCTGGGGGAAGTATCTAGTGACTGGCTGTCCTAGGACCCCTCAGATAGTGACAGATCTGGAGGACAGTTGTCCGGGACAGGAGAGTAAGACTGAGAAGGCCACACCAGTGTCCAGGAGACAGTTAACCTCCTGGCCCTCAATGGTCAAGCATACCTGGGGCTCTGTGAGGGTGACGGCATGGGCTGGCGCTTGCCCTGGGCACCCTCAGTCCTGCTGCTGGATCATCTGGTTAATGGCTTCTGACTCAGAGAACTTTTGTCCCCTGGGGCAGTGGGCCTTCCAGTGACTCCCTTGACATAAGGGGCTTGGATGAGGGGGTGGCTTATTTCTACTTGGACAATCTTTTTTAAAGTGGCCTTGTAGACCGCACTGGAAGCAAGCCCTATTAGGCATTCAATTTGCCCCGCTTTTCTCTTTACCAGGGCCTCCAAAGTCCGCTTGCCTGAGGGCCATGACTAAAGCAGTGGCCTTTTTTTTTTTTTAATCCCGTTTGTCCTGTTCCACCTGCTCCTCCTGATCTCTATTACAAAAAACCCAGGTTACCAAGTTCAGTAGGGTTTCTAAGTTTTGCTCTGGGCCTAAGGCAGACTTTTGAAGTTTTTAATGTCTGCAGCTGACTGAGTGATAAACTTATCCTTTAAGATTAGTTGGCCTTCAATAGAATCAGGTGACAGAGAGGTATGCTTCCTCAATGCCTCCCTTAGTCTCTCCAGAAAGGCAGTAGGATTTTCTTCCTTTCCCTGTGTTATAATGGACATCATTGAATAATTCATAGGCTTCTTCCTAGTTTTCCTTAGTCCTTCTAGCACGCAAGTTAGCAAATGTCTGCAGCATGAATCTCCATGTTCTGATTCTGTGTCTCAGTGAGGGTTTACACTGGCAACTGCCTGCTGGCCTGTGGGGAATCGTTCTCTTTCTTCTGTTGTCATCCTATCATTGACCTGACTGAGTGAGCTACCAGAGATCGCCAAACTCTCAGGCTGCAGTTATGGCGACACTTCTCTCATTTGGGGTTAGTGCCTGATTTAGCAGTAACATTATATCTCTCCATGTCAGATCAAAGGATTGTCCTAACCCTTGTAAAACATCAATATAGCCATCAGGGTTATCTGAGAATTTACCTAGGTCTATTTTAATTTGCTTTAAGTTCGAGAGAGAAAAAGGTACATGCACTCTGCCTGGGCCAAATTGTCCTCCTCCCACTGCTTGGAGGGGGCATAATCGGGGAATATTGGCACTCTTTGGTTACCCCTTTGTCTATCTCTTTTTGGACCATTTGGGTTGAAGGGGGGTCCTTATTAGTTGGGGAAGGAGTTGGGGGGATGCTGGGGTAGGGAGGTAGACTCTGAGGGCTTCCTATAGGGCATAAATCACACTTTTTACATAATTGCGAGTTGTCTCTTAATGAAAAGAAAGTTTGTACATATGGCACTTCAATCCATTTGCCTTCTTTTCTACAAAAGAGGTCTAGCTGAAGATGGTGTTATAATTTATACTTCCCTCAGAAGGCCGGGTTTCTCCACCTTGAAGAGGATATCATGGCCAGGCGGTACTGCAGAAGAATATAAATCGTTTCTTTCTTAGCGTGTGAGGGTCAAATTGATCCCAGTTCTCCAGAATACATCTTAGGGGCGTTTTTGCCTTGGGGGGAACGTTTCCCATCTGAAAAAAGAACATAGGGATGCCAGCAGCCCTAGTCATTTTCCGATGAGCATTAGTACTAGAGCCCCCTCTGTGGTCCTAATGCTTATTCCTTTCCAGGGTGCGTAACCACCCATGGACCTCTGCTTATCGGATTAGTTACGCTCACCAATGTAGTAGTCCTGCACCTGTTTTCCCATCTTCCTTGACCACAAAGAAAGGGGTCTGGGCTGCTGGATTCTAGTGGTCCTTTACTAGTGTGCCCAACATTGCCTTTGTGATCAGGGGTGAGTCCTAGAGCTGGACTGGGTTCCAGAGTATTTCATAACCCAGCTCCCCATCAAGATGCATTCCCATAAGCAACAGTTCTTATGCAAATTCATTTCAGAGAGGATGTAGGTAACCTTTTGAGTCAGGATTGAGATAGTCTTTTTTGATTCTGTAAGTACTTTAAGGCTTGGCTGAGTGCAAACAGCTCCCACTTTTGAGGAGAACAATTATTAGGCAATTTTTCTAACTCTGCTTCCACAAGAGTCTCCTATCAATTACTGAATACCCATTGTGGTTTTTTCCTCAATCACCTGGGAAGAACCATCTATCATCCTGTCCTGAAGGGAGTTCCTCCTAGGTCTGGTCGGACCTTTGTATGGTAATTAAGATTTAAATCCCCTATTAGGAAATCTGCTGGGTTAAGGGAATTATCAGTGGTTGGTGTTAAATTACCTTTTTCTAACAGAATAGCCCCATACTTTAAGATGTTTGAGTTAGTAAGCTACCTTTGTGCTTTTTTTGACTTAGAATAATTCTGAAGTGGTGAGGTGTGCTCACAATGAGGTTTCCTCTAAAAGTTACTTCTCTACTTTCTTCTGTTAGCAAAGCAGTTGCCGCTACAGATTCAATGCATTTGGGCCATCCGCGGGTTACTGGGTTAAAGATTTTAATAGGAAGGCTACAGGTTGTCAGTGGTCTCAGTGTTTTCAGGCTACGCTGTTGTTTACATTGACAACAAGGTAGTATTGGAGTGTTACAGGGTCACGGAGAAGACCTTCAATTATCAATTATAGGTTTTAAGTTTACCCTGGCTTTTAAAGAAATAGGGCACACTGGTTGTTTTGTTTTGTTTTGTTTTTTACTATTTCTATCTTTCTCGTTTTCTCTCTTCTCCATCTCTCTCTCTCCTCCATCTCTCTCTCTGTCTCCTCCATCTCTCTCTCTCTCTCTCTCTCCTCCATCTCTCTCTCTCTCTCCTTCTCTTAGACATTACAAACTTGGGGCCCTGGCAAGGATGGTGGGGAACGGGTCCCACATAACTGCCCATGTCCAGAGCTGTACACCTAAATCAAGAGGGACACCAGGGATAAGACTCCCTGGGTTTATAGCCTAGATGCCTAAGGACACAGCGTAGAGCTTCCTTAGATCCCTTTGGAGATACAACTTGCTAGAGGAAATGAAAGTCTGAACCACTAGTACCTAGGAGGCAGGGATCAGAGGAAGTCGATTCAGAGGCAAGGAGAATTTTGGGGCTACACTTTCAAGAAAGTCGTGTTTGGGACCTAGGAGGTACAGGTCAGAAGGAAAGGTAGGGGCGCACGCATGGGCGACTATTGAGTAGAGACTTCTGGTTGCGCCATGATGTCAACCGGCTAATGCTGGGAGTTCAGGATGACAGCTTTCTGCCTCTAGTTGGCCGTTGGCTTCCCCCAAGAAAACTGAAAGCAGAAGCTGGTTCTAGGCAGATGAATGCTCCCAACCCAGAAGGGCTGGGGGTTGTTGGAAACCCTTAAGACTCATACCTGAGTCTTAAGTCCAGCAGCCACGCTAATCGTTTTTAACTGGCTGAAGGGTGCCCGATATTTTCCTCAAATTCTAAGGAAGGCTAGGACAGAATAGCAAGCGAAAGTGGTCAAATATTACTCACCGCTTTAGAGGTCCCTTCGTGGTCGCCAAAATGTTACCGGGGGGTCCTTGCTCCCAGTACTCCCAAGATGGTGGCGGGCTGCTTCCAAAATGGCAGCGGGCCACTTCCAAGATTGTGGCAAGCCTCGGGTTCTCTGATTTTGTGTTCTTGGCCTCACGGATTACAAGGAATGGAACCTTGGGCCATGCAGTGAGTGTTATAGCTCTATTAGAAGCCGTGGGTCATGGAAGAGAACCGTGGAACCCAGTGACTAGTGTTCAGCTTGATTAGGATGAACCCAGGCACTTAGCCATGCAGGAACAATGGCAAGCCTTTAGCCCAGTCGGGAGCGGCAATGGGTGCCTTGCTGGATCAGGAGCACAGCGGACGCCCTGCCGGATCCAGAGGGGTGGAAGTCAGTGGCGGTATGCGATGGCGGCAAAGGGCAGTGGTGGACTTCCAGCGAAAGCTCAGCTCAAGCCGTAACAAACACGGACCAGAAGAGAGTGCAGTTGCAAGATTTAATAGCCTGAAAACAGAGCTCCCATACAAAGGGAGGGGCCCCAAAGAGGGTAGCCTGAAAAATAATTTAAAAATATAATCAAATAAAAGAACCTGAAGTCTTGTACCCAAAGAACATAACATTTTCTAATAGGCAAAAATCATTTATTTTTATTTATAAGAATAAAACAAATACAAGTTTTTCTAACTTTTCTAAAATCAAATGCTTATCTACACTAAAGAAAATTTAATGTACCTAATACATATAGATGAAAAGATAGAGGTAATTTACATATATGTGTGTGTGTGTGTATATATATATATGTATATATATATATATATTTTTTTTTTTTTTTTTTTGAAACAGAGTCTCCCTTTGTCACCCAGGCTGGAGTGCAGTGGCACAATCTCGGGCTCACTGTAACCTCTGCCTCCCAGGTCCAAGCTATTCTCCTGCCTCAGCCTCCTGAGAAGCTGGGGTTACAGGCGCGTGCCACCACGCCCAGCTAATTTTTTGTATTTTTAGTAGAGTCAGGGTTTCATTGTGTTAGCCAGGATGGTCTTGATCTCCTGACCTCATGATCTGCCCGCCTTAGCCTCCCAAAGTGCTGGGATTACAGGCATGAGCCACCACGCCCAGCCCATATATATTATTAAATCAGAGAAAGGAATGAGGAAGGAGCAATAGGTCTGTCCCTAAATACTCTGAAGAGTTAATTTTATTATTTAATCGTTGTGTTGAAATGGTTGTGAATATTTTGAATCTAAGAATAAATTTTGCCTTTCTTTTCAAGTGTGTCTTTCAATGAGTATCTGAATTCTTATTAAAACATTTTAAACTCAGCAATTTGTAGTGTTTTAACATATTTTTGCCTTTAAAGTAATATTAATGCTATCATAATATTTTCTTCTCATCATTCACTCAGAGAAATTTGAAATTTTTATTACTGGAAGGACTATGCTAAATAGAAGTCTTTTACATTCACATCTTATTAACTGAAATGTTAAAGTACAGGAAAAAAAGTGGTTTGGGCAGATAAGATGACATGATTATATGTGGAATACTAGAATAGTTCTCTCTTAACAAACAAGTGAAAATAAGTTTTTCCTCTCAAAGTCTGAAGTTGTAATTGTGTAAATGTAGGGGGGAATTGATAATTTCCTTTTTTTAATGAACTTTAAGAGAACTATTTTCATATACAGTATTACATAAAGTCATAACATTTGGAAACATAGAAATGTTACTGTTAGTTATAACCACACATGTCAAAGGTACAAAAAATATGAGAGAGCATCTATAGCGTGGTATGTAAAGGCTTGAGTACTCGACCCCAAAAGGCCAGCAATAGCCACTTCCTAGTTGTAATCCATTGAGTAAAATAAGATAATAATAACATCCACTGTGTAGGATTTTGGGGTGAAGATTAATTGACATAATATATGTAAAAACTAAAATGTTTGACACAAAGTAACTGCTCAAAAATATTAATCATCTTTATATTTATTATATCATAACTATTATGTTTATTGATAAGCAGTTATTAAATTTGATTAATGAAATGCTAATATATCTTTCTAAACACACTCAAATCGAATAATGTTGATATGTCACTTTAAATTTGTCTTAATAGTGCAAAATCAACATTTGAGTTTGTCAGGCTGAAATTTTCTGCTATTTTAAAAAATCTATTAAACCACTCATATGTATGTTTTTGTCAAAGAGTGAAAAAAAATCCTATCTAATATTACTAATCTTGGATGTTTATTCCATTGAAAAAAATACACTCTGAAAAATGTTATAAAACATTAAGGCTTATCCTATCATCATAGAAAAGTAAAGTAAAATAAAGTATTTAGCCTTCAATTTTAAAGATTCTGAATCGTAAGTTTGACTATTTTCAGTGCCTCATTCACTTTGGCTGGCCTGCCCCCAATTTTCAGAGCATCCTAATTAATTATTATAATACCTTCTGTGAACTAAATGAACTTGAAAGACCAAAAGGTAGCTATATAGTTAATTAGAAAGGCAGAGGTCACTAGAATAAAGAGGCTCCAAGACATTGTATTTTATTGTATCTAAAAATGTATTTATCCTGTTAAATTACTTCTTCATAACATTTATTTATGCATAAATTGAAACTCTCAAGTAAGAGGAAAGTCACATTTCAATTCTCCTGGCAGCTAGAATTCTTTTTTATATGCTTTTTTTTTTTTTAAGACAGGACCTCACTCTGTTGCCCAGGCTGGAGTGCAGTCGCATAGTCACAGCTCACTGCAACCTTGACCTCCTGGGTGCAAGCAGTCTTCCTGCCTCATCAGCCTCCCAAGTAGCTGGGACTACAGGCTCACACCAAAATAAGCTAATTTTGCTTATTTTTTGTAGAGAAGGTTCTGCCATGTTGCCCAGGCTGGTCTCCAACTCTGGGGTTCAAGTGATTTGCCCACCTCGGCCTCCCAGCTTTGGGATTCCAAGCATGAGCCATCGTGCCCAGTCTTTTTTATGTACTATTATTTTAATATTACTATTTGGGAACTATTCTGAGAAGACTTAATTTTTAATGTTATGCCATGTTTGTAGTACCAATAGCCATATTATAGAACCTTGCTTTAGGAGTACTGAATAAAGCACAATAACAACCCTCTTGAATCTGTTAAACACTAAAATCTTATTCAGCAGTATATTTATTTTCAGATCAGTTTCATAAACCATCCTGTTGTAAACCAAATTGCTTATCTATTTATATTCTATCAATGTTTAGCTCTGCTTAGATTTTGGAAATGACCATTTAAAAAAAAGTCTCAAACTAGACTTGAATTTGATAAAGTGTGTATGTAAATTTGTTCTTCAAAGCCAAAATAGTTTGTATATACACAGACAAACACACACACACACAATGATAGAAGTTAATTGTATTGCCAAGAAGAGCAAAGATCCTTTAGGGTAGTTTCTAACACTGTCTTACAAATAATTTCATTTTAACTACTTAGGCATTTATTAATTACTTAAGTACCTCTACTTCTGGCAGCTCAGTCAGTTTCTAATAGCAGCAGCTTAAAAGTCTGACACTGCATATCTAGAAAAGGTCTTTGTAAGGTATAAATCACAGTTGCTTCTACTCAGTCCTTAGAAGAGGACTCCTTCAGAAAGGCAGCCTCCTTTAAAGGAATACAAATTTCCTTCAAGTCTGATGTATGCGTTAGGGAAACAAGTGACATTGAGAAAGCAAACAGTTTAATAGCAGGTTATCAAGTTCAAAGAAAAGCCACAATTATCTCTCTTTTTTATTTCTTGAATCCAGAAGGGATGGCTGACAGTCTTTTTGTTTCTTATTGCCACTTTCAGATCTTTGCCTTCTCACCATGACTCCAAAATCCCCTCCCTCTTGAAACCCACACCATCTCCTTTTACATCACCCTTCCTGTAACCACTCTAATTACCATCTACTGACCTAAATATCAGAGGCCATAGTTTTCAAGTAAGTCTTCATTTTCTTTCATTTTCTGTGAGAGCCCTTGGGAATTCAAAACATAAGACAATTGTCACCGTTCCCAGTTTGAACAATGTCTTGGTCTACTTTATGTTGCTAGAAAGGAGTATCTGAGGCTTGGCAACCTATAAAGGAAAGAGGTTTATTTAGCTGATGGTTCTGCAGGCTGGACGAGAAGCATGGGCTGGTATCTGCTCAGCTTCTGATGAGGGCTTTTGTGCTACCTCAAAACACAGCAGAGAAAGTCAAAGCGGAAGCAGGCATCTATGAGGAGGAACCAAACTTGAGGCACACCCTACCTTTGTAACAGTCTTCTCTCCCAGGAACTAATTCATTCACTTGAGAACCAATGTACTCTTGCAAAAGCAAGAACTCTTTCACTACTTCAAGAACGGCACCAAGCAATTTATAAGAGATCTGCCCACATGACCCAAACACATCCCACTGGGCCCCACCTCCCAATACTGCCAAACTGAAAATAAAATTTCAACATGAGATTTGGTGTAAACAAACAATATGCAAACCATAGCAAACAACTTTTGTATATATTCTATTTTATCCTCTCACAAGTTCTGTCTTGGACTTCCTTATTACATCAGTCTAATCCATTGAAAACTTAATTCCAAAGTCTGGTACTCTAAAACCATCTTTTCTTTTTTTCTTTCAACGCTTCATTCATACATAACCAAGTCTTGACTCCTTCTGGTCCTTCAGTTGATCAGGATGCCCTGATGTTATTTTTTTACAGATTTATCTTAGACCTCAATAATGATAGTGTCAACTTTAAAAAAAAAAAAAAGGGAAGAGTAAAGAGAATTATTTCTAAATATATTGAGTTTACTTGAGAATAAAAAGAATGATTATAATCTGGAATAATACATGGAATGGCAAGTCATCAGTGCATTTGGTATGGGAAGAAGAAAGGGGAGCTTTTACTGCAAACAGAACAAAATGTATATATGCTGCTTAGAAACAGAGTTCATTGGTTTCAGAGGTTCGAAGTCAGAGTTGTTGTCAATTCATTGGTGGAGATGTCATTACTGGTCAAGTGTTCTTTAAGAACACTGTCTGAATTAATACAGTCCTAAATAATGTCTAGTGATAAGCCTTATCAAAGCAGGAAATGCATTAAGGGTATTTAGACAGTCCTTGGAAACAAGTTCTTATCTCAGATATAAATGCATCTCCTCTCCTTCTGTCCTTCCTGGCCCTATTTTGTCTGGGTCTAACAAAAGTGATTTCATCCTGGTATCTGCAACTTTCACATTAGTTCTGCTTTCAGAAGCCTCCACTGTCTCAAATTTCCCCATCCAACAGCCAACCTCCGAAACTTGGAAAACCCTAACAACTGTTTTACTCCCACTCCAATACTGCTAAGTGCAAGTGGATTCATGTTATATATGATCTCTGTGATTTCAGACTGTAAGTTTTTGCATACCATTCTATCAAAGATATCAAGCATAATGTCTAAAATGTATTATTTATAACAGCATGACCACGAAGAACAATAGTTATATATTAAAGTTTACTATGTGCTAGACACTGTACAGTTTAGATGTATCATTTTAGTTCATCTTCTTAGCAATCCTATGAGGTCAATACCATTACCCTTCTCATAATAAAAATAAGTAAAATAAGCATGAGGAAGTTGACACCATTCAATAAATACTTGCTAAAGAAATTGAAGTGTGTTGGTACATTACCCCAGAATTGTTTTAATAGACTTTATTTTTAGAGCAGTTTTAGATTCACAGAAAAATTGATTGGAAGTTACAGAAATTTCTCACATACTACCTGCCCCATACATGTATAGCCTCTTCCATTATCAAAATCCCCCACAAGAGTAGGATATTTGCTACAACTGATGAACCTACATTGACACATCATCATCAAGGGTCCATAGTTTACATTAGGGTTCACTCTTGATGTTGTATATTCTGTAGATGTAGGTAAATATATAGTTATATGCATATATATATGATGGATATATATATCCATCATTTTAGTATCATACAGAGTAGTTTCACTGGCCTAAAAATCCTCTATACTCTGCCTGTTCATCTCCTCCTGTTTCCTGGCAATCAGTGATCTTTGTACTGACTCCATAGTTTTGCCTTTTCCAGAATGTCATGTAGTTGG
Organism: Pan troglodytes; assembly: GCF_028858775.2. NCBI lineage: Eukaryota > Metazoa > Chordata > Mammalia > Primates > Hominidae > Pan > Pan troglodytes. The sequence goes on from NC_086015.1 coordinate 92,260,626, forward strand.
AATAATGCGGCATGTAGTATTTTTGGATTGGCTTCTTTCATTTAGTAATATGCATGTACATTTCTTCCATGTCTTTTCATGACTTGATAGCTTATTTCCTCTTAGCACTGAATAATTGTCCATTGTCTGGATGTACCACAGTTAATCTATTGACCTACTCAAGGAAATCTTGGTTGAGATTTTTTTTCAAAGTGGCATTAACTCATATCCTCTCAAGTTGAGTCCTGATATCAATATTTAAAGTAGACAAGGTCACATTCTACATTGACTCAGGTAAGACTTGAATGAAACATTTTTATATTTTACTAATTTGCAACAATAAAATGTAACTATTTTAAAATTTATTTTTAACAACAGCAATAATTAGACCTTTTTAATATTTATCAGTTTTTATACCTGGGCTTATAGTTTCTAAAGCATTTAATTCATCCCCAAAGAGCAACTGAGGCTACCAGAATTTCAGAATCTCATTAATACAATACAATACAGATGTTGATATGGAAACAGGCAGACTTGGGGAAATCTCTTTGAGCCTCACTTTTCTCATCTATAAAATGGGGATTAAAAACACTGTCTTCCTCATAAAAGTATTTTAAGATTTAAAGACAAGTACAAAAAGTGCTAAAACATTGTCAGCATCAATAAATTGCGATCAGCCCTAAGGGCAATAAAGGAAATGATATCTTCATGTAGAAATTTAAAAACCTGTTTCTCAAATTGTTTTGCATCATTTGCAATTTATACGCGTAATTTCTGACAAAATTCTGAAAATCATTAATGCATAGAATAAAGCAAGTCACCAGGAACTTTTTAAAAATATTTATAATCAATATAATGCAAGCTTTGGGATGGTGAAAAGCAATGGTCACCCACCACATCCCTTCTAAATCCCAATTGCTTTCTCCAGAGGCAGCTACTTCTATGCCTTTTTACTTGTTTTTTTTCTCACACTAATTACACTACATTTTCAGCCATACAAGGACACATAAAAGTTACCTCATGTATATTTTCTACAATTACTTGAGTATGTTTTTCATCAAAATAAGTAATAACTAAAAAAATGAGTATACAGTTTTACAGAAATCATGTAACCAATCTTTATATATCTCAACATGTATAAAAGTCAACTCAAAATGTATTAATGTATTAAAGACTTAAAACATAAGACATGAAACTATTAAACTACTAGAATAAATATAGGGAAAACATTTCAGGACATTAGTCTAAGCAAAGATATTATAACTAAGACTTCAAAAGCACAGGCAACAAAAACAAAAATAGAGAAAAATGAGGGTATATTAAACTAAAAAGTTTCTGCACAACAAAGAAAACAATCACCAGATTGAAAAGACAACCTGTTGAATGGGAGAAAATGTTTGCAAACTATTTATGCGACGAGATTAATACCAGAAAATATAAAGAACTCGATTTAACGGCAAAAAAAAAGAAAAGAAAATAGTGAGCAAAGGATCTGCATAGATATCTTACAAAAAAAGACATACAAATGGCCAACAGGTATATGAAAAACTGCTCAACTTTACTAATCGTGAGGGAAATGCAAGTCAATTAAATATCATCTAACCCCAGTTAGAATGGCTATTACCAAAAGGACAAAAAAAAAAAAAATGCCAGCAAGGATGCAGAGAAAAGGGCATACTTATATGTTGTTGGTGGGAATGTAAATTAGTACAGCCATTATGGAAAGCAGTGGGAGATTTCTTCAAAAACTAAAAATGTAACTACTATATAAGCTAGCAATCTCACTACTAGGTATTTATCAAAAGCAAAGAAAATCAGTATATCAAAAGGATACCCACACCCCCATGATTAATGCAACGCTATTCACAATAGCCAAGATATGGAATCAACCTAAGT